>NC_058107.1:8930499-9637499 GCF_914725855.1 Thunnus albacares
GCAAAGAGTGAGAAAAAGAGAAATGAAATAGTTGAATGAGAGAGAGAAACATTTTACACAAGAAGGACACCACACACACCACACCACAACTTCCCTTCATGACGTCACGTCAAGTTCCTCAGAAGAGTGATGACGAGGATTCACTGTGAGCTTGTTTGTCCTCTTAGGAATTACTTTTCCTGCTGGGCTTCGTTCTCCCTTCAGGGTTAATCACTATGAAGTGAAAACAACATGTAACAAATCACCTATTATGTCCCAGGTTTTACTACAGCTTGGGAACAAACTACAGTATATTTGCAGCAACCTACAGCTTAGAAACACACTTGGGTTGAGCTAAATTAACCAATATAATCACTCTGTCTTTTGGGGCTCAGCAGCAAACACATCTTAATCAACTTGGCTACATATTTGAGTAAACTTCAATTGTTATGTGCTTTAGAGAGAAGGCTATTATTAATTATGAAATGCAAGTGGTATAAAAAAGGTGTAGGTATAGACCAGGCCAGATTACTGTTAGCATTCACTGATGTGCAGTTCAAGAGAAAACAGCCATCCAAAAATAATCTTTAAACTAGACTTGCAGTGAGCAGAGCAGTGAGAATAATGTTTAAACACTGGTAATTCAAACTTCCAACTGAAGAACACTACCTGAAAATGCTCTCTTGTGCCTGTCAGGTGCTTGCTAGGAATATACCAATTTAACGTTAGCAAAAATTAAACGGATGCACTAATTGGATAACCAGATGCACAAATGTAATTCTGTTTTCTCATTATGATGTTACTGACCTTTTGGTTTGATTCCACAAAGGAGGATGAATGATGATTGTATGATGTTGATGGTTGCATGTGGTTTCTGTTCTTCAATTACCGCAGTAGAGAAAATGAATATACTGTATTTTACTTTCAAATCTTACAGTAGCCCACTGTTCTTGGTCTTGGCTCCAAAAAGCACCAAAAATTACAGTATTTTACCATATTTAGAAAGAACAGTACCTTACTGTTAGAATTTGGCTGTATTTTACAGAAATTTTACATAGCATATATAGCATATTTTACATAAGACATGGGATTATGGCCCACAGAGTAAGTGTGCAGATTAGATGGCAAATATTAGAATGTTAATCTGCATGGATTGGCACAGAAAATGTTTTTGTCTCAGTGTAGGTACTGATGTAGCTACAAACACCACAGGGCCTTTTAACCCCAGCACAAATCAGCAAACTCAGACTTACATAGCGTTATTTCCCAAAGGCTGTATATCTGCTGTAATTTCTATCTCTGCAGGAATACATTCAGCACTGTGACTACTGTTTATTGCTGTGTGTCTAACATCTCTCGGCTGATCCTAAATTGCCAGCACCGGCTGAATTTACATGCTGTCTAATGGAAATGCTGTGAAGATAGTTGCCCAAATCCTCATGCAGACAGATTACCAAATAAACAAGGCTGAATTATAATGCTCATAATCTCGAACATACATCAGGTTGTAGACACTCTGGCACAGATTTGTTTGGTTTGAGAGTTAATGAGTTTGGATTTAGGACACTAATTTGGAGTCGGACTCTCAATCCGCAGTGTGTTAAAAACAGCTCGGTGATGAAAAGGAGGAGTAGCACGGCCTCGGGCCACATCAAGAGACACTTTTGGAAGAAATGTGGGTTTCATGCTAGAAAGTTGCACTCAGTATGGTGAATATGGTCTTCTAGGAATTCAAATAAAAAGAAAGCATTTTTTAAACAAGCAATCCTAAGTAGAGCTTGACCTTTGATCTATATTTTCAGTGTATATCCCAGTGAATAACTCTTCAGAATGAAAAAGATTAAAATTAATTTGGAGGGATTATTTGCACTCAAGGTTGGATAAAATAGACTTCAGATGTATTATGTGAGGAAGCAGTCATGTGTGAAGTTCCATGCCTGACCTCAAGTTCAATTTGTTATTGATGTACTGTGCTGCCTATTCAGCAGCCGGCATGGAAGAAATATGAGTTTCAGTATGCTGAACAACTTTATATGGTGTTTTTACTTGTTCTTTTGAAAGTTGACTCAATTTCCTATATGCTGAGCCAGTTTCACAGCCCCGAGGCCTGTAAAAGCCATTCGGATCCTACTTTAGAAATCCATGGTGCTGATCTGACAATAGTGCAGTCTCTCTGCTATGCTTGAAATGTTTAAATTTGTCCAAGAAGCAACCCCAGCTTCTGTTTCTTAATGATATATGACCACTTCATTCATTCTTTGGCTTTTAGCTAGATGGTCAAAAATATCTGTTTGAACTATCATAAAAGTGCATTCAGAGTCAGGTTGTCTCTCTCTCTTCATTTTTAATCTTAAAAGATGTATCACGTTTCATGCCAAACTGCTCTGGAGTTTAATTGACACTTCCACTCCAGTGGGTGCTTTTTTATTTCCTTTTTAAATTTTTTCTTGTTCGAACACCTGCAGTGGGCGTGAAGGAGCACTCAATTTGTCAGCGTTTCTGTTTATCAGCCAATGTACAGCCGTCAACAGACTGAAAGCAAAAACTTTCTCGCATACAGCAATGCCAGTGCTTTGAGCACGAGGCCTTGAGAGTGTGAAAGCATAAATTATAGGCTAATGCCTGACAGAGCGGCAAAGAAAGATAGCGTCTGATAGCGAGTCAGCAGCTTGGCGCTCTCGCTTACTCTGTTTTTCAGAGCATCTGATAAACAATAACAAGGATATGCAAGTAATTACAGCATTGCAGCAGCATGTTCTTTTTTTTTGCAGAAATTAATTTGAGAGGATAAAAAAGATGCAGATTTGCATTTTCTTTTAGGAGAGCTTCAATAGATCATCGGATGATTATAAAGTCTTTAAATAAATCACAGGTTTCCTCTGTAGGGGCATTAGACTGCAGTGAGTTAACCCTCCATATAGATGAATGACCATCTATTGACTACCTCTCCGACAGACCACAGTATGTTGAACTGCACGGTTGTGTCTGGCTCCGCAGGGGACTGTCCTTGCTTGATTCCTTTTCATCTTTCACACATCAGCCTACAATGCAGGAAACTGCCATTTGTGCCATGAGTGGCTCAATCAGCTCAGTGCAAACAGAACCAAGCAGCTAGTGGAACAGTGAACATCCAGGGAATGGACACAGCCTGTTGTTCAATCTCATAAATACCGCAACAGAAAACTGGACTGGACTGACTAAGAAGACTGAAGTAAGACCAGCACTCTGGACTCCATGGAAGAGGTGGGTCAGAGGAGGATAATGGCCAAACTCCTGGTCATCATGGACAGCACCTTCAACCTCTTACAAGAAACCTTGAATTATCAGAGCAGCTCCTCCTGCCATGTGTGAAGAAGTGCCACCACAGGTCTTTCGTCGCTGCTGTAAGATTATTCAATCACCAATGTTTTCAGTGGACTAAAACAACTTCTGGACTATATGTCAATCACACTGTCAACTGAGACCTTTTGCACTGCTGTCTTACATCATAAGACACTTTACACTTTTTTTTTTTCTGCTAGCATGGCTATCTGCAGAAGACACTTTACCGGCCACTTCATTATTTCCTCACGTCATACGTGACTTTACTTTGTGACTATTTTTTCACAATACACTACTGATTGTAACTTAAAGTTACAATTTATGTCACTGTATATAATTGTTAGCTTAGTTTTAGTTCATTTTATTTGTGTTTTTTTCTTGCTTCCGTAGCTGCCTTTCTCTCAAAGGAAAAATATAAAGACATGAAACACTGACAGCATACAAGCAGACATCAACCTCGTGCAGATTGCGGCTTAATCCACACTGTTAGCTTTCAGGATGGTTTGTATGAGGCTGGCTCAGGAAAGGCAGCTCTTCATATAGTAAACGTAGGAGGGATTAACTCTAGTGATTCACAATTCAGGTCAATCTTCCCTGGCAACAACAGAGAAAGAGATTTCACTGGTATTGATGGGAACTAAACCCTAAAGAGAGGCTGCTAAAGGCAGGACAGAAAAAATCCCTCCTTTCATGCATCCTCAACTGGTGTACTCAAAATGCATAATCATTGTTTTGCTCCACTTCTAGACCTGTCCCAGAACTGGTGGTACCGATGTTGAATGAATGGTGAGCAACAACAGGAAAATTACTTAGCACATGTCTGGCAAATGTAGAAAGCAGGCCAGCCGGCGAGAAAGTGGGGTAAAGTCTCATTACGAGGCAGAGCACAGGTCACCTCCCATGAGCCTCTGCTCTCTTTGCATCGCTCTTCTCGGCTTCTCGGCACAATGAGAATTTGGGTTTACTTTGGCTGAGATCTATACTGGGAGACGGTTAGAGTTGGGAAACAGTTATTCTGAGCAATTACCTAATTTACCTCATGTTACCTTTCATTGTCAGTTGGAGCTTTTAATAGCTCCAAGACATTCACAGCTTTTTCAACATCACAGGCGGGTGTTAAAATGTGTTAAAGTGCCGTAGTCTGTGTTATCTTGTTGTCATCCTATAGAAGCAAGACAGTTTCTTTTTTTTAGATCCTGTTAAGTCTTCATTAAATACTTACAGTTTCACTAATAGATATGTATTATATTCTCTTGTTGGTGATAAGTATTTATCACCTTGATCATTGCAAAAAAGACAATATTGCTCAACTGGAAATACAGACACAAAATAACAATGTCACTCGACTTGTTGGCAGAAATCTGTCAATGGAACAAATCACCGCATCTAACAAACATGAAACAGCTAAATTTCATGACACCTGGCCCCCCTTTCTGAATCTGCCAGTGAACTAAGACCACAACACCCCCTCCCCCCCTTTTTTTCTCTTTTCTTTTCTCCATATGTACATAGCAATGCATATTCATGCTGTACATCAGTACCTGTTTAGATTAATTGTAAAGCTATGAAGTCTGTCATTTCATCCTGACTAACACTATGTAGTAGCGGGCGGGGTGGGGGGATGGGAGTTTGGATTTGGTTTGTTTGAATTTTTTTTTTTATATACACTTTGTCTTTGTTCTGGAGTAGCAATACCTTGTCTGTAAATGCACAAATTGAATTAAAAAAATTCTCTACTTGACAGACATCAGTCCAATTAAAGTAGACAGAACTGACCTTATAACAAAATTAGGATAGTAGAGCATTGACTAGATTGTAAAGGAGACTGAAATGGAAAGTAATGAATGGTTTCAACACCCAGTAGTGGCAGTTTGATTCTAAACGGCGGAGAACCAAAGTTGTCATAATCAATCTAAAGGTCTTTTCGCAACGTTAGCTTTTTGACAGAAAACCGCTTTCAGCCGCTGCTGATCTGTCACATTTCATCTCATTGCAATTTCATGGGTAAACATTTGTGGAACGAAGTGGAGAAATCTCCTGTCTTCATCTGAAATGAATGGCCCAAATGTTTCATTGCCTCTGCAATCGCCTGGTGGTTAATATCTATTGAGATGAGTGTATTAAAGCATGTCCCATATGATGAGTAGCTCCCTCCTTCCCCCGACGGAAAAAGGAAATTACAGTTCAACAGAACATCATTTCATTCAACTTGTATATTCATTAAAGCGAGATAGGAAGCGACAAGTGACTTTTTTTTCAGAGCGTTTTTAGGATGGCAAAAAAATGAGTCGTTATTCGTTATCGCTTCATAAACATGCTTCATCTTTTTTGGTCTGACCTGCAGTTGAAATAGTGGTGTTTAATTAGAAACAAAAGAACGGGGCCTGCTTTCATCAAAGCAAGGTAGTTCAGTTTAGGAGTGCTTTCTCCTACACTAGAAAGGAGCTTAATTTTCTTAAAAGTTGGGGGGGTAGATCAGCTTGATGACAGAGATAAACCACTGGTTCAGCCCTAAGTTTCTTTCACTTAATTTCACAAAGTCACCAAGCCATAAATCAGTGTTGGATCTCTGCTTAATTTGGATATCTTCATAGATTGCCTCACTGCTCTTCTTTCTCTCTTGATGGGATAACAGCAGGCTAATTTACTGCCTTATGTAAAGAGGAATAGTTTCAGAGGGTTATTAATTTCCACTGGAAACTGGAAAAGTGGGATTTCTCCAGTCCCCAAATGAGAGTGTGCTGCTTGTCAGTGCACAGGGAAAAAGTGCTGAGGGAGGCAGGGTTGGGGCCCCTGGGACCCCTGTATCTCTCCTCTCGTTTCCATCTTCTACGCCCCTGGCCCCTTGGTGGCATATTATAATAAACAGCAGCGAGCCCCCTCACTTCCAACCAGCTCCATCACTTTCCTTGCTGTAAAGTCTGCCTGATGAATCTTCTTCAGCAGCTACGCATATGCAAACACACTGCCAAACACGAGTGAAATTATACATGGGCAGCTTAACTCCTACACTGTTCTGTTCTTTTGCAGGAAGATACATGGGGATGGGCTCTGGTTGTGCCTGCATTTTGATACTCATTTGAGATGCCAAAAGTTCGGCCAGCGTCTGAACAAAAACAATCCTTGGTTTAACAAAATAGAGCCATTTTTAAAAAGGCCACTTTCTGCCTGAGGCTTGTTAGTGGTTGGCTATGAATGCACATCATTCGCATCCACTTGTTTGCTCGGAGAATACTGCTGCGAATGTTGAATACAGCAAGCTCTTCCAACTCCAGCACTGAGAATGAACTGTGATTGTGCATTTTTTATCCATGGCTTCATTCCACATTGAATTCATGATCAGATTTAACAACACTAAGAGTCTACAGCCATGCCAGCAGCTCTGTGAGGCTGTATTTAGGCACAACGTGCGTATGTTTATCAGGTGTAATATTTACCATGTTCACCATCTTGGTTAAGTGTGTGTTAGCATGCTAAGATTGGCTAATTAGCGCTAAATACAGCTAAGGCTGATGGTAATGTTATTTGGTCAAAAACCGAAGTGTCAGACAAATCAAAATTTTGACCTGATGATGGCGCTAGATATCATCAAGTCATGACAATTCTTCCTGAGGGGAGCATGAATAAACCAAATGTCCTGCCAATCCATCCAACAGTTATCTAGATAATTCGAGAAACACAAAACCACAAGTGTGAACATTATGGTGGTGCTAGAGAAAATGTCAGAGGATCGCCAAAGTTCTTAGGATGCTTGACCTGTACAATATCTTCAATCCATAAGTAGATGGAGTGATATCTCCCTGGATACGTGAAAATATCAACCTGCCGGTGACACTAGATGAAAAGTCAGGGGATCACTAAAGTCACTAGGGATGACATTCATGTTCCTTTAGGGAATGAATGAATTAATGTTTTAATGGCAATCCATCCAATTGTTATTGAAAATTTCAGTCTGGAACAAAGCTGGTGGACCTACCGACCAACAGCCCAACATTGCCACCCCTAGAGCCTTGCTACTAATTTTGTGCTTTGTGTTAGCAGATGGATTTAATAAAATGCGACATGTACACAACATGCAGATGGCACTGAGTTATATTCTTGATCATCAAGGATAATGGCTTGGTAAAGGCATCCATGTGCGAGCAACAGGGCACAGAGGATTACAGTCCTGCCACATTGCTCAAAACGAGCTTGTTTTTGTGTGTTTTTTTCCACCGGTGTCATCTAATGCAATCATCCTTCAATCAGTGTTCAACGGTGAAAATCTAATCACACTGGTTTGAGGTTTCAGAAAGCCATCTGCTTTAATCCAATTCTTGACAAATATCCCTGTCACAGCGCTCCCTCTGCCGCTGTAACAACTACCCATTTCAGCAGGCTAATCTTACAGGTTCATCTTGTTAGGGATGAGACAGATGTGAAGGGTTGACGGCGTTTGAATTCTGGAGACAGCCGGTAATACCTCCCACACCCTTGCCCATCCTACCCGGGGCATTTTCCACTGCTGTGACCCTGCATGGCCCCTCAAACGCCTGGACAATGACAGACAGACACTGAGCTTCTTTCTGTCTGCCAAAGCCCTCTGCCTTACACCACATCTTGCATTCTCTGGAGCCTGGGCGTAGGAATGCCTCTCCGAGGCATCTTTGCAATCCTAAAGGGCAACTCGCTCAGCCGTGAAAAACAGTCGAAATACTTACTCTTGCCATAAATGCCCATAAGCTAGGCAATCTTTCATGCTTTATAATGTTGTCCCCGGCAACACGGCAACACTGAAGGCCTCTGATAGGGAAAACAAAAGACAAATGACTGACTGTGGCCTTTTCTAATCTATCAATTTCTTCTAGAGCCTTTTGTCCTTCAAGCAGAATGCTGCATGTGGGCCTGGCTGCATGCAGCTGATTGTATCACCCTGAAAATGCCTTGGACAGTGTTTGAACTTGCTAAGACACATTTATTCCATGACCTTTATCCGAAATCACCTTGACTGAGATGTTTCCAGGGTCCAACCTGACATATCTGCTTCCCCTTTGCAAATTGAGCTTGTCAGGTTTCAGGAAAACTCTATCAGACACTCCTGCACAAGCCAAACCAAGATGTTTACAGGCTGATGTGGCATTTATATGGAGCTCCATAGGATCGTTAAGTGATATTTAGCATTTCCTGGCACTCTGTAGAGCCATTGGAGTGTCTCCATCCTGCTGGGTAAGTGAGTAGACTGTGGGCATTGGCTAGAGACTTAAGACCCATTGTTAGAGGAGCAGTTTAAATACCAGCATGTTGTTAATACCCCCACACGCTGATTCACACATACTGCCTCCTTACATGCACACGGAAACACACATACACGTCAACACTCCTACCTTTGTGCTCTATCTCCCAGAAATCACCACCGTTGTTTCCAATGGGTTCTCTGTCTGTCAGCGTGTGTGTGTGGAGCAGGCGGTACAGTATATAACAGGGCAGTCCTTTCTGGTAAGAGAGGTGAATTGTGCAGTATAACCACTTAACCCTCACTCCCCCAATGCCACCCTCCCATGGCAATCCCAATAAAACCTGGATTATTTTTATAAAACGATGTATGGCTACTGACTTTACAAGCTCCCCTCCAGCTCCTGGGTTAGAGAGAGGCGGGAGCAAAGAGAGGAAAAGGGAAAGAAAGGCCGGGTCAAAACCGCTCCGTGTCTCCAAAAGGGCAGCATATCCAAAACCATCAATGAAGGTCTTTTCTGCTGGGAGGAAAAATAAACACCCTGCACTGATCCTTTTTCTTTTGCTTGTGCTTCTGTCTGGTTTTACAGAAGGCACTACTGTAGCTACAGTATGCAACCCAACCTGGTGGCTTGCACCGTGTGTCCCCTGTCCTGCCCACCAACATCCTCTTTATCTTGTGGAAAGTCAGTTTCAGTTTTTACAGTTAAAGTGCACTTTGTTGTCTGCTACAACAGATGGTGGCAAGAAAATCTGAAATCTCAAGAATCTGCCCATCATGAATCAAACAGTCTTACAACGTCAGTGATAACATCATAATTTCAAACAGAAAACAATGCTTTTATTGAATCCTTTATCCAAAAACTACCTCTGACAAGTTTTCATCATAATTGTTCTCCGCTGTATGGTAGAAAAGTTCAGTTTCTCTGCCTGAAAGCATTTCCAAGTATTTAATTTTGTGAGCATGCTGTTGTGAGAGAACACTGTTTGCCAACTTGGTTTGGTTTCTCTGATCATTCACAGAAGAAGCAGTTGATTTATTGCAGATTTTAACTTTGAGAGAGCAAGCAACTGCCAATGACTAATATGAGTAATATGCCAGGTATTGTTACTTACAATTACTTGGAAAAATTTCAAAAGTTATATATTATTTAGCTTATCACTGCCTTGACATTGTATTTGTTGGACACTACTGCATTACCTAGCTGTTATAAAATTGTCAGTTGCATCCTCTTATCCTTGAAAATTGGGACTGAACTCAATTTCCCTTCCCCTCCTTGCTCCTCGATAAAATCAAAGTTGAGAGAATATTTCCTCCAGGCAAAGCCAACTTTTGTGCCATTCCTCATCTCAGCTCAGCGCAATGTGCGAGAGGACGATGACTAATTCTATGAAAATTAACCAGGGCAACTGAGGGGTGGGGGATGTATTTCCTGGATAATTTAGTCTTATCAGTTCAATCTAATCTTATATTTAGAAATGGTGATAACAAAAGTAACGACTTATTTTTGTGATTGGTAACTGTAATGTGGCATTACCTGAATTGAAATAGTAATTTGTTTCACTCCATTGTTGGGTGGTTCAGTGAAAAAGGCAGGGACGGGGTTGGGGTGGAGGCGGGGGGCTGCAGGAGCTGCTGCATCAGCATGTGTGCAGTAATGTGATAGCAAGGCCTGGCCGCACAAAGAAAACACAACCAGCTCTCTAACAACCCTCCCAGTAAGACCCTGAGAGGAGTGGGTGGTTGGGGGGCTGGGCAGCAATGCTTTAGTAATTATGCTGCCTTCAAATGCTGGTGGAAATATTGTAATTCTAGTTTGAGGGCATATGAGAAACCCCCCCAAAAAGGTAAATATGACTGCGAAAATGCAGAGGTGTGACCTTCAGGGAAAATAAAGCATGGATACCATGCCAACACCTGCTGGCAAATATAAGGTAGCTTTTATTTTAGTGCTATATATTCCTACTTTTCATTTCAGTTGTCACTATTTCATTATATCATCAATTGTATTTGACATGTTATCTTGTTGAAACACAAAGTTCTTGTATGTTATTTGATTTCTAAAATACGCAAGCCTCAGACAAACTTATTTTGGCTACAGTGTCAGGTTTTTCTCTTTTTTTTGTTAACCAAAACTTGATTGCTGTTATAGTGTAAGTCTTATTTATGACTGGAAGGAAGGGTTTATGTGAAGCACTTGAAGGTAAAATTACCCGGCATATAAACCAGACTTACCCCACTTTCAAGCAAGGTGCATGAATGATTTTGAAAGTAAGAGTTGGTTAGTAGGCGGCAAGGCATTACCAAAGTTTTATGTTGCCTTTAGTTGCTCTGCATGACAGCATAGGCAGTGCCAGATATTTTTCTGTCTGGGGCTAGTTCAAGGCTTAATTATTTATAGGTGGGGTTGTAGAATTTATTAATTCATGAATAAATAAGGCTTGGCACGGGCATGTGGCATTTGAAAGTCAATTTCAAGTTATTTCAATTTCAACATATACCACCAAAAACAATTCTGATGATTCAACAGTAGGCTACCTCAACAGTTTGCTTTCATCAAAAACAAGACAAAGTCTATCGATAAGGTAGTAGCACTGTGAGGGTGTATTTAAGCAGAGCAATGCTTTGAGCTAAATGCTAATGTCAGTATGCTAACATGGCACACAATGGCAATGCTAGCACGCTGATGTTTGGCAGGTATAATGTTTACTATATTCACCTTCATAAATTAGGGTGTTAGCATGCTAGCATTTGCTAATTAGCACTAAACACAAAGCACAGCTGAGTATGATGGGAATGTCAATGTTGCAGGTATTTGATCATCAACCAGTGTTAGAGAAATTATACATTTTAGTTGATGATAGTGCTTCAAGGAAAGTTGAGGGATCACCAGATTGATAACATGTCATCCTGAGGGGGACATGGATGTGTGTAACAATTTTCATGGCAATCTATCTGGTATTTGTTGAGATATTTCACTCAAAACCACAAAATGTAAATTTCATGGTAGTGCTAGAGGAAAGATGAGGTGATCACCAAAGTCAGTGAGATTCATTCACTATGAACCATGAATGTCTGTACAAAATATCATAGTAACTCATCAAATAGTTGTTGAGATATTTCAGTGCACCAAAAGATAGACCAACATTGCCATCCTAGAAAGCGACACTTTCCTACAACCCCTGTCTGTGTTTCTTGCGAGTAGTTTCTCTGTCAGGCTTTGCTGGCTGTGGAATTTTTGCAGGGGGCACTTTCTGGGCGCCACAGTCCTTCCTTTCGCTGCTGGATGGCTCACACTGCTAACAGCAATGCCAGGAGGGAGCTAGTGTAGCATGTCACAGGTGGTCTCCCTGTAGCTCTCGATGTCTGCCTCCACTTTCTCATTTTCACTAGCTTTTGGTTCCTCTTGACGAGGTGGTTTGATGATGAAATTATGCATTTTTATCACACAGCTAGTGTGCAAAAGCAAACTGAATAACAGTTTATTGATTCCACTGCATAGAAGGTTGCTATGGCAATTTGGGGCACTATTGGACTGGATCAACTAGAGAATCAGAATCAGAAATACTTGTTACTTGTTATAGCTTTTCACATTCCAGTAGAGACATATATATGAGCATAGAGACATAAGAAAAACAGAAAATGAGAAAAATAAGAAATATGAAAAATATGTGCATTATACTATGAAGAGAATGGGAGAAACAGCAGCTGAATAAAGGAACTCAGGCAGGATTTGATAGCTCACATGTCAAACATGATAATTTCTTCATGGGGCTATCGGGAGAAGATGGGGCTATGCATGATAGTTTGACATGGAGTTTAAAATTCCTACAGCCTGTTCTGTTACACATTCAAAATGAATAATAACAGTGAGATGAATTATGTAAGAAAATGTGTTTAAGCTGTTATTTTACTGTGGAACTTCTATAATCATAAAGTATAAGGCAGAAACATCTCTACACATATTGAAACGATGAATGCATTTTATCTGTAGTAATTAAATTAATTACTTTTACTTTCAGTTGTTGTCATGGTTTCCATGCTTTCCACCTCTGAACATTACAGGCTTCAGAGTAAACTCCATCCTACTTTGCTAATTGCACTTCCAGTCTGTTTAATGACTTCCAATCATACTATTTTACCATTTTTCATCAAGTCAAATTTCAGTATTTCTGTTGAAGGTGGCACTGGATTGTGGCTCAGGCTGTGGGGCTGTGGGGGTGGGGAGGGTGGTCAGGCCAGTACAGATGTGTTTAAGCTGGCAGGGAAAGTAAAATGGAGGAGGAGGGGTGGAGAAACTTCCTCCAAGGCCCTGGTGCTTTCATCAAAACACTTCCTGGTTCTGAACTTAAATCCCCCCTCTGTCACTCCCTAGGGTGGTATCCTCTGACCAGGATTGGTTTTACCACGTGATGGAAGTACATTGTGCTGGTGTTTTAAAAAGCAGACTGCTATTGTAGCTCAGCGTGTAGAGACCTGGATAATGCAGCACATATGGGACAAATTGGGTCTGTGACTGTGTGACATAACGGCTCCATGTGACTTTTCTCCCTACTCTCATATACAGATTTTCATACTGTGTACACACAAGTACACGTGTTTAGGCACACAGACACACAGAGCTCTGCTGTGCCGTCACACAGACTCTGGTGGGATCAGGTGGTGATGAGAACAGAGCATGCGACTCTCCACTTGCAACTTGGATATGAACAACACACACACACACACACACACATACACACACACACACACACACACACACACATACACACACACACACACACACACACAGTGGACGCTTTGTGAACAGTTTAAATTTGGTTCCAAATGCTATAATAAACACACAGCACCAACACACACACACACCCCTGTGTTTAGTTTCTATTTGCCCTGATCCACTTGGGTAGAAAAGGAGGGAAAAAAATCCTTTTGAAACCTGAAACTCTTCTCCATCAGCAGCCCCTGTGCTCCCCTCCAACAGGCCAGGAGCAGAGCAGCAGCAGCAGGAGAACACGGGCCTCTGTTGTCTCAGCCGGAGCCCTTTGGATACATTTTAAACCTCTTCTCCCAGCGGACACAGCAGCATAGAGCCCCTGTTGTACTGAGGAGCATGTGAACGCACTGCTGACTTGAGCGTGGTGAGCAATGTGACTCGTTACTGTAACAAGGTTGGTCTGCACTGACAAAGTGAAGTTAATGTGTGTGTGTAAATAAATAAATAAATAAATAAATATATATATATATATATATATATATATATATATATATATATATATATATATATATAGATAGATAGATAGATAGATATAGATAGATATAGATAGATATAGATAGATATAGATAGATATAGATAGATAGATAGATATAGATATATATATAGATATTTATGTGTGTGTGTGTGTGTGTGTGTGTATCTGAACATATTCACAATGTATGTCTCTGCATAGGCAAATACAGAAAGTACAGAAATAAGAAACATTTATATACAGATCAGATGAAATGATTCTTACCACTTTATATATAAAAGTGTCTTTTCAAAATAACATTTCTGTTTCTCCAGTATAACAACAACACAAATTATAGTCTCAAATAATTATACAGTCAAGTCAATTCTTCTCTGACATAAACTGAGCAATATAAGTATACAAGCAGTTTTGTATTCACACTATATTGTGTGTTCTTGTTTTGTACAATTCCTTTAAAAAGCAGAAACATTTTATAAAATGAGTTTTCTCCCAAATTGATTTATAGGTCTTTCAGTACAGGGACTAACACTGCAAAACAATTGGATCTAAGCTGTAGCCTTATGTTGATGTTTTGGTTTTGTTTACATCAGTAATATTTGTAAAAGCGGCTTATACTTTCAATTATGATCAGATGAGAAATACATAACATGCAGCTATGCTTGTGGCACAGCTCTATGGAGAGATGATGATGTGAGTCTGTTGTTGTGTTGTCTGTTTTTGACTGTCTCTGACTTTAGTTCAGAGTGAAAAATCAACGTCAAACAATTTTTTTTGTTCCACAGAAGGTGAATCTTAGTTACTTTGGTGATCTTCTGACTTTTCATTTCCACATGTGCAACACTTCAGTTCATGACAGGATAGCTCTATGTCCAATTACAAATTAACTGGTGACCGATTCCTATATACACACAGTACCAGTCAAAAGTTTGTCCCATTCAGTCCCATTCAAATGAATGAGAAAGTGTGTCCAAACTTTTGACTGGTACTGTATATATATGCAGAGACTGTGTGTTTTATATACATATACATATACATACACACACACACACATATATATATATATATATATATATATATATGTGTGTGTGTGTGTGTGTATATATATATATACACACACACACACACACAGAGACAGTCTCTCCATTATGTCCTATGACTGAATAGCAGTTCTAATATGTGCCTTTCCTTTTATTAGTACAATTAGGTGAGCCCAAATTCATGGTTAAATTAATGAAAAATTCTTTTACATAACATTGCATTCAATCATTTAATAAAAAAACGTTTTCACTTATATGAAACAGCTTTTATACGACAATTTTATCTCAGCACTGACTGAATATTATTTGAAAGGGAAAAATAACTTTCAACCTAGTTATAATAACCTTCAGTGTCATTTGGTTTTGTCTGCCATATCAGTATACCAAGCTTATGGAACTCATCGCCCTGTCAACCTCAATGACAGGTCTATACAAGGGGCTTTCAAAGTCTGATACTGTGGGCCCCCACTAAGACAAAATTGAGACAGCTGTGTACCCCAACACCCCCCATCTGCTTCAACCTCCGGGCCAATTTTAAATTGTGATAACTGAGTTTTTCATCTGTATGTCCACTGATTTACAACACAAGACAGATATCTGTGTATGAATGGATAGAGGAGAGGGTCGGGGTTCCAGGAATATAACATTTGAGCATTAATAATATAAATATTAATACAAATATTGATAGCAAATATTGCAACATGTTTATATTAATGGATTTTATCACTTCTGTTATTCTTTGTTTCTTGTCTTACTTGAGGGATATTCATGCTCTCAGTTTTGGAACTACAGTTTCCGTAATGCTTTGGAGGATTTTAGCCTATTATTTGTCCTTGTTTGAACAACAGGCTCTCACTCTCACTCATTACTTAAATGGTAAAAACTTAAAGATTGGGCCTTTAGTATGCTATGTCATAGACTATATTACCTTTGCTTGTTTGTCTCTGTCCTACACATGACCATGCATGGGTTTACACACCATTTGCATGTCTGCATGCATCTGCGTGTCTCCCTCAGCCTAAATTTGTGAATATCTTCAATATGTTTTGCGCACAATGAACATTTGTCACATCTGGAGGTGCTCGGGGGCCCTCTGGAACTGCAGAGATCTGCTTAATGCACGGCAGCTACTGGAATCCCACTCATCTGCTCTGGAGTGAGCGGGCATAAACAGGAACCCCTGGGAGCCGGTAATATGTTAAACGATCTGACTCTAGTCCTGCTCAACCTTATCCAGCCAGGGCTATACGAGATATGAGCGTGTTGTGTATGTCTCTGCGACAAGAGTTCTATGTATGTGTGGGTATTATGAGCACTGCCTTGAGATGAAAGACACTAAGCCAAGAGAGGAAAAGATGGAAAAAGAGAGCAGCTGAGAAAAAGGATGCAAATTACCAAGACAGGACTGGATGAAATCGACTGGAATTGCTCCTTTGGTGTGGCGGGCGAGGCAGAGCTGCCTTTGTGTGAACAGTTCAAAGGCGGTGTGTCTATCTCTCCTGGCTGTAATGCAGTCATATATATACATAGATATGGTGTGATCCATGTACGTATATACACACACAGATAACAGTGAAGGTGTGTTTCAAGTAACACAGGATCAGAGAGCAAGTGATGGCTGCTGGTGAGAAAGCGTCAGACTGAGACTTATCAGTTTGTCCTCCACCTGTTCTGCTACACCGGAGGGAGTGGAGCGAGATAGAAAGAGCACAGGAGATATAGAGAGAATGAGGGGGATAGGGGATAAAAAAGTGAGGCGATACAACGAGAGGAAGAATAAAAACACACACATGTGGAGGGAGGGAGAAAAGAAAAATCTTAGTACTAGTGAGTGAAATGGAGAAAGTGAGTGGGAGCCACAGGGAGGGAAAGAGTGGCAGAACAGATAATGGCTGCAGAGAGACGTGGAGAAAGAAAGAGCAGCAGCGAGAGATGGAAAGTGAATGAGGAGAGCTATCTTAGCAAAGGGAAAGAAGGGTAGAGGAGGAGATAGAGAGGGAAAGAAAGCTCAAGAAGCAAAGAAAGAAAAAAAGGTCGGATGAACAAGAAAGATAGCAACAGTGTAAGAGATAGACAGCAAGAGGAAGGTGGGTGGCAGAGAGACAGAGAAGTGGATGTCTCAGGCCATTTCCTGTGATGATAGCCAGAGGCTTATTTTTCACCTCCCTCCAATCACCCCCCCTCAAATCCACCACACTCCCATCTAACCGCTTCTCTGCCACCCACCCGCTCCCAGCCAATCGAAAAACACACTCACACACTCACTCACAAGCTGGCATACAATTTGATTGTGGAGCGTTAACCTCTGTCTGGCTACTGTAAAACGCACGACAGCACGACAATAATGAAGTCCGGGAGCAACACATGTTTCTCAGCCCATTCAGCCTTGCTCAACAAGTGACTGCTTGAAAATAATTACATCTCATTTTATTCATTGTCAGTGAATTACCTGCTTGAGTGGCTGTGCACAATGGCACCCCAAGATGTGGATACATGGGCGGGGCTGGAGCTGTGGGCTGGGGAGTGTGTGTGTGTGTGTGTGAGAATGTGTGCTACCATGTTTAAGTGCATGTTCGTGTGAATGGCTGCATGCAGATTTTACTTGTTTGGCTCTCTCTGCTTTCTTCAGAGTGTGTGGTTATATCTTTGTATAAGCATTCTGTTGACTGGTAGCATGCTGTTATAATACTTATGATTGCCAGCACACACACACAAACACACACACACCCCATGTTAGAATCAAACTTCATTGTTTTGGTTTTTACAGTTTCAAAAGATACCTGAATTTAGAAAGAAAAGACCGAAGAAGCGAAGCAAGAGTGAAAGAACACTGATACCGCTCTTGTTTTTTTAATGCCAAATATGAAACAACTGCCAGAAGAAGCTCCTCTAACACAAAGCAGCATGATACCAGCAATACTCTGTGCTGGTCACCTACGTTTTGGCAGTGCTCAGAGCCCAATACACAATCACTGTCAGGCATGTGCATACATAGACCTGAAAGGGGGCTTGAGCACCTACTGTTTGGCCGCCTAGTGAGAGTGTCCTTTTTCTGGGATGCTTTTTAATAAATAAATAAATAAATTCCTGTTTGCGCACAGCCTGCTTTGTTGAACAGATAAATTAATTGATTTGAATCAAAATATCAGTTGGGGAGATTGGTGCCCTCTACCCTCCTTCCTGGTTTCCTGCTGCAGCGGCGAGCACTGTTAGTGACTGGGGTCTTCTGGTAGGCATACAGGCTAATGGACTTAAACAGTAACTGCATAGTTTTGATCGTAGGCTCAATAACCATTCATTCTACTGGGTTTATGTAAAGTATGCTCATATATCTTCAATGACAGCCTACAGACAGGTCATCCTCCCACTACTGTGACAAGAAGGCATAGCAAGTATAGTTATGAAAAATGAACAGTGTATTTATATCAGCATCTTTTTATTGCCTGTTATTATTAAGCAATTATGCCTTCTATGGAGAGGTGGTATGAGATGAATATGGAGGTGAGAAAGGCAGCCATGCAGCCAGATGAAGTGCCAGCGTCTTTGTCAGCAGTAGAGCTTCTGTAAGTGAGGATGTCAGTCAGAGCGCTACCGTAGGTAAGAGTTGGTCTGGTTAACATGTGAGGAGAATTTACTGTGCCCATAGGCCATGACAAAAGCAGGAGAAGACACCGAATGCCAATAAATACCAAATAATTTATTGTAGCAAAGTAAATAAACTGCAAAGTAACTTCAAGATGTGAGGTGTGTTAGCCGGTGGCATCAGTAATGTTCATTTGGAGGCGTGTGGATGGTGAAGAGCAAGGTGTTGTGGAGTAAAAGTAAAACAAAAGACTAAGCAAAACAAAATGTACGGGTGCTGGTGGGGAGAGAGAGAGAGAGAGCCACGCTGGAAGCTGGGCCTTTTATATCCTGTGGACCACTGGGCCCAGGTGTTCCAAATCTGGCTGATAGCCTCCTGCAATCAGCTCCTGCAACACAAAGACAGCATAGACAGACACAGTAACTGACAGCACGCACCAGCAGCCAGGCCCGTCACAACTGAAATACACTTCTTTTTTTTTCTGCATGTATCAATTAACTGTCACATAGCACCGTTTGAACCTACCTCAGTCATGGGATAGTTTTAAATGCATATATTTTGAGTTTTGCAAAAGTAGTCAATCAAAATCGTCATGCAAGAATCCGCCTTATCAGGCTTCAAGTTATATGCTTGTGTCCGAACCACTGGCGGTTCGGACCAATCAGCGTCCTAAGAGGATTCCAGCTGCCTCTCAAGGTAAGACACTGATGGACAGATGGTTCATCAAATCACCTGCCAAGTTTTTTTTTTTTTTGCAAGTGCTTGCCCTTTTCCAAACAGTTTCCAAGCACAAATTCTCAGATGGTTCTGTGTAACAAACCATCTGACGTGTCAGGTTAGTGTAGACAGCTGTATTGATTAAAAATAAAAACTGTTCTGCCAGACTCTTGTGAGAAGACAGGCCATAAAAATCACTAATTTAGACACTAGATGGGGTGGGGTGGGGGGTGGGGGTGGGGGGGGGGGGTAATTTGCTGTACTACCATATTGGCCTGAATATAAGATAACAGCAGAAAAAGACATTTCGAAGATCAAACACTCTTTTGACAACATTTATCCAAGATACCGTTAATCTAAGTTTATATAACATATTATACAGTATATTCATCTTATTTATCAGTCAAACACTCACTCAGTCTCCTGTCAGGCTCTTGGCAGTGGTTGAAATGATTTCCTCTGGCAGTTAGCATGCTTCATCCTGTCTTTTTGAACTCCTTATTGTGACACTAATTGTAATTGTCGGCTGCTGCTGTAAAACACACCCTATTAACTGACCAGAAGAAACTCACTAGCCTTGTAACATTAAGGCAACATAATGCAACACTGTCATAATGTAATAGGTTGACTCTGTAAGCGCTTTTTCCATTTAAAGAGAGCATCTGCTGTTGAGAATATGTAAATGTGGTCCTCGAATAAAATACAACCGCCACTTTTGTTCAAATGTAATTTCCAAATGATTCAGTGCTGTATCGTTAGCCAGGCCAACTGTTTCCCTCAGCTTCCAGTCTTTATGCTAAGCTAATTTAACTGTCTGCTGGCCGTAGCTTCATATTTAACAGGGCAGTATTGATCTTCTCCTCTAACTCTCAGCAATAAAGTGAATAAAACTATTTTATAAAACTATTTCAAAATGTTGCATTATTCCTATGAAAGGAGCAGATTTGTTTGAGCTGATTTTCAACCATATTTTATTTCCCTCCGTACCCCAAAGTTGTTGTAATTCCTGCAGCAAGAGGACACTAATCACTACAGTTTAGGTGCTTTTGTGGTGTTGACAGCTCAGATAGAATAGGAAAATGTCGAGAAAATACAAATTAGGTGTTGCCTCACTTATCAGATTTTAACTTGTTATCTTTTATATAATCAAAATAAACACAGATAAATTCCTGGATTTCTTCTGAAAATAATTAGCTGTAACTGTGTATCCTTTCAATTGTGCGTGTGTGTGCGCATTTGTGTGCATGTGAGTGTGCGATGTGAGTTCCATTACAAGTGAACCTCTCTTTTGTGTGTGTGCATACCGTATGAAATATGTGTGTGAGTGGTGGGCTGTTTGTCCAGACTATTGGAGAGCAGACGACTGGCTAGGGGGAGAAGATGTAGCTGTAAATATTTAATGTCGTCTATTGCGCTATCGTTGCCCTGCATTAGACTTGAGGCAGAAATGAACACCTGACTGTTATGCGTCAGACAGCATTTGGCCAGCAGACAGAGACTGAGAGAAAGAAAAGAACAGGGGAGAATAAATATTGGAAAATTGCTCTCTCTCTCTCTCTCTCTCTCTGGATTTATTTTGTTTGCGGGGCAAAGGCATAATGGTTCAATAAAGTGTGCAATGAAGTCTGAGAAGAGGTGTTAGCAGTACGTTGACTAAAGCTGTGGCAAAGTTCCTGCATCTTATCTGCAACTAAAACTTTTAAACCTGCTGATATCTGACTGTATATTGTACATTTTTTTGATAAAAATGAGCAATGTCTAATAACTGGCAGGATGTTATTGGGTGAATATTAAAAATTATTGGTCAGAGAGGTTGAGAAAAGACTGTATGACTAGCCTATTTTTTTTTTACCGGCATCTGTAGCTCAATGATTGAGAATTCCTTTTGTCAGTCTCTGTAAAGAATGTAAACATATCTTTGGGGTTTACTATCCATATTGTAAGACAAATGAACATCTACTATAGCACTCGTGACTAGAAGTTGAAACCTTTGTGATTTTAACAAAGTTAAACAATGATGAATATGTTAGCAAAAAAAGCTACAGCTTCCATGAAAGTTTACCAGCATAGCAGCATGTTTACTTATATAATCAGAACTTGGTGTCTTCAGTATCCACAATATTCGCCAACACTCTCCTCTGAAGTCATTTTTCCAACTTTTTAGCTGTAACTGCAGTCTAATAACATCTACACTGTTGTCCTGCTGTTATTAAAGAACTAGCTGCCATTCGACTTGCCTCATTCTGTGGAGCTAGTGAAGTTTCACCCACAGTGGTCGAGGGCATTGATGCCATATTGTTTTTCAAAAAGTTACCATCCTTGTCTAGACTACACAGCTATTGAAAACAGTTATGTTCCAAGGCTGGATTTTTAGTAATTTGAATCATTACAAATGTGACTGTATTTTGAATGAATTGAATGAATTGAATTTCTCACTTCTGGAAGTAATGCTTTCATTCCAGCTCTCTATTGGTGATTTGTTCATACGCTTACCCTTTTTCCACAAGTTAACACAGTTCCCTGGTGTCTTAATAAAATGTATCTGACATCCTTTGATCAAAATACCACAAGGATAAAGCACCACAGCAGCCTTCGGCCGGTTTGAGTGTAAATAAACTTAGATTTTGCTGTGATTAAATTGCAATAAATGGATCAAAAGGATGCTGAAATAACTACATCATGATGTCAATTTGTAAAAAGCCTGAATTCATCCTTTGTCAGGTCTGTCTGCAAGACAGCACGCAAACAACTTTTAAAATGCTTGTTTTTTGAATGGAGTTCAGATCGAGATTAAAGCTATGCTAACATTGTAACTGCTCCATCCACACTCAAAATAATGTCATCTAAAGGCATGCATACGGCAACAATGTTATTGTAGATATCTGCATACTGTGTTACTTTTTTTATTATATAAAATTATATATGGCATTTGATGTTTATTACTGATGACAGCAGCTGAGGTGGTCTTGAGATTGAAGATAAATCCACTTAATCCCAAAAGTTTAAAAACCAACTCTCCCGCCGGTAAACTGCTCTGGATGAAAGCAGAATCTGTTGTTTATTCCGCCAAAAGAGGAGACAGCGACAGCAGCAGCAGCAGCAGCAGCGATGCAGGACTCTTTGGCTCTATTCCCTGGCCGGCTCTATCCTGTAGAGCCCACCAAGGCTCAGCAGCCAGCTGTCAGAAAGCAGCGTCTCTGCACCCCAGTCCAGTCCCGCGATACGTACAAATTTTTCACTCTTAGCTTAGCCTAGCTTAGTTTAGCTTTGCCCCATGTGACGTAAAAAGTGGCATCAAATCTGAATGGCTTGTTAAATCACATGAGTGCAAGCCAGCCCACACCAAACTGACTGGGTGGTCTTATTTCACAGTTTGTGTGTTAGTAGGCACATCAGAGACCCAAATACATATACACAAGCACTGAAAAAGTGAGTTTTTCATCATATGGCCACTTTAAAGTCACCCTATGTTTAATTTGAAAAAGACCTCTAGTGGTGTACTGACTGACCTGTCTTCGAAACAATGGCGTAAGTGGGGTGACATTGTTTTAGTCAAAAATGTCTTAGGTGGAGGTCAAGGTGGATTGTTGTGCAGTACAAAATGTCTGACTTTGTGTCTCCAAAATCTTTCCCTAATCTTAATCTAGGAGTTTCAGTTGCTTAAACTAAGAATTTCTGGTAATTTTTTACTTTGTATTTGTTTAGAAAATAAAATGAAGAATATGTCAGAAAAAGGCTGGGTTTTCTTAAGATACAGCAGAGTTCACATCTTACCAAACTCTGTAAATGGTGATGGATTTGTGGTTTTGTGTTTGTCTCTGTGTTTATGTGGGTGTGCAGTTCTATGTGTGCACTAAGATCAAAACTGTTACTTGAAAAACAATAATTTCTTAATGCTATCAATTCCATTTTGTAAAGAGATTTACTGACTAAGCTTCTAAGCTATTAAAACTGCTGTCATTTTTCTTTTTATTTAATTGTGTGCTGTTGGTCAGCAGCGGTACAAAGTGGTGTCTGTACAGCTGACTTTGGAACAAACTCTCGTCACTTTTTCCCCTCGGGAGAAGCCTGGCTGTGTCATTCTCGATCTCTCCAGAACTCTGCTGCATCGATATGAGCCCTGCTGGCTTCTTTCCCCTCCCTTGGCTGCAGTGGTGAGGCATTTGGAAAAGATGTTTCTATACTTGGGTTTCTACCAGCGTCAATATCAACATTATCACTCCTCCTTCTCCTCCTCTCCTTTCTTGCCCCTATGCCTTGCTTTCAGTTTTTCTGTAAATTGATATTGCTGATGTGATGTGAATGTCATGAATTTTCTCCTTCGCCTTTGGGTTTCTTGCCTGACCTAGCAGTTTTTTTTTTCTGTGTCCTATATCAAGTTGTCAGCCTTGGCTGTCCACCATCAAGGATGCTTGCCCTCACTCGCCCATCTGTCTCTGTCTCTCTTACTCTATTAATCCTGCCTTCTTTCTTCCTTCTCATCAGTTTTGAACATTCTGGTATTAATCTACGTCTACAGTGACCAGCCAACAAAATAAGTGCTTGTAAACCTTATTTTACTGGCCAGTCTTTGTCTGCTTTTCACTTTTATTAACAGCAATGAAATTATATGAAATCACTCAAATAAAACAACCAAAATAACACATTATGCAGTCAGGAAAATATCACTTTCTATGATGAATAGTGAACTCTTTACATTTTCTTTCATATTTAATAAAGGTTTAAAATGGTTGACCTATAAATTCTGATTGCTTTCTATTCTCAATTGCCAACAAAACAGTACTTCAATTACAATTTAACCCTTTTTACCGAATATCCAATGAAAAATCATTAGTGCTGTGTTAACCTCCTGTCATGAGTAACATTTAACATAGTGGGGTGAACAGGTTTTAAATGGTATTAATAAATGAAAGTTCAAAGTTGTTTTGACTTTCCATTTTCAATAGGCAATAGAATGAAGGTTTTCTAATATTTCTGAAGTGCCTCAGATTTCATTATATTTGAGGACTCTTGTGTCCAGAGAGCAGTCCAGTGACTCCACACAATGCCTGGCTCGCCCCTTCTCCTTTCTTCTCTCTCATTCTCTTATTTTCCTCTCTGCTCTGCCTCTTCATTCTGCCATTAGGTCAGTCACATTATTGACATTTCTGCCAAAGCGCTGAACAAAATGCAGTTTCAAACACCAGTAATCCACAATCTCCCCCACCCCCTGTCTTTCTCTCTCTCTCCCTCCTCCTCCTCTCTCTCTTTTTCATTTCAGACAATGGCTGGCGTGGACAGACAATGTACAGCTGTCATCTTCCACCCCTCCTCCTCCCCTGACTCCACCTCCACTAACATCTGTTGTGTCCAGTCAGGCTTTGGGCAGGGTGGTGAGGGGGTGGGCCCTGAGGTCAAACCAATCTCTATGCAGATTGTAATGACTTCCTGTGTCCATCCACCCCCCCTCCTTCCACTCATCTTCTTCTTCCTCTCTCTTTCCCAGTGGACCTCCCAGGGGGTTGCTGGGAAAGATGTCTGAATGTTGAATGGGTTTCTGTTACCGATAAGTTCTTGTCCAGTAAGATTCCCAACATCATTATCACAGTGGAAGAGCCTGGGACTAACACATGCAAACACATTACACATATGCACACATCAGGGGCTTATACAGAACACGGGTGCATGCACAAGTTGCTACTTAGGTGCACATCCCTATTTACAGACACCTCAATGCTGCAGACAGTGAGCCATAAGGCTTGGAGTGATCTCATGAAGTGTAACTAAATACACAGAGTTGCAGTTACTGCCACATGGTCAAGACCAGTGATTTAAACCACTTTAACCATGGAGTAATCATTGGTACCAAACCAACTGAATTTCCAGCTCCTCAAAGACCCCTTGGGATTTTCACAGGATATTTGCAGTTCCAACATGCTGCCAAAAACTCAGCAAAATCCCACTGGGACATTTTCAAATACATGACTGAAAGTGTAGTGTAGTGTATAATTCATCAGACTATGTCAGACATAGAGTTAGGACAATGGGAAGGAGACAGATGTACAACTGAAACAAATTAGTGAACTAGATTGGTAACTGCCCATTCAGCAGTGCCACTGTGCATTGGCCTACCAGAACTGCTAAGATCTCACCAATTCCAGATATTCAGACATCAAAGTCAGGTATGTTGTAATGATCTCATTCACTTAGTTACTCCAGTGTGTCCAAAGTTCTTGGTCAAAATAATCTGAAGGTTTGATTTTGATTGGGATATTTTAAGCTACACTAATGGCATGGCTCTAGGGACAGCAATTTCTGTCTATCGTTTGGTTGGTCACTTAGTCCACCACTTTGGTTTGGAATGAAATATCTCCACAACTGTCGGATGGACTGCCATGCACGATGTAAGGGGACACTGGCCAGAGTGACTTATCGACAATGTAACAGACTGACCACCACTCAGTGTAGCATGAATACCACTAAGATCTGGTAGTCAACTAACCAACCATGAGCAGCTGCCGTCATACTCTCTGTGTCCGTGCTAGAAACACAGAGAATCCGCTGGAGCTTTTAGAGTCACTAGAAGCACATTCATTGCCCTTTGTAAAAGTTTCTGTCTAGTAACTTTGTTGTCACTGAGCTAGTAGCTCTACTATGAGAGGCTCTCTGAGTATATGTGTGTCTGTGGAGGAGTGTCAGACTGTATATAAATGTTAACATTTATCACTTGTCAGCCCTGAATATTTTGTAAAATAAAACTCTGAATATAGCACAGTTATAGGCGCCTGAGCAGTGGAGCAAGTGGAGCAAATACATCCCTGTTATTCAATTAGGGGGAGCAAAGTTATGGTTTTGCTACCCCACTTTTTGTCTTTTTAAAAATAAACTCATCATCATACAGTCCCTGCAATTAGATGATAATATTTAAGCAGCCCAATTAATGATCATTTTACTATTTTCAGCAACTGACAAAAACAAATAATAAAAAATTGATTCAGTCAAACCCATCACTGATTGTCTGCTTTGGCTGTCAATCACAGTCTGCAAGAGGAATCTGACTGTTTACAAAGGTGAGAAACATGCCATTTAGCTTAACTGCGATCATTGGAACATAGGAAGAGATAGGCTAGTATATGTTGAATTAACCTGCTTGGCCCACTGACTCCAGCCAAACTTGAAATTAGCTAAAAGTAGGATTGTACTGTCACCGAAATGCCGAACCGATTTGTGAGTAAACCCTAGCTAACTTTGCCAACCTGCCCAACTAATGCCTCACTGATCAGACAGGATTCAGCTGTGGACATGGGACGTTCACAAAGGAGCTGAATCACAGTCAGCTCTTTTAAGTGAACTTGGCTACTAACGGAGCTGCCAACTCTCAAGCACTGACCATGAGACTCACGCAATTAACACTTTTCACACGCACTGTGCAGCAGCGAGTTATTCAGACCATCAGGGGGAAAGTGAGAAATATACACAAATTCATTATATTGTAATTTATTCCCATGCATACTGTTCAGAGTAATCTCAGTCAGCAGCTCTTCTGGCAGCAGCACAACAGCTCTCCCCCTCCTCTCACGCCATGTATGTGAAATAGCCATTCTTCTGACAATCATAATGAAACATAATTAAAAAATGTTAAAAATACACAAACCTCAAAACTTTACAGAAATAACACCAATCAAATGTGCTCTACAAGGCCTATTTTATGGTGTAGAACTTTACATAAAACATAAAATGGAGTTGTGTGTATCAATTTACAACTGGTTATAACCACAAGTTTATTCTTACTAACAAAAATTCACAAACATTTCAATAAATCCAACCACTAGTTATTACATACGGACAAGTTAACATCTGTTCATGTAAATGCTTCATGAATGAGTCCCACACATACATATCCAAGATCAACACCTTCTCATTCTGCTCTCATGGCATTCCCTCAGTCAGAGAGGGGGTGTTTTAGCCCAAATTGCCATCTAATTAAGAGAGAAATGAGTGCGCCACAGGGTTCTGGATTGACTTTGAACATTATCATCTCTCTTGCAGATACCCTTGGTTGCCTCTTATTCTCTAGGAGCCTCGTCTTTGGTTGTAGCGATGCATGATCCCCTCCATTTGTCTGCCTGGCTAATCAGCCAGGCCATTCACGTGGAGATGGCAGCTATCCACCAAGGCGACCTAGGAAGGGCGACCCGCTCATTACCGTGACTCTTTCTTAATCAATCCGTCCTCCTCTTCCTTTTATTTTACAATTCTTTAG
Source organism: Thunnus albacares (assembly GCF_914725855.1). NCBI lineage: Eukaryota > Metazoa > Chordata > Actinopteri > Scombriformes > Scombridae > Thunnus > Thunnus albacares. The sequence goes on from NC_058107.1 coordinate 8,957,837, forward strand.
TCTCTTATAGCGGCACCTTTCTTTGGATTCTTTCTCTTCATTTTCATTCTTTCTCTGGCTCCATTTCTCTGTCTGGCTTAAAAACCACAGAGGACCTGCCAGTTCTTGAAGCCATTCGGCTGCATCTTATGAGTCTGCCTCCAAGTCCCAGCTTGGTGGGGGTGAAGCGGAGGACACTGTGTTACATTTAAGTTAACAGGCAGAGCTGTGGGACGAATCGTCACGGGCCTTTTCTATTGAGCGGCCGCAATTGCTTAAGCAGAAGTTAAACAATGAATGACTGGTGACAACATGGAAATGATACCACTGCGGATACTGGTTAGCCAGCTGTGAGGGTTGGCTGTAAGTGGTATTACTGTCTTATGTCTGCCACTGCAGCAAGCTGCTATTAGTACGTCATGAAATATGCTGTTGTTGGTAATGGTGGGTGGGGAATTATGTGGATGTGAAGACTGTTGAGTCACTTTATGATATCAATCATATGATGATGTCAATCCAATAGGTTAAAGGTCAGACACACCCGAAGACATACATGTATGTAGACACACATACATTTTTGCAGCTTTGTAAGCACCTAGAACACTGCTACACTGTGTGTGTGTGTGTGTGTGTGTGCGTGTGTGTGTGTGTGTGTGTGTGTGTGTGTGTGTATGTGTGTCACTGGCTATGAGGCCCTGGCAGAGGCTTAAAGTGGGCACGGCTGTCTGGTGCCGCCTGAGGACTGCAGGCTGTCAGCCATGACTATCAGCGAAAGCCAGTTTGTCTGCCTGTGTGACTAACTGTTCAGTACATACATGTGTATGTGCAAGAGAATAATTATGTATGAGAGATATCAACTCCTTACAAAGAGGAATTACTGTAAGTAATCTGACTTTTATCAGCCTCCATTGGTGACAAAACTACTCAGGCAGGCAAAAATAATAATCAAATTTTCCACAATAAATACAAGCCAGCAGGATAATTAGAGGAGAGCAGAAACACAAACACCAGGTACAGTTCTTCACAAATGTTTACAAATATTTCCTGAAATGATAACCCGTTTTCCCACAACTGTAACCCCCCTCCAAAAAAACTTACACTGCAGAGTATTAACATAAAACCTTTTAAAAAATTAAAAAATTACTGAATTACATTTAATACACAACAACTGGTCACTTGATATATACAGTATCTAATATACACACTGTAACTTACTGCATGATAGTGTGGAAGCACAACAACACACAGTATTTCATGACTTTATACCATGAAATTAGTGTCAACTGAACTTACAGTACAGCACAGAGGGGTTAAAACCATGTTTCACATAGTCCAATCATTTATGATATCAAGATTGAATCAATTCCCCTGCAAGCACTTCCTTGGAAGACATCACTGGATGTTGATAAAGTAAAGTTAAGTAAAGTTTGGGGGCTTATTAGTGTTAATTGAAGAAGCAACTCAACCCCATCAAATTTATGCTGGTGCTGTTAGCCTTGGAACTCTTAACTGCTTGAAGGAGGAGGACTGCACACAGACTTGCCTCATGAACTTCCTCTTTATTCAAACAGCATTGTGATGAATCAAAGCCCAATGTTTCAAGTTATGCCTTCATCAGGGGCCAAACAGGAATAATGCGTTGAAATGGGTTTTTATCCATTTTCAAACATCCCACAAGGCATCCTATAGGATAATTCCATCATTCAGTAATCAAGCCATCATTTCTGTCACCTGTGATATTGTCTGTGGTATAATAACTTACTGAGAGAAGGCCTATCTTTAGAAATATCTGTAGATAATGTACAGGAATCAGAACAATACATTTCAAAGGAACAGTTTGACATTTTGTGAAATACACTTAATTGTTTGATACCGCTGTGTCTGCGTTAATGGAGTTATAGCCAGGAGGTCATTAGCTTAACTTAGCATAAAGGCTTGTCCACACAGGAAGTGTCTTGGCTGAATTTTTCAGCTGTCCATCTCACATGCATCTAATGGAGCAGATACGCTTCTATTTGAATAAAAAACAGCTGTCTACACAGGCTGTGTAACGGCTCCCATTTCACTCATGCTTTACGCACATAGCCACATCCTGGAGCGTAAAACCAAAGCATTTTTCCGCCATTTTGCATGCGTAATCACAGTGATTTTGTATTGGGCTCTGAGCAAGTGACCAAGACACTGACAGACAGTTCCTGAACGCATCCTGTGTAGACACTGATGAAAGACTGATGCTGCTGCTCTGCTAACATGCTGCCTTCACCGCAATGCCTGTGTAGACACGACGGGAAATCACCAAAACCTGGCTCTCGCCAAAGTTGAGATGAAAGATGGACTCTCAATGTGATAAACTAGATTACTTATGACTCATAAATCAGTCTTAAAATTTTGATGAGATTACTCATGCCTCAGTAAGAAAAATGACTCACAATTCTTAATAAATTTGATATTATACTTTACCTGCCTTATCTTCTTCAGATTTTATCAAAAAGAAGGCAGTTTTACCACAGGAACAAGGTTTCACAGTATGATACTGATACTGATGTACAGTAGATTGACAATCAATCTCTGCCTGTTCAAAAAAACAAAAACCAAAACAAACAAAACAAAACAAAAAAACTCCTCAATTATTAATTTGTAATTTCTTCATTTCTTCTGGTTTGAGAATCAAATGTGTTTTGATGCCTGTCATTCGTGTCAGCTGTTCCCATAGTTTCTATTGAAAAAAAAAAGGTTCTGCAAGCAAATTAAGGGCGTTTTCAAATCTGCGTTGTTTAGTCTGGTTGAATTGTTTATTTTCCCCCTTGGTTAGATTCACTTGGGCATATCTGAACACAGCAATTGTATTTGGGTGCGGACCAAAATAACCACAGAGACCCTTTGAGGAAGTCTTGGTTTGATACCAAACAAATACTGGACTGGTTCGTTTGTGGTGGGAACATGATCTGAGCTTGATCCGACCCAACTACTAGGCATTCTCTGCAAGTTTGAGCTAAATGGCTCCCATAGCCTTTATATACTGGATTGCCGATGAATGAAATCAACAGTTGCTAACAGCAGAGATCTGACCTAGACTAGTGCGACGAAGTACGTTGCCTTCTTGATATTTGGGCAGATACTGTAGACCGTCGGGTCCTTTCTTACTGTGTGTAAGTAGCTCTACAACTGGTACGTAGATGTGTTATGTGATGTCTGCATGTGTGTGTGTGTGTGTAAAGACACAGCAGCCTGTCACAGTGGGCAGGCAGATAGCCGCATCAAAGCAGAAGAGGAGACTCATAGTTGTTTACTCCAGAGGAAACAAGACTAGCTCAAAACCTAGTATATGGCTGGACCATGTATGAAACACTAGAGGGCTTTTAATTTGAAACAACGGATACAGGAAGTGGCGACACCTGGCGACCAAGCCACCAGTAAGTGTGCTAGGCTTCGACTGAAGCCAATTTGACACAAGGCCTTTCTTAATACCAAGTGTACCAAGTTTGGACTTGTGTACTTGCTAGTTCAGACTCGGTAAGTTTGATTCGGGAGTACAAACCTTCGAGGATGGGAGGACGCAGTACGATCATTCTGCAGTTGGAACAGCAGTGTATTTGCTGACAGCAGCAGCTCAGCTTTAACACACTATCTGACTGAATAGTGACAAAACAATCTGCAGTCACAGCTCCACTAACTCCACTTCTCACAAAAAAATAATCTCATCAACAGAGAGTTGCAATAAATTATGTTATTCAGTCTGTGATGTAGCTATAATACAAATCCATACTATTATGTAGCTTAATAAAATAAAACAAAGTTTAATATAGATTGACCTCTTCATTTTAATACATTTATCTTTATTGAAATGTAGTGATATCTCTACATATAGAGCCCCAGAGGCAGCACTGTTGTTCTCTCCTGCCACATTCAGACAAACTAATGTGGCAGTTACAATTGTTAGATTTCATCTGTGAGACCAACATTTATCTTCCAAAAGGAATTATATCATATATCAAAATGCTGCAGAGACATTAGAGCCAGTGGTAAATCACCAAAGAGCTGCACAGATCAGTTCATTGGATCATGTTCTCAGGATGATGACGAAGGTTGACTGGCCGATCATCTCAGTAGTCGGGCTGCCAGCAGCTGAGATGACGCGGTAGTCTCACTCTTCCAACAGTTCCAAAACATCTCTGAAAACATCAGAGCAAATTTCCAAACAGGCGTTGTTTGGATATTGGGAATCTAAATGGTTACTTTCTTGCCTGAAAAAATATTAAAACTTAATAAAGTGACATATTAACAGTCCTACAGTAAACATTACAGCAGCTTAATCTCAGCCATCGCTGCTGGTTGGTGCAAAATGCATTCTGGGATACTTATCTTTGGCTACCTTCGGTTGACAAATGGTGTAACTTCATCACTCAGTCATTCAGTCACTCAGTCACTCAGTGACAGACATTTGTGTTTATAGGGCTGGCCCCACTGTTGCAGTCCAGCCAAAAAAGGGGACTGAGAAGTGTCAAGGGTGGATAAGCAGCCGCCTACTTAATTCCTCACTGAGAGAGTGTGTTTGCCTCTCTGAAACTTCTTGTCAAAAGCCTCTCTTAACCAGCCCTCAGGCCAGCCGTGACTTTGTAATGTCAGAAGAGGAGAGAAAGAAGAAGATGAGAAATGTGATGAAGAGAGGAGAGGAGGCAAAAAAGGAAGACAGGAGATGAGAGCAGACAAGAAGTAAACAAAATGAGGAGAGACAAGAGCTTGACAGGAAAAAAGAAACAATAGGGAGGTGAGACAACAAGTGAGGGGAAAAAGGAAAGATGTGGAGACCAGAAGTGGATGACGAGAGGAGTGAGCTACTGTATCAGTGCTTTACCTCCCCTACAAGCAGTTAAAGTGTAAAGGGGGATTAGAGAACGTAGAAAACTAGGTTGGAGGATGAGTACTGAATTAGAACAGGACCCCTGAGAAGGAGGAGAGAGGAGAGAGGCAAGGGAGGGGGAGGAAGATGAGGAGGAGGAGGAGGAGAGGAGAAAAGGGTAGACATGGAGCAGGACAGAAATAGAAGACAGGAAAAGACTCCACTCAGACATGCGGAAGAGGAAAGACAGAAATAGAGGGGGGCAAAAACAGATGGATGGAGGGAGGGGTACAGAGGGATGGCAGCAGTGTGAGTGAGTGAGAGAGAGAGAGAGAGAGAGAGAGAGAGAGAGAGAGAGACAGAGAGAGAGAGATAAGTAGCTAACCATCACAGGGCACATGCAGATGTGAAGTGAGTTATAGCCCTGAGACATGGATTTACACAGCACCCACTGTGAGTATGTGTGTGAAGTCATAGACACTCACTCCCCATTTTAGGGCAAAAAGCTGGTGCCTTCATCTAGGCTAAGGTTTTTGGTTAAAGGGGCAACACATCGTTTTTTACACATGAAGCTCATTTTACTTGACAAAAAGAGTAAAATTTAGTTGTAAAATGTATTCTGTGGTTCTAGAGGGATCCCTCCAAAGTTTGAAAAAAAAAAAAAAATCACCTCTGAAGAACTGGGCATTTAGGAGGCGGGGGTGGTCTAATGAAAGGCACTATTGAGTTGCATTATGGGAAATGTAGTATCCCCCCCCCCCCCCTCCCCCCCCCCCCCTCCCCACACTAGTGACTAAAAGTCTGAATATGTTTTTAGTGTATGATATATGCTTTTAGTGTGTTTAGTGTGTGGGTTTTTCTATGATCATTTTAACTAAAAGTGCCCTATAAAAATGTATTATTATTATTATTATTATTATTATTATTATTATTATTATTATTATTATTATTGTATCTCAGCCTTTGCTACTTCGGCTTCCACCTTTTCTGTTGTCAGCTGTGTTCAACATAACTGTCTACATGTATGTGACAGAATAATCTCATTTATTTAAAAAAAAACAAAAACCCAAATGATACACCTGTTATCCTTGCTGTGGAGTAGCGTATATTTACACTAAAACAAAGTTTTATATACACCACACTGTATCTGTATATTTTCATTAATATACAGTATATTTTTGATTTTTTATTGAAATGTGGTGATATATGTACCTATAGGGAGCCAAATCCTCACAGGGACAGTGCTAGTGTTCAATGTTAAACTGTCCAGTATCTTCAGCCAAACCAATTTGGTTGCAACAAATACAGGTTTTTGATTCTAATTTAATTGACCTTTAATTTAATTTAATTTAGCTGACCAGCTAGTGGGTCCTCACATTTCTGAAAATGTAAAAGCAAATTTTCAAGTATGCAATATTTTTGATAAATCAATCACATATTTAAAATCCTAAAGGTTTGTTTTTCATCTGAAAAAAAATCTCAAAGTGTAATTTAGTGATAAAAGAAAAATTGAAACAATCTGGAGTCTGGCTCAATTTCCACCATTGCTCTGGCTAATGCGAAATGGGTGTTGGGATACTTGTCAACCCCAAGTTCACACACAAGTCAGCTTCCCAAGCATCTTCAGTAATATGGTAGGGGGAGAAACAGGACCGTACTTGGCTGAATGCAGACTTTGACTTGGAACAGTACTTAGGCCGTGACTGATGATGTTTCACAAGGCCAAGTTTGAACACATGTACAGACAAGAACACAGCTTGAGAAAGGCCTTCGGACAGCATAGAAAGTCCCTCAACAAATCAAAGATCTTCATTGAATTCAGCTGCTGCTGCACCTGTTGCTAACATCATTTGCTATCTGCAGTGCAAATCACACTGAGACTACAGGTGGCACTCTGTCTGTGCTAATAGCCTTCATAGTCACACACTACTGTGTATTTCAACATGACATCACAAAATAAAAGCCACAAGCACTGGGTTTAGGTCAAGGTTAGGGCTTGTAATGTCACTGGAGAAGGTAAGAGCACAGTAAGTCTCCAGGGAATGAATGCAAGTCAATGCAGTGTCCTCTTAAGTGACATAAACAAGCTTTTGTGTTTGGCAGAGAGGGAAAAAGATGAGAAATTAAAGAGAGGACGAAGAGAGGTGTACAAAGGTAGTTGAGTGCAATGTGTGCAAGTCTGCAGCTGTGTGTGTGCAAGAGAGAGAGAGAGAAAGAGAGCACATGGGCCCACACACACACTATTTTGTGCACACAGACAGTGAGTGGCCTTTTTTAGCAGAAAGCACAGCGCTCTTGGCTTTTAAAGCCATTAACTGTTGGTGAACGACAAAGTCAAACCGGGGTAGTTTGTTGCAGAGTGCACAGCAAAAATGAACACTAAGTGTGATTTTGAGTGCAAGTGGAGGAACTTTACGTACACTGTTTACATATATGATGCCCAAAAATAAAATGGGCGGTTGGTGGCATTCATAGATTACTAGGGGATTTCCAGCAGGATCTGAAGGTCTCTTCAGCTGCAGAACAAGCTCAGTACCACTGAACTAGAAATGAATTAAATCAGAAGCACAAAAAGAAAACAGCTAGAGGTTTGATTTTTTGGATGAAAGCATGCAGCAATCTTGAAAATAGAAATATAATGCCTGTCCTCTCCCAAGCAAATGTTTGATGCATCACAAATTCATTTTTTAAACTCAATGCCAATATTGATTTTGAAAAATCAAATAAAAACATAATATACTGTATATTTTTTAATATAAACACATACATAAGGATCCATTAAATTTGGTTACTAAAGACTTGTTAATAAGAAGAACAGTAGAAGAAGAAGAACATTTTACAGCTCAAGAAAAAAAAAAATATCATTGGCATTTCTATACTGCAGTTTTTTTTTTGTTATTTTCTTGTTGCCACCAGCTTTTCAGATACTGCTATATCTGTAATAAGCTTAGGTATCAGTCAATGTCTTGGTCAGGCTTTAATAATTATATACTCTAGTTTTGGAAAATATGGTATGGTTTGGTAATTATTAGAGATTTACAATAAATCAAAAGTGGTTTATGCTCTTGTTTTAGTAGCATACACCTATTCTGAGCACTACAGTATGTCACTGGCAGTTTTCAGTATGCGTCGTCATATCCTGATGCGTATTTGACATACAGCATGCCACTATCTATGGTATACTGCTGTGCATGTCACTCATGGCTGTGCTGTTCTTATTTTAGTGACATACAGTATGCAGATTTGTAGGGGTGTGCCACTTTATATGTTGCTGCTATTAGACTATTGGTATGTTGCCATTGTGTATCATATAAAAACGGTGTTCCACTCATATTACACTGACAGGTCCCCCTTTCCCCGGCAGGCATGGCATTAAATGGTAGCCAATTCCATAACAGCAACATTATAGTGAAGCCAACTGTCCCTGATGTAATGAACACTAATACTTGTCTGGTAGCTAAGCCAGCAGTGCTAGTCATTGCTACTATGCATATGTCAGTAAAAATGATCATTTGACAGTAGAGAGTGGTATGTGCCAGTGGAACAGGAGTGAGATACCATTTATAATTGCCATATGCCAGTGGCACATGTGACAGTGGACAGAGTGTCTGCCAGTGTGGTGTGGCAAGTCATTTATAAGTTGCACACAGATCAGCGGTGGCATTTTTCAGGAAGAATCGGTATGTGCCTTTGGGAAGTGGTATATGACAGTGGAACAGACATACAGTACTGTTTATTAATGCTGTAAGCCAGTAGAATGGCAGCAGCATACCAAAAACAGTGACATAGCACTCAGCATCAGCATACAGTATGCCACCAAGACAATAGTGACACACCATCAGCCACTTTTCGATCGCTGCTCTGGTAGTAATCAATGATTAAGTAATTATATATTAGTGATGTATTGTTTCAAGTTTCAACATCAGTTGAACCTTCTGTTTTATCAATACCTGCTCACAAATCAATAAGTTGCTGCTCACTGAAACATTTTATGATGCTGGAATTTCAGATTTCATTCTTACTGATCTCCGCTATTATCCAGACTTTCATCCCACTATAAGCGTAGACAGATAATGCTCTTGATTACTGATTCAACATAAATTGATTGGACAAACTCTTATCAAATTAAAGTGTGTATGTGGATCGATCTGGGCTTGTCTGAGGAAACAGGATGAGAAGCTCTTCTTAAGAGAGCGACATCCTGTCGGTGCCAGCAGAGGATGGCTGGATTTATAGTGTCTGCTTCTCCTTCTACTATTACTATGCAGGTGGAAGTCCTCAGGCTCCATTTCTAGTGCATTTGTGGTGGTGTGATAAAATCATATCTTGATGAAAACTCAATAAAATATTCCTGCAATATACCTGGGAACTTCTGATGTGTCTGCAGTGCTTATTAGTGAATTCATACTGTAATGACCTTGCTCTAGTTTATGGTATTTTTAAAATACAATTTTTACCATATATTGTACTCCTCTAAAATAGTTTAGAGATTCACTTATTTAGTAGCTTCTAAAAGTGATTATTGGGTTATTCTTCTTTTTATGAGGAAAATGGAAATAAGACGTTTCTTAGAAAAAGACATCAAGGTGGGACACACAGAAACACAGCTGAGTTGGATTATACTGCAGTCTGAAAACTCCAGGAAACCACTGACAGATAAAGAAACACACACACACACACAGACACAAAGAAATCACAATCCATTCTCCATTCCAAAACAAACTGGCAACATGACAACAAAGGAGCAAAAGGAAATAAATAATGAGAATGCGGCTGGATTTACTTGATAAAATGCCAAAATGTACAACCACTGCAGCAAAATAACTCCCTGCCACCTACTGAGAACTCAAGAGGAACAAAAGACGGTGCAGCCCTTTTTTTTATTTAATTGTGCATATTTTATTTATTTACTTTATTTATTCAGATGCAGTTTTCTATATTGTGTATTGTTTCAGCTCTGGTTATTGTCCATACCCTCTCACTTGCGTGCTTTTGGTAATCTCAACTTTTTGTTGAGCCGTTGCCAAATTGATTCTACTAAATGGATCTAATTAAACCGATTATGGAAGTCAAATGAACTGAATTCAATTTAACAGAGAAATGAGGAAGAGAGAGGCGCAGAGATAATTGTAAAATGCAGAAATAGAAACATAAGGAGAGGAAAATAGCTCCATAATGAATGTTGGCCAGGGTGTTTAGGGTGCCAGAACCCTATTTCTGTCACTTATGTCGGGAAGCTGAGTCATGGTGTCTCGAGTCATGACCTTCAACAGACAAGCCAGTGTGTTCAGTTGACCTTGCCCCTCCTTTAGCACATGAAGACACAACCACTTCTGAGGCTTTACCATCCATCACCAGGAAACGGGTCAGAATGATGATTGACGGTTTCACTCAAGGGGTTTTCCCGAGAATTGAAGGGTGTGTATTGTGTATGCGTGAAGCGGTTTCTCTCATTTGTTTCGCTTATCTCATATTTCATATCTCTTTTCATTGGAATCCTTTTGCACATGATCTCATCCGATGTAACTTCTAAAAAATACTGAGCAGGCAGGACTTCAGTGTCTTTCTAGTGCAGCAAGAAATTATGCATCTCTGTTGAAAGCATTTCTGTTCTCTTGGATCATGTAGTTGAAAAAGATGGAAAAGTCACAGCTGTCGACACACGACAAAAGTCATGAGTCAGATGAATGTCAACACTGCAAGTACATGGCCTTTAGTTGACCTGACCTGCTTAGCCTGCAGAAGATCCTCTATTTGTAATGAAAAGTAAGAAAGGAAGAGGAAGAGGAAGTTCAGCAGTCATGACAGTGTTTTTTTGCTGTACAGTGGAGTCTCAAACTGCATTCATAAAACTTTGTGCTCTCTGCTGTCCTCTCATAGAGTTGGGAAGCATTTTAAATTGTCCGATGCTATTGGCAAAAAAGACTCTACTTTTGGTACTGATGCTAAAATTACACTCTTTTCAACACCTTACCTTGAGAAATATATAAACCTATTCTTTGACAGCACCATTTTTCATTCAACAGAACAAGCCATAGTTCTTAAATGGAAAAGCAATATTTTGACATTTTGGGAAATATGCTTATTCATTTTCTTGCCAAAAGTTAGATGAGAAAATTGATACCACTCTCTTACTATAAAATGCTAATAATATTGAAGCGTGGTGCGAACCAGTCATCTACAGAGGATAAGGCCTTAGTATTCCTAAAATAAAATATTGACATAATAGAAAACAACAGTGGACTACTTCCAGCAGCAGAGGGTTGCACCAGTTGAGGCGGACTGCAAACCGGGGTAATGCTACATAAAGCTCCCACTAGCTTCTGCACTGGTACTGCCTTTAAATGTTTTTTTTTCAAAACTATCAAATACTTAAATGCTCACATCAATAATTATGTGTCTCTTATATGTCTGCTACCCTGTTATGTGGAGTTCCTCAAGGGTCAATCCTTGGACCTATCCTATTCTTTTTGTACATGCTACCTTTTGGCCAATTGCTATTAACTAACTTTTCTAACTAACTATTCCAATAGTATCTATTATCATTGATATGACAAAAACATGCAGCTAGAATTTTCATCACCCTTCATGACTGTCTAGCTTGGACTGTCCAGAGTGGATGTCTCAGATTGCAATCTTAACTCCTTATGATTGACCCTGACTGCTTTGCTTAAGAGGTTACTCATGCTAGGAACATCAAAACCTCCTAACAATCTTGGTGTTCTTTCTGATCAACATCTGAACTTGGAACATCACATTATTAGTTTCAGTCCCATTTCTTGCAGTACCAAATATGGGTTTGGAAATTAAGATTACCAAACACATTCACCACATTCTGTTTCTAGGAGGCCTTTCATGACCTTTGTATTAAAGAAACTTAATACACACAAAGGAAAAACTTATCTCAGATAAAATGTATTTATTAAACATTCAGGGCATATACATGGTCTACATAAAAAGATTATATCAGAGATATATTTAACTGGGTTGCAAATCAGCATATTGCAGCATAATGCTCAGTATTGAAATAGGTAAATGAGCAAAATATATGATCGGCAACTGAGCCAGTATAGTTTGTGGATGTTCACTCAGACCTACAGATAAACTATTAATTTACTGACAATACCTCTGGTGAGCTGTGATGGTAGACAGTTAAACAGGGCAGCAGACACACTGGCTGATGGCTGGGCACTCTGTCATGGCAGGCTGAGAGCAGGTCAGGTGGTCTTGGCATTGAGGAGCTAACTTGGGCAGCTTGGCTTGGTTCTGAATGTTCTGTTGGTCTGGTAATCTGGTTCAGAGGATGTTGGAAGCAGCACAAACCCATACTGTCGAGTACGGTAGAAACTGCTTCTTGATGTGTCTTCATTATTCATGATGTCTGAGCCGTTGAGCCCTACTGTAGTAGTCAGCCTCCCAGACTGTCTGATCAAGGACTTATTTCTGTCCCTTATTCTCATTTTAAATCCAAAGATGACCATGTGTTTTCGGCTGTAGCTGTAGTCTCTATCTCCTTCTCTCCCAGTTCTATAATACACTGGAGAAACCTGGATATTGTTTTGATAACATGGATGCTTAGACTGTTTTATTTTTAAATAGCTTTCTGTTTTGTACAAGTGGCATTGAGCTTTGATAATGTTTTTGTCCATCTTCCAAATTTTAACTGCTTTCATCTCTTCAACATCCACCTCTCCATTATCAGCGTTAGATGTTGTTAGGGTTACACTATTATTTTAAAAAATGTACCAAAAAACAATGTTAAAGTTTTTGTAACGTTGCTCAAATAAACTTTATATTTTTGAACAGATGAGTTGTAAGTTTAGTGTGAAGTTTAAGCAAACTGGCAAACTTGCCGTTATTAGTTAAGATAAGGATAAATAATTCAAAACATTAGTCCACTTAACTTGAAAACTTAAGTTCCTGCCTTAAAAATGTGAGTAAACTTAACTTGAAATGGCAATTGGTATGAATATAGTTGAAGTTATCTTAACTTGAAATTGTGAGTTGAAAAAGTATAATTGTATGTTTGTTTGACAAGATAAAGCAAGGTTTTTTCAATGGATAATTTGACATAGTTAGTTGTTTTAACTCCAAGTATCAAGTTTAGTGATCATAGTTAAACAACTTGTATAAGTTAACTTTTTGAGGTGAAACACAGCTTTTCTTCGAGTTAAGTTTACTCATGTTTTTAAAGCAGCAGTTGAACTTAAGTTTTTAAGTTGAACCACATTGATTATTTTTACATTGCAAGTAGACGGTTAGCTTAGCTTAGCGTAACACTGAAAGCGGGGAAAAGCTATCTTGGCTCGGTCTAAAGGTAACAAAATCTGCCTATCAGCACCTCTAAAGCTCACTTATGAACATGTCATATCTCCAAGATATCACTGTGACAGGAAAGATTGTTGTTTTTACACTTTGTATGGATCAAAAACACAAGATGTAACATGTTAATCAGTGAGCTGGCTGCTTGCTGTGCCTTCATATTTAAGACGCTTCATATCACTTTTCCCAAATTGCAAACCTTTGCTTTAAATGTCTAAACACAAGCAGCCATACAAGTCATTGACAAACTTTGCCAAAATTAAATAAATATCTGATCAGATAATAAGAAAACAAGCCAAATCTGACCAGACTTTTGTTACCAACTTGTAGTGCCACAGACGCATTTTGGTCGATACCAAAAAGTAATGAGATGTGACACCCAGCACAACTGAATGCATCAGGTTTTCTCAATTTTAATTACATACGCTACCTACTACATAGACTCTTCTACCAGTTTAAATTCTATGTTTATGTATCACATATATCAACAGCTTGCAAAATCACTTTCAATGTGTGTAGTCAATGGCGCATAAAATGGAAAATGGTGTCCAAAATATATCTAGAATGAATGTCATCTATATTGTGATTGTATATGTTGAAACATATCTCTGACCATGGTGCATGTGATATGTTTTTTTTTGCATTAATGGATCTATTAATCATTGCCTTGAAGTGAGTGGATGTAGAGGTGTGCAGTGACACAGCTGATAGAAACCAATGAAGCGACTGCATGGCCCAACTCTCTGCTGCCCCCGCAACTGCTGCCATGGCAGCCACACACTGACAAATGATAGATGCACTTAGCTGATGGGGTGTTAATGTGATGAATGCCTCTGTGAATAACAGGAGGAATACATAGATACATAAACGTAAAGGTGAGTCCCTCGGTCATTCTGCCGCAGGGGTCTGGAGACACACACACACACACACACACACACACACAGTTCCAGCTCCTCTTAGGGAACAGACAGCTCTGTTGGGTCCACTTCCCAATCACTGGCCGTCAGTTTGATGAATAGCACAGCAGTAGCCATAAGTGGCCCAGAGAGCCTAACTGATCAGAGGTCAGCTGTGCATTTCATTCCCGGTGATCAAAGCTCAGATTTGGAGAGGACGAGTTGAATCTGGGTCTGCCCCTCAAGGGGAAGCTGATGCACCACACTGCCTGTCTGCTCCACAGCTGCATTTGAATTTCCCAGATCCTCCGCTCAGCAGGATCAGTAACACTGGCTCTGTCTATGTGCATACCAATATTTCCTCAGCTGACACATATGAACACTCATCAAGCTCTTATTTCAAGGGAGGTAGTGGTAAAAGTTAGTATTTTTGAACGAGGCACAGCGAGGCAGAAATCAACAAGAAAACTTTTGAAAGAAATGAATTGACTTTTGTTAGAGGTGAAAGAATTTGACTGTACTGACATATTGACTCATTGATTTCTACAAAACTTGAATAACTTTTTAATGTGGACATATTTGTGCAATGTGGAGGATGTTTTTGGCAAGGCGTTAGTTATGTAAATCTGGCAGTCATAATGACCTTAAGGCAGTGGGTCAAAGTGCAGTATTATTACTTAATGCTGCCTTAAAATTGAGTGAGAGAGGACAGCTGAAAAATTACAGAATTCCAAAATTCCAAAATAACAGAAGTCAGCAGTCATTGCTTAATTAAAAGTATAATATGGAACTTTTCTGCATTAAAATGTCTAAAAACAACTAGACCTATGTTATATATTTTGTTGAGTTGTGTACTTACATTATCTCAAATGTTTCCAACTATGTTCAACCCCTGAGAAATCCATAATTTTAATCAAGGTGACAATCTGTTTAATGTGGTCGCCTGTCAGTGGTGTCATATCCCCTTTGCGCATGCATCATCATTATGGTTGTCTGCCAGAAATAAAGTGACTTTTTATTCAGTCTTAAGACACATTTTATGATACACTTTTTAGATGTTGGTCGTTTTTAACTATATCTTTTAATTGGATGAAGGATTTTAGTCATTGGACATCTGGATCTTAAGTTATCAGAGAAACAAGCTGAGCAAACGTTAGCAGCATTTCTAAATGAGGCACATCGAGGCAGAAATCAACAAGAAAACTTTTGAAAGAAGTTGACTGACTTGCATTAGAAACGAGTAAAAAAGACCTGAAGCCACTGTCAGACTGACTCACTGGCTTGTAGAAAATGTAATAACATTTCAGGGTGGACATATTTGTGCAGTGTGGAGGTTGTTTTTTCAGCAAGACTGTAGTTATGGAAATCTTGCAAATCATAATGACCTTAAGGCAGCGGGTTAAAGTGCATTATTATCACTTGATGCTGCCTCACCAATTACCACCTCCAAACTGATGCAATGGTAGAATTACTTTACTTGAATTCCTGGAAAATATGAAAAATAATTAAGCTCTTCTTTTTAGGAAGGCTAATTGGCATTTTCCAGCATTTACTGATACATATGAACATATTTTCTTACTCAGTTTTGCTTCTCATCATGGTTATTAGTAGAAACACAACAGTAAATCTTAGAAAATCCAGGTCTTTTGAAGGGATTATTTGAAATAAATGGCTTAATTTGTTAATCATGAAAAGGAAGTATTAGAATTTGTGACATCAATATTTGAGAACAATGTAATATATATACTTTCAAGACATGAGATCGTATCCAGTTTACATATAATTACATAGATTTACATGATGAATTTCATGGGTCCAAACCAGAAAGCAGAGAGTATGGCAGGCATGAGTATAAAGTGGTATCAAAGCATGTTCAACATATTTATTCAGTTATTTAAATAGGTAAAAGTAAGGGTTAAAAACATTGTGTTGTGTGTGTGTGACTGTTTCATTGTTGGTTTGAGTTTTAAAAAACACTGAAACAAATCAGACATCAGCTGACAGTGAAATGACAACAATGCTCAGAAAATATGAAAGAACCATTCACAAAGAATAAAAGAATAAGAGGGCATCAGTGTTTGGTAGTAAATAAATAGAAAACACTTTTGATCTTGAAGCAGGAGTTTTTAAATACAGTAGGCTATATTCTCGAAATGTGAAACAGAAGAAATGGAAAGGATTTTGATCTAAATTGTTGTTTCAGCACATTAGCTGACTGTACAAATGGCTGAGCTTTATAGATTTAGCGCTTGAGAAATGGTTTATTTTGTTGTCATAAGTATTTAAACATTACAAATGGAAAGTTCCTTCTACCAGTTGACAGTAGAAGCTGATTGACAAATTATTTGTGCTCTTGTGGGAGGACAGGATACTAGCCTATAATTGAGCAATACAATGAGGAGTCGAGAGAGAAAGTATGACATGTACAGTATTTCATACAGGCTGTTATGAAGTTATTAACTCAGTGATGAGATCAAATTTGTCAATAATGAGCTCATTTACAAGGTTATGAGTATGGCTTGAAATGTAGGCTCTAATTTCTGTAGAAATGTACAATTACTTTTGATAAGTAACAATTATCAAGTTGCCAGAAATTGTAAGATTAGCATTTTCTTACAACCAATGTTATTCCAAGAATCACTGGTGCATCCAGTCAAGTCATTTATTCATTCATTATGTCATTATTTAATTTTCACCAATTCATAAATCCATTCAAACAAACCTGAGCCTCCACAGTTCCCACTAAATTCATGTGCTCCTCAATACTAAAAAATAACCAGGTTAAAGTCATATTTCAATGGAAACATCACACAGTTTGCAGAAACCTAAACATTATGAAATTTGAACAAGACTTCCGGATAAAAAAAAATCACTGTTGATAAAACATAGATTAGATTTTTGGCATTACTTCCTCTGGGGTTAATGCCAGATTATGGGGATGAACCCTATAATCCTTCAGACATATTACCCCTCAGCCTGGCCGCCATCACGCTGATTCTGAATGGAGACTTAATGCTGCTGATGGCTGTGCTGGCATCAGTATCAGGAGCTGGAGGCACAGTGCTGCAGGTGCAGCTAATTAGGTTAATAATGAGCACACTGATTAGTGATTAGCTCCTTAGTGGGTAAGAAAGAGGAGTTTTAGGTTTACTTGACAGGATTATGTGAACCAGGAGGGAGTCACCACTTGAACTTTAAGCTGATGAAACTGAAAAATCAAGGTGTGTCACTTCCTTTCATTTCTGCACCAATTATCATCTAAATGTGTAATCATAATAATGCTTTAATCTGATTATAATTGTGTACCTATGAGCATACTTGATGTTGCCAGTGATTCATTAAAGGTAGGTTTACAGCATAAAACATGCATAGTGCCTGGTTAAGTGATATCACATTGGACAAAGCCACTTTGTAGCAACTGCATCTTCCCCAGGAGAGAAGGATTAATTAGAAATCATTAAACAATGCAGATTAAATGTTTTTCTTTCATGAGGTTCAGAGTTCAAGATCCTACCTTCCTCATAGCCATGCGGGCATAAAGACATATAGTATGTATAGCAGATTAAACCTTATACTTTTACAAGGCCAGTATAAAGAATTCTGTCCTTATTAGATTATTTCACACCTCACACTGCTAATGTTCAGTGTCAATGCAGGAAGAAGTATTCCCTTTGAGTAGAGAGGTGAAAAGGTAAAAGTGTGGAGGTCAGCAGACAGAAGTTGGAGTTCCTGTCCTGTCACAGACCTACAATTAGCTTTTGTCTATTTTAATTAACATACTATTTTGACATGATATTTGAAATATGCTTATTCACTTTCTTCCCATGAGTTAGATGAGAAGAGATATCACACATTCAATATGAAGCTATAGCTAGCAGCCAGTTAGCTTAGCTTGGCATAAAGACTGGAAAAATGGAGAAACAGTCTGCTTAGCTCTGTCTGAAAGCAAATCTGCCTACCTGCCCCTTTAAAGCTAACTAACATGATATGAAGTGTGATTTAAGTTTTTTATCACAGTGTACTGTATGTTATATCTCGTTTGTTTTAACATACAAAAATAATGTTATGCTAAGTGGTTACGCTAAGCTAAACTAACCAGCAGCTGGCAATATGTACTGATACAAGAGAGGTATTGATCTTCTTATCTAATTCTCGGCAAAGGAAGCAAATAAGGGTATTTCCCAAGATACAGGTGTTTCTAGTTGTTTAACCTGAACTATATTAACCATAGTTTAATTGCCATAACCACAAGCTTTCCCTAACCTTAACCATACCATAGTTAACTTTTCCACATTAAAATGTCTAAAAACAACTAGACCTATGTTATATATTTTGTTGAGGTGTGTACTTACATTATCTCAAATGTTTACAACAATTCAAACCCAGAGAAATCCATCATTTTAATCAAGGTAACGGTCCGTTACATTTGGTCGGTGTCAGTGGTGTCATATTCCCTTTGCGCATGAGTCAGCATTGTGGTTGTCTGTCAGAAACAGTCATGAATTGACTTTTTATTCAGTTTTAAGCCACATTTTTATGATACACTTTTTAGATGTTGGTTGTTTTTAACTGCATCTTTTAATTGGAAGAAGGATTTTAGTCATTAGATCTTAAGCTATCAGAGAAACAAGCTGAGCAAACGTTAGCAGCAGTTCAGCTCACAGCCCCCCGGACATCCTGTGTCTGCTGAACAGCGTGGGAGAGACGCTGACTTTTAACGTGAAACTGCTTTATTCAGTGTTTTTACTGGTTCTAATCATCGGGTCCGTTTAGTTTGGAGAGGAGGAGACCTCTGCGGATAATTTGGCTCCTCGTAAAAACCTCCTGTACAATGAACACTGAAGGAATCCTAACCAGGAGAAGCTGACTGCAATGACGGCAATGGTGGTTGTTTAACAATGAAGACAACAACTCCCATGATCCCACGCTACTTCAGGACATCATCAAATTCCATCTTTTGTCATTGTTTTGATTGAGGGACTTGTAGTTTAAAGCATTTCACCACCAAACTGATGCACTGGAGGTAAACTCAACAGCTGAACAAATTCAGAAATGTTTTAATCCACCAGAATGCCTGAGGAGTTTTCTAGTGGATCTTTCACAAGTGCTGCCCTCAAAGTCATTCTGTGCTGTGCTTGCCTAGAGGAAATGGTAGGACCATCAGTATGCACTGTGAAGATGTACACTAGGAAGGCAGTGGGCTGCTGAGAAGCAGTGTGTGCTGAAGAAGGGTATTTACTGATCAGAGGATTAGGGCGGCGGCAGGCGGAGAGATAGAAGAGACGACAGCAGGGGTGTCGGAGAATGATTAGACTGCCACTAAGCCAATTGGGGAAATGGGACCGTGGCCAAAAAGACATGAAGAAAGGCGAGAGGGAGGGAGAGAGACATCGGAAGGGAGATGAGTGAGGAAGAGTAGGGAATGAGAATGTAGGAGTGGGATACACAAGACCAGGGGGTGGGGGGTGGGGGGGATAGCTGGGTTAAGCAAGAGAAAGAGAGAGACAGTGAGAGATGACGACAGAAAGAAAACAATAACAACTGAGGATGAAGGAGTGGATGAAAGACGACAAAAGAGGCCAGTGCAAAAGACAGAGAATAAACAGGAGAGAGAGAAGGAGACGGATTGGGGTGTCAAGGTGGTGGGAGAGAACAGAGCTTCCATTCGTTGTTTTTCCACTTGGCTCTCGTCAAACACCAGGCGCAGCGGTCACCTTTCCGACGCACTTTCCTCTCATGCCAATATGTCCTCCAGAAATATAACTGAGGAGGATGAAAAGACTGATTGTGGCCTGGTTTTTAAGGCGTACCAGCTCCCCTTTGCTTGCTTGTTGAGGTCAGAAAGCTTCTGTATCCCATCTGTCATTTTGTCAGCAGGGGGTCAACTGTCAGGACAGTTAGTCTGAAGAGGGGCAGCCATGGATTTGGGTGCAAAAATGAGGGCCATTTTTGGAAAAGCAGTCATATGATTATAATAGGAAATTCACACTATAGCTTTTCCAGTGCCTGACTGACAAATTTAATTGTACCTGTGGCTCCGGACAGTTTGGTTTAAATGCCATATTAAAATATTTATCACATCTATTTGTAACCATCACACTTCTTATTAGTTGCTTGCAAGTTTGGTAAATTAGGAATTCAGGTTCTATTGCATTTCTTACAAGATCCAGATGATGCAAGTGCTTTAGCTAAATGAATACAGTTGAAGTGTATGTTGTAAAAGTTCAAAATGGGTTATGTTTTAGCCAGCCTGAGGCATATCTTGTAAAATGTTTTGTCGGGAATAAAATAAGAGGTTTCCTTCAGTTGGAGCCTTTTGGCAACTTAATCAATTCATTGTAAAAATGAAGACATCTTGCATTCACAGCTGGGCTACATGCCATTACAATAGCACGACAGACTGTGTGTAAAGTCCCGCAAGAACCATTAACTGTCATTTGTGTCCAAGTGGAACAAATCTTAAAACTAATTAAGCTACACCCCATGACAAGAATATGAAGAAAAATTTTTGCCAGCGGGAGCAGGCGAATTGAGAATCGATGGCTGACAATTTCCAAACTCTTGTCCAGAATTTAAGATGTGAGTGTGTGCAGCGGGTGCAGAATCAATCACAGTAAATTGAGTCCTGCGTAAACGGGGATAGAGTGATTGACCAAAACAGAGTAATTCAGACATAGGGGAGCCAAGCCAACCTTATTGGCGGCACACTCCATTCTTTTGGAGTTCTTGCCAGGGAAACAGACAGCCGGTGCCATTTCGAAAGGTTAGCGCAGTCTGCAAGGCACTGACACTGAAATGAAAGAGAAATTCCAGACAGGCAACTGACTCAGAGATACACACACGTGAGGTATGTGATGAGGAATGTGCCAGCGTATATGATCATACACACTCTCCTCTCATTATCTCCCTCTCTCTTCCTTACGGGCATTAATAACAAATAACAGCTTTGATGGTGCAGGCACTTGCACTGTTACACACACATACACAATGAGAATGAAACTAATTACTAAAAGATGTCTTGTCACGTCATGTCTCTGTAATGTCGCTTCTAATGGTGTCTTCAGGCATTTTGAAGGGATAAATAAAAAAAAACCAACTATGTATTCCTGTATTGTAAAACGTGAACAGCAGGTAACACTAGCACCTGTCACAGGTGGTAAGAGTTAATTGTGATTGTAACATAAATTGATCCATTTTCAGGCAGCATCTGGCATGCTGTTTTTCTGTTTACAGTGACATTTGGATGACAGCACCCCACAAATGAGCCAGTACACAACATTTAATCAAGTTTATAAAGTTTTTCAATTTTCTTTAACAATATCCATATTTCAGAGTACATAGTTAATTTGATGTTTGCTTTACCGGAATCAGACAAGCTCACTAGCATAAACTAATGCTTGATGAGCAAGGTATGGATGTGGTTCCTTTGGTTGTCTCATCTTCCTGAGTCTGTTGCCTGTCAGTGGGTAGCGCTGATTGGAGCCAGATTGCCATTTTGTCAACAAAAACATGTGGAGGAAAGGGTAAGGGATGTGGGGATAAAGCCAAAAGTATAACAGGCATTAAAGAGCCTATTATCTGTGACCATCTGTGATCTATCTGATAATGGAACTAGAGCTTCAGTTTGGAGCTTTTAAGTGCTATGTTGGCAGAAAGTCTGCCACATTGTCAATCAGAGGTTTATTTGTGATTATACAACCTAAACTGATGTACATATTGGTATAGCAGAAATGTCACCATAAACAAAAGGTCACTTGTGGGAGGAGAACTTCTAAGAATGAACATTAAAAACTACTAAAAAGTGCAAATAACTACAAAACAGTTCAGTGCACCGGTGCTATAGGCTATAAGCCAGTCTGTGTCATCATGTTCAATGTACTGGAATATTGCTGCTGAGGCAAGCTGATGACTGAAAGAAATACTTTACTCAAAAATGATCGTTTTTTTTATTAGTACCTTATCAGTTGTTGACAACAGGGAAGAAAACTGTAATCCCCTTTTTTTGCAGACAGCTGACCTTCTCAATGAGTGCACACACGTCTCCAATATGCTAATCTGGGTAATGAATCCCAAAAACAGATCACAAAAAATATCCACAGGATAGTACTCCACTCCATACACTCCATAATGTAATTAATTTAATGAATAGACATTTTCTTTACTGTGAAATCTGACAAACCTCCTGAGGTGATTGTCATTTAAAAACAGCAAAACAATGAAAATGCCCATACCATTCTAAAACTCATCAAAGAGCTTGCATTGCTTAATTGAAGATTCAGGTATCCTATTCAGTACTCTAGTACTATTCAGTACTCTCTGCAATTAGACATAGAAACATACCATCACTACCACTGACATGAGATAGTATCGATGTTCTGTGTCCACAGCTAACTATTTTACTGATTCCTGTGGCTATGGCAGCCATTCCATACCGCAAGCAATGTATCTCTCTGTGGCACTGCTGTATAGTAAAAACTGAAAGCATGCAACCACAGTGGAATAAAATGAGTACATGCAATTAAATCTCTCCCTCTGCTTTGTGCATTCAGTGGCTCCTCATGAGGTGCAGCATGAAGGTGCCCATGATTTGTTCAATTATTGCTTCCTGCTCGACACGCAAGCAGAGTCTGGTGCAGTCACAGCCCCTCAAAACTTGGTTTCAAAAATTTTAAGTATTTTTCTGTGACATTTAATATTCATAAGCAAGAATCATAGTCAAAGTTTTTAAAAAAAACATCTTATTTATTATTTATTAAGAGTTTAACACTCAACCAAACAGAGTCTACAGTCATGCTGCAGCATCTCTATGAGGGTGTGCATAGATACAGTGGTCACAATGACAATGTTAACATGCTGATGTTTTGTCATAAATCAAAGCATTGGACAAAATAAAATTTTGACCCGATGATGGCAGAAAATGAATGTTAGGGGTTATTACAAAGTTATTACAATTCATCCGAAGGGGGACATGAATGCTGTACAAAATGTGATGGCAATCCATCCGATAGTTGTTGAGACATCCCTTTTTAGCTGCTAGCATGGCTAAAAGCTAAGCTGATCTGCTTCCTCTGGATTGTGTGGGTATGGTTTGGTCAGATTGAACTGACAGTGCAGGCAACATAATTGTCATCACATTTTAATTCAAACACTGCGCAACTCTGACTGGTGCATCACCTCATCCCAACTGAGCCCCACCCACATGTCAAACCAGTGAGGAAAGCAAGGAGAAAAACGCAATATACTTTAGAAATCTCATGAATAAAACAGACTGTTCTAACTTTGTCAAAAAATGTTATGCTCATGTAGAACATTTCTCAGGTTGATTACAAATAGTTTTTTTTCACGCCCTTTAATAGTTACGTCAGATGTATACAGTACGTTTTATTTCTACAGTGGCTACTCACATTGTGAGGACAACAAATTAGTTTTAAGTGATTTACTTTAATAACAAGTCTTTTCTCCTCCTGTGCTCCAATCTATATTTCATTTCACAGACTGAAAGTCTGAAAGATGATGGAGTATGTGAAGCTGTTTCCCCTTGTTGTTTTTTTGGTATGCAGTGAAAATGTCACCAACCAATGTGAATGTATTATTTACTGCGGTGATGAAGTTTTACTTTCCTATATAAAGTGCCAATAAACTGTACTGCCACCGTGTTCAGTCACACACTATAAGTGGAAAGAGCAGCATTGTTTGTCTTATGGGGGTGTCAGGCCAGTCAGTGCCTCCCTGTGCTCTGCCCTCACTGCCTCCTGAACAGCACATTGCACTCTGTACAAGCAGCACAACTCCTGCCATTGTGCCCTAATGGACTACTGATGACTACGACCTTCTGCTCAACCAACTGACGACACCGACCAGGGATGGGTGGTGGTGGGGGTGTTTTTGTGTGTCTGACTTTACTTTTGAAATGGTGGATGGCTGCATAAAGGAGACAGAGGACATCCAACTCATAAAACCAAAAAAGTGATGAGAGAAGAGAGACGCAGGGCGGGGGATGAGGTGAAGTAGATGGCTTTGAAGAGGAGTTAAGTATGATGGAGGAAGGGTCCCAGGAGAGAAGAGAGACAGAGAGAGCAGGGAAGGCACCATTGAGAAGTAAGGAGGGATGTGAGAGGGAAATAAAAGACAGAATAAAATGAAATGAAAGGAAAAGATGTTCTTTCCACCCATAAGAATTAAGCTGTCTGTGTCGGTGAGGTAATGTTCCATAAGTCACATCCATTAGCCACCAAGTTACACTGATTCTGCAGAAGTACTACTCTTTTCCGGCTACCTTTATCGAAAGAAGGAGAGAGTTGTACAGTTTTCATATGGGGATGAGGATTAAGGGAGCTCAGGTAGCTGTTTGAAGCAATGAGAAATATCTAGAAACTGAATGTTCTCTCCACTTCTTTGCGAGAGAGGCAGCAAGATGAAGCAGTCGGTAACAAACCAAGACAAGCTTCGATGAGAGGAGATGAATCTCCATACAAATCTGCTAACAAATATAGCTCCCCTAACCTGGGAGAAGAAGAGAGAGAGTGGGAGACAGAAAGTAGGAGGAAAGGTGCTGATTTATCTAATATATTTGCCATGTGCATATCGAAAACACGTGTTTAAAAGCTCAAAACACACTCAGGAATATAGTGAAGCAGCCAGAGACAGTGAAGAGGAAAGAGGGAGACAAAATTGAGTCTCATCTTTATAAGCGAGCAGGAATGAAATGAGGAGAGGATACAGATGGGAGATTCTGATTTAAATGAGAGATGACAGGTACAGTGGCAAAGCTACAGCCGCAAATAGGGAGGATGGTTAATGAGCAGGTGAAAAAAAAAAACCCACCGTCCGATGAAAGACGTATGATGTGTGAGATGTGGAAAACCCGGGGGTGGATGATTGCTCATCACACCCTTTTTGATGCCCAGCATGGCCGAAGAACGCTAATAGCTACATGATGCTGATCGGTGGTGATGGCTTACTCTTGACACGACTCCTTCTGGCCCGTGATGTCATTCATGTACCTTACACGACACAAGAACTTTTCATTTTCCTTTTCCGACTGCAGCGACTTCACTGAGTCGAATTGACGGGCCTTAGTGAAGTCACAGAGAATGTCATCTTTGAACTTGGAGTTGACAGTAAGTAATGGAGACCTTTTCTGTATGAGAGTGGCGAATCGGCAGAGAGCGAGCAGCTGAAAGGAAACACAGAGTAAGAGAGAGAGTAAGAGGGAGCAAGCAAGAGGGAGAGTTGAAGAGCCTCGGATCAAACACTCCTCCCCACCCGGGGTTGTGCTGACTGGCAGAAAGCGACCGCCAAGGGAGGAAGGAGGGAGGGAGGAAGGGAGTGAAGGGAGTGAAGGGAGGGAGGATGGGAGGGTCAAAGTAGGAGGGTAAAACCGAGGAAGGAGGTGGAAACTAAGGGAGAGTCAACCTATGAGACTTAGAGTGACATCTGTTATCAGTAACTTTAGAATAAGTGCACATTAAGGTCATGTTCAGACAGACAACAGAACCCCTCATTTATTTTATTTTAGTGAGGCTTCTGCATTGACGCAGCAGGAGTGCCAGTGCAGAGGGCAGAAAAAACAAGGTCTTTGCAAAGTTGTGCAGGTAGATTACCTTGTACCATGAATACCATATTTCTACTTAACTTATTCCTCATTGTATTCCACAACTACCACTATGTTTGCATTGTTGATAAACTCACCAAACTACTACTTAAACAGGCTACCTGAAGCAACATGCCTCCACGAACACAGCTACTTGTTTTTTTTTTTTTTAAGGCAGTGCTATTTTCAGGATGAGTTTCAATACATCTCTTCTTTCATCTCTGTTTTTGCCCTCCATCCTCTCTAAGCTGGTGCTTTTGATACCTGATAATGTAGCTTTTTGAAAATTGTCTCCAGAGTGGATACCTGTGAACACCGGTCTTGCCTTTTAGGATGGATGAATAAAACAGAGCTTCTGGAAAACTATGACATATGCCTAGTCGGAAGCTATGTGGCAATAACATTAAGAAGTCAATTTTCTATCATCTCTAAAGGTGTGCCTACACAGAATGTGTTTCAGCAGCATTTTCAATCGTCTGTCTTGCATACATCTGACAAATACACTCCTGTTTTAATCAATACAGCTGACTACACAGACTGTATAACATCTCACATTTCACCTGCACTATAACCCTGTAACTGTGTCCCAAAGAGAAGTATTTTTACACTTCAAGTCTATTTTCTCCTGCTATCCAGTGACTGTGTGTTTGGCTTCATTCGCTGCCAGAACGTGGGTGACCTACACTCACTGGTGGACTTGGGAACAAAAACATACTGCCAAAGTGCCCTCAAAGGTGCCCCCACAGTAGAGCAAACATGATAAAATGTCCTCTAAGGTGCCCACACAAAGGAGAAATACCAAAGTTCTGTAATTGCTGTCTTAGCTATGGTAAATCAGGATGAAGTGCCCTATAGAGGGCCTCTATATGTGATAATCTGCATGACGTGCCCTCATGCGCCCTTTCAGTGGAAGAAAATGTGATAGTGTCCTATAAACTACCCCCACAAGATGTAATACACTGCCCTATGAGTTACTGTTGTAATGAGGTGAGCTGGAGGTTCTGTACGGGTGCCCTACTAGTGAAATAAAAGTGGAAAAACTGTCATTTAGGGTTCCCCTAAGTCTAACATACAGAAGTGCAGAATTGGGTGCCCTTTCAATGAAAGAAAAAACATGATGAAATGCCTATAGGGTGCCCTGTATGGGAGGAAAACTTTGCAAAGTGCCTTTCCAGTGAAGAACATGAGACACTGTGCCCTATAAGATGCCCTTGCGACGGAGTAAACTGGCCATTACAGTAGAAAAGAATGTATCCTTTATGTAGGCTGACCATTAGGAAAATAAAGCACCCTTAAAACATGTTGTAGCTGTTGTAGCCGACATTATTCCATCCAATTGATTTTGGTACAGTACTACTCACTAGTTTGCTCAGTCGCATCTCTTTAGATTGTTCTATTGCCTTTGGGTCAGTACAGTCTAAGCTGTAACCTTGATATTACTGCTAGAGGCAGCAAGGGAGGAGATAAGAACGATTAAGTAAGGTTGCATTAGCCATTAGCAATTAGAGGGATGCCCAGCAGAGCTTAAACCTGTGCCTAGGCATGTTAGAAAGCCAAAAAAAAAGATCCTGTCATGAAACTGTTATGAAATCCAGAGGACAAACCTTTTGAGTAACCCTGCTAACAGACAAAACTCCTCAAAATCTCAAAATAAACATTACATTGCCATTGACAACAGCATCAGTTAAGCGATCATTCTCCAAACTGAAGGTGATCAAGACCCTGCTTGGAAACAGATGAGGAGAAGAAAGACTCTCAGATCTTCTGCTGATGTCCATTGAGAGGGACATCCCAACTGACAATAACGAGTCCATTTACATCTATAAACTCATGGCCAAAAGAATTCTCCTTTGATTTCACCAATCTTGCTTTTTGTTTCCCTGACAACACTGATTCTGCTAATTCTCAAAATGTTTCAATAGTTCCATGTTTTCACTGAAGATATTTTACTGTTTGTGAAATAAACATAACCCATTCCCTGTATTTTATTACAGAGATGTGTGCAAAATAAGTGTTTAAAAAGGAGATCATTTTTGATACGGAGGTGTTGTTTTCCTTATATTCTAAATCACCCCATAAAATGTTAATCTTAATTAGGACTGTAGCCTTTTTTACTAAACTGCTGATGGGGGCCCATTGAATGTATCAGGAATGTATTATATATAGTGAATGTATTTCGCCCCTGCCCTGAAGACTGAAGCTGCTGCCGCTCTGCTAATAAGCTGCTTCCATTATGCAAGCCTGTGTAATCAGTCATATGTCGACATAGCCGATCACACAGTACAAACAATATTGATATTCATTTTGTCAGATGACTTTCCAGTCATAAAATAGTGATTTGATCAACATCACAGCGCAGGAGTTACTGTTTACCTGTTTAACTTTTATGAACAGCAATTGATTATTTTATTTAGTTTGACAACAGAAACAGAAAAACATGTAAATGAGAACAACAAAATGTGTTGGGCTGTATGAAACTGTTTTCTACGCAACTAAATAAAAGAACTTCAAACTAAATGGAGGATTAGCTGATGTTCAAAGCCAATGGCTCCCAGATTCTCTACAATATAACTTTACCGAGACACTGGGGCTTGAATAAGAAGGATGCATGAAAACACATTGTTTGGGAAATGAACTACGTTTTTCATGCACCTGTAAAGTGGCAACGTAACAAAATAACTGCTCAACTGGAGCCGAGTATATAAATTACATGCTCAAGGCTAAACATGCCTACAAGCTTCAGACTCTTGAGAGGCAAGAAATAGCCTCACACTGAGGTCATAATGTACTTGTTTGCTGACATAAAGCAGACTTTTATTTTCCCATTTTTTTGGCATTTCAATGTGGACGGAAATCTTTACGACAATTATCTGATATTGTAGTTTTCCACAAATTAGCTGATTTAGCGTAAACATAGCAGTCTATGTGTGACAACTGTACTCAGTGGCTTCAGGAAACTTGCCCCATGTAGCATAAAAGCACCATGTCAGGGACGCAGGACCCACGGTAGCAAAGGAGAGTAGGGGGAAGTAGAGGAAAGAAAAGGGGGGAGAGACAGTGAACGGAAAGGCTATTATACATTTTTCATTAAGTTTCCAGGCACTAAGCCACATCAAAGCCTCACAGAGATAGAGGGGGGGTGGGGGGAGAGGGAGAGAGAGAGAGAGAGGGAGAGAGACAGAAGTAGACACAGGATGTTCTAATTAACTTCACAGTCTCTTGCTCTCTCCCCCTTCTCTCTCTCTCTCACACAGTCATTCTCTGTGTGTATAAGTGTGTCTCTACCA
Organism: Thunnus albacares; assembly: GCF_914725855.1. Classification (NCBI taxonomy): domain Eukaryota; kingdom Metazoa; phylum Chordata; class Actinopteri; order Scombriformes; family Scombridae; genus Thunnus; species Thunnus albacares. Next base: position 8,986,754 of record NC_058107.1, read on the forward strand.
TGCCCACTGTCTGTATGTGTGTCTTGTAAATTCATCACGACACCCCCCATCTACAAAAAGAAAAAAAAAAAAAGTTAGGAGCCTACTACAGGGAGTTGCAGCTCGTGTAGGGGCGATCAAACGGCAAAAAAAAACGAGGAGGGCCGGGGGGGAGGAAGGCAGGGAGACGGAGCAAGCGGAGGGGGCGGGGAGGAGGGTGCAGGAAAGGAATATCAGAGAAAAGAGAAAAAAGAGCCCTGAGGTGTTGCTGCTGCCACGCCCCGGGAAGGGAGGAAGGGAGGAAGAGAGGAAGACGCTAAGACCCGCCTTTTCCACCCTCCACTGTCTCATGGTGCGTTCATGTCACATTGGGGAAGACTGGAGACATGAGTTTCCACTTCCACAGTTTTCAGCTTTAGCTCTTCTTCCGGCCTCTGAACTCTGCAGCTCCAGTAAGAAAGGTTATCCAGCTGGGGAACAGAGGAGAGAAGAAGAAAGCCAGTTAATGAATATCTGCTGTAAAACCTAACATAAAAAAAGTGTAAAAAACTGATCAAGAGCAACCAAAGTCTACAGAAAACTTTATCTGTCAAGTCATACTAACAACTTCTCCCGTAGGTCTTGAAGACAGCATCACATTACCCCCTGCTCCTCTCTCACCCCTCCTTTTCTATGTCCTTGACACGGATTCCCGCTTGGTGTGAGTCAACAGGAAGTTGAGTGTACTCTTCACATTGAGCAAATTGTGTGGGAGGCTTGTCATCTTAATAACATCGCTGAGCTATTAGTCTTCTGCAAGAGTGCTGACGGAAATGAACCCCATGTAAAGGAGAGTGATTACATGAGTTTATATAGAAGTGCATCTGGCTGCCTGGAAAACAGAGAGGGAAGAAAAGAGATAAAATTCAAGTCAGAAAGTGGGGAAGAGAGAGAGATAAACAGAAGTGACTCATTAAATTGAGTAGTGATGGTTTCCCGGTGATTGCATTTCGATCAGTCTTAAATATTTGTCAATAAAACACAGCAAATCGACCACTAATTCCTAATGTTTTATTGATGGAAATGGTTACTAATTCCTTCAAACTCTGCAGGTGCTAATTGCTGCTGTGATTTCTTCAGGCTTGTGTTTACGCAAACTCCGGCCTGGCTTTTTACAGGACTGTGTGCTGTCTCATTATCATAAAAATGATTATTCAAAGTCTTGGTCTCTTGGCTGTGTCCATGGGGAGCTCAGAGGTCACGAGCAGCAGGTAGGGATTGAATGCCTTGCTCAAAGACAATTCAGCAGGGCAGCTGTTTGCTGATAGGTTTTCTTCAGTTAAAGACTGTAAGACAAAGGTTAATCCAACAGCTACTGCAATAGCTGCAACTTTGAACAAGTGACAGACAAAAAAATGAGGGCTGAATAAATGCTTTGCTACACTGTTTACAAACCTTGGAGAATATTTTGCTGCTCTAATTAATATTTTTATATTAACAATGGATCACTTACCATGTGCAATGGAGGTTGCTTGAATGATTATCTAACAGGGAATTACACTTGACTCTACAGCTCCCCTCGGTGCTATGGAGGATTTTAGCATTTTTAGGTTATTGTTTTTGTTTTAAGGCCCACAGCTTCAAGGATATATTTTTCTTGTAATCAAAAAATCCTATGCAGACAATGAATTGTTACTACTTACAAGTATTGTGTGTGTATCCAAAACTGATATATCTTATCTGTGCCATAGACCTACATTGTTGTCCAAAATCTTAAAAACATGTTAAAAATGCACTGGGTGACATGTTCCTTCACCACAAAGATTACGGTTACAGTAGTTTTTTTTAAAAAATAGCTCCGAATACAAATAACAGTGATCATGTTTTCAGTCTCCAGAGAGTAGTTCCATGTACCACAAAGGCTACTAAGCATGAGCGGGAACGCGGCTCCATGTACAGAGCTTTACTAGCATGCTAGCTCTTGACTTCTCTACTGACTACTACTACTCTACATGAAATAACTTCAGAATAAAGTCAAGAGGTTGCGATACGTAGCACAACAAACTAGCAGAGCTCTGTAAACAGAACCGCTTTACCACACACGCACAATGGTGTCTGCTTTACACAGCACTACTCTCCTTATCAATTCATTGTTGGTTTGTCTCTGAACAAGAGATTTGCTGATAATAAGAAAAATATAGAAAATCACCTAACATCACCAAGCACACCAAGCATCTAACTGGTAAAGATAGCAGAGCATTTAACTTAGCTTAAAACCCAGATATTTCCCTCAGGAGTTGGTAAAGACCCCACCACAGTTAAAATGAGAGTTATATTGGACTTACTTGTGTCCAGACACACGACTCAGAGTGAATACTAATGTTGCTCCATGTCGGCTGGATGTGTTTATATAAGCAGATAGGCAACTGTGTGCAAACACAGTCACCATATTAACTTAATATGGTGATAATATTTCAGTGTTGTGTAATAAGCTTGTTCTGCTGCCCCCAGATTGACCAAAAAATAGGCCAAGGAAACTTTAACTGGGTGGTTTGATTCTCTGACTGCTTCAAACATCACAGGAACAATAACAAAGACAAGAAAATGAAAAGACTCTGTTGGATAAAACAAGTGTCAAGCTGGTGATGCTCAAACCTTCAGCCTGGTGTCTGATGTGCAGAACTGTCTGCTGTGCTCTGCCTTTGTGGAGAGTTTTTCCTCACACATCCCCGCCTGATTTTGACTGACTGAGCCATTTGCCTTTACTTTTACCAACTTTTAAGAAGGTTTTCTTTTTTCCCGACATTTCAACATGACGCATTGATACACTACTGCAAAGCAAATGTACAATGTAATCTGTCATTGTCATCCTGTCATCATGAAGCTCTATTGTCACATGATCGATTTAGTTACTACCGTAGATGACATATTGTAGTTAACCTTAACTCATTAACTTATTAAAAAGGTGATATTTGCCAAAGCTTATTGTTTAATTAAAGTTTTTTTCTTATTATTATGTTAGCAGAGGCAGTAATAATATACTGTGGGAAGTTCATTGTGGATATGAACTGCTATTTAAGACAAATAATTCCAATAAAAAACACTTCGGAAAGGGCATGTCATGCTCTTACTTCTAATGCCAGCTCTATGAAAATCACTTGTTGCTTTCCTTTTATCTCAGGAAAATGTTACATACTGAAGTATCAGCTCAGCCTCAGAAGATTTAGCTTTTTTTTATTGGAATTACTGCATGAAAATGGTTTGCCAAATACCACCCTACATGATTAATATACCACTGGAGGCTTGAAAAAGTGGACAAATGCATTTTAAAGGAACGCTTAGACAAGACGGGTGGAGCATATCAGTAGTCTGCTATGCCTTTCACAACCTTGAACTTCCAGTTAATAGATGATGTCTATTATCTGTCAGATTAGAATTAGTGACAAAGAGAAACACAACAGAGATCTTACTAGCCAACAGTGGACAACTGATTAGCGCAGATAATGAAAGAACACAGGAGATGACAGCTTGAAGAGAAGTGGTTTATCTTCCCCACAGGGATCACACCCACAGCTCTGCAAACATTAATTGGCAATGCGACTTTGGGAGCAGTGAGAAAAACAGTTCTAGCTTGTTACCATGATTCATAATTAGTTTATTTGTCATCTTCGAATAAGACTTGGAAGATAATGAATAATTTGAGTTGTCTCGTCACGTAATCCTGATGATCCCTGTTGGCTTGCTAAATCCATAACTGGTTCATAAACAACACCAGCATTCAGGGAGCGCCTAATGAAATTTGCTCTGCTTTTCGATTTGATAAGTGAATTTTTGTTTTGCTTCACCAAATACCAGGACCTCAGTCATGTGCTGTTGGTTACAGCAGTTTGAGGCTGTCTAAGAATAAATAACCTTTGATGAGACAAAGATGTTGAGACTGAGTTTATGTAAGGATCAATGTGGATGTCTTTTCAGCTTTTAAGACCAAAGTAAAGCATTTGTGAAATATTAGTACTAAACGAAATGAAACACATGAGCAACAATGGGCCTTTTTCAAAGAAAACAGTTAAGATGAAAACAGCAAGATATTACTGCTTTCAATGGTTTATGAAAGTTATTCAGCACATACAAATACATAAGCATATAAGCCTTAAATTCAAACAAATAACACACTGGAGTTTCAGTATTGAGGATTTTTCCACAACAATAGTGATGTGTGTTTGGCATGGTCGTAGCACAAATGGCTGTCTCTCCCAGTAGCTTTATAGACAGCTTGGCAATTATAGATTTTTGTTTACATTGCAAACAAGAGAGATCCTGTCTCTGTACTCCTCTTGAATTACAAAACAATGATCTACTTGCTTTTCACCTTTGTTCTTCAGCAGCCATCCTAACAACATACAAAATTTAGATCTGAGGCTCTTTCACAACGACATAAGGGTGCAAAGTAATTCTGTGAACACTGAAGTTTACTTTTTTTGTCAGGTTTATAGATGAATAAGGCAACATGGAATTGTAAGACTGCAGTGCTCAAACTGTCACATTTCACCTCTAATAAAGCACAATGCTGTCTGAACTGAGCGAGCTGTGCTGTCAATATGCTTCGCAGATGAGCCCATTAGCTCGTTGCTACTGTCAGCACCAGCCTGATAAGTATGGAACTGACTGCCTTTAGCCTTCAAAGCCCTGTGTGGACTTGAAGTTTTTTATCTGACAGATTTGCCTCTTCCTTTGGAAAAACCGCATGGATGCTGTTCTCAACATGTCTGCTATCTGCTTCTTCCTGGTATATCAAAAACAGCCTGCCCCTGGTGTGGATCTCTCCCACAGTGCATCTCTGAGAAACAATTGGCCTATCAGGCAGCAGGAAGGGGGTTAATGAATAGATTGTGTGACTTGCCTCCAGACAGACAAAGAGATAGACAGCCGCACTCAAGCCAAAGACAGACACAGACAGTCATACTGAAGCACAGCTGCAGTATCATGTTCTTATAATATGGCATGCTATGCAGAAGAGTACCAGTCCTCTGATAAATAAAATGTCAGTATTCAAATTTAAAGTTTAACCTAAGTTTAGTGTGTTGCACAGGGCTTTCAACAAAACAACACAGACATTTATGCACTGTAACAGGGCATCGCACATTAGTTCACCACAGTGTATCATAGTATAGTATACTAATGTGTAATAGTAGTATAGTATGGAGCACATGCTGTAAAGTGCAGAGCAGTATTGTATGGTGCAGTGCAGTATCGTATAACTCACCACAGTATAGTATGTATAATATAGAATAGGATAGTGCAGTAGAGGATATATTATAGTATGATATTATACTGTGGAGCGCATATAGCACATCATAGCACTGTATAGTACATCATAGCACAGCATAGTATGAAATAGTATAGCATAGCATACTTTAGTATAGTATAGTATAACATAGCATAGTATTGTATAGTATAGCATAGCATAGCCTAATATAGTACAACATAACATAACATAATATAGCATAGCATAGCATAGCATAGCATAGCATAGCCTAATATAGTATAACATAACATAATATAGCATAGTACAGTATTGTGTAACAGCATCGTATAGTGCAATATAGCATAGTATAGTATAGCATAGCATAGCATAGCATAGCCTAATATAGTATAACATAACATAGTATAGCATAGTACAGTATTATGTAACAGCATCGTATAGTGCAATATAGCATAGCATAGTATAGCATAGCATAGCATAGCATAGTCTAATATAGTATAGTATAGTATAGTATAGTATAGTTAACATAGCATAGTTTTATTTAGAATAGAGCACAGCAAAGCACAGTTAAGTGTAGTGGAAAATATTATATTATATTATATTATATTATATTATATTATATTATATTATATTATATTATATTATATTATATTGTACAGTACGGGACAGTATGGCACAATATTGTATACTATAGTACATATAGTATAGTATATACATTATAGTGCAGTAAAACACAGTGTATAGTATAGTATAGCATAGCATAACCTAGCCTAATATAGTAAAACGTAACATAGTATAGCATACTATAGTATAGTGTAACAGTACAGTATAGTGCAGTATTGCACAGTGCAGTATGGGATGGAATTATGTAAATATATTACATAATTATACTGTATAAAAAGTAAAATTATATTACAGATGTTGTAATGCTGTTTGGTATTTAGCACATATAGTATCATGAAATGCAACGGTGTGCTGTATAGACCATTAAAAAGCCAGAACAAAAGTCAGTGGACAGATAATGCCTCAACTCTTGAACTTTGAAGTCAAGCAGAAATCTGTTTCCACTGCAGCTCTCTGCTTTCTCTCAAAGCTCCCTGCTGCCACTCGTCTCATATCTCTACTTGAGACAGGCTGCAGAATCCCAGTCTGCACCTCATACACCACTCTGCTCCACACATGCATACAGAAGAAAACCAGCTAAAGCATCTCCTCTCTAAAGGATGCCTAATTGGTTTTTATTGACTTTACCGCCTGCAACAGATATTGTGTGATAGTGTAATGACAAAAGATTAGCTCCTCATGCGAGGCTGGGTAATAACAGCTGAGGTGGAGAGCAGCTTCAACAGATAAGCACTGTAAGCAATGTGATTATGTGGATAGTAGTGTAATCTGAGCCCTATTAATATGTTTAATTGTAACCATTTGCAACAGCCCTGAAGCTCCCATCTATGATTGCTTGGCAATCGTGCAAAGTGTTATTTCATAAAGTGCTAAGCTAAATTCTCTGCAGGCAGGCAGCAATTATAATGCTCTTATACATACAGTATATTGGCATGCTAATAAAACATACTTTGTGATGGAATTTAAAATTCAATCGGGTTGAGGCAAAGGGGTGCTAAATGCATACTGGAATATGAATAGCTGTCTCTCTCTCCTCACCGACACATTGTGCTCTCTGTAATTTTCTTCAAGAAAATCCTCATCTTCTCGCCTCATCTCCCTTTCTCCTTCTCTTTTTGTCACTCTTTGTTACCACCTCTTGTTTTTCCTCTCCTCTTGCTCCCTCCTCCCAATTTCTCATTTTCTCCATTTAATATTTACAACCTTGTTACCCTCTTGTTCCTCAGTCTCCCTGTACACCTCAATGCCCCCATCCCTCCCCCCTCTATCCCTCCTCTCTGTCATCAGATAGCGGAGCTCAGTGAAGAAAAGCCCGTCTTGACTTCAAACGCCTCCCTGTCTATTTGTCTCCACCCCGTCTCAACTGCCAGGGAGGCACAGCCCTAGAAATCAACTCTTTCCTCCCCCCAACCCCACCTCATCTCTACTCCCTATCTCCCCTCCTCACCACTGTTTGTCTCTACTATCGATCTCCCTCTTCCTTCCCTCCCTCCTCCTCTGTTCCTGTTTGCATCTCTTTTTCTCCTCATTTTCTTTCCCTTTGTCCTCCCCTCTTGCCCACTCCCATGCAACAGAGCATTTAAATCTGATATTGCCTGTAGCTGTGGAGCCTGCATGTATTTCTCTCTGTGAAATAGAAACTGTTTATATCACTGTTATTTATTACTCAAACTAAATTCTGTCTTTTGCACCAATTTGTTCAGTTCTCTGCATGACAATTTGAATAGAACTTGATATCAAGGTGATGTGCCGTGAATAAAAATGCAGTTTTTTGTGAATGTGCAAGAAAAAGGCCTTTCCTTGGAAGAAAAAAGCATCAACAAAGTGGACAAAGTGTGTAAAAATGACAGCAATTATGGTGCATTTAAAAGCACCTGCAAACATCATTCAGACAATATTTCTGTGTTTGTTTTGTTCTCAGTTTGTCTGCCTTTGCCTTTCAAAGGCATCAGCTTGGTAGCCTTTAAATTTGTTTGCATGTTTTAGGGTCTCTGACATACAATGATGCAACCAGAGGAAACCATTCACAGGGGCAGGACAACTGCCCCCCCAACTATCCCTGGCATCTCCAACAGCAGTAGCTGGTAGTTTTTGTGCCTTTGAAACTGGGTGTATCCATGTCAACTATGTGTGTAGCATTATGTTATTTGCCACTTTACAGTGTAATTGGACTGTGTGAAATAAGTGTGCATGGTTACTGCAACAAATAGATTGTATTGCTTTGGAATATCACAGTGTGCAAAGTGTTTTGAGGACAAAGCACACAGCAAAAGAACTATACACCCGCTAAAAAAAACACTGTGCTGATGGACTAAATCTACAATTATCCTCCATCAAATGTTATTCCAGGCTTTTTTTCGATTCAATATTTTCTTTTGTAATCCTTTGATAACAACTGCATAGTGTTGTTTCAACATTCCCATGGATTATTGCTATTTTTTGTGTGTATGTGGGAGCTTGGAAATGTATCTGTATGCAGCCCTGCAGAAAAGCTCTAAGTCAGTGCACGTTTGTGTGAATGTGAGTGCACATTTATATAAATGTGTTTATGAAAGCTCTTTATCTCTAATTATTTCCTTGTTTACCCAGATGATTATAATATAATTAGAGAGCAAGGGGGAGGTACAGTATCTTTTGTGTGATTGTCCCCTTTCTGACAAGTGGCTGGGCATTTCCAACCTGCCGCTCGTTCCTTTGCAAAGAGAAAAAGAGAGAGTACTGGAACAAAAGGCTGAACTGTTCTGTAGTGATACTCATCTTTGAGTAAGCAAAACATAAAAATGCATGTCACACGCATGTCTCAAATCTTCATTATATATCCTGTGTGTCAGACACTCAGTGGTTATTGCATATTGGGTGATCTAGGAAGAATATCAAGTAGTATTGGTGTTGAGACAAAGACAAAGAACCAAACAAGCAAAGCATTCATAAGCTGCATTTTATTTTCTCTTTTTATTTTATTTTACTTTTTCGTAGTGTTGGAAATTTTGAAATGGCTTTTTAAAATTAATTTCTTATAGATTCTGATAAATACAATACATGTTAAATGACTGGACATGCACTACTGACCAAGAGTCTACAGCCATGCTAGCGGTTCTATGAGGCTGTACTCATGCCGTGTTCATGTCACATTGGTCAAAACTTTATTAGGGGAGACCAGATGCAATTGTAACATATCAAATTGCACCAATCAGAAATGAGAGCCATGAAACTCATTATGCACATGATCTGTGGTGATCCCTCTCTGCCTGCCAAAGTCAAAGTGTCAAAGTTGTTCTGCCAAGACTCATTATTGAGGTATGAAAATATTTTTTTCATCTGCAGTATTTTCCTCATACTGTCTTAAGCATTAGTATCTATGAATTTAAATGTGTCTAGTTTTGATGACCATTCAGTTGTCTAACATTTGATATCTTTGTCAAATGTTAGCTTTGTTGTTTCTAGCCAGCAGGGTAGCTTGTGTCATGGGTGGTAAGGTTGGGGGCAATTGTAACACTGTGTTACAGTTGACCCCGAGACCATCAAAATAGTGTCTGGCTTAGTTAATAACAAAAAATTATATATTTTTTCCTAAAAATTTAAGAAATGTGTTTAGTGTTCAAAGTAAAACAACACATCTACATGTTAATATTGAGTGATAGTCATAGTGCCACCCACCGGCAACAGGAAGTTACAGGTGCTGTACTTTTACAACCTAGCAGGTTGACCAGATCCACCTCAAATTTGGTCAGAAAAGTCTTCAGAGCTTGATGATGCTATATTGTAAAGTTTGTCAGTTTTCGTTGAACAATGTTGCAACGCGGCAAATTTTGATGTTTCGACATGAAAAAAGTAACTATTTTAACTTGACTCCACATCATATCTTTCCCAAATTTAACATCTTTGATAAGAGTCCTGGTCTGAAGACTTTTACAGACCAATATTGAATCATAGTCATATTGCCACCTATTGGCAAGAGGAAGTTATACTTATTTACTTACTTACATACTTACATACTTTTACTAACTACTTCTAGCAGGTACCCCAGATCCACCTAAAATTTGGTCAGCTAAGTTGTAAGACCTTGAAGATGCTAAATAGTGAAGCTTTTCAAATGCTGTTGCCATGGTGACACATTATTTGCCAGGAATTGTTTTTTGATTGTACTAATTGCTGTTTTTGAGGTGCTTGGGATGCTTGAAAACTCATGAAACTTGGCACACACATCAGAAGGGGTGGATTTTTTTTGTTGTCTGATATGGGTCTTTGGCTTAGGGTGTCACAAGGGGGTTCAATAGCACCCCCTAAAAATTTCAACGGAGGAGCCCTTGAGGTATGTTTCACCTAAACGTAGAAACTTTTAAAAAAAAGTCTCTTCAAGCCATACCCTAAGACCAACAGGAAGTCAGTAATTTTGAATTTACTGTTCAATGTTTGCAATTTGCAGGCACTGCACTTTAACAAACTCCTTCTAGATAATTGACCAGACTGACTTCAAAGTTGTTCTGAATCATCTAAAGACTGTTACGATGCAAAGATATCAAAATCTTGTGTTTTCATGGAAAGCCCTTGATGTGGCGTGCTGGTCAATTTGTATGTTTCACCATGAAACAGGAGGTTGTTGTAACTCCACTGGACTTCGTCAGATCTGCCCCAAATTTCTCTTGCTTGATTGGAGTCCAGGCCTGAACACATCTACATGTCAATATTGAGTCATAGTCATAGCGCCACCTACTGACACAGGAAATCAACCTTATGTGACAAACATCCGATTTACATTAAATTTACATGATGTCCTCTACACATGATATACATCAACATGACATTTAATTAGTGGGTGCTCTCTAGCGCCACACAGTGGACACAGGAAGTTATATTTAACTCCTTTGTGCAACATCCAATAAGAGTCTAGGCCTGAAGATATGCCCATAATGACAGCACTTTGACTGTGGCGTGCCCCAACGTGCACAAAGGGCCTGATCATCGCTGCTTGCAGCTTTAATTATATATTGTTTTTATATTTGTATAATTATAAAATTAATTAAACTGTTTTAATTAATCTGGAATTAATTTTTGAATGGAGATAAAATTGTTTTAAGTAAATGTTGATGATGTGAAACCCTGTTTTTTTGTGATGCGGTTTCTGTTGCTTATTCATTGGAAATTGTTTTTTATATTTGTATAATTATATGATTAATTATACTGTTTTAATTAAACTGGAATTAATTGTTCAATGGATATTAATTTTTTTAAACTATATCTATATTCTTGGGAGTTTATTGTGGTCCTTGATATTTATATGAAGGTATTATGTGTATTGTCACATGTCAGCCTCCAACTTATAATTTTGAGAGGGCGATATACTGTTAGCAACTATATCTCCTGGGAGTGTCTGATAAAGTAAGTGAATCACTAAAGGCATTACAATTCATCCTGAGTTGGACATGAATGTCTATACTAAATTTCATGACAGTCCATCCATCTAAATGTCAGCCTCATGGTGGCATTTGGAGAATGTTGCCTGAAGAAGAGCAGCAAGCTTGAAACGTGTTGCAATCCAGAATAATTGCTGATCGGAGCCTTTTCTGTGTTCTTCATGCCATTAAGTGCCTGTATTTGTGCAGATATTGAGCATATTAATTTCTCTCACTTTTTTTTGTTTTACATTTGAAGACTCCATTCCTTTTTTCTGGGCATTAGGGGAAAAGTTAGGGGATCACTAAAGTTGGTGAAATGGTAATTCTTCCAACAGTTGTTGAGATACCTCAAAATGAACTTATGTGGTGGACTAACTGATCAACAGACAGACCAACCAACACTGCAGTCCAATGAACCATGCTGCTGGTGTTTCTAATAATGCTCCTCCTGGCTTTCTTTAGTTGTATTTTTTGTTGAGGTTCTGATCAATCACAGCAAAATGACTAGTCACAATGAAGAGAGAGTAGGATTTAATGTAGAAAAATGTATGGGTAAAGTAGTTTCTCAGGTTGCCTAATTATACAGCATGTGTTGCAAATGATTTGAGAGTACTATTTTGGCAGATATTGCATTGTATTTGGTCTCTATGGCAACAAACAAGGCAACATGTGACCTCAAACAGAAGGTGACTACGGTTTGGAGAGTCATGGGGTAAAGCAGATATAGAAAGGTAAAGAAACCATGTGCACTTAACATGCATACATCATGCATGCATTAAATCTATCACACACCCCATGACTCTTTTGTCAAGACTAGCTAATTGTAGTTTTTAATCTGCAGCATGATAAGGAGCTGGTTATTTATTAAGAGAGTGCATTTTCATACAGATACAGAGCAGATGAATCCTAAAATTAGCATAGAGATCCACATTTGTGCTCCTTGTATCTAGGAGGGTAATGACAGCCTGCCACATCAGCAGGCATGGCCATCAGCCAATTATCATGGGCTCATGCATGTAAGTACAGAGGGCCTAAGGAGTCCCTTATAGTGGTGCAGAAGCAGAGTGAGGGTATCTCAGCATAGAAATAACTAACAACTGATATTAGGCTAAAATGTTTTAAATGTCAATGCTGACTCTAAAGGCACATTAGTCTGTCATGGAACCACATAAGGAAGACCGAGTCTTTTATTTTAAATGTTATTTTTCACTTGGTAATTTGGATTATATTCTGAATCACAAAACAACAAAGTTACTTTTCCTAATATGAAGTGAGGGCAAGTGGCAATCCCCCACCAACACACATCTGCGTACCCAGTGTTAGCTAGTGCACCGTGGGTGTTAAAGTCACTCTGACAACAGAGGAACTCCATCAATCTCTAATGCATAGCCAATGAGGGACTCTCCAACAACAGGCTTTTGTATGCCACTGGAAACAGATTGATCTCTTTGTATGCTGTGCACATGTTTGCCCCTCGTCCCTAAGGCCCTCATTGTCTTCTATTTGTTTAACATGATGGGATATGCTAATCAGGCAGGCACTGCTGAGATAAAGCTTGCACTCCAGTGCTAACGTGCTAACCGAACCCACCGAATAAAACTGTAACCCTTTTAATTGAGTGTTCCCCTGGTAACAGAAACAGCAATGCAAGTGAATTAAATAAACAACAACCTATATATTAAACACGAGGATTCTCTTTGTGGTGAGAGGCTGCTTCTTATTCTGAGGAGATGTGCGAGTGCATATTTTGCAAAACCAAGGCTGGGAATTAAACATTTCCACTAGGGCATGTTTGCATGTTTATGATTGCAGAGTGGCAATTCTATTTGAAATTGCCATGTTTTCTTCATTTCACAAAAAGAAAGGCTGCAGAGGCCTGTGGCCCCTTGGATCAGCAGGGTGCCACACTGTGCTTGTGGCTCTTTTGATACAGGTTTATTACACATACGGCACGTAAACACATGCATGCACACTGACTTTCTGTACAAATATTCACACAAGGAGAAAATGAGCACACGCATAAACATATACACGTGCAAACACCAACACCCCACCCACCTCCACATGCCACATGCTGTCTTATGCTTTCATGTCCTTTGCCCAACTTTTGATTGGTCCCAACAAGCAAGGGTTGCTTGTTTACTTACTGGCAGCAAGTAAATATTTTACACAGAGTGCCTTCATGTTGGAAATCTGGGCAATGCATGGGAGATATCTCGTCACTCAAGATAGTAAACAAACCGCAACTTTGCAACAAGGAGTAAATCTGACAGACCCAGCGTAGATCACTTAAGCAGTTTTAAAAGTGTGTTTGTCATACACATCCAAGACACTGAGATGCAAACACACACATGCATATGATCACACTTACACTCATTTGTTGAGCAAGTGAGATATGTTCCTACTCATGGGAAATTCAGGCTCAATGTGGAGGTTAAACCATCATAACTCTGAGAAAAGACATGCAGGGTAGAAAACCAATTATTGCTGTGAACACTGTTAGTGTTTTAGTTTGGATGTTCCCTTTACCCTAACCTAAATGTAATTCTAATTTAACCTGAAAACATGAGCTGAAAACTGTCCCTTTTTAGAAGTGTGGACTGGCTAATTGACCTTACTTCAGAGGTTTTTTTCCCATCTGCCTCCTTTTATGAGGACTCCTAACTCACAAACAAACACACACATGAAAAACACAAAAGAGGTGGAATGGAAGGCTCCGCTGCAGCCCATGAGTGTGTGAACATCCCAAACAAGCCGAAAACCCCTGCCACGTAACAGTCTTTTAATTGGAGGCCTCGCGTTTGCCCACGAGCCAGTGGAGGAAATCTGTGTCATTTGGCTCCAAATGACATGACACGAAGAGCCACGCTTTTATTCCACCACTGGGACAGAATGGCAGACTTGCCAGGGATTTTTATTTGACACCGAAACAAGATCCGGCCTGCAGAACTAGCCGCAAAGCCTGTCTTTGGAAAGATAGGAAAAGATGGAGAATTAGAGGCAAAATGAGAGGAGAAAGTGATGGAAAATGAGAGAGAAAAAGGGTTACAGTCTTATAGAGAAAGGAAGAGAGGATAGAAAAAAAATACAGAGAATCATGGTTGAGAGAGAAAAAGAAAAGGCATGTTTGACACTGGCATCATGTTCCACAGAGCTGCAGTTTGACACTCGGACCAGCATGGTGTCAGAGCATGTGAGCTGGGTAAAATGGGTTCAGATTCCCCTAAGGCAAGCAGAAATGTACATGAAAAGTGTGTGTGGCAAAAGGAAATGGAATGAAATAAATACATGTGTTAAGCCGCTGCAAATTTAGTAATGCTGGCCTCAAACAAACCAAAGAACCTATACTCTATCTGGGCTCCATTTCAGCTACAGTGGGGCATATGAAAGTAAGAAGACATTCGATGCTCCATAAATAAGTTTTCTCCTGACACATAAAGACTTTCTGAAATGGAAATACTTTAATGAACAGCAATAAAGTGCGTGTGTGAGCACGTGTGTGCATTCATCTAAATGAGTATCTCACGGCTGCCTTCTCTGACAAAGACAAATGATTAATTCAGTCTTCTGGTGGAGAAAAACTGTGCCACAACACAGAATTGAAAAAACCCAAAACAAAACATGACAGAGCTGTTACAACAGTAGTGGCCACAATGAAACAGATCAAATAGCATAATAAGCTCACAATCATTTTATAATATGTCAAAGACAAAAAATTGAATTTCCCAGCGTAGAATATTATGCACAAGCAGCAGGGTATAGCTCACTGGCTATTAAGGCATTATGAGGGCTTAATTTAGCATGAATAGGTTTTTGCATTATAAATAATAGAAATTGGTATAAATTAACAGTCATAGTCCCGATGGGGAGGGGGGTTGTGAGATGCAGCTCTGTTTGGCGGCACATTACACACGGCTGAAAAAAAAAAAACAGCTGTGAAAAATGATGCCCTAAGTTCAAAGCAACTTCAATCAGGATACATTTCTCTGCTTGATGAATAATTGAGCAACAGCCTGAACAGCCTTGAGTCCTTGCACTTTTTTGTGACGGCTTTTGCATGAATAAAACACTGTTTGGCCTGCAGAGCTGTCTGCGTTGCAGGGATACGGCACTGTGTAGTAACATGGAAATTACTCTAGGTACCTTTCTCTTCGGCTACCCCTTCTGGTTCAGTGTTCTCTGCCCTTGCATATTTAATTCTGCGTGTCTTTCTCACTCTCTCACTCTTAAACTTCTATCTGCCTGCCTACCTTGCTTTCGCTCTTTGCTATTTCTCTCTCATTACCCCCTTATTATATTCTCTTTCAAAAAGTGCCTCTGTGAAAGAACGTGAATGGATGAGTTGCCTCCTGGTGAGCCAGTAAAAAAATATATAAATAAGGAGACAAATTCACAGGCCAATAAATTCCATTCACACCAACTAGAAGTGCTTTTAATTTTCCCAGACCACCACATCTGGAGGTGAGAAAGGAAAGTTGTTGTTTAGTTTAAAAGCCCATTTGTATAATGTCTGTTACGATTACAGAATATAATTCAGACCTTGCCTGGGTGCAAGTGAGTCCTGATGAGCAAGATTTTTTATGTGATCATAGTATCTTTAAGATTATTTTTTGTTTGTTGAAAAATTAGACAAGTTGAAATTTGTATGATTTGTAAGATTTAGTGGCATCTAAGGGGAGGTTACAGACTACAACCAACTGAATACTCCTCCTCTCACCATCCCCTTCAAAGCATGTAGAAGAACCTACACTGGCTGCGAAACTCGCGAAAATGTGATAGGCCCTCTCTAGAGCCAGTGTTTGGTTTGTCCATTCTTGGCTACTGTAGAAACATGGTGGTGCAACATGGCGGGCTCCATGGTAGAGGACTGCTCCCTATGAAGATATAAAAGGCTCATTCTAAGGTAACGAAAACACAACTATTTTCAGATGATTATACATTAATTAAAACATACTATACAACAAATAACAAATTAAAAAGCTTCGCTTAAAATTCTAAAATAAATCATGACAGTTTAATCAAATGAAGTAAGACATCTAACTCACCATATGACTTTGTACACTGCACTTCATCCCATGACCTCTTGATCCAGGAAGAACTTCAAAGGGTCAGTGCATTATTTCAAAATAAAAGTGTTTTGCGTAGCATAATACAATAACGTAATTTTGGGTGACTGATATGTATTTGATATTATATGTAATTAGCTATTTTTTATCATTTCAATGTTCTATTTAATGTGTGTAATGTTAATGTAATGGAAAAGAGATTTAATTCAATATACTGTATGGTTACACTTCCATGTATGATCAAAGTGACAGGACAATTCCTTGAACTTGGCAATTTAAATAAATTGTTAAAATTAAACTTTGCACATTAGATGAATAAACTTTGTGTTATAACTGCCAGGACTTTCTGTATTTATTGGACAAATAGAATTCATGTGATTATTGAGTCAACTTAAAGGATTTCAGTGTCTGTAAAAGTAAGTGACAACACTTCCACTGCTTTTGTAGATTTGAAGTGAGTTATCATTTCAGTTTTTGTTTTTCTTTGCTACATCATGTTGTAGGCTTCCCATAAGCATGACAAGTACCGATTTACATAAGTTTAATGGGGAAAACAAGTCAGTGAAGGTCATCAGATCCAAATCATTTCTGCAGCCCTCACCTCACTTTTATTTTCCTCACCTATGGCCTTGACCCTTTGAGATTTAGAACTCTAAAAACACTGCCTGTGTTCTGTGCAGTACAATTTGTACAGAAACTACCATGAACTTCCCACCCTAATGTTTTTTAATGAACAGAATCTAGTACAAACTCTTTCCTCTCATTATTTCTGCATCGCATGGGAGCTATCATACCGCATAATTTTACTCAGAGTATATTTTAAATGTTCCCTGATATAGAAATTAATTTTTCCCTTTATCTAATGAATGCACATATAAGATGCTGAGAGACATTAAAATTTGAATTATGGCTACATTTTAGGTTGCATTTTCAGTGTTTTTGTACAGGCAGTTTCAGATCAACACCTTAACATGTCACATTAGGACACTGAAGAATTACTAAAACTTTCCCATCAGGCCAGCTCGCAGGATGTGAAGCCTCCACTCAGCAGGTTTACCACATTTTATTAGAGTAAGTGCTGTTGTCAGCCTGTAAGGGTCGAGTGCTGTTAACAAATCATCAAAATTAGTACCTCAATGAAGCTGCCATTTGTTGGCCACTTGTAAATATGCAATTACAGGTCAAAATAAGATGACATACTGTATTCATCACTGATTGGCCCGCAGCAGGACTCAGAAGAGTGTTTTACTCCAGGCTTCTATACTGCAGTGCTTACACTCGAGTAGAACATTTTTACAACTCTTCTAATCCCTGCTGGTCAAATATAAACATTTCAGCTCCCTCTCCTACAGCACAATGGCAGCTATGAAGTGAAAGAAGCACCCACGCCATGATCCCCAGGGCTTTGGCTGAGAGCTCATTAAACGCAATGATGTCGTCACTGGCGAGGTTTCAGGAAATGCGTTGGGCAAAGGGAAAGGGATTGGCTTACAGTCTGTCATGGAGAGTAATGGCACGTCAGAATGCTGAGAGGAAACTCCTAATGGTCTACACTTCAATATTTAATGCTTTATTTCTAGCCCTTTCTGTTTTCTGCTGAGGGCAGGTATGAATGGAGGTTCCATATTTCATGGCAACAAGAGTTATTATAATAGTGAGTGGAACAGTAGCTGAATGAGAGTGTGTTTGGGGACAGAGTTATGGTGATTTACGGCTGCTTGCTGTGTTTGTATGCCAGTTTGAGTGTGCGCCTGTCCTCCAAACTCTCACTGGAAATAATGAGAGCCAGTTATTAGTAGTCATAATTGGTAGTCTAGTCCATGTCATCCACAGGATTGTAGTCTGAGGACAGCAAACAACAATACCATTCGAGAGGCTGTCTCTGGAGGAGGACAGGCTATCTGTGTCCATGACTACGGGCAGCACATAGCCAGTGTCATGGAACATCCTGATGAAGACAGAAAAAAGAAAGAGAAGAAGACAAAGAACAAGTTTGTGTATCACGTACTGACATGAAAGCCCCCCTCTCTCTCACACACACACATACACACACATTACACTTTGTCAGCACTTTCCAGCTTTCAAGGCTTTGTCCTCATGATCCAGATGGGACTGGGAATAATAAAGCTTGATTGAACGGGTTGTGACTTTTTCACTTCAACTTCTTGTTTCACTTCTCGTTGCTTTATCTTGAAACAAGAGGAATATTGTTACATGCCGCATGAGACAGTAGTGGAAAGAATTGAAATTATTTCACCCCACAGTCAGGATTTTAACACTGGAAATGGGATTAAAGGACTTGTTCGAATAGACCTTTGTTGGCTGTGAGGGAGGGTGGAAGGGAGAACAGTGAGAGAGGACAGGAGGATATCCTGGTTACCCCTGATGACCTTTGACCTGGGATATCCTTCTTAAGATCCCAGGCCTACACTCCCTATTGCCAAGGCCATGGCACTTCCCCCGCTGCTGTACTGTGCCAAGGCCTTCTTTTGATAACACCACTGCACACAGCAAAATCAGACTTTTGCTACTTTTGTGTCACATGGTGTCATTGTTTTCACCCTCCAGTCAGGGCTGTCACTGGGGGGGTGTAACACATGGGAAGTTTATGCTGTCCCCTCAGATCCCACTTCCTTCCGTGCAGACCCCCCTCCCTACAAAACTGTTGGAGTCATCAGTGCAGTGACAGGGCCTTCATCCGCTTCCCACCCATGAACAACTGGGTTCATTGGAAAGCACAAAAAAAAACAGAGGTACCACTGCCAAGGAGTGGGCCTGGGTCTCTGTGTTCCTGGGTGAGGATTTGCTCCTGTACTACCCATGTGCCCCAAGTCTAAATCAATATGTGAAATATACATCACACAGTGAGCAGTGTTGAGCAAGTTACTTAAAGATGTAATGAGTTGCAAATTACTTACTACACACTGAAAAAGGGTTGCCAACTCTTAGGCAACGCTTAGGCAAACAAGAAGAAGCCTTTGATGACAAAATGTAGCTATTGGTTTCACAGAGCCATCAATACTGATGTTCTGTTTATTGCCCACAACTGTACAGTATGTAGAATTCAGTGCCTTGAGTTTAAATAGAATATGAATAAGAATTAAATAGCCATCATACAACAGCAGGATTGATATGTGCATCTCCAATTCGAGGGCACGCTGTGCACATTATGCATGTGGCACAGCAGCTTAAATTTCATTAATTATTTGTAATTTGTGCTGCTCACAGCATTGAAAAAGCTTTTTTTTTTAAAAAAGAAAAAAAAATTAACAGCAAGAGCTCTTTCCAGAATCAGTGCCAAACACAATGGAGGTGAATAGGAAATGCACAGACCTCGCTCACTTTCATGGGGACAGTTTTCTACTGAAGAAAAAATCCCTATCCCACTATACCCCACTGTCTATTTACCTTCATTCTAGTAGGATGGAGGCAGACATTTTTAGACAGGACTACAAATAACCCCAGCCAGCTACAAGACGAAACAACATGTAAATCAGACAACTCTGGCATCAGCAGAATGTGTATAAACAAACTAAGCTAGCCTCTCCACACCTCCAGCCCCAGAATCAAGCTAACACGTTCAAGACCAGTCTGTTTCTCCACTGAACTCAGAGATACTAAACTGAGATTAACATCTAAAAATATCAAAGTAATAAGGAATTACTGGATGAGTAATTATAAAGTACTGTAACACTGAGATTGTCTGAAAGGCATACATAAATTAATCTTTTGGCTACTCCATTGCAATAATGTGTCAGAAAATGTAATATATATCCATACAAAGTGATATTTGGGAAAAAAAAGAGTGCCATGGCCATCTTAGACCAGAGAAATTAGAATGTACATCATGTAAGAAAGAGTTGCAAAGCAAGGTCAAGTATAACAATAAATGGATCCCAATGCTGGTGTTGTGGTTGAAATGCATACAAATTTAATGGACCAGAGCCTTATAATTTCCCACCTGACAGTTGTCCAAGCAACAGCCTGGAGTTAAAATGTGATATGGCAAGAAATTGAGTCGTGGACTGATGAGAACTGGCGAGTGACTAGCATTAGCTAATATTAGCTACTTATGAAAAAAACATTTCATTCTATCAAATTCATGCTGAATTTGAATGTCCACTGGCACCAGTAGAGGTACATATAGTTTCCTCTCAAATAATAATTTCCATATACCCAAAACTGTATATTTCACCTTTCTCTATCAGCCTTAAGAGACTGAATCATATTATATTTTTCATGACAGACTTCATGACAGTTTTATGATGGGTTCACCAAAGACATGTTTGTAATATACACTTGTAATACCATTTCAGGGGCATCTATTTTTTATTTGGAACATCTATTTTTCATTAGGAGAGAGTGCTGCGTGACCCAAAGGTATTGTGGTCTTGGCTCAGCAAAGGTGTTTGCAGAAAACATCACACTGGGCCTTTTCACCTGCATCTGGCTGGCAGAAGGTTTAGGCTGGGGAAAGAGATTAATCTCATATTTGGGTTGTGCTGCCAGCCCTCATCCCTTGTTGTGAGTTCAAAATGTTATCCTCTTTAGATATATAATGTGGCCTAGAAAAAGAAACACTGATAATAAGGGCAAGTAAAACGAAGTGAATCCCCATCACCACATATTAAGTGATATAATTTTACTTGTTTGTTGCCTTTAGGGGTTTGGCAGTTCTCACACCACTTGTTTGAAGACTTGTTGAATTACACTGAAAATGTATAACATGTTCTCACCTTATTTGCAGATTTTTGAAGAAAAGGAAAAGACTAAATGCTATTAGATGCTATTACTTGTTAGGAATTGGCAGTGTACAATATGAGTAGGGAATTGGATGAACTGATGGGAGTGGGTATATAGTGCTTCTCTCAGCTTGCAGCAGCGCTGATCATGTGTTAAAAGCTGCTTAGCTAAGCTCTTTAGAGTAATGATTACAATCATGTCTGTGTGCAGGATCAGCTTCCAGTATTTAGGAACTATCGAACTGCCCCACAAGATTTGGTTGCTAAGAGATTATGAGAAATATGAACATATGTTAATTGTGTGTTTGTGTGTGTGTGCTTCACATTTTCACTCAGTGTGCAGTTTCATTCCAAAATTAGACTCTCTGCTATTAGAAAAAATAATACAATTCCTACGTTGACAAATTGATGGCTGGCATGACAATGAAATTCTATTATGGAACATCATTAAAGTTAATTAGCTGAAGCTTCTTAAGACCTTTGCTTGCAAAATAATGACAGTTTGATGAAACAGTTTGGGTATTTAAAATGACAGTAAATGAATTTTATCTCACAATAAATTACTTTCACATTTTGAAGTTCCGGGTCAGAAATATAGTGGTGGGTAAAAACAATTTAATATATGCCTATTAAAACACAACTGTTGTAAACATATAGCAAAATCTAAGAAAAATTATTATACTCTACAAGGAAACTATACTCTAAATGTGAGAGGTGGGTTAACATGTTAATCAGTGAGCTTTAACGGTACTGGTAGACCGATTTTTTTACCTTTGGGCAGATCTATGCTAGCAGTTTCCCCCTGTCTCCATTCTTTGTGCTAAGCTAATCAGTTGCTGGCTGTAGCTTAATATTAAATGGACATACATGAGAAGAGTATAATCTTCCCATCTAAGTCTTGGCAAGAAGACTGGCATTTCCAGAAATGTCAAACTATTCTTTCAATATGCAACATTTACAGTGTGTGCAATATATTTTGGATTCCAGGCAAGCTGGATGTGAATTGTGAGTGGAACAGATGAGGGTAGGTGAGGTGTTATCGAGATTGGAAAGCAACACTTCCTCCAGATGAATTCCTGGAAGCTGAGACTGACAAAGACAGGAAGGCAGAGAGTGATGGACAGTAGGGGAAGGGAGGGAGGGAGTGAAAAAGGAAGGCAGGGGGGAAGGAAGAATGGCAACGGAAGCATGGAGGGATAGAGAGGGGGTAAGGAAGGATAGAACAAGTGATGAAAAGATTTTGAGGGGATGAGCTGTAATGGATATAAGGATAGGTTGATAGACAGAGTTTGGGTGTGGTAAGGCTGGAAGGAGACGGAAAAAGAAATTGGAGAAGGACTGGGAGGTGCAAATTGGAGACTAGCAGGTAAATAGAGGAGGTTGGGGTAAGTGTAAAAGAGAGGAAATATGGGAAAGTCAGAGTGGGATACAGAACAATAGTTGAGAAAGTCAAGATGGTACGTGATCGAAGAGGGAGGTAGAGTTGCAAAGAATGATGAGGGTTATCAAGAAGAAGCTGAAGGAAGTGAAAGAACAGGTCATGACGCTCCTTATGCCTTCATTCTTCACAGCCAGTCAGAAGACTTGATCAGGCACTGGGCCCTGCATTACGCAAGGGTGACGGAGTTCACCCACTGGACCCAAAACCTTGGGTTGCCTCCTCCTCCTCTTTTCTCCCTGTAGGCGAGCTCATTTCTGATCTTGACTACTGAATGTATTCTGGGGTCAAAAGTGTGCCCTGCTGAAGAACTGAAACAGAGAAATCCATGCAGCGCAGGAGTATGAGATATTTATATTCGGTCAATAAGCTTCATCAACAGGAACGGGAGATGGATGCCTGACTGCCTGACTCCTGGACTGCTTTGTCTTTCTGCTTCCGAGGTTTCAAGGAAAAGCCTGCGCTGCCAGCTCTGGCATCCCTGGTGGAATTGCAAAGGTCACAGTCACACACAAGCAAATACACACACACTGATAATGATGCAGTCACACATACACCCACAGAGACGTGACTTTTCTGAAAGTTAGATAAAATGTTCACTCTACAGGATTCCACAGTGTGAGACTGCAACAGGGTCACTAAGACCTGAAGCAGCCAAGTTTGGGAGTAGTTTCTCATGAATGAGTAGAGTATTTGTGCTTACACAAGGGTTTGTTAAGAAAAAGGTTTGTGTGGTGACTTTCAACTGCAAATCTGCCTGAAACATTTTGTGTGTCTGTTGGTTACCTCATGCTAAACTAGGAGTGAATAACAATGAAAAGCATACAAAAAAGCCATGTGGCTTATATCCCACTTTTTTTGAATGATCCTTGTTTTTCTTTTGAATGATCCCTGCTTGTACATGTCTCATGTCTAAACTGAATTAAGAAACTAGGATGAACATACTACTCAGTTTATGGTTCTGTAAGGTCACCTGATTTTCCATCACAATGTAATACTGATGGTTGGTTTACACTTCTAGCAGTATAGCAGAAATATACTGGATATGCATTCAAAATCTTTAAAATCTATTGCATCACCGTCTTACTCTGAGTGATGGGGTCTTAGATGAAAAAACTATTTTCTGCCAAAGTTTGAGCAGTTTTAGTAATTTCATATGACAAATTTATGAACTAATGTCTTTGTCCTTGCTTCTCTCACTTGTTTGAAGCGGGTGGCTCATTTGAAAAAGGCGCATATAATTATAACATAATTAACATAATTATAACATAATTCAGTGGACCATTCAGGATTTAGCCACGTCTTAATCAAAATCTGATAATTGTTGTTGTTTGTTTATGTTGGCAGGTCACTGTCAAATCAAATCTGATCAGATGACATCCACAGTTCTGATGAAGCAGATTTGCTGCTTAATAAATAATATCAATCATTGTTTTTCTTTCAGTTTTAACTTTTTGCTTATTTAGCCATGAATATTTATCACTGTAGAGTGATTAAGTTTACAGTCTCACATCTCTAACTGATCTGCCTGAAAGTCCACCAGAGCTTTGATAGCCACATAATAATAACCTACAGGATGATGATACAAAAACTACAGTTAGTGTTGTACAGATGGGATCATTACGGGATGCAAGCTCTGATAAGGCACAATTCTATGTGCATTTAAAAGCAAAGGCTGGCAGGCCACTGTATACAGTACTTAAGTTGACTGGCAGTTCAATATCAGATGTCCATGGAGTGTTGAGTGAGTCTAATTCAGATTTTCTTCCCCCTGGAAATGAACAGTGCACAGGGATGCTAAATCTAAATGGGGTAGTCCCATACTTGCCAAATAATTAAAATATCAAAGCTTGCTGTACATTTTCCTCCAGGGTTTTGAGCTAGTAGACACAACAATAATTATCTGCCATGTTTGATTAGTCATTTTAGAAGCAAGCAAGCAAGCAAAACTTTATTTATATAGTGCATCTCATTCCAGGTGGAAACACAATGTGCTTAACAGAGTGTGCTGCCACAAAAACTATGTGGATAGTGTGCAAGATAAAACATTACACATAAGTAAACACAATTAAAACAAACATAAATAATACATGAGTTAAAAACCATTAAGAAAGTAGGAATAAAATAAAATAATTAAGACCAGCAACCAGCCAGTAAAACATAATAAAACATGTGAATTAAAACCATTAAAAAGTAACAATAAAATAAAATAAAATAAAATAAAAATAATAATTAAGACCAGAAGAAGAGAAGTCAGAAGTATCATACACCTAATAATTATCAGCTTCTGAAAAGTAACTAGCCTACACCCAAAACAGTTACTGTATTTCCTGATATTAGAATAACAATTTAAAATTGCTATGTTACTAGCAAATAATAACAACTACACTTCATTTTATCATAATTGCTATATTGCGAAATTATGAGGTTCATGTTAATAAACCCTCATTTTCAATATTAATTGGTAGCACTTAACAGGCCCCAACTAACCCAGAAACACAGAAAATTGGGTTTTCAGTGGAATTGCCCTTCAATTGTTATTCTGTCCATAACCACCATGTCAATGACTTTCCCCTCAACCTGAGTGGGTCCCAATTATCCAGCGAGTTTCAACACACTTGTAGTCTGATAATTCTAGTCCTGTCCGCAGAGAGTCCTCTGTGTATCATTTGCAGATGATCTGGCTGCCAGTCGATAATGCTGTCAATTTTGCAGTTCATTATGCCAAAAGCCTGGATAACATGGAAGCATTTTAGGAGGCTTTTCCTAATCTAAAGGTGTTTCCTCTGGTAATTTGTGTTTAAAGGGGAATTCCAATGACAACTTGGGTCTTATTTCCTGAGTTACGGCCAACATTGGACATTGTTTTTTTTTTTTGTTTTTTTACCTTTCTGATCTCAATCTCATCAACAATACAGGCACAGCAGGCTTGACAAGCTTAGTTTTTTTTAAACTATTTAAAACCACAAAAACAAGAGCAAAGGTGTAAGGAACTGATTAAACAGTGTGTTTATCTACTCTAATGCAAGTTGCATTGTTAGCATGTCGGGTTAACTGGTTTACAGTAGTAATTGAGCACAGCATCATCACTGTGGCTGTTTCTGCTTCTACTATTCCTCCTTGCATTATTTCTAACTGATTTGCTGAACAAATAACAATGCTGTTGTGTCGCTTGGTTTTTAGCACTGATAACCTACCTCTGCTAATTCAATGAGGAACACATTTCATTTCCTGTAAATTCTTCACAATAAACTCTCCTGTTATTTAGCAATTTAAAACTTTTTAATATGAAGCAGGTAAGCAGGAAATGTTGGGTTTGCAGCTGTAACTTGACATGATCCAGATATGGCTGCCCCTTTGCAGGCTTCTGGAAAGCTGGTCAATCAGAACAGAGTGGGCTCATCGGGAGGGGGGGCCTTAAAAAGACAGGAGCTAAGACTGCCTGTTAAGAGACAGAGGCTGAACTGAGGGGCTGCATAAAAGACCAGTTTAAGATAAATAAGGAGTATATTGAACTTTGAATCATGCAAAGCTACTCTAGTGGAGTCCAAAAATAAAATTATAGAGCTGGAAATGAGCATAATAGGTCCCTTTTAATGGATTTAGGGAAGATTACACCCCAGCAACTAAACTTATCATAATTATAATACTAATTGGGCTCACTAGCTGTACACCGCAATGGATGCTGACTTTTTTCTGGAACATGCAGTTTTGCCTTCTGTTTTTAGCACAATATCATGTATGCAGCCATCAAATACAAATTCAACACCCCTTTGTTTTAAAATGAGTCAGTTGGAAACATTAAAGACCCAACCCATGGAGCACACATTAACTTAATTAGCTAGCTAGCTAGAGCTGATGGAATCAGCCAGATTTGTCATTTCAACTAGCAAAATCCATTAATG
This sequence comes from Thunnus albacares, assembly GCF_914725855.1. Taxonomy (NCBI): domain Eukaryota; kingdom Metazoa; phylum Chordata; class Actinopteri; order Scombriformes; family Scombridae; genus Thunnus; species Thunnus albacares. The sequence goes on from NC_058107.1 coordinate 9,013,146, forward strand.
TTGGCTAGAAATGAGAAGCCTTTTGTCTACCTTTGGCTGAAATCAAGGGCTCATTGTTTCAAAAATTACTTTGATTTCCGAGCTGCAAATCTGTCACCATTATCACTGTAAATTGCATCTGTGCAGTGCTAGAACAGACAGCTTCATGTAGCAACAGAAACTAAGGATGTCAGGGATTAGCAAACAGTCAATTACTTGGGTGAGTAATTTACCAGGATGGATAACAATGGTGGCCAGAGCTATGAACATATGTTGTAATACAATTTAGAGACAAATAATAATAATAAGAATCAAACAATATACATTATGTACCAAACAGCCTAAATAAATAAACTCAAGCTAATGTCAGAGTCTAATGCAGAGGCTCGCAATCTTTTATGATAAGTTTTCAAAGGCGGTGCACTGTAAAATGTTAATTGAAGTATTGATTTTAGTACTTCATATCACTTTTAACTAACTTTTAACTCTATTTTAGATTTACTATACACTCCTTTATATGAGCTGTCTGTCTTATTGTAACCTATTTAAGTTGTTCTGAGAGTAACTAGCCAGGATTTTAAAAAGTGACATTTTCATTGTGGAATAACTGACTGTCCAACATTCTCCTGGCTGTAATTTGGCATTGGCTAAGAGCAATAAGTAAATTACCAGAAGAGTGTGGCTAATATTTTATTAGCCTAATTGCCTTGTTTTTCTAATCCCAGTAAAAAGAGTTTTATGTTTGCTTCCTCTCACCTTGTCCCCAGTCAACTGAGTGCCCAAGTGACCAAGAGTAGGAACTGCCTTTCCCCTCTGTGCACTGCTAATGACAAGAAAATAAACACAGGAAACGGCCAGCCCCAGCTCCCTGCAATTAGGTCACAGTCACACACGCAAACACACAAACACACATTGTGCTGCTGACTACATCATGTTGTGTATGTGTACAGTAAGAGCTGCAGCTGTTACAGGATGGGATGTCTGGAGAGAAACAGAGAGAGTGAGAGACAGACAGAAAGACTTTGGGCCTCTAGTTTCACAGTGGTGTGGTCTGTGTTATGGAGAAAAGAGAAATGACTCTAGTGTGCGTGCAAAGCTGGAAGTAATAAGACTGAAAAGGTGGGGCTTATTAAAAATAATAATCGGTGTGGGTTGTCCCTGTAAAGCTAAATCAGCTACTGATATCATAAACCTCATTTTAACAGGATCACTGAGATCCATCAACTTCCAGACAAACAAATCTTGTGTAACAACAGTTCCTGACAGAAATCTGACAGGGAACATTGAGTCCTTATCTTAAAGACCCTGAAAACTTCTCTATAACAAAATATCCATGACTAAATATGACAATCAAAATTAAAGGTCGGAAAAAAGAGTATAAAACTCTGCCCTCGCTGTGGAGAAGAGGCCAGTCATGAATCAGAGTGGCAGTGGATACAGAACCCTTTGTTGTTGCAGTTGAGAATGAAACAGCACCATAGTTGCTGAATTCTCCCACAACTGACTCAAAATTTAAAAGTGAACTGATTTAAGCTGCAGATGGACCCTTTTCACAGCAAACTTTTTGACTTGTCAAAACAGGAAAAGCACAGGGTACATAATAAAAATAAGGATTGCTCCATTCCATTATCTGTCCCAGTAACCCTGACTCTGGCTCACCTAAATGGCATGCAGTCATCATTAACGTTATTAATTCCACCTGTGCTTTTCTGCTTTGACAAGTAGAAATGTCTGCCGTGAAAAGGGTCTATTGCATTGTCAGCTCTCACAACATCATAATCTTTAGTCTTTATCAAAGGACCAGATATTTTCTAACACAGTTTACCACTGGAAGCAGTCGTACCTAAAATAGCTCCTTCCACTTTGCAACTCTACACTGCTAAATCCTGACTTATATATTAAAGTACGTGACATCAGCCCTGTCCACTTCAAACCACTGACAAAAGCAACTACAAAATCAGCACAGATCAAAAATATCTCATGTGAAGCAATTAGAACTTTGTAAATTTTCTAACTTTGGTAAAAAAAAAAAAGTGTTTTCATGTAGGACCCCATCACTCATATAGAGAGGCTGATTGTAAAAATAAAATAAAAGTGTTTCCTATGCTGTATGCATAGTTTTGTTTTATTTTCAGTCATCCATCTCGTGCATTTCTGATTGAACAGGCTTGCATTTCACTTGTGCAATTGCACCCAGAAGCATATTTTTACTCTTCAAGTCAATTTACCCCCTTTTTACGTGCGTAACTACATCAATTACGATAAAAAACTCAGATGACCTACACATAATACTGTGCCTGAATGCATCCTCTATAGATGCACAAATGGAGCACTAGCTGCTGCTGCTGCTCTATTAACTTGCTGCTCATACTACGCCTCTTGTGTAGACATGGTTTTACCTTTACAGTATATTTCTCTCTGATGAAAGCAGCAGATAATGAGTTATATTATCTAGTGGGACTGCATGAAAAATGTTAGTATGTAGGGAAGCACTATTATAGAATACTGAAACAGCTCACATAGCCCTACATAGCACTTCTACTTTCATATTTGGTAGGTGACTATACAATTAACCATTGCTATCATATTTTCAATTATTTCTATAGTAACTTAAGATATATTTGTAAACCTAGATCTATACCCTGTGACTGACTTTATCAACCTGTTGGAGCTAAAATAATTAGCTGATTAATACATTGAAAATGATGAATGGATCAAATCAGATTAATGGATAATGAAAATAAACGATAGTTGCAGCTCTACCACTTTAATTATCTTATCATATGATATACAGTTGTAACATACATTCTGCTGTAGCTACTGAGTTTATGATATTTACCTTATATATCAGTATGAGTGTTGGGGCTGTCAGTCTGTGGGTCCTGTCCAGACGTTCTCCAGATAACAGGAAAAAGTAGGTGGAATATTCATAACTCATCCACATCTGGATCACCATGCCCACTGCAGACCAACACAAACAGGAGATTCTATTGAGACCAGCGTGAACACACATCACTGTGGCCTTATTGGCTGTTGACCTCCACTACACTGCAATGAAACTAGAGGCCAAAGAGAGCGTGAGATAGAGAGTAGCAACAGCTGGCACCAGGTGCTGCTCCTACCGGGCCCTTCATCTCTAAACCCTGTGTTTAGATTTGGCACCGTAACTCCGACCATGACTGAACCCTTTTCCCACCAACCAACACACACAGACAGACACAAACACACACAGCGGGCAAGCCAGACCAGAACAGTGGGGCCAAAGCAGCAGTCTGATAAGCTGTGATAGCGATTAGTCATGGCTATGGCCAAATGGCCATGTCAGAAATTCAGAGAGGGGAGAAAAAAAAAAGAGGGATAGAGGAGGGAGAGAAAAGGATAGATCTGGATAAAGGAAAAAAGACAGAATGGATTGATCAGAGAGACAGAACTGTTGCCTGAGAGAGATAATGAGCGAGCCACAGAGGATGAAACAAAAGAAAAAAAGAGGAGGGGGGGGATGGAGAATGAGCGATAGAGTTTAGATGGAGGAGAAATGAAGTCAGCTTGATCTGTGTGTGCGTGAGAGTGAGAGAGAGAGGCTGTCAGTTTAATTGATGCTGTGACAGCCTGACCATTTATTTTAATGGTGTTGTTTTGCGGTGCTCCATCACGGCCCGACACTCACCTCTGATGTTGGACAAGTTGCTACATTTTGTTTGGCAGAGGAGAGAGGGTGAAAGTCAGAGTTACAAAGTGATGTGTGTGTGTTTTTGTACATTATCTGCATCTTCTGTGAAGACAAGAATAAATGTCTTTGTGGGTGTGTGTGTGTGTTTGTGTGTGTGTGTGTGTGTGTGTGTGTGTGTGTCTGTGTGTGTGTGTGTGTGTGTGTGTGCGTGCGGGTGAGAAGCGTGAGAAGTGAGTGGGGGTTTGAGTTTTGCAGACAGGCGTAGTTTTGGTGTGCGCTTCAACATGTGCGTTTTATGTGTGCGTGTGAGTGTGTGTGCATGTGCATCCTCTGCGCTACATCCGACAGGATGGATTGTTTCCTCGTCCCTTTCCTGCTTCATCTTATTTTAACCTCTCAGCTAAGCTGGACACAGGGCTGTCCACTCACTCACACTCACACACACACACACACACACACACACGCACACACACACACACACACACACACACACACATATATGAAAAACACACCTACAATTCACCTTGACATGCCCACACAGACCTTTCCTACCACACACTGACAAACCATAACCTTTCTTTAAATACACACACACACACCTCTGTGGGCAGCTGGCATTTGACCAGTGTATATGTGTGTGTGTGCGTATGTGTGTGTGAGTGTGCAGGATGAGTCAGAGGACCACACATGGACAGCAGGGCGGTGCTGGTAGTTGGGGGTTGCTGTAACCGTATTATTCTAACCAACCCATTGTGGTCTTTCCTCAATGACAGATCTGCTTTTTTTTTACACACACATACACACACACACACACTGTACACACGCACACACATAGACACACACACACAGTGGAAAAAGCCAGGCCAGCTATCCAGGGACCAACCTCCAACTGCCTCTGCTTCTGCCTGTTTTATTAATGGAGCGCCCTGGCTCCATAATAGCTACTGTGCCCACGGATCTGTCTGTCTCAACAGACACACACACACACACACACACACACACACTCACAAATACAGAGGGAGACACAGAGATACAAGGATTTATACTTCCTTGGATAGAGATGCACATACTTGTATGCATATTTACTGTATATATACATACATACACACAAACACACACACACCCTTCGCGACAAGCAGGAGGCCGGTTTGTGAAAAGGGAAGCCGAGGAATTTCCCAGCCTAAAAAATGAGCCCTGTTCTCCAGTTTGTCAGCTTCATCCAACCCCTGGGTCTGACCTTAGCCACTACACAAACACATACACACACAAACGCTCAAACACAGCATAGCACTAGTCAGCTGTGATATATAGATAGCTTCACTTTTTATGCGTTTTGGTCACTGTGTTGTGATATTTAATCTGACACCATTATGACATTTCCAACAGTAAAATATATTGCTTTTATTAAAGTATTTATTTAAAGCCATGCACACTCTTCTGCGCACACACACACACACACACACACACACACACACTAATGTAAGATGTGGCACTTGAATGTGTAGATGTGTACTGAGACACTGTCCTGAATTTAAAAAGAGCAGCAAATCCTATCATGAGGGGAGGGAGTTCATATGACATGAAGCTTGGTATAAAAACAGTTCTCAGTTGTAATAATAATGCTGCAGAATCAGCTAATGTAAACACCAAATAAATAATCAAGTAAAAGGTGTAAAACAGCAAACATTCCACTTGCATGTAACTTATATGAGGAATAATTACATTGGCTGCACGTTTACCTTTTAACCAAAAATAATTGCAGTATAGCTCAATATATGGGATGCCTATTTATTTGAACCTAAATCTGCTGAAATTAAAGGTGATCTTTAATTTCAACATAAAGTATTCAGGTTTCTTTTCTTGCTTTGATTATATGAACAGAATTTTAGACAGACTTTGATAGAAAATGGAAGAGCCAAAGTACTGAAGTCACATCTGGGCCACTGCTCCATAGTTTACCATCCATTTTCTAGAATTAATCCTTATCTACTGCAGGGCATGCTATTTGAATTTAAACCCTTTGTCATTCAGACAAAAGAAAGCAGCGATTAATTTGATAGCATTAAAAAATATATATATCATCATAATTGTTTCTCACTTATCCATGATATCCATCAATGTCTAATGAAATCTTTTAATGAAAACTTTTTAGTTTTAATATTGCCTTTCTAAAAAACTTTTCAGCCCTGCAAGTCGATTCTCACAGACTGCTAATTAACTGGCCTTAGGCTGCACTCAAACCAAAAACAGTGTGAGTACCAAGGTAGGGTTGAAATGCAAAATTGAACATTGCTCAATATTTCCCACAACGTCAATCAACAATGCACTGCAGTGGCCAATCAGTACTGTAATGTCAGTACACATTCCTGGTAGATTACTTTGTAACATAGAAGCTGTATTTCTATAGTTGGCCTCAGTTTGAAAAGACTACCACCAAAGTAGCAAAAATCCTTTCTCATTATATTACAGTAACAACTACTGTACAGTCATTTGGTGTCTGATAAACCCTCAAACATATGGCTCTGTTCCTCCAACTGGACTATGTAGACCATATTTCACTGTCTCATCAGTACCTGAAGCATCAGGCTCGCACCAATGCAGCCCCTTGCATATATACAAGATCAGCACCTACAGCTGTCAGTCAATCTGGTGACAAAGGACCAGTGACAACTTGTGTTTGTGGGAAATAATATTTTGTAAAGGTCGCAAAAACCATAAATAATACGTAAATAATGATATCACTATGATTTACCATTACCTTCTTGATCAATGCATACAACATACTGTTGAGCAAGGCTATGTTTAATAATTAGTGTTACTAAAAATGTCAATGTAATTTAGAGTTTTCTTTCTTCTATAATAAAACCTGGAAGAGTGGAACAAATATAAAAGATACCCAGCCCTAATAATAAACTCCAATCAGCAGCCACCTTGCCACTCAGCCTCCATTAGCTGTTCTCCCAGAGGACTTTGTTACACAACAGAATGCGATAGATCTGCCTCCAAACACAGGGCAATAAATTGTCAAATGCACCCTAAAAGATCAAAGCTGCTCAGGAGAGGAAAGAAGCAAAAACATGGAGTACAGAAGGAGGGGGCGGGGGGGCTCATTAAGAGTTAGCCTTCATTAAGAGCAAATTAGAAACTTTCACTCCGCAGTCTAAATGTAGAGGGTGGGAAAGAAGGATAGAGAAATAATAATGTGTGTTAAAGTGTGTGTGCATGGCGGTGTGGGGGGTTACAAAGAAGCTCAAAATGACTTTTTAATCACATCATTAAAAGGACTTTGAATTATGAATTTGTCACAATGTCTTTAGGCAGAAAAGCAAAATGAGAGAAGGATATTTTACTTTTTGGAGAATGAGGCCAAGGAGGGCCAATGCTCTGCTGCCACTGTGTGTGTGTGTGTGAGAGAGAGAGTATGTGGGTGGGTTGTGTGAGGGTGGGGTTTAGGATATTAAAGCAAATCAAGGATGAAAAACAGACCTTAATGAACAAAATCAGAGAAGAAGCAGAAGAAAAAAAGCAGACGATCAAAATTGACTGTTTGCTAAACCACTCCCCCAAACAGAGGATGTCCAATCATAGCTTAGCAACCCCAAATAGGCAGCAGGTCTGTCAAACATTGGATCTCTCCATATGTCAAAGCAGTGTGCAGGGTGTTGGAGTAATTAAGAACCTGGCTTTGAAAGAGTTTGGAGCGGGGTGTCCTTTTCTTTAACTTTACCAATCACAAAAGTGAAAGTATAAGCAGTAAACACCATGTTTGTCTTGTTTCATTACCTAACTAAAAAAAAAGCCCCTTTCACAATAACACATCCACTGAGTAGGAGCCAGTTCTGGATGCTACTATATCATAGTTTAGAGTAATGTGCCTTTATTGGATTTGGGGGAGTTTACACTCCAGAAACCCCATCCAAACTCATTTTTTGAGATGGTGTTATGTTCGCCAAACACATTAGTTAGCCATCATGCTGAAAACCTTTTTTTCTCTTGTGATTTTAAAGGTGAAAAGTACAAAAAATAAAGCATACATTTAACCTCTAGTGTGTAAGCTAAACGACCAAAAACAGTTATGCTAGAATGAAAATATGAAAAGTGAGATCAGACTTTTATCATGCTAACTAACTACTTCTACACTGCAATACAAGAACAATGCTGTTCTTCATTTGCTGTTTTCTACATGGATCATTAATTGGTAAGAATGCCTGGAGTTTAGCCTCAAGCTTTTTGTTTGATATCATGTATGTAGCCATCAAGTGCATATTTGAGACATCTTTTACAGGGTTTTCATTTTAATACAGGACACTTACATGGAAAAAGGCACATCTTAGCAGAAGTAGCAGCTTTCAATTCCATTGGCCACTAATCAAAAGACCAGCAAGTCTTTTTGTCTGCATGTACTATATGTAATGGATGTTGTATGTAAATGTACACTCACCAGCCACTTCATTAGGTACACCTGTGCAATCTAATGCAATCCAATACCACAGCTCTGCCATAAATCCTACATTTACAAAGCTTATACATTTTTAGTTTTTGTTGACATTGTCAGACAGGTGATAATTCTACTTTATGTTCATTATTGAGGTCATAGTGGGTGGTGATGGTGTACTGGAGTGCATTATATTGAAGGGTGTTCCTAATATTTTGTCCACCCTTTTAACATACATGAGGTCCTAATGAAGTGGCAGGTGAGTGTATATTGTTCTTGTTGTTGAATGTATAAGTGTTTTTGTATGCATCTATGCTCTGGAGGCATGTGCAACACATTACACGGTGTTTTCAACCTTTTCGTGGAGTTCCAATCAGCTTAATTAGCTAGCTAGGTACAGCTGATAAAATATGCTAGTGACAGTTGTCATTTTCAGCAAGCCAAATAGCAGCTAGAAACTTGAAGCCCGCTTTGTCTACCTCTGCCTGAAATTAAGGACCCATTGTTTTAAAAGTTACTATAAATTTCGAGTTGTAAAGAGGAGTGGGGTTTAGCAAATGGTTAATTGCTTGTTGCTGTGGGAGACTAGCTAATGGTCCTATCTGGTAACAAACAGGGTCCACATTTTGGCAAGAGAATGAGTGAGAAAGAGGGAGAAGAGAGGTGGATGGAGATAAGGAGCAATTGAAGATTAGAAAGGGGGAGGGGGAAGTTTGATAAACACTGTCTCTTGCATGTTTTTTTCACCCTACCCCCCTCTCTCTCTTGTTGCTCTCTGTGCAGAGGACAGCTCACTCGGTGGAAATCAAATGTTGATAAAGAGAAAATTGCATTGGATGGGGCGAGGAAAACAGGAAAGATACACCCAGAGAAGCCCCACAGGAGCAGTCAGGAGGGAGGAGAGAGAGAGAGAGAGAGAGATTGAGAGACAGAGAGAGAGAGAGAGAGAGAGAGAGAGAGAGAGAGAGAGAGAGGGTGGGGGTGGGGGGCAGGGAGCGATGGCGGGAAAAAGAAGAAGAGATGAGAAAATGTGGTTAGATCTAACAAACAGATAGAGACCTGAGAGACCGAAAAATCAAATGAACACACATACATTTGCATGCACACACTCTCTTACTGAGACACGCACACACTAACTACATTTGTTCCATACACACTCTCTCTCTGGCTATCTCTTCATGTGTTGACACTATTAGGAGCTGACACAAAGAGGAAACAGGTTTTGGGGGGAAACACAAACAAATTTAGAGAGCAGAAATTGGCCCTCTTGTTGCACTGAACTACTCCTCCACAAACACCTCAATTCTCTCATTACACTCCATTATAGCGCCCATCCACAGACAAAAGAGTTCCTCCAGCACTGGTAATAGGAAATCAAGTCAGCACTCTATTGTGCATTGTGCCCCATCAGTCCCACTGGCCTGAGAAGCCAGCTGAGGCTGGTTGGGCTCAAACCAAGCAGAAGAGGCAGGAATTGAGATTTTTTTGTGTGTTTTCTCATAGACTTTGTTTGGAGAGGATAAATAAGTTAAAGTCACATAAGCAACCAATCTTAACTCAAACTACAGGTCAGAGCTACCAAAAAGAGACAACCTAAAGTTTATTGCACATACAGATTTTTAATTTTAGAAAAGTTCAACTTCTACTGTTGTAGTATTGGACATTATGTGATGTTAAATGCCTGTATTCAGTTGCATTTTGTAATTCAAGTGATTCTGTGCCAGCTGTTCCATTCTCATTTCCGGGCTATAATATGCAACAGCTTTTTTGGAATCTGAAAGTCTCACCCTTCTCTAGTCGAGCATGAAGGATCTATTCATTTTATCTACAGCACATTAACTTTTCGAGTGTAAAAGGAAAGTGGGGTGATGAACCGTGGGATAAGTGGGATTCATAAGAGCCTGTAGGACTTCATGCTGGCTTCACAGCACTGCGTTGTGCATTAAGTCACTTAAGGAAGACAGTCTCAAGGTCTGCAGGTGACTCTCCAAAATTCACTTTATTCACATGGCAGCCATTGTGATTTATAACGGATATAACTGGGATTGGAAATACTGCATAGAAGCAAGTGAAACAGATGTGCAAAGTTGTAGGGTGAGGAGTTTGACTTTTAATTCAAAGACTTTTACGTGAGTTTCCACATATTCTTGTACTATCAAAATTCAATTACAGTTAAAGCATTCATTGATTTTTTTGACCAGCAAAATATAGCGAAACAAGCTATAAACACAACATCTGACTTGCAGTAATATCACATTATCAAGTTAATATGGTGAAAGTGTTGTCAAACAGTTGCCACTTACACTTTCAGCAAGGAGCAACATTAGCATTCATTTTGAGCCGTGTTTCTGTCTGCTGTCGGTGCTGGACAGGTAGATTGGTTTATTCATCACAACCTCTGTTAATAGCTTCCTGCTGCACCTGGAAACATGGTCGATAAGAGTGGTGAGACTGAAACAAAACAATCAAGATGCAGGCTATGAAACCAAACCCAAGCTGAAAGATACTAAAACGCTCAGTAGAGCTGCGGGGCACTGCAGAGTCACGTGGTAACGTTTTTTGGGTTTGTCACTACTAGCGATCCTTTCACATACGGCACTCATTTCACCCATACTTTATATGAAAATATTGATAAGTGTACTTTTGTGAATGGAAACCCTGTTTGCAGTAAACTTCTGTAGGTTAGCTTGTGTACTGGCTTACACATTTAGCAGAAGGTTGACCGCTTAAAGGTGAAACTGGGAAAGTGTTTGCTACAAATCACCTCCTGCAGACTCTTATATCACTCTGCAAAAAAAGTGAAAAGATATTCTTAACCTTTTAGAACCGGTCAGAATCTTAGGCTGAACCTTGACTCCCATTATTACCTCTGCAGTAGTGATGGGATTTGGGTGTGATGGGGAATAATGTGGCACATTTTGCATTCTGCAATTAATTTCATGAGAATGTCACCTTTACTCAAGTTTTCAAAATGTATTCCAAACAACCCACAGATCAGCTCTCCTGATAATTCTGTCTTTGCACAGTTTGTAAGTTATATATATTGATTCATGTTTCAGGCACCCCTGCAAAAAAAAGGATTCAGTTCCAGTGGAAAATAGCAGCTTGTGCACGCTCCATTCAGTTCATTTGTGGTTCTCCACTTCTTCTAATTTACCATATTGTAGGATAATTGTATTGTGCATATACACAGATGGGTGTCAAATGAAAGCATAAACCTGAATAAATGAGAAGAGAAACACAACAAAGGCAGATGCTCCTATACAGGACACGAGGGGTCAATGAATGGTTTGCTGAGTATGAAAATGATGTGAGTCATATGCTTTGGCCTTCAGAGTCACCAGATCTAAAATCAATGGAACACCTATGAAAACAACACATTACACACCACCATCATCAAAACAGCGAATGAAAGAATATCTTTTGCAAGTATAATGTTCAGTCCTCCAGTAAGGCTCCAGAGAATCTATGCCTAGCAGCATTGAAGGTGTTTTGGAGGCTCGCGGTTCCCCAACGCCTACTAAGACACCTTTTGTTAGTTTTTCCTTTCATTTGTTACCCATCTGTATATTGTTGTCAATTAAAAATGAGTTTCTCTCTGTTTCTTCTGCTATGCTTTCTTCAGTGTGGTATGAGGTAAATCAATCAAATTCAGCATACATCAGTGCTGCATGTGGGCTGAATGTTTGGAGGATGTTGTATTGTAGTTTGTTCACTTTTAATGGTCTTACAAAAGTTTAAAACTCAGCTGGAAATGTCATCCCCCCCCCCCCCCCCTTTGTCTGACTCCCAGTCCTTTTTAGATCTCATATTTTTATTCCTTTCAAATGAGCATTCACACAAACGAGCAAATTGAGCACAGTGGATAATAAACATGTGATAAACTTAAACACACGCAATTTACCAGAGGTATTTTAGTGCACATTTTAATGCAGCTGAGAAGAGAGGCGGAGGGAAGGTTAAGAATAAAAGAAACTCACCATTTGCTGATGACAGAGAGAGTGTTTTAAGGCAAAAAGGGACTGGTTGAGAGGGTGGTTATGAAAGCAGTGCTAAAAGCTGCAATTTAGCCCACATGGATTACTGTATCTCTGTGCAATCGTCTCTGAAGAAAAAGTCAAACACCTTAACCTGTCACATTATTTTATTGTCGCAGCTTTTAGAGACATAGAAATATACAGGTATACTGCAGTCTGTAACCTTGAGAAACACAAAAGAAGTCTGTAAGGTAAAAACATTCTCCAGGAGTCTTCTTCCTAACTTTTGTGCAGCCGGGTAGAGAAAGCTTTTTTTCACATCTGTCACATCTTGGAGTGACATTTTTTTCCATCAGTTGTCATGAGAATTAGCCTTCAGTAGGGATCAGTGACATTGAGTTGACAGGGCTTTATTTTCACAGATATGGCAAAGTGTGGCTGCAAAAATCTAGACTGTTGTGTTGTTGGACTTTGTATGGAGGCTATGTGTGTGTGTGTGTGTGTGTGTGTTGGTTACGAGCAACCTGAGAGCACTGAGAGAGAGTGCAAGAGAAAGAAGATAGTAGGGTAAAAACCAAGAGAAATTTGGTAGGCGGGTCAGTTCTGATGCAAGGGGGTAAGAACAAAAGCTGGAGAAAAAGAGGGAAAGAAAAGACTGAAAAAGGAAATTTAGCAGAGAAGAGGAACACAAAAGGAAAAAAAACGTAAGCACACAAGTAAGCGTATGAGAGAGAAAGAAAGAAAGAAAGAAAGAAAGAAGTAGTGGTGAAGTAGAAGGAGTGAGAAATAACAGATAGCGGAGTGTGTAGCCAGGAGCCAGATAAATGAGTCATAACTCAGCTTCATTAACGAGTATGTATCTTGACCTATCGACATCCACATCGCACCGTGTAATCCCCACACATCGATCTGCTGACCTCCTTAGCTGCAGGATTGTTACTGCTCCTCATTGTTTTAGCATCTGAGTTCCTATATATCCCTAAAGCTCTCCTGTGCCGCCTCTCAGCCACCGCCCCCTCTTTCTCATTAATATTCAACTTCCACAAATGGGTACAATGTTCAGGATTTGTTTATGCATCTGGCAGGACTGTAGAGCTCATATGTTCAGCAGCACAGCCAACTGTTGATTTTGAAAATGTACCATGTCAAACTGTAAAATATAAGTGTTTAAACCCCCCATCCCTTTCACAAAATGTGGTTATTATATTTTCGAATGGTGTAATATTGTGCTCACAGCTAGCTTAAAATTCAGTTATGATACTTAATAATGTATTGGGATCACAAGTTCAACTGACTGAATGTCATTATTCAGTTTCTATAGAATTTAAAGAATATAAAAAGTGTTTTTTAAATTTTTATGTTATCATGGTCGCAGTGAACTGAACAAAACAGTTGGTGAAGGAAACCTTGTATGACAAATATATATAATATTTTTAGAAAAAAAATCAATTATGCTTTGTGTAAAGAGTCTAACACAAAGCTTAACAGCAGTGTTTCGCTGACCTCTCTGAGTTTCAAGCTTGTTTAACCTCTGACCACATCCAGCATCATGAATGGTAGTTGTTTGGTGAGGTCAAAAGTGTGCTCTGTTGCACCTGTAGCCACACCAGACAGTGATGTCACGGTGTCCTTGAGTACACCTGTACATCACTGCAGCAAAAATGACTTTCAGGGGGTGTTCAGTCATTCTTCAAAATTAACTGATTGTATAATCTATATAATCTACGCAACCTACTGCAATTCCGTATACTTGAATTTTACTTACTTGAGACACAGGGAAGCATAATAACAACAACACTAACAATAATATACACTACATTGCCTTTTCAAATAGTTGGATATTCCGTTTTAGTAAACACACTTCAGTTACATTTGAGGAATCACTGTCAAATTGTCAGCTGTCTATTTGTCATGACTAAAAATAAACAAAAAGCTGGAAATTAACTGTCACCTCTTATTGACAACGCAGTCTTGGTGTGTTATGACAGGAGATAGTGTCGCAAAACTTCCCTTTTAAGAGCTTAGTAAGCTTTGTTTGGCTCCAGATCACAGTTATCACAGCTGTAGCTCCCCGGAGCATTCTTATTTATGTTGCAGTTTGTTCCCAGTAGGGAACATACAGATTCAATCTGACTGTATGGTACTTGTCTGCAATTGAGTGGGAGAATTGTCCTGCTTCTGAATCAATGGCCAATTCAATTTCATGCACCATGCTGACATTTAACCAACAAAGCCAGAAAGGTTAATGGAATTCCATATGTACGCACAGACGGCCTGTACAGTATCTGATTGTATTGCAATCCTACTTAGCAGAAAAGCCAAACTAAAGGGAGAAAATCCTCCTCCAGCTAAGCCCTATATCAGCACATTCTCACACAAAGCCGACTGGATGGTAGTGCATTAGATTAGCTTCTTTGTCTGTGTGTCTGTTTACCACCTACCTTTTCACCTACTTCTGAGTCTGGTTTCAAATCTCTGTCTCCCTGACATTTTCTTCTAACTCTCTGCCTCTTTGTTGGTCCTGGTTCATCTTTCTCTCATGTTTTTTTCATCTACCATCTCTTTGTTTTTCTGTGTCTGCAGCCTATCGGTCTTCTGTGCTGCCTTTCTGTTTGTCTGCTTGCATATCCGCCTGTCCTTGTAGTCAATCTGTCTGTCTGCCATCTCCTTTTCCTATCTGTCATGTCGGTGCAGCAGCACAAGAAGACATAACACCCACCTTATCATGATCTAATCATTCAACCAAACTCGTCCTCCTCCTCCTTCCTCCTCCACTCCACTTTACTTGTCTGCTAAAAAATGGAGTCTCAGTAAAACAGACAGACCCATGAGAACGTCTCTGATATCCTGGTTATACCTGATGCAATTTCAGCTCCAGCTCATGAGAATGGTTGGAATCAGCAACGCAAGATAGATGCAGTGTTTGCTGCCAACTTTGTCGAGCCCCAGTAGCCGTAGTGATGAGAGCAGGGTAGACACTAGGTCCTGGCTCTGGTAATGCAGCTGGACAGCTTATACAAAAACACAATTATCCCAACACAACGGACAGGTTCTTGCCCTGTTGCTCTCATCCACTGACTGACTAAAGAATGGATTGGACACAGTCAAAAGAGTGTGAAGGGGGATGGAAAAGGAGAATGAACACAACAACATGGGATACACCCATTAAGGGAATTGCAGTGCAATTCCAATAAGGGATGCCCTAAAACAGGTAAATGCTAAAGACGGATTATGGATAACACAATGTGCTTGAAGGGTTGCACGTTATGCAACGCAGGATGGAAAAGGCCCACAAATCACGAAACACACACAACAAGGGATTCGAAGCATACAACACAGGATACAGCTGAGGATATACTGTACATGTAACAGAGCAACTTTATTTACAAGTTGCACATAAAGATTTACTGCTTGAGAAAAACAAACACAGGGACAAGAGAGCTAAATACCACTAAGTGATTCTGTAACATAATGCTGTTTGTACTGTGTGACCAGCAATGTAATAATATATCATTGTCATTGGTTATGCTTGCCAAAAGTGGCAAATGTGGCTGCTAACAGCAGCTTTAGCAAAGCTGTGAGAACATTAACAGATGAAAGGAAGTTGATTCAATTACTGTATGTTATTTTTTTTTTTGTCTTTAAGCTCAGTGTGGGACTATTCAAATGGTAAATATTCAGCATCAACATCACATTAAGTTATACCTGTAACACAGGAGACGCATGATGTGGATCTTCCCACGTTTGAACCTGCATTTAACCCAGTGTTACAGGTTTGTTGTTCTCAGTGTTAACTGAGACTTCAATCTGAAGTGTAGACTCAAGACATGTCTGCTACCATGAAATCACATCTGATTCACCTCTCTCCCTCTCTGCAGAGCCTACGCTCGCTTGCTATGGCTTGCTTGCCCACACGTGACCTTTCTTTTTCTCTTGTGCTCACGCTCTCTCTTTCCCTTCCTCTCTCTCTTTAAAGATTTGGTTAAACTATGTTAAAACGGCATTAAGAAAATGCCATTTCCTTCCTGGTTTGACACTTCATGGAAGAAGGGTTGCAGACACAGTCCAGCTGACCTGGGTTGACCCTTTCACATTGACCGCTAACACATGTTTAATTTGTGTCATCGTATTTGTCTGAATGGGGCATCAGTGATTACTGACCAGGTGCTTTTCTTTTCCTTTAACACAATTGGAGACTGTGGAAAGTCATTCAAACAGGAGTAATGGAGGCTCATGGTTGTTAAGTCCTGCTGAATGAACTGTTTTGAAATGGCTGCAGATCAATGTGAGCTCCCTGCTTCACAAGTTAATTTTATAGCTTCATTAAGGGCAGTGGCCTTTGAGTGTCTGATTAGTTTAACAAACATTTGTGAAGCATCAGCTTGACAGTGGCATGTACAGGGCATATGGAACAACTATTCTCCACTACACATTTAGAGAACATAACTTCCCATAACTTTACACAGTGTGCAAAATCAATTGTGTAAATCTGTAAAACATTAATGCAAACGCTTAAATCAGAAGTTACAGTCTATGTCAAACTGACACTAGTGGTGTGTCTCTATGGATGGAAATGTTGGTTGGTTGGTTGATCCACCACTTTGGTCCAGACTGAAATATCTACGCAACTATTGGATGGATTGCCATGAAATTTGGTCGATACATTCATGCCCCCTCAGGATTCATTTAAAATAACTTTTATGGTCCCTTATGGTTATTTATATGGATTATTGTGATGACAAATAAAATTGCACACTATTATGAATGAAAAACATAGTGACTGCTGGATCATCAGCATGTCCAGAAAAGTAAATTCAGCTTAATAAGAATCATCATCGCTATTTGCGGTAAATTTCAGCTGCTGTTGAAACTCTGCATTTTGCAGAAAGCAATACATTTCCTCTGAAGAAAATTCTCCACAGGAATCCCAAACTGTCATGTCATGACGAGGGACATGACGAGGAAAGCCCTGTGTTTATAGGGGATGAAAGTAACAAATGTGATTAGCAGTGACTGTCACAGCCTCTAACACTCCTACCTTTAATGTATGATAATGTATTCTTTCTGATAGTATCCAAGCAAACGAAAATATAGCCTGATGTCTTACTTTTAAATTCTGACATGTTATCCAGCTCATCTTTGGCCACCTAATATGGCTTCTTTTTTTAATTAATCGTCTATCTTTTATTTGACTGGGGATTCTTTTATGTCATTGGGTTTGGTCGAGGTGACCATAGGGAAGGAGGCGCTCATCCCACATCAGCAATTTGTAGATTAAAGAGGATAGAAGAGGTGTTTTGGATGGGAAGCCATTAGTAGATAAGTCAGGTGAAGAGGGACTTTATCACCTGAACACATTCACCTCAAACACTTACTGTCACTATGTGATTGTAATATGCCACTAAATTGATATTCTATTTTCTACTGAACACAGCACCACTGCCTCTGTCTGAGGTGCAAAAAAGTGAAAAAATACTGTTGCTGTTAAAACAAAATTCAGGACATGATGGTGGGTGTAATCTAAGACAACAGTGATAGTCTTTACATGCAACCATCCATTCATCACTCCACTTTGAATAAAAAAAGCAAAAACAAAATTGAGACGGGCATCAGCTGTGACAGAATAGGCTCCAGCCCCCCATGGATAGATGGATTCAAAAGTATTGACCTTATATCAGTTTTGAAACAGACTTCAGAGAAATGCTTTCAGTGTTTTGAGTTATCTGAATTTTCTTTTTTAGTGTCAAAGCAAAGTAAATAATTTCATTCCCCATAGAAGAGTGTGTGAAGGTCTAAGAATTGAAAAATACTTGCTCGCTATTGTAAAACACCAAAAATATGATGTTTCTGAGAGATAAATTCACCGCCACATACAGCATAAACAACCAAGAAAGTGAAGACACAGCGTACAAGGACAAGTAGACATAACATACACAGACACACACACACTCCCTCACTCTATCTGGTCACTGACTCAACCTAGAGGAAACTACAAAGTAGCTGAAACAAAAACCTGGTTGTTCAAGAAGAAAGGATGAAGAGAGGGTGTAGCTAGGCAAGAACACAGAGATGGGGGAGGATGGGGAACGGAGGGCCATTCTCTTTTAGCGGAGCTTTTCTGTTTATACTATATTCCATCTGTATCGTGTTACAGCTTGGTGCCTGTGTTGGCTGAGAGAGGCTTAGCTAGAGGAGTCAAAGAGAGAGAGGGAGAGAGAGAGAGAGAGAGAGAGAGAGAGAGAGAGAGAGAGAGAGAGAGGGAGAGGGAGAGGCCCAGCAGGGAATACAGGGTCACAAAAGATTTACTTCACCCCTGTCCAGAAACCAGTTTTTCAAGCAAGAACAATACAGGCAGTAGAAAAAGAAATGGAGCGAGATAGGCAGGGCCAGGTGGGGGGGAGAAGAGAGAGAGAGGTGGAGGATTGATGACACAGTAAGGAGAAATATAGAGAAGAGAAAAAAAAGGTAAGGAGTCCCAGAGTTCAGTCTCGGGGGGGAACTCTCGGCTGGCGTTGGCTTCAAAGCGTTTCGAAATTGAAAAAGCGAATTGAGAGCAGGATGGGATGAGATGGAAAGCCGAGAGGAGGCAAAGGAGGGAAGCCAAGAGGAGAGAGACAAAGAAGAGGGGGGAGAAAGGTGAGGTTCCCCAAGGATGAGTACTGCATTTGAATTTGAAATTGGAAACAGAGTGGCAGGTCACTGCTCAGCATTGCAGCTAATGCTACTATCTCTCTCTGAGAATGTTCTCTCTCCTCCTCCCATCCTCCTCCTCCTCTCTGTTCTGAGCAGTGCAGATGGTGCAGTGTTCGCCCGCAGATATTAAGAAACCCAGGAGACCACGCTCATGAGAATGTACTCTATTCTGCGCTACCTTTACTGTCATTCAGCTCATATTCACCAGAAAGCCATGCATGCAGGCTGCAAGTATCCCTCAGATTGCTTGGGGGTTGAATCCCATGATCTCCACTGTTTTACACACACACTGAACATATGCTGGTATACAAGTATTTGAACACGAACACACAAGAGTGCTCCTATGTTCTCTTCCAAACAAGGATGCACAGAGGCGCTCGAGTCTCGTGCCTCTGCTGGTAACATACAATTATGTGGGTATGATGTCATTGATTTTCTGCATTGGTTGGAAGCTGCGCGATGCCGAGCGATTAGAGAGCACTGGAAAGTGCCTCGCCGTGTGGAATACTAATATGCTCATTTGTGAGCAGTGGCTAAAAGGGAAATGTTTTTCCATGCACCCCCCCTGCTAATGCTTACCTCCACACAGTTGAGACTGAAGGGAAGACTGACCAACAGACTGACTGACTGAGTGATTGACAGGCTGACTCAGCCCTAACGGACATGTCGGATCCTGGCTGTCTGACAGGCCGACAGACCGGCCTCGGGGCCCTGAGTGGACAGAGAGGAAGATGAGGAAGAGAAAATAAACAACAGGGGGAAGAAAAGGAATGATGGGTTTCATTCCAAATAAGATATCCACTGTTTGGAAAAAAAGTGACAGCTATTCTCACAAAATGATTGATAGTGCAAAAGCAAAGTAAATAATTGGATTTTCTGAAGTGTAGTAGATAAATAAAAGTGCTAGACTGTCACACCTTGAGTGTATGATCAGTGCATCATGATGATAGCGTGCCATAAATGTAAACACTGGAATACCTTATAAAGATAGAGTTAAAGACAAAATGTTAAATTTAAAGTATTATTAGAAAGCCTTTTTTTTTGCCAGAAATCTAAATCTGTTATAAATTGGTGTGTAAACTGATTATGATCCATCATACCACACAACTATCAAGCATTCACTGTAAATTCTTTGCGTTTAGATAGAGATACATTTTTGAAAAGGAAACAATAAATTATAAATTAGTCAAAGGTTATTTCAAATTTAAAGAGGAACAACAGTGCTTTAATACTGAACTTCCATAAAGTTGAGAAAGTATAAACGGATTTTTAAAAAAGAATGGTTTCTTTGGTTGAGATTTCCTGACTTTCTAGTCTCATGGGTCAAGCTCCAAAAATGCTCGAACCATAATATAACTTGATAGCATCTTTTGTTTCGACCCCCCCTGCCTGAGAAAACGACAATGTCTTTCAACCTATGTTTGTAACAGGCTTTCTCTTAAAAATGCATAGTCTCCAAGCCCAACCTGAGATTACTCATACTTTACAAAATTCCTCCAGAGCCACAGATGAGATTATATAACTGTTTTCAAAGACTGAACAGTACTCCCGGTAATTAATAAAGATAGACTTAAAAATGTGTTTTTTCTTTCTTTAGTTGGATGTTGAACTTCACTCTGCAGAATGATGCATGTACTGCGTTTCACACTAGAAGACTGTTTTCATATTTATCTGCTGAAAGTGGAAAGCTTCTCTTTGCTCAATCTGAGCATGATTTGTGACATCACAACTAGTTTGAAGCCGATCTTAATTAATAATATTTTAATAAGGTAATTAAACATTTTTTGTGCAAACATATTAGACATAACTTTTTATTTCAAGCAAGTATTTTTATGTCTGAAAACATGTAAATTTGATGGTGTGTTCCTTTATTCTGCCAAACCTGCAAAACTTTTTCTCACAATTTCCACCTGCAATGTGTAGTACATACAGTCAAAGGTACTAAATAAAACACTATGAATAGAAATAGTGGTGGACTAAAAGAGAAAGAGGAGAGTGAGGCCGCAGATGGCAGGAACAGGAAAGGACTACTAAGGAAGCGGCGATGAAAACAGTCCGGAAATAATTGAATGAAACAGATGAACCCAGAGGTAAAGGGAGAACAGTCGCGTGTTTGATGGAGAGAGGATGCTGAGAAGGTGAAACAGACATGAGGCAAAGGAGACAGATGAGGATGCTGGCATACGTGAGGAGAGCGAGGGGGCAATGAAGACCAAACGTCTGTCTCCAGTTGACAGAATAAAGAGAAGTCAAGTCAAGTCAAAATTTATTATAGCCCAATATCACAAAGTGTGTCTCAAAGGGCTGCACATGTAATAAAAACAGTAACAAGCAACATTAGCAGACTATATAAAAATATATAGCAGTGACATAAACTACATATGGAGCATTATAAACAGAATGTTTGAAATATTTAAAATTAAAACAAACAACAATACACAGTATGTACATGAGACTCATCAGCATTCATATCTGGATACAGATGAAAACACAAATATACAAAAATGTGTAACATACAGTACATATACGTAACCATCCCCACATAGACTTTAGTCTTTAGGGCAAACTAAGTGAGGTTGAAGGCTGATGCGAAAAGATGTGTTTTGAGTTTACTTTTGAATGGGTCAACTGAGCTAGCCTCTCAAATTTGGATAGGAAGACGATTCCAAAGAAGAGGGGCTTGGTTATTTTTGGAGACAAGCATTTTGAGATTGTGCCGCCCTAGCAAGTATATGAGGAGTGACTAGAGATGATATATTTTATAAATTAAAAGTAGAGTCTTGAAGTCAGATCTAGCACATACAGGGAGCCAATGTAATGAAATAAGAACAGGGGTAATATCATCAAATTTTCTAGTTTTGTTTAATATCTTGGTAGCAGTATTTTGTACAAGTTGTAGTTTGCTAATGATTCAGGTAAGCCAGAGAAGAGTGTATTACAATAGTCAAGCCTAGATGAGACAAATGCATGAACAAGTGTTTCAGCATCAGCTATGGAAAGAATGGCATGAATGTTATATTTCATAAATTGATATATACCATCTTTGTAATATTGCTGATATGTTCTTCAAAGGAGAGATTAGGATCAAATAGGACACCAAGGTTTCTAATGAAAGGGCTTTGTGAAATTGTGAAACCAGCTACATTCAGAGTAAAATCACAGAATGTATTTCTAATCTGCTTTGAACCAAGAATTGGCATCTCAGTTATCTCAGCATTTAAAAGAAGGAAGTTAGATGACATCCATTGTTTGATTTCTGATATGCATTCTTCCAGTTTCACCAGCTGAAGACAGGCGGTAGGCTTAATGGAGATGTAAAACTGAGTATCATCTACATAGGAATGGGAACCTAGTTTGTAACTATTGATTAATGTACCAAGGGGCAACATGTAAATAGAGAAAAGAATAGGACTGAGCACAGATCCCTGTGGCACACCATAACTGACCTTCTTGTGGTCTGATGAGCAGTTGTTGTGAAAAACAAAATGAGATCTGTCAGATAAGTATGATCTAAACCAGGACAGACCAGTGTCATTGAGACCAATATATTTTTTGGGTAATCTAATAGAATATGGTGAAAAATCGTATTGAAAGCTGTGCTGAGGTCTGGGAATCTGTGCTGTGGAATTCTCTGAAGCTGGACTAAAGAGGTTCATACAGGTTATTAGATGAGAGGTGATCTATGAGTTGCTGAGCCACTGGTTTTTCAAGGAGTTTTGAGAAGAAGCTGTTGATCAAATTGGGGTCCAGGTTATGTTTCTTTAGGAGTGGCCTGATAACCCCTGTTTTAAAAGATGCAGGCACTATTCCATTAATAAGAGTGCTGTTTATTATCTGTAGTAATATTGGGCTGAGGATTGGAAAAAGGTCTTTAATAAACTTGGAAGGAATAGGATTGCGTAAACAAGGAGTGGGCTTGGAGGACAGTACCAGTTTAGAGAGTGTATCAAGGAAATTTATCTCAACGTGGGTGAGTTTGCAAGACGAAAACTGTTTAAATGTAATCGCCCCGTCTATGGTGGGAACAGAGAGACTGGAGGACATTGTTTTTCTGATTAGAAGATTTTTAAAAAAATCTGATTTTAGTAAGAGATCAGAAAGAGACAGAAAAATAGATAGAGTGAGACAGACAGGAAAGCCCAGAGGACAGAAATCAAATACCCGGTTCTGCTGCTGTGGCGTCAACTCCAGCAAAGCTTCTCTGTTTCAACAATTATGTGATGAGGCAGACGGAAGGAAGGAGAGAAGTAGGGAAGGTAGAGAGAGAAAAAACAGCAGGAGAGACAAAGAGATAGCTATGGTTTCAGTGAAAAGAAGGATAATTGAGACAGTGAGAGCTGTTAAGAGAGACAGGTTAAGAGAAAAGAGAGAGGTTAAGTGAGAGAGTCTGAGAGAGAAAGGCGGAGTGTAAAGCAGGTTAAGAGACAGTGTGAAAGAGAGATGGAGAGAAGTTAAGTGTAAACTCTTGTTCTCCCTATTACAGAGGAGCTCTGTGCCTGAAAGAGCTAGAGAGGACCACTCCTGTCACAAGAGCTGATATACCAAAGGACTCTGAGGCATCTAGTTTTCAACACATTTGAGTGCGACCAACTAATTTTTGGCAGAGCAGAGAGACTAGCACAATCACAGTACAAAATGTGGAGGGGAGGATGAATGCATTATTTGGGGGAGGAATTCAGTATCAGCATGAGGAGTAGAGGTGAGCTTCAATAACATCCAATCACATCAGCTCCAGTAAAAGCAGAAGACAGTTTAATGGATTGCAGGTTACCAAAATATTAATACACAAAAGCCCACATGTTTCAAAGGGAGAGGATGTCTCTTTGTGGTTTGAATTTATGTTCTGTCACACAAGCTCCACCCTCTACTGGACTCTATGGGTAATACTCTCATTCAATCACATGCACACAATCGTCCACTGAAATTTGTATGTATGTGGCCGGACAATTAGGACACGCCTACCAATTAGGTGTGTCTCACACAGTATATAAGGCAGCGCTTTGCTGCCAATGTGATCCTTCTCACTTCATCGGTGGCAAATCTGCTCACTGATCTTACTTCTCCACCAATGGAGTCGCCGCTCCAGCAAGCTTGTTTTTGCCCGTCTTCCCCTGGCTTCATTGCTGCTGCCAACAGGCATCTCTTCTGCTTCAAGTGCCTCGGTTGGGACCACGCAGAGAGCACGCAGAGACATTAAGCAGACACTACATGTCTGCTTAGTGTCAACATTGTCTCTCACTGTTCTTGCCACTATCCGTCATGGGACTGGCAAACACAGCGTTAACGGAGTGGATGGACAGAACAGTAAGACTGAGTTATTCAATCTAATCCGCTCTTGGGCATCAAGGACATAAATCTCCTCCCAAAGGGAGATAGATTCTTTCTCCAAGGAAATCCAGGACCTGTTGCTAAAACAGGCTGTCTTGGTCATTACTCCACGTACTTCCTGGTTCCCAAGAAGAAGGGCAGTTTCAGACCCATTTTGGATCACTGCATCCTGAGCCAGTGTATTGCCCAAAAGACGTTCTACATGCTAACCATCAGGAAATTTCTGAAACAGGCAACTGGTTCACCACCATCAACCTGAAAGATGCATATTTTCACTTCAAGGTGGAGTGGAAGTTTACAGGAAGTTCCTGCACATGCACCGCCTACAAAGGTGGTTCGCCAGCCTCCTATAATTCCAGATGGTCCTCTTGGGTCTCCAACACTTCCTGACTCTGGTTCAGAGGTGTTGGTGAGAACAGACAACCGCACTACAGTTGCCTACATCAACAGGCTGGGCAGAGTCCGATCCGCAGCCCTGTTGAAGATGGCCCATCACAGGAGAACCTGTAGTTGTGGGCTTTAGAACACCTTCTGTCTCTGAGAGCCCTCCACATTCCAGGTCCAGAAAACCAGCGTGCAAATCTTAAGTCAAGAGGTGGTCCTCTGGCAGACAAGTGGATGCTGAACCCAAGGTGGTGCAGCAGATTTGGAAGAGCCAGCTACGTGTATGCAAATTTCAGCGGGCGATTGTGTGCATGTCATTGGAGGAGAGTATTACCCATAGAGTCCAGTAGGGGCTCCACCTGTGCTTATAGAACTAATCTTATGATATCGTAACCTTAGTTTCAGGAGCCACTGAAATTCCCATCTTTGCTGAAATTCCGTAAAATGACATCTCCTCCTTCTCCTTCATTGAAAAATCCAGAATGATGGAATATGCATGTTTTAGCCGATTTTAGCAAAGTTTAACTGCTGGATTCAAGATGTCTCCTACTTCACCAAATAGTCTGTCCTGAGTGTTTGTGCACTGGAGGCTTCAAGTTTTGACATCACACTTGTGTAAGTTGTATACTGGACTACAATTGGCTTCCAAACTAGTTGTGATGTTACAAAGAATACTCATAGGTACACACCTTTAAGGACGGGTTTACAATTTTTCAAGCCTGTCTTAAAACAACAGTCAGGTGCCCAAATGAACACTGAAAGAGGTTTTTCTTGCCATAATCATTCCTCCTGTTCATACTGACTATTAGAAGATCCCTTCACAATGGCCAGCCACAACTTTTCATTTATTTTTGAATTAGATGTCCAAAACTGGGGTGGCAGCTGGGGTGGCAAGGCATTTTTTGGGGGTGGCAGCTGCCACCCCATTCCATCCCGTTAGATCCGCCCCTGCTTACAATGTAAATGATGGGGGCCAAAATTCACAAGCCTCCTTCTGAGCAAACATGTATTTTGTTTATCTGAAGCTAATATGAAGATTCAGTTGTTCCAATGAGTCAAAGTAGTCAAGTAGATATCCTTCAACATTACAGGCTTTTTGGTGCCAAAGTCCCTCTTTTTGTTACTATACTTCCACCGCAGCTCAACAGAGAAACACTGTCTGAGGAAACACAAAGAGGTAATTTGATGCTAAAAAGACTGTAAATGTGGCAGATATCCACTTGATATGACCAACTCAGACTGCTGAAGCCTCATATAAGCTTCAGATAAACAACAATTTTTTTTGCACAAAATGATGTGTCAACACACTGTAGATTTTGGCCCCCATCACTTACATTGAAAGCACATTTGAAGGGGATCTTTTAATAGCCAGTATGAACAGGAAGAATGATTACAATGAAGAAAACCTCTTTCAGTGTTCATGTGGACACCTGACTGTTGTTTTAAGACACACTTGAAAAAACTGTGAACTATCCTTTAAACTCAGATTTAAGGTGAGTGCAAATTTTCCCTCTTCAGCAGATGAATGTGAAAACAGCCTTCTAGTGTCAAACTGAACATACATCATCATACAGCACAGCGAAGCTCAAACATCTAAATGAAGTAACAATAAGCAAAACACATTTCTGAGTGGAAGGGGATTTTAAACATGTTATTGTGTTATCACATGATTGCCATTTCACATTTAGGTCCAATGATGACATCTGAGACCTGCTGATGAAGATTGTGAAATGCAACAAAAAGCTCTGAGAGATGAATTTAAAAGCTAGTAAATGTACCTAGGGTTTGGATTATTTTGTCACACAACAAACTTTTAAGTTCACCAACATCATTTTTTAGCAATAGTATAATGAATATTATGGTTTGCGGCCAAATTGGGAGACATGTAAGAAACACTTCTTTTCTTAAATTTAAAATGAAAAATAATATTTTTTGTCAGTTTTATAAAGAATCATGAATAGAATAAATTAATACATAAGTAAGTCTATGTGGACACTATAATCCCACTACTGCATGTACTGTAGGCAAAATGCTAGCTGTGCTGGCAATACACATGATAAGAGAAGTCCCTTTAATGATCTGATTGACATGACAGTAACTATTATTTGATTATTCAAAGGTAACAGTGTTTGGAGACTTGATTAAACTTAATATGTCTTGACATCTTTGAAAGAGCTCAGAATGCATTAGGAGGATGCCTGATGTACTCCAGACGATTCACTGCAGAAACTTTCAATCTGTACAAGACCACAGAGCCATTTAGTGAGATGCTGATACCAGAAGATTTCCACAAATTCTCACAGAACATCCTGTAAAATCATAAAAAATATGAACCTGTGCCCAACTAAACTGGCAATGCAGCTGTGTTAGCACTACCACTGGCGCGGATTTCGAGGCCTAATCTAAATCACCATCACTGTGATTTGATGTGTATTCTTGAATATGATGGTGTGCCAGCCCCACCACACCCCTCAAACATCCAACTAATCCAGTTCCAAGCAATTAAATGGAAACATATGTAGCCAGGTAAATAATGGGTAGAGAGTGTTTTTGGGCTGTTTAGATAGCATGGTATGATTTGCTTGTGGACTTAGTACTGTAATAGCTGTTTCTTTTTGTTGAGGTAACACTGTCACTTTAAGTTCAGCTTAAGGGTAGATTGAGCGAGAATGTGTAAGGCGTTAGGCACAAGGAAGCGGCAGTACTGGGGAACTAATGACTGCTGAGGTGTGTATTTTTGCCTATGTGTAGGAAAAGAGAGTATAATTAAGCTAGCAGATTAAGGTTGACGAATGGTGATTTTGTATTTTTGCAGATTCTTGTAGATTGGTAAAAACATAAGTGTGTGATATCCACACCACATTGAGGGCAACACTAGACAGCGGGGCAGCATAAGTGGCAATAAAGTATACTGATGGATAGAATCATAGTGGTGTATGCTGACCATTTCAATAAACTGTGTCCATTTTGTATGCTTCTACCTAATTTAGAGGGAAGATAGAATGTTGTGTTGAGTTCCAGGTGTGTGTGTCTTAGGCTGCACATTGGAGTGAGAGTGAGTTCATGATTTTCTTCTGAAAATTTTATTTTGAGCTCATGTAAGACGGTTTGTCTTACATAAATGTATATTTCCCAGTGAAATGGAGCTTAGTGAAAGTTCTTTTGCATGCCAGGTATAGTTCTATTGCTCACACCGCTCTGTCATACTCATCTCTCACACATGCCCACTCTATTTCCTAGCTGTCAATGTCTGGGGGCGTAATTTGAGTTTCAGTTGTCACCAGCTGATCACTTCTATCCAATAGCACAGCGACACATTTTAATTGTTAGCCTATCATCTGGTTGCTGTTGTGTGTGCCCCTCCACCTCCCCATCTCTGCCCAGTCTCTGCAGGATCATCAGTCCCATCGCTTCATCGGCTCTCATCTGAAGTCATCAGCCACCACCACCACCACAAAAAACACAAATTAGTTTTGTGTTCAGTCCCATCATTCATGACCAGGCCACATATAGGGTTATTCCACTCAAGGTGTACTGTGCTAATCCCCTGCCATCATAACCTCAGAGACACAACCTGAGTCAGGTGTCTAGAACTGCTGATGCATGCACAGTACAGACCCCACATTCACACAGACAGTTACAGACAGACACTCTCATCAACACATACACACAATATGAAATAAGCGATAGAACAAACAAACAAAGCACTTTGAGACACACGCACACACTCATTTGATACACACATTTGTTCATTCAGCACTTTAAAGCAAACTATTAGTCGCTCAATCAGGCAGACCCCACAAGGGAGAGAGAGCTAATTAACGGCCATATCGAAACGCCAAGCCTCGCACTTTATCAAGGTTTCGGGAAACACGATGGGCCCTCACAAATGCAATATTGTTCTATCCATCGGTCTCTCCCTCTGTCTGTCTCTCTCCCCATTCATACAGCCTAATACAAAAATTATACTGCAAAAATATAATGAATGTACTACAAAATATTAAAAATCAGCTACCAGACATTGATGGTGGACTTTTAACAGTTAGGATGTAAGACAATGTTAGACAAAAGTTACGTTTTTGAGAATACAGTCATCTGTGATTTTCTTTGATTTTTTGCAGTTACATGTAAGTAGTGAGGTGTTGACTTGGTGAGAAATATGTCACTGCACAGACATCCAAGGATCATGTCTATTCAACACCAGTTATTTGAGGAACACAATTGAATGCTTATCAGTTGTTTGTCAGTTAGGGAATCATGCTTACTTATTACATATTATTCATCAGGTTGCCAGAAACAGGACTCCCAAGGGGCGATCATGTTGCTTTGTGTCTGCTGTTTGCTCTAACAAGAGGCTCATCAAGCCTCTTTCCAACCCTGTCTCCTAGAACGTTTATATACAACTAAATTGTTTTCCCAATCACGTTGTGTTGGCAAACATAATCACTGCCTGGATTATGTTCACAGGTAACGTTTTTTCAAATGAATGAAGCGCTAAATTTATATATTGCCCTGAGGTCAGAGGGAGGAGGCCAGGATGGATGGGGGCATACAAGATGCAGGACAAGATACAGAAACCCGAGTTCACATTCTGATAGCGTACATGGAATGAAAAAAAACATGGAATGGAAAAAAACAACAACTAGGTACGTTGCCTCTGAACATTTCACTCATACAACATCTTAATCAACATTTTTGCAGCTTGCCAAATGCGTTGATTAACAACATTTTCTCATTATGTTGAGAGAAAATGTGATTCAGCCAGCATGATGTTTCTAGCCAAACTTATTTGCTGTGTCAATTTAGTTGTGTATGAATGTAATTTTAGGAGAAAAGTTTCCTAATTTCAGGCCTATGTTCCTGTGATTTTGTTTAATTGCTCAAAAATGGATTAATGCTGCTTTAAAGCTATAATATGTAACTATTCTGCATTAAAATGTCAAAAAATGATGATACCTGTCATATATTTTGTTGAGTTGTGTCCTTACATTATCCCAAATGTTTCCAGCAATTTTCAGACCGAGAGAAATCCATATTCAACGTTAGCAGCAGCTTGGCTCACACAGAGACCCTCCCGGATATCCTGTGCCTGCTGAACAGCGTCAGAGAAACACTGATTTTTAACGTGAAACTGTTTTTTTCACTGTTTTTCACGTGTTTCAGGTCCATTTATTTTGCACAGGAGGAGACCTCTGCAGATTGTTCGGCTCTCGGTAAAAACATCCTGAACGTCTGGATTATTAAATTATCAGAGAAACAAGCTGAGCAGCCCCTCCTTACATCTTTTGTCTGCTTAACAGCGTCAGAGAAACACTGATTTTTAACATGAAACTACTTTATTCAGTGTTTTTTGTTTCCTTTCTGTGTTTTTTTTTTTCGGTTTTAATCACCGGGTCCTTCTGTTTTGGAAAGGAGGGGACCTCTGCAGATAATTCAACTCCCAGTAAATGAATACTCCCAGTAATGAACACTGAAGTAATCCTACCAGGAGAAGCTGACTGCAGTGACGGCATCGGTGGTTGTAAAAAATTAAGACAACTCACATGATCCCACACTACTTCACAAAGTCATCAAAATCCGTCTTTTGTTATTGTTTTGATTGAGAGACCTCTAGCGGCAGAAATTACATATTGTGCGTTTAAGTTTAAAAGAAACACCTGCTGTATGTATAGCATTAACAAGAATACCAACCTGAACGTAAAAATTCATATTTACTCAATCAAAAGCTCACACAATTCTGAGTCAATAAATTATTGTTATTACTAAGGAGATGAAATCCAACCTAACCTCCCAGAAAGGCCAATTAAAAAAAACACACTGTGTTATGGAGAGGGGGTTGGACTTTGGCTTTTCATACTTGCCTTTTTGAATGCGGAGTACTAATAATTTGTAAATGTGTATTATAATATAGTGTATGGTGTAGTGTGTTGAGTGGAGCAAGCATAAATGGAGCCAGCTGTACAGCCTCTCATGTAGTCATCTATGATTGACTTGTTGTTCTTCATCCCTGTCATTACTATGAAGATGTCTTCACCCCATCATGGATTTAACCACCTCATAGAGAGCTTGTCTAGGATGAAGCTTTCGCTAAAGAGCTTATTTCCCAAGGCACACCCATCAGTGTGCATTCAAATGTGTTTCTATAATTATTGTATTGATTGTCTAATTACTGTAAAGTGCATCAATGAGCAGACAATTTACAGAAAGCCAAGTTATTCTTTTTAATAATCAATCAATATACTTTTATATTCCTGTAAGCCATGTCCCTTAAAATTAGGGGAAAGGACATTCCCGATGCCAAATTATTTCTGTTGAGGCACAAACAGAACACAACATCCATAACATACATTATATATTCACTGCCTAGTTAAAACTCAAAACATTTTTGAACACAGAGCAAAACAGAAAATCAGATGGTTTAGAGAATTTTCTGCCATAAATCACTAACAAATGTATGATCTCTGATGTGATGAACAGTAGCCGTCATGAAATGTCTCTGGTTGCTCTTCGAGTCCAACTGAACACTGAAAATTCAACCTGTGCAGTGTTTAACAAGATAAACGGCAAATTTATAGAATATTCACACTAAAGTGTGAAACAAAAATTAATGTGCTTATTTTCTTGCTGCAAGATGCTACATTTTAAGTCAACAGCCATCACTCTGCCACCACTATCAAAGCTGAATTTAGTTATTAATAACTTGCAGCCGCTACAAAGACCTCATCATCATCATCATCATCATCATCATCATCATCATCATCATCATAATCGGCAATCACTTGTGGTCAAGCTTTGTATTTTGTATGGTGTGTTCTGTGTGTGTGTTTTTTGCTTTGTACTGCTTGTTGTTTTGCTCTTGTATGTTTTGATTGTGGGGGACTGCGGATGTAAATCAGTTTTGAGCTAACTCCGTTGCAGTGCATCTTTTATGTTAATAACTGTACGCTGTCCCAATAAATAAATACAATCTGTTATTTTATTCGTTGTTGTATCCCAGCATCAGTGTCTGCCCTAAAGGATGGGAGACTGTAGAGATTTGGGAAGTTTCCACATTCTCAAGAGTCGTTTTCACATGTGAACTTGCCCTTTCACACATGTAGTACACAGCAGGAGATTGTCCGTGTCAGATGCGTTCACATCAAGCAGCAACCTCCAGGGCTGAAAAATGGAGCCAATGTGGAAGTGCCAAGAACTGCAGTTCCTTGAATGGCCACTTGAGGCTGGCTCCAAAAGCGAGTCAATCCCCATAAACCCCCATGTTAAAATGTCCAACTTTACAGCAGAAATGAAAATGTTTACAGCCTGGTACAAAAACGATTTTGGTCTCTATAGCTAATTTCCCCTTTCATGACAACTGTATGGGGGGTGATTTTTTTTTATACCTCACCCCTTTAAATTTTATTAAGCTGTAAAGTTATGCATAATTAAGGACATGGACGTTTTGAATGATAGTTCGCTAGCCACTAAGTGGCTTGTTTCAGCAACCAGCTTCATTCAACCCGCCTCAGCTCCACCTCTTTGCACTTTTTTGATTAGCCAGGGGTTAGGCGGAGTCAGGCACTGCCAAGATGGTGACAGCCGGAGCTGCCCACTTTGAGTTTCAAAACCACTCTTCAGAAACCAATGAGTTACATCCATATTTTTTACAGACTGTGGTTCACACCTACTGGAAATAATCCATTTGGTTTAGGTGAGGGGTGCAGGAGGCACGACATGATGCAGAAAGTATACTGTGGTTGTATTTTTAAGCTTTTCATCAGAAATAAAACAGCTTTTATTTTACAAGAAAGCACAGGAAGTCCTCTCTCCCATCAGCGCTAGCTTCACAGTGGAGCATTCAGGACCAGTCAAAACAGTGCAGCTTAGCTGGCCTGCTGTGTTTATCCAGCACCAGCCACATGTGTAAAATAGCAGCTGTGGATGAGAGGGGAGTTGACTGCTGGAAGTCAAAGACATCGTATTAAAGTTTATGCTGTGCTTGTCCAACAGTTTATAAATTGCTCATACCATCTCTCTTACTGCTGGATTTTGTTGCACGACCCTACTCGCTCGCTATGAATTCTCTGGAGAATTCACTGCTGTATTCACACATGGGCTCAATCGAACATTACATGGACTTTGTACCAGGGAGATGACAGGGTAAAGTCCGGTCCGACTGATTTGGACATTTGTGTTCACACATACACCTGGTACAGGAGCCCAGGATGTTCTGAGGGTTTGCCTCTGAGTGGGCAAAGAGTGCATTATCATCTGCATACTGGAGTTCCATGATGGTAGTGGAAAGCACTTTGTTATTGGCCTTAAACCGTTTAAGGTTGAAGAGCCTACCATTGGTCCTGTAGAGGACTTGGACATCCTCAGGTAGGTTGTTGCTGATGAGGTGGAGGATAGTTGCAATGAAAATGGCAAACAGCATGGGTGCTATGCTGCAGCCCTACTTCACCCCAGTGTCTGCTCTGAAAGAAGCAGTTTCAGAGCTGCCATTGCTGATAACTGTAGCTGCCATATCTTCATGCAGGAGTTGAAGAATCTTGATGTTTTTGTTTGGGCATCCTATCTTGGAGAGGACACACCAGAGGGAAGCCCAGTTCACAGAGTCAAAGGCCTTTGTGAAGTCAATGAAAGCCATATACAGTTGCAACTGACGAGCTGTGAATATCATGTCTGTTGTCCCCCTGGCTGAGCGAAGGCCACACTGAGAAGTTAAGTGTGGCTTTCTGACCCACAACTTTTGCCATATGCTTATGGATAAGAAAATCACATATCCAATAGAGCATCTGCACCTGCAGTGTGCCTGAGTCACTTGAGTCTATTCTTTATACTAACATAAAAAACTGAGATTTTGTGACTCAGACTTTGTTGCTTAGTGAGTCCAAATTTTCCAACGTACTGGATCTGAAAAAATGAGCTTCTAATTAGTGTGCAGTAGTTATGATTGCAGTTTCTCAGTTGGAGTGTTCCATGCTGCATGTGCTGTGCTTATGTGAAAACCAAGCAGCTTGTGGCCCCTTTGGGTTGGAAGCCCATCAGCGTGGTTTGACGTCTGTGCCTGTGAATGGGTATGAGATGATTCCAAGTGGCCAAGCATTGTCTGACCACTGTACACCGCCTGCATGTTCATAAAACATGGAGTGTATGTGATTATGCGCTCTGTGTAGGAAAGAATGTTTCCCTCTTTGGATATTGAAAATTTACACCCATCAATTGAGATTTTGCAGTTCACCACACAACTCAGTGCCACTTTGCTTACCAAAACAGCTGTGCAATATTGTCTGCATGCACATCTTAAGTAGCAGCCCAGGAAAGTATTGTCTATACTGATTTTAACTTGTAATCAGACTGCTACACTAACACTACAGAATACCAAATTTAGGTACATATGTATATATATATATATATATTTGTATGGGGCTGCCCTGGTTGTTTGAGGGTCTCTAACCAGCCACTTAGTTTGCTCATGCCATACACCAGCTGTAGGTCAATAAAATCCTATGTGGATATGCTTCACGATAACTCATCAGGGAGGTTTTGACTTGAACCACAAACTCAATCCAGCACTGAGCAAACCCCCTAAAAAGAAGGACCTGAATTGAGCACTCGACTCGGCTCTGTCATTGATGCACTGCTGTGCTTTAATGCTTTTATCAGAATATATACAACTGTACTCCTGCAGTCACTAAGAGAAGCTGAGCCACCTGCTGCCTGCCATGATTCAGAATCTCCTGAAAATGAGTCAAAGCTAATTAGCCAAACCAAGGATGGTTCCCCCGGCAAATGCACACTACTGGAAAAATGGCCACTAGTTGTAGAGCATGTCCATAAATGACCAAACAGAATTGTGTTTCCCCCAAGCTGTTAAACTTTACTCAAGTGTGCATGTAGGCACAGACAAGAGAGAGTAGTATAGTAGAATAGTTTAGAAAACATAGTATAAATGGAAGGAGTACTGACTAATTTTGATCTATCAAAAGATAATAAGAGGTTTATGCAATCCATTTCAGATGGAATTTAATTTCTCTCCTAATGTTTATTATCAATTATTCATTGTCTGATTGGGCATCTGTTCTGATTATTTGTAGAATTTGTGGTATAAGAGGCTCCATAGAAACACAGCCACTGACTGAATGGATCTTTAAATCATGGAATTGACTTGGCCCACATTTCCCACCTTTTCTTCACAATGGACTCCTTAATTATATGTGGCAGCATAGACAAGATCTCTCTGTATGCTTCAGAGTTCATTTGGCTGCCATTATCAGTAACATCAGTAGAATCCACTGAGCCAGGTCCAGAGGCAGCCATGCATGCTGCAATCATGATGCTGCCTCCCAGATGCTAAAAAGGTAGGAAGATGTGCTCTGTTGTTTCTCTCTTTGCGTTTGGCGCTGTTCTTGCTGCTGATGAAATACTTGCAACCTGCAGTGTATCTTTGTACTTCACCTGTATTAATCCTCTTTCAATGGTAAAATATGACGGTTTCACCCTTGGAATCTGGAGATTGTCTGCGATTTCTTTGACTCATTCTGTTTTTTTCATTTGCAGCTGTTTTTCTTTCACCATTTGCACTGCTGCACCTCCAGCAGTTCTTTCTTTTCTATGAAGTCCAACTGCTCTGCAAAGGGTTTAATTGGAATTAAAACCTCAAAACCTAATCTTTCTCAAAATTACTTGCGTATTACTTTCCACCGAAGACATTTCTCTCAACGTCATCTTAGCGTATACCTTCTAACTCAAGAAGTACTCACTCCAAAGTCTAAAACCAAGCCAAGACATTCACAGCTTGTTTGTGCATGCATGATTACTGCAATATGTAACACCTGAGCTACTAAGAACACCTGTACCCCTTTTGTCCACATATGTATGATCATCTGAGACAGATTAGACATTGCTCCAGTGTGGTTGTATTGCCAATGTGCCAACAATATATTTAGACCTTTATTTTTTATGCAAATGTCATGTTTTTGTATAGAAAGGCCAAATACACTTTTAAGATGCCAAATGTGAAATTTTATGTCATGTACTTTCAACTGAAATAGCAAATTCATCTAAAAAAGTTATTTGAAATTTATGAATTGTGTGAAAAGAAAATTTTAAAAAAAACATCCTAAAATGAGAAAGAATAGTTATACGTTGAGTTGGTTTATATGTGTTATGTGAGTGAGTATGGGTGTAATGACCCAAAGGTTCCATATGGTAACGGGATTTTCTGACCCCTGTACCCCTCCCTCCCATCCCCGCCCTTCTCAGTTGCTATGACAGACGGATGCTTCAAACTGGGAGGAAGCTCATAATGAATACTTAGCAGATTATCCTTGATGAAGGTTATTTGTCACTGACAAACTTCTGCGAGACGACAAAACGCCTGAGATATGCAATCTGCTGGGATGATGATGACGGAGCAGGATGGGAGGGAAGAGAAAAGGAAAGTAAGGAGGAAGAAGAGAAGGAGGAAATTAGGTAAAGGGGGGGGGGTCCCTTAGAACCCTAGACTGATCCATGATGGAAGAGGCAAGCCATTGAACAAGAAAAAAGGCTATATTTGATTTCTTATATTTGGTCAGAGTAAATCTTTTTTGTGTGTGTTACTTATACAGGCCTAATTGATTTTGTCTGCCTTGTAACTCGCTATCAGACAACACAATACCAGCCTCATAATGGCCTGACCCATCATATTGTGTCGGGAAGGACATGAAGGTTTGTTTTATGCAGTGTAATGTGTCATAGTAGAAAACAGCCAATGGAGAATCTGAGACACCTGGGGATGAAAAGACTAGCATGTCAGTTTTAAACTATGCTAGTGGCATAGCTTTAGGGATGGCAAAATCGGTCTGTCGCTTGGTCCACCACTACAGTCCAGACTGAAATATTTCAATATCTACTAGATGGATTTGCACAAAATGTTATACAGGCCTCCATGAGACCCAGTCTATGTATCCATGGGACACCTAGTGATGCCATGAGGTTCATATTTGTGGTTGTGATTGCAATGTCCCAACAAGTACTGGATGGATTGCCATGAAATTTGGTACAGACATTCCTGTCCTCCTCGGGATGAACTGCAATCACTTTGGTGATCTGATTGCACCATCATTAGGTCAAAATTTCAATTGTTTGGTTTGTGTCTAAATAGCTAGACAAAAACTAATTAATTCCCATCATCCTTAGCTGTATGTGTTTAATATGAATGAGCAAATGCTATGTTGTTGTGGTTAGCATGCTAACATGTTAAACTAAGATGGTGAACATGGTAAATATCAACATCAGCATTATCATTTTAAGCATGTTAGTGTTAGCATCTAGCTCAAAGTGTGGTTGGCTGTGTTTTAGTACATTTTCACAGAGGTGTTAGCATGGCTGTAGACTCTGTTTCATTTTGTCTTCCCTTGCCTATTTAGACAACCTCAAAGACATAGTCTGTGATGTTGATCAATAGGAGCACAGAGTGCTCTTCTGCCCACAGTAGTAAACATTTTAAGATTGGAAGGGTTAAGTCAGTCCCTTCCCAGTAACGTATGCATATCATGCAATTGTGAAAGCTGTTCAATGTGTAGTCTGCCATGTCTCTCGGCCAAGTCACAGCTGGAATCTATGACTCACAGCTTGTCTAATTGACACATTGATACTTATGCTGGTCTGATGTCAGCATAAGAGCATTGCTTTCCACCTCGTCTGTTCATAAAAATCTTATGAATACTTGAGTGACTGAAATGTTCATCTGTGATGTTGGGTCTGGATCTGATCAAGTCTAGCTAAAGTCCTACCTAAGGTATCTTTACACAGCTACTATGGAATAAGCCTTTTCTGATGTAAAATAATACAGGTAGCAACAATTGAAACAGTCTGTATAACTCATACTTTATATCTAGTATACCATGCACATATATGTTATGTACTTAATATTATTCAATATATTTTCTTTTGTCCATCCATTGTAGATAAATGGTGTAATATTTAAATTAGGTAAGAACAACAATGTGCAGTGTAAACCTCTCAAACAAAACAGAAGATCAGTATTTGTCTTTTTCAGCCCTTTAATGATTAATTTCACCTTAAATTACCTCACAATACAACGTCCCTGCTGTAAATACCAAAGTTTTTGACAGCAACAAGACAACCTCTGTAATTGTCCTCTATTTCCTTATAAAATAATCAGATCTCTATTAAAGCAAACACATACTACCAATTGGTATTTAACTTGATATGACTCATTTGTGTATCTACCTTTGTAGTGGCGTCTTACAGTAATGGCTTGAATTGCTGAGCCATCATTTGCTGCTAAATAATAAAATGAGGCAATAACAACAGTGTATGGCAAAAACAAATTGTTTAATACATATAAGGTCACCATATAGTGCATACATTTTAGATGAAGAATTTGATAACATTAACGTTTGAACATTTAATACACAAATGGTGAAAGGTAAAACATGTGCTAGGTAGAAAAAAAGGAGTGATTTCGACACAATCTCAGTCCTGTACTGTACTTTGTTAGACAGTTCCTGTCTGTGATGTGCACTGGGTAGAGGTCATAGTTCAACTTCCTTTCGACTTACCATTACAGTCAAATGAACTCACAGACACCCTGAGCACGAAACTCATTCTCATCCAGTGTGTCTCGTTTTCTCTCTGTCACCGAACTCTGATGTAAAGAGCTCCTCATTTAGACCAACATGTCGACCATTTAGTTGAATCAAAAAGTGCCAGCTCTCTTTCAGACAGGCTGGCTAATTGGGCTGCCGTTAAAACCAGGCCAGCGTAGCTGAGAGATATAACGCAGAGCAGCGAGAGACACATGAAAAGATTGAGAGAGAGACAAAGAGAGAGGGTCATCCACTAATAAACAGGCAACTTGCAAAGTTATATATATATATATATATATGTGTGTGTGTGTGTGTGTGTGTGTGTGTGTGTGTATGTGTGTGTGTGTATATATAAATATATTAAAGTGAGAGTCACCCAGTGTAAGAGAGAGAAAGCCGTACAAAGGGTGAAAATGTGAGACAAAGAGAGAAGTGGCGGAGAAGAAAATCTTCATGACATAAAACAGAAACCTTGATCAATGGATCCCTCAGTCACCTCGTTAATAAAGACCAGCGCTTTTATTAGACGCAGAGCCTTGCAATATTTATACCATGAATATTTCAGAGTCCCCGGCAGGAGCCCAGACACAGAGCGCAGCCTTTCTGCAGTGAAGACATAGTCGCAGCTTTCCCTTCCACCCAAACGGCCAGAAAAAAAGAGTGAAGGTCCTTCATCATGCTTTCTTATTTCAGTGTAGTGCATGAAAAAGTTAAAAAGTCTAAGAATCTCTTCTGAGTGTAACTATTCTGGGCCGTCACCATGAGAAGACTGAGGACACACTATATAGGAAAGCAGAGAACAGGGGCTGTAAGGAAGAAAACAGGGGAAAAAAGGAGTGAAAGGGCAAATGAAAAATATGTAAAATATAAAAAAATGATATGACTAATTGATAGCAACACCAAGCTTTCTGTTGACTCCTGCTGGTTGACCAGCACGTTGTACTGGTAAGGTCAGCCTGAAGCTGGGTGAAGAAGCTTTGGGATGTTCAGTGGAGGTCTTCACAGGTCTAAAAGTTTTTATGGACTTATGGAAAACCTACTTGATATGAATAGATGAATTTTCAATAAAAAGAGGCCTGATGCAAAAGAGACCGGAGGACAGTCAAACCAGATCCAATCCAAAATGCGGTTGACCAAATAGACTTTAATAAAGAGGGAGAACACTAATACTGGCAATAGCTTTATGCGCCACTAATTAATTTCTCAGTTCACATTTTCCACTTCAGATGTGTCATGTTGGTTGTTACAGAAATGTTACTCAGTCTGACCTAAGACTGCTGTCAAAACTGTTATGGTCAAGTGACTCAAGGGCTTATTCAGACATAAGACCTACATGTAAAACTGTGAAGACATTTACATAATGAGGTGCAAGTCTCAAGAGCTTCTCACACTCAGCTTGAAGGCCTGTGTCCATCAGTGCCTCTGTTTTCCCTGAAGTCTGCTGTTGGAAAATGTCTTTCACCATATCTTGCAGCTGCTAAAAGTGCTGCAACAGAAGGGTGATCTCTCCTTACCCTGACCAAGGCCCTCGCTATCGCTGTCATCCAACCCAGCCTCATCCTGGAGGCGTATGGACAACAGAGAGGACATGGACACCATCTTATCATCCAGTTTAAACCTAGATTAAAAGGTTGGGGTACCACAGGGGTCCTTTTCAGGCCTGTTGCTATTTAGTCTGTTGGCTCATTTCATCAAATTTGACTTGCAACATGAGATAATTTCCTCTTGCATTTATTTTGATACATTTATCTAATCAAAAGTAACACCATATTTGAGACCCATAAATGAGCATGTGAAAGAACTATAGGCAAATGTATCTGCAATTTGTGAGTGACAATCAGTTGATTGCATCATTGCAATTTGCATATAAGCAATTCTTGCAAATGGGACTCCCTCAAAACTTGACGGAGGTGGTGCCTTATGTCTTGTGTCACACAGAGTGTTGTGTGACTGATGTGCTTTCTCATTGGATCATATTGGCTCGTCTTGTCAATTTTTGGATAAACTAGCAAAACTGTAACCTAAAAAGTTGTTTATTAACCTAATCTTTGCCTTAACCCCAAGATTAAACCTAGAGGAGACCTCACACCTAATTGTAACTCCAAACAGAGATGATTTTTTAATTTTTTTTTATTATCAAGGGAGACTATCAATTTCCATGTACATAGGTTTGAGACCAAATATACAAATGAAAGGAAAAAATGAATAGTATATTTTGTATGCCTTTATACTTGACATCCATCAAACACACTGATTTAATTTTGTATGCGTGTATTATTCAGTCTAGTTTGCCTACTTTTCTGACCTTTATAGCCATACTTTGGCATTCATTCCGACTTCTCATTTTCATCAAACCAAAATAATTCAGGATTTTTGTTTTGCATTCTTACCATGGTCCACGCAGGTTATCATATGAAGTAGCCTACAATAAAACTAAGTGCAATTTATTTTCATCATCATAGCCAATAGGCTAAGTGTGTTTTTTGAAAAAAGACAAATTTGCATGTGTGTGTGTTTGTGTGCTTTATGTGTCCCTAGCATCTGTCTGTTAAAATATATTGGGGGTTTTTTTTTAAATGATGTTTGGTCTTTAAGTCGTTGTAATGTTTAGATTTTTTTATGTACTTGTATGTGTCTGTCCTATAATGGTTCTTACCAGGTTTCCATCAGTGCTTTGATGTTGTTTTGTCTGCTTTTTGCAAGTCTTGTTTGTTTCTTTTAAAGTGTACCATCAACCTGCCCAGGGACTGCAGATGAGAATGATCCTTTTGGCTAAATCTGACACATCTATATTATGTTGGTGTTAATTAATGTGTGTTCCCGCAGATAAATAAATGGATAACGTAAAGCAAACATGCAGCCTTCAGCAGTAGCTGAAGGCTAAACAACTGCTGAAGGCTAAACAAGCCAAAACTGCATGTTTACTAAACTAAGGTTCTTTAAACTCTGTCAGTATGAATGCAAGCAGACAACCACCTCTGTCTATTTAACCATTAATTAACATTATATAGTCTAACAAACTTAAGCTCTCACCAATACAAATTTGATGAATCCTGTTCTAGTTTATAGAAAATAGATGCTGTAAAAAGTATTTAAAACCTCATTAGTGTACATAGTCCATCCTGGCAGGAGAAGTTAGTGATTAGTCTTTTTGATCTTCTTTATACTGCTTCCTTTTTCCTGGAAAAATGAGTCATACAGTTGGCATTTCTGAAATGTATGTCTGTCATTATTGCTATTGTAGCACAATAAAAACATTGAATTGTACATTGAAACCTAATATGTACTGCATTTCTGTTCTTTATGGCATGAGGTTAACAAATGGTGAATGCCTCCCAAACCTGAACATGATGGAAAACAAGTGATATTTATACATGGTAGACATTGATCATATTCTTAAATATGTATTAATGTAAATAATGATGCATATTGTAGTTTATACTATTAGGCTCAACTAAACCTCTTTATCTAATCAGGAGCAGTGTGGATGTTGTGCAGGACTGTAATTGAGGGCTTTACTGTACATGGGCTGATGTTCACATTCAATAAAAATATCAGCTATAAACAAATCAATGTCAGCCAACTGCAGTATGATGGATATGATGCAGTTTTTTACATCAGATCCATCACTACATCATACATTTGTAATATGATTGATAAACATGGGAAGCCATAGTAGGATAGTAGTATTGGCAGAAAAAACCTGCTCTATTAAAATAAGCATATATGTTGGTCTTTAAAAAGTGTTCAATTTGAGACTTCACACATTGACCTACTTTTCTCTGAGAGAACCCGCGCCTGATAATAAGGTTATCTGAGGATTACACACTATACTTTTAGTCACGCACAGCCTGGAATTCTATTAACT
Source organism: Thunnus albacares (assembly GCF_914725855.1). Lineage (NCBI taxonomy): Eukaryota > Metazoa > Chordata > Actinopteri > Scombriformes > Scombridae > Thunnus > Thunnus albacares. Next base: position 9,055,060 of record NC_058107.1, read on the forward strand.
TTTGTGCAATTGACCACTCACATTAACAGGAAGGCATCATGCTTTAACAGCTAAACCTGTTTGAATACCAATGCCTATCCGGATCTAACAGCAAAATGAATAAGTCCTTATATGTGCATACTACATATTGCAACCATTGCAAATATTACCACTTGTTCGAATGATTTTTACTCTTTATTTTTGTGCACTGCCAATTTCTTTAGCCCCTTTTCTACATGGAACACATAACATTGCTGACTCTGTTCAAATATGACAACACCATTCCAGATAGAGCTTCAATGTTCACACAATATTTGAAGTAGGTGACCCTGAATGAATGAATGAATGAATAAAACATGGATGACAAATAGGCGTGTAAAGATTCACCAATATGTGTCGGAAAAGGATAAAAGTATCAGAAATTTGGCTGAAACACAACCACAGTTTTGATCAAAATTTCTATGTGAAATTTGGAACAAAAATCCATACTGCTGTAGACAAACGATCTTCCCAAGTAACTCTTGTGTGTGATTGTGTCATTGTGCAGCCCATCCTCACAAGAGAAATGACAGTATAGGTCTAAAATTCAGGCCGGCAAAAACGACCTACAGTTACGTTTATGTCGTCTAGCAGCCGTAGTAATTATGACCCAGGGAAGTGATGCAGTTCAGATAATGTCAATATAAGGTGACTTGATAAGATGATTTTTGCCTTTGGTTGGGTGGATAGCAAGATGGTTTGATGGCAAAAAGTGGACTTTGCTGCAGGAGACCACTATTTGTATCCCTTTTCCAGCTGTGAACGTCATGTTTCCAACCACAAGTCGAGGCATTTTTTTAAAACCATAGCGGCGTAGTCTTTACAGTTGCCATGACAGCAAAGGTTGCGAAAGTATAAACCATGTGTCAATTGATCATTTTAACCCAAACTATGATCATATCCTCACCAAGTGGTTTTTGTGCCTAAACCTAACCAGACCTTAACCACAGCATTGTCATACCGTAAAACATAATTATAGTGATTTTTAACGGTTTAAGAAAGCAGCATATTTCAGTTCTATGGGTTGATCTGTAGTGCACTACTACAGCCACTAGATGGTGTAAACATAACTCCAGGTCGTTTTTGTGGCTGAATTTTAGACCTGTAATGCCATTTAATTATGAGGATATGTTGCATTGTGTGCAACTCACCCCTCTTCTGCTGGCTAACCACATTCTCAAATCACATACCTGCTTCAAGCAAAAGCAAAAACTGTTGGTGCATGACACCAGGGCAGGGAGTTTGAAAGCAGCTAGCCGAGGTTAGCGTGACGGGGCTAATGATCAAAACAAGTTATATTAAAATTGAATCATGCTTGACTTAACATCTCATTTGACAGTGGACTTTGCCACATTTAAAACCAGGAGGAAGACGTTTTAAAGGTAGGAACGGGCTTTAATACCTATGGTTACTGATTGATTCATGCAATATTCTTGGACAGAAGGATGCATGCAGGCTTCACTTCCCAGTGTTGTAGGCCTATGAGTTTTGTTTTTGGACATTGGTGCTCCCTTTTATTGTGGCCATTTAGACTTTATTTTGGTGAAGCAATTTCTGTATCGTATACATATGCTTCACTATGGGATTACAACGATTATATGACTTGTATTTGGTGCTGCAACAGTCATAAATTTAAATTGCAGTTGTAACCTATGTTGTGTAGACAAGCACAGTCCCATGTCCGAACTCTCGACCTTGGACATGGTAGGTTGGCATGCTAACAATGAGGCTAAAACTCATTGACGCTAGTGTCTGTCATCAGCATGTCTCTTAAGGTATCAGGGAGTGAGGTTTACTCACTGCACAGCACTGTACCTGCTACCGTTACACAGTCATGAGTGATTATTGATGCATTGTTGTATGCAAATTAAGCGTGGCTAATGTTTGTGCAGGTTGGATGGGGCAATAGTTGAGTTGCGATGGTGCTGGTGAAAACAAATGCCCATTACAGATTATGGGCTGTAGACTAGGCTATTCTAGGCTATCTCTCGGTAATATAACCAACATGTACAAGGAATTACACAGGGGTTTTCATTTATGTTAATGCAAAAATACTCTAACACGTTACTTTTCTCAGTAGGTAATGTTGCAATAAGTTATTTTTTAATGGCAGTAATGTTGTAACATAACGCATTATTTTTAAAATTAATGTTACCCAACACCTCAGTAATACACATCAGAAGATGTAATTTTCTGGTATATTTCTGAAATGAAAATTGAGGAAATAATTGATTTAATTTATTTGTCAGAAAGAACCTCTTCTACCCCTTAATACTGACTCAGTCATACTATTTTCATGGTTTATCAAACTAAACTAAATATAATTTACAATAATTCTACATTTGTAGGTTTTTTTTTGAAGGTATAGAAAGACACGTTTAATCTCTCGGTTTATTTAACCTTGCTGTACCTTTACATTAAAGTGACGGTATTGAACTATTATTTGTGCCATATTTGAAGTGTTACATATTTATGTAGTGAGGTGTGTTTTTGAACAGGGCCTTTTGTCTGATACTCCTGAATATCTGAGGAGAGAATCCACATCCATCCATCCTCTACACCCACTTACCTTGTTCAGGGTCATCGGAGAGGTTTTAATATGCAATTGTACTACATTAAGATTAATTTTCCTTTTCACAGACAAGATAAGGATGTGTGTGGATGAGGACTCTCAGTGCTTGCACTTACCTTCTAATGGAATGGAATGGACACATGGAGGTCAAACTACTCCCCTGGCTTCCCCAATCAGCACATTTACATATCACTGAGTATTTAAGAGAGGTACATTATGACTACCTTCAATCCTCAATAACATTGAAGTTTTACTTGTTAAAGAAAGGACCAATGTGCACAGTTAAAAATCTGATAATTTGTAGTAATCTCATTAAAGGAGTTACTGTGGATTTTTTTTTTTTCCTTAGTTTGTCCACTTTGTGTAGATGTGTTTTTAATAAACTTAGATGACATTACCCTGCACCTACATAACCCCACTTTTCTGTCTAAAAAGTCGAAAAGATAATCTTAGGAAAAATAAGCTGAGACAAAGTTTCTTATCTCACTCTTTATGCAGAGTAACCAAAAGCTTTTCAAGGCTTTGCGGTAAATGAACTGTGGTGAGGGTGAGATCGCTCCCGGGCCCCATGGACAAACTCTAGCCGCTCCTTCACCTCCTCCTCATCAGTATTCACCTCCACTCCTCTCCACTCTCTCTTTCACTCCCTTCATTCTCTGCGGACCTGAGAACGACCTGCAAGGCTGACCGCTTCGCTTAGAGTCCTCTGAGGACCGACCACTGTTTAAGGCCCAAATGGACGGATGTAACAGTCTCTCCAACTTAGTTCCTTCTTTATCTCCTTCCCTCCCAATTTCTCTTCATTAATCTGGTCTTTCACTTTCCTTTTATCCCCCCTCCTTCCCCCTTCTCCTCATTCACCTCTTCCACTCCCTTCCTCTCTCCCTGTGGACCATTTCAGGCCTGTTTAGGTATGCATCATCAAGTGCACATTTAGAGATGTCGGAGAATTGATTGTTCCTCCCTTTGCCTTCATCTCCACCTTCTACTCTTTGGCTTGTACTCACATCTCTCTCTCCCCTGCAAAAGGCAGACACCCCAGATTTCTTCTCATTCATCTCTCTGGTTTCCCAGAATTCCCTGGGGCGTGACAGTCACTGCTGACATCTGTGACACCCGCCACGGTCGTCATTCCCTGAGAAATGAGCTGCCATGTGCGTGCATGTATGTGTCTATGTATTTGAGTGTGTGTTATTTTCAGTTTGTGTCTATGTGCAGGAGTCGGTGAGTTAATTTGAGTGATCCATGCATTTGTGTGTGTCTGTGAGCCAATTCATTTAAGTGTGTATGCCTGATTGGATGTCCTTGTTTCTTTTACTGAATGCAAAGTGATGTATTCCCTAACCTGCTATGCATGTATGTAAAATTCATTCATTAACTTACTTATATATGTCCAAGTTTGATCTGTGTATCTGTGTTGCTTCAGGATATGGTATGGTATGGTATATTTGTTTATGCTGGCTTTCAGTCACTGAGCCTTTTTCGACTTTAAATTTTGAAGAAAATACTAAGTGAAGCAATGCGTCTTTGTGGATGGACAAGGGGTTGGCTCTGTGTCTTCTGCTGTTCAAACAGGTTAAAACAGAGGGCTAGGTTGACAGTCTGAGATAAGGCATTACTAGTAGATCACTAGAGCGTAGGATCCAAACATTCAAGTGATTGTGCACTCACTTCCAAAATGCAGATGTCCATTTTTATTTCATCACGTTTGAGCATGGAGCACTTTCTTGTAATTCTCAATTTACTGGGTGGAATAAATTTCCATTATCTCCAACCCTCAGCCCCTTCCTCATTTAATTGCTGTGTGCAGGAGATGAAGGCACAATTAGTTATAAGAGGCAAAAAAGGAAAGAAATACAAATTGGGCTTTTTAGTGAAAACTGCCATGTAAAGTACTACTACGCTATTTTGTGATTTTGAAATATAGCCTTGTTTTCCATAATAACAATCATCTATATGATTTTAATTTCATGTTGGTCATTATTGTTATTGGATATGATAACATTTTACTCACCAAAGTGATTGCTTAAACATAAGAGAAACATCTCTACAAGAAGTCTACAGTGCAAGAAACATGACAGTCTAAAGCACTTTATTTGGAGGTCAAGCTGAGAGTGAATACACCCAAAATGTGAGTTATGATCCCTTATTGGACAGGAAAAATGTGTCTGCATAACTACAGAAACTATGGAAGGTCAACTTTGAACCAGGAGTTTGGTCTGTAAACCAAGACAGTTTGGGTTATTACTGTACTTTTACTGATGGCATCAGTGCATCAAAGTTCATTTCAGCATTTTTTTCTGTCAGTTCCATTCTCTGTCATTAAGACCTTACCTTCCCTCTCCATCCAGTAATTATCAGTTGTGCTCCATTTATACCTGGTATCAACATGTGATCTGTATCTGAATGCATTGTGTGGATAATGACATTCGATTTACACCTCCTATTAAAAAGCATTCTCATTGTGATCAGATCTCAATATGCGCATTAGTTGAGCGGTGCTGGTGGACATAATGCATCCCATGTCAAGGGAGGCAATGCCATGGAAGGACGTCAGTCATTTTGTAAAAGATTTTTAGCGAGGGAAGACTTGCTAGCTACCTCTATTATTTGTAGTTTGTACTGGGCTAATTAAAGAAAGCAAGAAGAGGTGGAGTTGGGTGTCCTTTCACCTTGCTTTTTTTTTCCTTTAAGAGTATGGTCACACTGTACAGATAGCATTTACACCTGGCTGAGATCTGATTACCACCTCAAGATGTGGTCTGGTTATGCTGCGTTCACATGGATTCAGGCCGACTGTAGAAGGCAGATGGACAACACCTTCTGGATGGCATGGGAAAAACAAACAAACAGTCTGACGGAATGGCAGGATGGCGAGACAAAACACGCATGATGATATATTGCTATGGTGATGTAGTATTGTTTACAAAGATTGGAATATATAAAATTATTTCTTGTCTATTTTTATATATATATTATTCTAGTGATGCATATAGCTATAAAATGCAGCTTTCTCTTAATTTTATATTGCAAACTTGTGTTTGCCCAAAATTCTCAGTAGGATTTCAAGCTCTGATCGTATAACTCCGGGTGTTACACCAGAATTATTAGCTTCTCGTTGTCCAGATCGCCCATGTTTTCTTCTTATGTGAGGGAGCTACATAACATCTGGTTGTAAATTCCATTGCAGTGGATGGCAAAAACTTAAAAAAACACAAAGTTCCAGTCTTTATTCTTGTTTGCCTTCCTGCTGGTTAATGATTGCTGCCTGATTTTAATGTTTGTCTGCTTGCTCTCTATTTGGATTTGTTTGCCTCCACTGACTGCTTCCCTGTTGCAGACCTCTGCCTTGAATCAAGATCCAGTGAATCTTATTGTTGTCAAGTCTTGCCTTTGAGTCCAGACATCACTTACCAGAAACAGTATACCATTCGCCTAAATAAGTTTGGCTATCCAGGATGTTCTCAGGATCTAACAATCAACTCAGTGATTATGTGATAGAAATGATAAACAAAACTACAACAATAAGACCTGATTGTTGTTGATTTTATTTGTTGATGTATGTCCAAGGGAGCAGTATATCTGGTAGCTACCTTACTGGAGAGAGTAAAGTCAGGTAGCCACACCGGTGTTTTGTAGCCAGTAATAGATCCAGGTGGAGATGCAGAGAGTGTAACAGTTTTAATCAGTGAGCAGAATGTAGAAATAACATAGAGATGAGTTATAAGTGATTTGTAAATGTAAATGTAAATGTAATTTGTTTTGTTACTTTGAGTCATAAAGTCCTTTCATTTCAAGTTGCATTTTATTTTGATTTGAACTTGAGTTAACAAACAGAACGCGCTGAACATGCTTAGCCTCTAAATTAGAGAAGTGGAACTTGCAGCTACAATTGTAATAAACCACGAATATTCTTTAAGGTGACATAATTTCAGAGACAGTTGCAATAACTGATGTACTATTGTTATTTTAGCCATTTAAAATGGCCAAAAACAGTTAACTACTTGAAAAGCAATGATTTGGCTGCAAGGCTTGTATGAATTTTTAATATTTGTTGGGGAGGTCAAGGGAAGCTTCAAGTCAGAATAATCAATTGTGCTGTGTGAAAGAGCTCATACTGTTTGCTATTTTGAAAGTAATGGTTTTGCAGGACACAGAGAGAGTGAAAACAGAACTGAAAATATAAGCTCAAAGGCAAAGAGTGAGAGCCCCAGAGACCAAACATTCAATTCAGACCAGGTAAGCATCATCTTGACTCCAAGCTGATGGCAATTTTTCAGAAATAAGTAGAGAATGTATCCAGTTAAATAGCACAGTGCTAGAAAAATAGGTGATGTGACCGGAAAGGGGAGATATTATACAAGACTCAACAGTCATTCCACTAAAAAACATCTGTTATCCCGTCTCTTCCTGCTGAAACTGTCAAACTTTCCCTATTTTGACAATTAATGCCATACCTTTGGCTTGTCCTCCTTCATATATTTACAAGCTTATAAGCTTTGGGGGAGGCACAAATTCCCTGATAAGATGTGACAATTAATTGGCAATACACTTTTTTGCAACAAGACATATTTTCCACTCTATTTTTAATATTGCACAGTCATCAGGAGGGTTTAAAATGCCTAAATAAAGACAAATGAAATAAAGAAATGAAGTAAAATGCACACAGGTAGCACTGGTAAAATGATAAGTTGTGTGTTCTAGGAGATTTAATTACCACTAAGCCTTTCGCCTGTACCAGCTACTCATAGGTCCCAACATGCAATGACTAGAATGAGCCTGACTAGCGCTCTGCTGTTGATCCACTCCACCGGGTGGTTGAACCCAGGCCTGGTGTCCTCTTCTCATGTTCCCAGCCATGCACTAACTTTTGGTTTCAATTCATTTAGTTTAACCTGTTGACATGTCCATGCTTTACTGTGAAAGGCTGTCTGTTATGGCTTCCATCTGCATGTGTGAACAAAGATAAGCTCTGTGTGTGGTCCCACCACCAAGCAGTGACTGGACAGTTAATTGTTTTTTAAATTGGCATGGATGATGCATCTCCATTTCTAAAAGAAAAAAGCTCACTGCATCTCCTCATGAAAACTAATGACAATGCTTTGCATTTAGTATTGGCATGGTTAAACCAATAAAAACACTGAAATTAAACACGCCACCTCACTTTGTTTTCTGTTATGATTTGAAAATCCAAAAAGGTTGGAAACCACTGGTTTAATATTTTACAATGTGTTGTATTTTAAAAGCTTGTTATATTATCCATTGTGTCAGCTCTTCATCTGAAAAGTAACTAAAGCTGTCAAATAAATGTAGTGGAGTAGAAAGTACGATATTTCCCACTGAAATGTAGTGGAGTGGAAGTATAAAGTGGCATAAATGGAAATACTCAAGTTAAGTAGAAATACCTCAAAAGTGTACAGCACTTGAGTAAATGTAGTTGCATTCCACCACTGCAAAATCTTTACAAAATCTCACTTTCATAATAATTCATTTAATTTCCAGCAAAGTCTATTTCACTACATTTACTCAAGAGCACTCACGCACACAAAAAACTGTTTGCTATCAGAAACAATTCAGTATTGCGGCATTGCAATTAATTACTGCTATTCAGTATTTTCATCCCTGACTGATCAGTGCAAAAAGATGCTTACAAAATCATTCTTTGAAAGTATGGCTGTATCACTGGCAAGTAGATGTGGAGTGTATATACACTGTCTGTTGTTTTTCAGAAAGAATACAAAATAGGACTTATTTGTGTTGGTGAGAAATTCTGTCGCTTTTGGCAGTGGCTGCTTGAGAGGAAAGTGTGACAGACACACTCCTCCTCTGGAAGGCAGACTGCCATGTGTGACTGTGTGCCTCTTGCCCATTTAGCTGGACTTGTCACAAACAACACTTACTCGCAAACACCAACACACATCCTGTATCTCTTCTTCTCAAAAAGCAAACACAAAATGAAAATCAGAAGTTACATTTCCAACCCCAGAAAACACAATTGGTACATGCAAATATTCTATTTGAACATATGCATCAAAACAAAACATAACTATCAATATTGACAATAAGATTTAACAATTCTTAAATATAATGTAGCATACAAACAAAAGCCAGTCAATGCCATCTCACATTTCATTTTCTCTGTTTCTTTCTACACTTTGTGCCCACAACATGAGGGATCTTTGCTAGTAATCTCATAGATGAAGTTCTGCTTTCTCATTTCACCATGGGTTCAGCCTTTGTTTCCCTCCTATTTGCTTGGCAAAAGACTTGTTTCCATAAGGGAACATATTTTCTATTTACTCCCACTGATATATGGGATACTTCAGGGGTCAATTCTTGGGCCTATTTAATATATTTCAATCCAGTTTAATATTATAGTATCAGCAGCAGCTTTAGTTATATTTTTATGCTGATGACACTCTGCTTTACGTGACTGTAAAATCTAAAGATCTTCACAGATCTCTGCACAACTAAATGTAATGACAGTCAGGAAAACAAAGAAACAACAGTGGCTTCAGTTTCAGCCACCATCAAAATACATAACCTTTGTACACGACAAACATTTTCTAATCTAGGTTTGAAACTAGCTCTGACATTGTCTGGCCCATCACACCTATAAAATGTATCTTTTATAGGTGTGATGGAAGTCAATCTGTAACAGTTACACTTATAAAAAGGACCAATAGTAATAAGTTACCTGACTATTAACCAAACTGCAACCTTGAGTCTTGCCAAAGCAGGTAGCAAGCAAAGAAAAGTATTGGCATCGTACCAACCTCTAATATTTTGTGTGACACAGGTACATGAATGAATCAAGCAAACAGGTTTAAAGTAGTACCAAACAATTTCAGCAGTTGCATCGGGGCTTCGATAATTTCAGACTGGTATATACCCATTTGGTTGACAGTATTATTTATTTTACTTTGTTAGCTTGGTATCACACAATGAATCACAAAGTTTGTTTACAATCAGGTAGAAAACCCCTGTGTCACGTACATACAATTTAATTGCATGGAGCAAACGGGGCGAGCAATAACTGAGATATACTCTCAACTGAAGAGAAAATGGTTAAATCTTGTGTATGGGGGTGCCGGGTAATGTGAAAGAGTGGAGAAGGGTTCAGGTTTTTCAGTGTGTGTGAGTGTATGTGTGTGAAACGTGTGCATGTGTAACTCATCCTACAGTCTTAGAGTTCAATCCACTTGGTAAATGGTCCATTTTGTTTTCCCCACAACCCCAAATCGGCCCAGTCCAATTCAGTTTCACAAACATAAAAGAAAGACAACTCAAAAATACACTGCAGGTTTTACCCCACAAAACAAAACAAAGATGCTAGCAAAGCAACACTGTACATAAAATAAGCAAAGCAGAAACGTCAGATAAGTTGGACCACTGTGTTTAACTATATATCTTTAAAAGTTACAGTTATGGTTGTAAATGACAACAGAAAAAAACAAGTTTGCCGATTTCCCATATCTCCACCATTCAAATCAACCGCCAGTTGTCTACCCGGAAGTGACTGTTGTTGTTAGCATGACGTCACTATGACTCGGTCCATATGGAACCTGGGAACCAAGAATGCAAACATATTGGCAGGAAATGTGAACATAGGCAGCATATTTATTGGAAGGCCACAAAAACAAATATCAAATATATATGCAGATCACGCCAGGTGGAAGGCTTGTCAAACAGTATCTTGACACCTTACACCCACTTCACTCTGAATTTGAATGCTTCCTTCAGGCAGGTGCTACAGAGCACTCAAACCAACCAGGAACTTGTTTAGGAGGTGTTAAATGCATATCTTTTTTGATTGATTTTGGATTCTTCAGTATATTGCTGTCTAAGGCTGCTGGTGTTTCTTACATAATAGTTGTATCATATTTTGCTATGTTTTATTTTTTATTGTATTTTAAACTGATATTTAATTGTGTTACATTTCCATGGACATGTAAAATACTGTAAGTTATGAATTCTATTTTACGTAATCTTAAAACAATGAAATAATCTTAAACCCCCATTTACTACATATGTTAAAGTCCTTAAGAAAATATGCCCACAATCATGTAAAGTGTCTTTCTAAATGGAAAATGTCTGTTGTTAACATATAATAAAGGCATCCATGCCTTTATGTTCTACTGATTACTGCAGCATCTTATTTTTTCTTCTCAGTCAAAAAATTCTGCATTTGGTTCAGAGTGCAGCTGCAACATTCCTAAAACTAATGAGAGGTGACATATAACCCCTGTTTTAGTTTCTCAGAATAGATTTTAAGACTCCTTTAATCACTTCCAAGTTCTTAATATGACCTGGCACTTTCTTATATCTGTGACTAGTCAAATCCTTACCCCCTGACTGTGTAGCTTAGATCCTCCAACCATCCATAATTTCAAACCAAAAACTCAAGTTGTCTTTCAGCTCAGCACATACTATTGAGTTATAAAAAGGTTGTTAAAACATATTTGTTTTGATTGGCTTGTCCAAGTAAAAGGTGATTTTATGATTTTTGATGATGTAATTTTTCCTGTCTTTATGATATATGGTATTTTTTTTTATCACATCCACCCTCCTAAACACACTAATTCTTATTCTCCCCTCTCTCTCTCTTACTTACACACACACATACACCCACCCACCCACCCACCCACACACACACACACACACACGCACACAGACACGGTGCTTCAAGCACTCTGTCAGCTATACAGCATACTGAAGTAAATACAGGCTACAGCATTCTACACACTAGATCTTTTGCAATATATATCAAGTTTTGAAAGCCAGATGACAGTGTTTTTGGATTGACACAGCTGATGCCTGAATTTCTGATCATTTACACAGCATAAAAGTACTAGTATTGTTTCCTCAGGAAACTTAATTTTGCCAGCGTGGAGCAGCTTCTGAAACAACATTTAAACAGCCTTGGGACATTGAAACTCTGCTCAAACCCAGCAAAATGCATAATAATGATATGAACAACATGAGCACATTTGTGCATTGTGGAATCACTTCAGTGCCTCCCATACACAACCAGTATTGATGAATTATACAAGACCTTGGAGGCAGTCACTAGACTGAAAATTTCTGCTAGTGCTGAAAAATCCTCCAACAGTTTCAGCCTGCATAGCAGTTTATATTGTTTGTTTTTCTTCAGGTTTGATTTTACAATAAAAGAGCACATAGATGAAATTTTATTTAACAGTCAGCTTGAAAACCCTGGATGTCAGATTGAGCAATCAACGTATATGTTCTGAATAATAGTTGTTTTATAGTCAAAAAAAGTGTTTTGCCCCCATAGGAGCCAATTGACTCTGCGATGTATATTATATCCCACAATATAAAAATGATTGGATGAAACAAACAACACACTTACCATGTAAAAACAGTTTGTCGGTAAGGTGTTACAGCAGATGCTATAGGTTAAAGAAATATCTATCATTTATACACTTTAAAGCCCTCTGGACAGCTCTACACTTTTGCAATGATTTCAGCAAAGTGGCCACAGTTGCAGGTTGCATGAGACCCTGCGAGCTAGTGCAACATTTTGCCATAGATTTCCATTACAAAAAAGGCTGTAAAACTGAGAAAAAATTGTCACACACATTTAAAAATTGCTCTTTTGAGTTCGAACCATTAGCTCTAATGCGTGTTTAAAAGCTTCCAACAGTGGTATCAAGAAATTAAATTTCACATGCATGACATGAAAGTGCTTCGCCTATTTTATGGCAATCTGCCTGTCTGACGATGAGATATTGTGTGAAAAGCTGACATCTTGATCTGAGAGTGGCACAAGATGAAAGCTTGTTGAATGTCCAAGATGGAAAGGGATAACATGAATGTGCTTGGAAAACATCATTACTTGAGCATTAAATTTTGTTTTTATTTTGTTTAAGTGAAAAACAAATTACCTGATAGATGCTAGATGTAAGGTGAGGGGGTTAGAAAAAAAAGCATTATGAATTCACTCTTGGGACCACAAATATCCAAAAGCAACATTAGCATTGTAAGCCCTCACAACTAATACAAAGACCAAAGTACTGGTCAAATAGATTTGATTTGATCATGGTGCCTGATGAAAGATCATCAATCATGGCAGTTTCTGGGACATCTTGCTCTTGACCAAAGTGTTGGACAAACTGACATTGTCTTCCTTAGGTCACACTACTAGTGAGGTAATTCAATGGGGTATTTCATGGGAGCCCAATTCAGTCAACATAAGAAACAATGGAGACACTAAAATGATCTTACCTGCTTTTTTTTTGTAAGATCTTAAGACCTAATAATAAAAAAATGTCAATCTTATCTCATCCTATTGGTCACATGAACATTTTTCGTACAAATTAAAAATTGCATCAAAGTGAGACCTCTTTTCAATAACGTGCCTGCTTTCAGAAAATTATGATTTCAAGGCTAAGTGCAAGAATGCTCCGTCCCTTTGTCTTGGAGGAATTTATTCCTCATCTCTTCTTTTTCTCATCCCCCCTTTCACCTAATCAGGCCCGCACCAGATTTAATTAATTATTTGCCCAAACAAATAAATAGACCAATTAATCTGTTTTGGGCCAGGATTGGTGCTCCATACCTCCATTACAAGCCCAGCACTCTCTGGAGAGGAGCACCGAGACCTTGCAGAAATATAATAATGGTTGTAGATAATACCAGCCGGGCCCTGAGAGAGACATGCTGCTTGTTCTGCTGTTATTAGCCCCCTAAAATAAGATGGTGTTTTTTTGTCCCTGTGAAGAGAAGAAGAGGGTGATTATGATGGAGAGGGGATGCTGGCTCGGTGTAAAGAGGCCACAGAAGAGAAATTTGAGGTGTTAAAAAAGTGATGGAATAATCTTGCTCCTGGTCTTCTTCATCCTCATCTTCCCACTCACAGCTGCCGCCGCTGCAGGAACAGAACATGTTGTGCTGAGAGGGAGGTAACATTTCAAATTTTGTCTCGACTGATGCGACAGCAGCAAGGCACAGGCACAACTTTATGGACATTAAGACAACTCTGGAAATGTCTCAATTTATATTTATAACTACAGTAGCATGAAAATCACGTCTTTATCTTACCTTGCTTTATGTTTTCTCCTCCTCTCCATCTTTGTTGACACTCATTCCGTTTTTCTACTCAACCATTCCTTTACATTTCCTTCTCCTCTCCCTCCCCTTTGTCATCATCAATCTTCCATGCCCTGATCTTGTTATTCCCACACCTTATCATCTCCTCTTTCTCCATTACAGTACTTCATCCTCCCCTTCTCTATCATCCCCACCACTCCAGTCATCACAGAAATCACTACTCTGCTCTACTTAACCATTCCTCTTACATTTTCTTTTCGTCCTCCCCCTCTTTTCATCTCCCGTCACCGCCATCGACCCCTGGCTGCATTCCTTGTCTTCATCATCCCCATCATCACCCTCATCATCTCCCTCACAGTCCCCGCGGAGCAGTATTTGTATGTATGTACTGTACTCTATAAAAGCTGTATGCTAATGCAGCAGAAGGCTGCTGAGCATTACGGCGAGTGGACCAATTTCAGGAGTGCTTGGCCACATTTTATTACAGCTCATAAGCCCAAGGTCAGCTGCAAAAGATGAAGAGGCAAGAACGTCCCGTGCAGCACTCAAATCATTTATCACTGCTCCGGTCTGCTCTGCCTCTTTTTCTCGTCCCCCTGCTCTCATGTGCAGCCCACAGCAGTTCTCCACCTATGCTGTAATTTTTGTCTAAGCCTTTTTATCCTGTCATGTTCTCTCTCCACATCTCTCTTTATCTTTGTATCTTTCTCTCACATTTCTGTGTATGTTTATAAGTTCCCCCCTCTTTACTTAATCATCTCTATTTATCCTCTTTCAATCCTTCTTCCTCTTTGTGCTGGAAAAACACATTTACTGCAAGCATATTTTCTGTGTATGCTCATAATTTTTTCATCACTTGTTGACTTTATGGCATGATTTCTTTTTATCAGAAAATGTATTGCCAAACCATTATACAAAATGTCAGTTTTCAAATGTTTACAAGTGTGTTGAAATGTTACATTAGTTTTAAAGATATGTTTTACAATATTGTCAGTATTACTGGCTAGCATGCACATAATGCATGCTAGACAAGTGTCTTCTAAAAGTTACATATATCCACATTATACTATAACAATAAACCAGTTGTTTAGTATTACCAACTACGCTTCTCAGGTTAGGTGTTTTTTAATCTACAAGGAAACATTCCTGTTAAAACTATCTGCAAACTCTTCACTGTCATCATATTTGATTAGATTTTTCTACAATAACCACTATGGTTATTATGTTTATGTTTTTATGATTATGTTTCAGCTACGTAAACACTTATATTGTGGATCTGGTTGAATAATGAAAAAGAATGTCGACATCCTTAATGTTTAACCAAGTTTACAGTAAAGCACCTTAAAGCAACTTTAAAGCAGTATTATTATTTTGGCCTCTTGGGGGGTGCAGAACAAGCTGTAAATGCATCAATAGCATATTATCGCCTCAAAAAGCTATTATGGCGAACATGTTAGCAAAATACTTACTCATCCGACAGACACAGAGAGCAACATTATCGTTCATTTGGAGTCAGGTTTCTGTCCACCTGGTGATTGTAAGTCCGATATTCGCTATCCTTGCAGCTCGGTTTTTGGTTTCCACCAACTCCTGAGGGAAATATCTGGCTCTCCATTTGCTAAGTGCTCAGTTTTGAGTTTTTTCCCTGGGAACAGCTGCCTCCTGTGGACTCAAACTGAATTAATGAGAGCTGTGAAACCAAAAGCATGAGCTAAAAGACACTAAAATGCTGTGTAGAGGAAAATGCAGAAAACTTCTCTTTGAGTTGTTCATTATGAGTGATTCCTTTGACATTTAATCCATTGTTAATGTTAAAATATTGATTAGTGCATTTTAACCAATGGGTTTAGAAGCTTTAACCTAACAACATGTGCAATTTATCCATAGCCCAGTCTCTGATGTCAGATATCTGGCTTTATACAGCCAACCACCAACTCCAACCACCTCCCTACAACTTTTTGCAATACAAAAGTCACACTTGATTGGAAAAAAAAACAACAACATTGCCAGCAAATTTATTTGCATCAGCAATTACAATTCTTCCAAAATGTATCTGGCAAAATAAATTAATAATATCGTGAAATCATGTCTGTATTCATTTGCAGTGGCCAAAGAGCCACGCCATAACACTACCAAAGTACTGAATATACAGTGTGTATATATATATATATATATATATATATATATATATATATATATATATATATATATATATATATATAAATCTATGTAGGGCACACAAACATCTCTCATCTTATTCACTCAATTTGTTTGTCTCCCCTCCCTAATTTAGCCCCATCTTTCTCTTTCACTCTGTCTTTCTCTGTCTCTGCAGGGGGTAGTTAGTGTGATGCGGCTCCTCTGCAGCCACATCACAAGATGAAGCAACACACAGTGTGTTTTTACATTCGGGAGGGTAGTGTGTGTGTGTGTGTGTATGAGGGGGAGTGTGAAAGGTTTTTACTATTTTTTTGGTCAAATCAGAGGATCTGTGTGTGCTGAGAAGTGTGAATGGACAAGATGATTGTGACTCCTCACATGTGCATACGTACTGTATAATTGGATTGTGTGTATGTATGCGATTGAGGCATGCATGTGAGTAAAAGAAAAACTTTCTTGAGTGCTCTAGTGTTTTTCAATCCTGGTCCTAGGGCACCCTTTAGATGTTTCCCTCTTCCAACACACCTGATTCAAAAAATCAGCTTGTCATCAAGCTCTGCAGAAGCCTGATGATGCCCCTTCATTTTAATCACGTGTGTTGGAGCAGGGAAACATCTAAAACATGCAGGGCAGGGGTGACCCAGGAGCAGGTTTGAAAAACACTGCTCTAGTGTAACAAATATGCAGTGTGTATATGTGTGTGTGTGTGTGTGTGTGTGTGTGTGTGTGTGTGTGTGTGTGTGTGTGTGTGTGTGTGTGTGTGTGTGTGTGTGTGTGCGTGCGTGCATGTCATTTCATTGGTCTACCACTTTCTAAAAGTGATGCTGAGAAAGCTTGACACTGAATGTGCGATAGTGACAGAGAGGGTGAGAGAAACAGAAAGAAAGACATGAGAAAGAGAGGAAGAGGGTGAGAGAAGGAGAGAAAGAGAGAAAGTGCTGACACGTTGGCTGGCCAGGTGCCACTTGTTTTTTTCAGGAGGTCATTTGGAAGCTCATCTGCTAAATGGGTGCTTTGATTCTTCAGCTCCAGCCGTCTCGTAATTATTATTATTGTCACGGCTAAAGCTCAGGCATAATAGCTTGTATCCTCTGCTGCTAAATGACTTAACACAGGTGAGAACATTTCCTGCTGCGACCCTCCCAGCCTCTTCACCTCCGTTTTGATCTTCTTTTCATACTACCTCCACATTAAACCAGCTACATTTATAAACATGTTTTACATGTGAGCACATTTTTAGGTCAATCTCATTAAGAGCTCTGCCCACACTAAATCTGAATCAGAATCGTAAGATGAGGAGTGAACTAGGATGGGTTGTTGAAGAGAGTGATGGCATTAGGGAAAAAACTGTTCAGGTGTCTGTTGGTCCTGGTCCTGATGGACCAGAACTGGCTCAATGGACGTTTTCTGATGAGGTAGTGAGCTGGGCATGATGGGTCTGCCACTATCCTACTGGCCCACTTCCTGGCTCTGGCATGGTGCAGAACACTCAACGGGCACCTGTTTCCTGGCCCATGAGCCACCTGGCTGTTCGCTTGATGTGTTCCATACTGAGTTTGGTGTGGGCAGAGGATGTGGTGTACACACAGTGATGGAAGAGGTGAGGACACTCTTGATGGTAGCTCTGTAGAACTGGGTGCGAACTTTCATCTTGTGGTCTGAGGAAGAACATCCTCTGGTGAGCTTGCTTGATGACATTGATGAGTGTGTCTCCCATTTCAGGTCACTGGTGATGCTTGTACCCAGAAACTTAACAGACTCCACCACCTTTACAGCTGTGTTGTTGGTGAGTAGTGGGGAATGTGAGGATGGATATTTCTGGGAGTCCATGTCCATCTCCATCATCTTGTTGACACTGAGCTCCAGGTTGTTTCATGCACACCATGCTGTAAGCTGTGACACAGTGTTCCTGTAGGCCAACTCATAATTGTCATGGATGAGGCCTAGGACTGTGGTGTCATCAGCAAACTTGACCAGCTTGATGGAGGGTGGCTGGAGGTCCAGTCATTGGGGTACTGAGAGTACAGATACAAGGAGAGAACACAACCTTGTGGAACTCCAGTGCTGGTGGTGAGGGGGGCAGACAGGTGGGTGCCAAGCTGTATTTGTTGTTTCCTGTTGGTCAGGAAGTCTGTATTCCACTTGCAGATGGGGCAGGATACCTGCAGCTGCAGCAGCTTGGTGTGCATATGGTCAGGGAGGATACTATTTAAGGCTGAATTGAAGTCTACAAACAGAGCCCTGACATAGGTGCTTAGCATGTCCAAGTGCTGCAGTATTTGATGGAGGCTGAGATTAACAGCATCGTCTATGGAGCAGATGGCTCTGTTATCGAACAGTAGAGAAGAGGGAAGACCAGATGGGGGTCTGTGATTGGTTTGAGGAAGGACAAGTTGAGTCTTTTGAAACATGGCGGATGTCAGAGCAATGGGTCTGTAGTCATTCAGACACGTAATTCTGTCCTTCTTTGGAACTGGGATGATGGTTGATGCTTTGAAACAGGGTGGCACATGACATTCAGAGATGGACTGATTGAAAATGCATGAGAACAGTGGTGAGACCTGGGTGGTGCAGTGCCTCAGTGTGGCTAGGGAGACACCATCAGGTCCTGGGACTTTCCTTGAATTCAGCCATGTGAACAGCTTATGAACGTCCTTCTCTGTGAAGGTGAGAGATAAATGAGAGTGGAAGGGGAGGGGGTTGGGGTCAGGCAGGCAGTCCACAGTTAAGGGTTCTGGATTGTATTCCTGAGATGGGGTGGAGGTAGGCTGATGGTCTTGAGGTGAAGGGTTTGGCCCAGACAATGGGTGATCAGGAAGGGGACCTCTCAAATCTAGTGTAAAAGATGTTTAGTTCTTCAGTCAGTTCAGGGGATGGAGTGGTTGCAAGGCTTTTCTTGTATCTTGTAATTTGTGATTGTCTGAGTGTGTTCCAGACAGCTGGAGGGTCATTGGTGCTTGAATCACATTCCAGCCTGGCTTTGTACTCCTCCTTGGCAGATTTGATGGCCCTCTTGAGGTTCTCTCTAGCCAGCCTGAATGTATTCATGTGACTTTCCCTGTACGCCTGTTCTTTATGGAGTTCTCTGAGCTTTTTGGAGATGCAGGGCTTGTGGTTATTGTACCTTACGATGGTTTTGATTCGGAGGCAGATCTGCTCACAGAAGTTGATGCATACAGGGTCAGCAAATGAGCTGTTGTTGTCCTCAGGGCCTCTCAGAGACTCCCTGTCAGTGGACTCTTGTATGCAGTCCTGAAGCATGTCTGTTGCCTCTGGAGTCCATCTCCTTACTGTAGTCCTGGATGGTTTAGCCCACTTTGATTGCTGTATGTATGTCAGGACCATCTGTACTATGCAGTGATCTGAGTGTCCAAGGGGTGTGCGGGGGTGGAGTGGTATCCGTGTTTGATGGTAGAGTAGAAGTGGCACCATCACATGTGGCGCACAACACCAGCTGTTTGTAGCTTGGTGTGAGAGACTACGAGTTGAAATCTTCCATGACAAGAATTACCAAGTTCAGCCGAGAATTTTCCACGCAGGAATTTGCATGTGTTGTGCTTCTCAGACAGGGGCTTGCAGGGGGATGTAAACACCCATAAGGATGGCAGACAAGAATTCTCTCAGGGGGTAGTATGGTTTGCACTCGATAAAAACTGATTCCAGGATATAAGAGCAGTGTTGGTATGTTTTTACTGCATCCGAGCACCACTTGTTATTGATGTAAAAACACATATCTCCTCCCTTTGATTTCCCACATTCTGCTGTGTCCCAGTCAGCTCTGATAAGTTGGTATCCGGATAAATCCACACTAAAAAGCCTTAAAAAGAGTAAAACAAATAAAAGTTTGTCATAGTCGTCTTTCATTTGAACAAACAACAAAACTGTGCATGTGAAGGAGTGGGACTGAGTCTCCTCTGAACCTCCATCCTGTTGTCTATCATCTCACATCTCACATTGTGTGAGTGTGTTTACATGGACATTAGTATCCTGCTTTTGAGTCTTATCCTTGTTTTGATCTTATTCAGAATTTGACTGTGCATGAGATCATGAGAAAACTGGTTATTCATATCCCCCTGTACACGATTCTAACAGTGTCTAAGTTTCTGATCACCTGTGTGCAGTTGTGTCTTGATTCCACAATATCTCAGCCATGGAACTGCAAAATGTGTTTACATGCCATAGTATCCCTGTTTCTATTGGAGTACTCCAAGTAGCATATCCAGGATTCTGAAACCAAGATATGACATCTGCAACACATATCTCCAAAAAAAACAATTATATCCAGGACACTAGCGTGCATATAAATGTTTTTGTTTTAAGTTCTTTAACTCGCAATTTTGCGGTTCTTACTTACATATTTTTCTGTTGAGAGACAACTTATCAAACAGACCAGAATTGTGATTCTTATCTCATAAAATTCTGAATCAATCCAGCCGACCAAACTTCCTGGGTAATTCTACATATAGCATCCATTTTACAGGGTAATGCAGCGATGGCCATGAAATCAGCTTTATTTATGTATTTCTTGGAGTTGGTGATTATTTAATGTGGTCTAACCTTAATGAGGTGTCAAATTGACAAATTTGGCTCTGAAGAGCACGTTTGGTTTGATAAGTAATTCCGACAGATAGCTAAGATATTCCAAGCTCATAAAATGGGCTGATGGTAAATGGGCTGCATTTATATAGCAGCCTTTCTAGTCTTCTGACCACTCAAGTGCTGTACACCACATGCCACATTCACCTATTCACACACAAATTCATACACTGATGGCCGAAGTTGCCATGCAAGGTGCCTGCTCATCAGGAGGAGTTTCTAGTCATTCTAATCATTCACACACACACACGACACAGTGTTTGGGAGCAATTTGGACACTTAGAAATGCAAACTGGAGGAGCCGGGAATTGAACCACCAATCTTCTGATTAGTTGATGAACCGGTCTACCTGCTGAGCCACAGCTGCCCCATCAGTTTTGAAAACAACACTGAGCCATCAGCTTGGCAAGCTACATTTTTCCAATTTCTGAGTAGCACAGATTTGTATAAACCAGTGATTCTCAACTGGTGGGTCACGACCCAAAAGTGGGTTGCGGACTCATTCTGGGTGGGTCGCGGACAGCTGGTCAAAAATAAATAAATAATATTCAATGCTTATCTGATGTTGGACTTGTCTTTTATTTTGAAAAAAAAATTTTTTGACAGGCATGCATCAGAGACGTGCAGCAGTCTTGCGCTGTAGCCATGGTAACCATCATTTGATAAACGTTCACTTTAAGTTTGTGTTGATGTTCGGACGCAAGATGGCGAAGCGCAAAAATGACCCGAAGTGCTTAAAATGTGGATTTTCGTACACTGAGGATAAAAAGGGACAGAAACCCCAGTGTGTGATATGTAGTGAAGTGCTTGCAACTGAGAGTATGCACTGTGAAAGTACAAAAAAGGTGTTAATTACTTGAGATTGTATAAAATCATTTAAAAGGTAGATTTTTTTTTTTTTTGCATGTACAGGTTTAAGGTGCTTGGCTGTTCATGAGTCTTTTGGCTTGTGGAAAGAAGCTATTGCACATTCTGGCTGTTTTAGCTTTGATGGAGCGATATAAGTATATAAGTGAAAAAATCTAATTTTGTGGGCTTATTTATTTTGTGCAGTTTTGGTATTTATTTTAGTTTACATTTAGTTGTCATGGTCCTCCTCAGTTTCTTAATAATGTGCTCTGAAATGCACTTTCTACATGTAAATATATGAATTTATGTTAAAGAAAGATGACATATGTGTGTTTTCAAAGGATATATTTGAAAAATAAATTTGCTTGGTTTGAATTCTATAAAAGTGGGTAACAACTTAATGACCATGGGAAAATGTGGGTCCCGGGGTCAGACCAGTTGAGAACCCCTGGTATAAACCATCATCTCCTGTGATATTGAATTTTTTCGATCAGTTGATGAGATGATTGGAACATTTTTTTAATGACCCACCATCACAGGTTTTTAAAAGTGCAATATTGTTATAATTTTCCAAAATGATGACATGACAAGGCTCATTACCTGCAGCACATGACTTATTGTGAACTGCTCTTAGTGACTTAGGAGTTCTCTGTACTACTTTGTGAGTCACTCTTAGACCAAAAACATGTTTCTCCCAACTCACCTAGTTAGAAGTTACTTTTACTTGAGGATCTTTTGTGAATGCAGCCCCAGATCAGCCAAGATCCAGTGTATGGATGAAGTGAACAACTCTGGGGAGAGAGAGTCACCCACTCGCTGTGAGACCTGGAGAGCCTTGCTGTGCTGACCAGCCCCCACATCACAGGAAGTACACTCACTATCTTCTGCTACCCACTTGCACAGTCTCACACACTCCATACACGTCACCTTTTTCACAAACACACACATGTACTTTAAACACATGCAGCTTTACTAATGTACCTCTCAGATCCAGACCCTCCTCCCCTCCATGTCACCACCCCTGGCAATGCCCATTCTTGTTATCTCTCCATCTACCTCACCCTGTCATCTCCCTCCTCCCCCTCCTCCCGCTTCCCTTTTCTCTCCAGCAGCACCCCTCAGAGATTGAAACTCTCGTTTGATAGCACAGCCAGAGACCAACCGCACGGGAGCACCAGGGATGATGCCGATGAAGCTGGCCTATCTAGGCCACAGTGAGCATACACTCTCATCAAGTGCTCTCTAATTAGAATTCACTGATACTGTAGGTTTCCAGGCGCTTGAAAGAAAGCCTTCTATAGATAGAATGAGAAGAATGTCTAATTAAGGTCTCATTCTTCTCTGAGTCTGATTGCATTGCATTTTCCTCTCCCCCTCACTCTCTCCAATTATGAAACCTGTGCTGGCCTTTCGTCGATCCATGTGGGCTGGGGGTTTTTTCTTGCCAGTACTGGGGTGTGAGGAGACTTATAACAATGCTGGTGGAAGATCTGCAGGGCCAAATGCGTGGGCAGGTGAGAGGAGCATTTGTGTTTGTGTGTGCATGTGAGTGTCCATGAAATAATCAGAAAAGATAAATGAGTATGTGTTGTGAGTATTCTTTATTTGAGGTTGTGTTCAACTCATAATGAGTTTACATATGCAGAAATGTCAGTATACTAAACAAACATCTGCCAACCAGCTGGCACAACTAGCAGCCTGTAATGATCCTGTCACTGTCCTGTCATTCCTGTCCCTTTATTGTGTTATTTTCTTGTAGTCCCATTGTTTCCTGTACTCCTCCCCAGCCGGCTTTTCCCTCCACAGCTGCCCAGCATCAGCCTCGCCAGCCCTGCCATGCTCCCAGTGTTTCCCCCAGCCAAACAGCCCCTTGCGTGTTCTAGTCACTTGTTCCCTATTCCCTGGTTAGTTCAGTTTGAATCTAAGTCCTGTTGTTCAGTTCAGTCTTTGTTGGATCATCTCTTCTGTTTAGCTTTGCCTTCCTGTACTCCTGAGTCTTGTTCCTGAGTTGAGGAATAAATATTAATTTTTCAGTTCCTGTTGCTTGCTGTCTCCTGCATTTGGGTCCACCTGCTCCAGTTCTTGTAACAGAATGATCCAACCAGCCATGGACGCAGCAAAGACTGACTAGCTTCCTGTTTACCAGCCTTTAATCCATCCAAATGATTCTGATGGTGAGCCCTTAACCAAGTTTTTTTGGTCCAATTATGAGAAGAACCCAGCTCTGGCTAAGAGGTTGATGGCAGTTCACTGGGAGTCCCCCAGGAGCCTAGTATGGAACAACTGAGGTCATCCCTGAAGTCCAGCAATCACCCTTTGAAGGGTCTCACCTTCCCGTTTTTATGGGGTATGAGGAGTCTCCAAAAGGAGGTGTGGTCCCCATGAGTCCCGACACTCCTGGCTTTCTCAGCAGCCTAGCACCACAGAGTCTCTGTTGCCCAGCACTACAGAGGCTCCACTGCCCAGTGCTACTACTGAGGCCCAGCCTGTTCCTGTGCTGCAGCAATTATCTGTTCCTGTGCTGCAGCAGTCCTTGGTGTCTGAGCTGCTGCAGTCTCCTGTTCTTGCTGAGCTGCAGAAGTTTGTAGTTTATGATGTGCAGCTGTCTCCTGTTCCCGCTGAGCTGCAGCAGTAGACTGTTCCAGCTGAGCTGCAGCAGTTCCCTGTTCCAGAGCTGCAGCAGTTCCCTGTTCCAGGGCTGCAGCTGTCTACTGTTCCTGTGCTGCAGTGATCCACTGTTCCTGCTGAGCTGCAGCAGTTCCTGTTCCTGTGCTGCAGCAATCTGCTGTTCCTGAGCTTCAGCAACCCCCCGTACTTGAGCTGCAGACATCAGTACCTGTGCTGCAGTGGTCCTCAGTCCCTGTGCTGCAGCCTTTGCAACCTTTGCAATTAGCAACTAAAAGACACCACAAGAATAATTGTTGCAACTAGCTGTCACTATGCCAAACAATCATTTAGGTCTCTCTTGAAAAAGAGATTTTAATCTCAACCAGACCCAGTTAAGGATATAGACAAAAACAATAACTGCAACTAGCAGCCAACTAGCCAGTAGGTTTCCAAGTGCGCAAAGGAAAGCTTTCTATAGATAGAATGAGAAGAATGTCTAATTAAGGTCTCATTCGTCTCTAAGTCTGATTGCATTGCATTCTCCTCTCCCCCTCATTCTCTCCGATCATGAAACTTGTGCTGGCCTATCGTTGATCCACATGGGCTTGGGGTTTTATCTTGCCAGTACTGGGGTGTGAGGAGACTGATAACAATGCTGGTAGGAGATCTGCAGGGCCAAATGTGTGGGCAGGTGAGAGGAGCATTTGTGTTTGTGTGTGCATGTGAGTGTCCATGAAATAATCAGACAGAGAAGATAAATGAGTATATCTTGTGAGTATTCTTTAAGAGCATTTGAGGTTGCATTCAACTCATAATGAGTTTACATTGTCAATATCCTAAACAAACTTCTACCAACCAGCTGGCACAACTAGCAGCCAGCTAGCATCTCATTTCAAGAAACACAGCCGCATGTACTTGTACAGGCTAACAATATCACAACACTCACTAATAAACCAGCTGACATAACCACAACAGGACCTACACTTGGCAACCAACTAACTCCTCACCCACCACTAACAACCAGCCAACAATCTTTGCAACTAGCACCTAAAAGACACCACAAGAATAAGTGTTGCAAGTAGCCATCACTGTGCCAAACAATCATTATCACTCTTGACAATATCACCACCAATGGCCAGGTCTCTCTTGAAAAAGAGATTTTAATCTCAACCAGACTTTTAAGGATAGAGACAAAAACAATAACTGCAACTAGCAGCCAACTAGCCAGTAAGTGCTCAATAGAAAGCCGTCTATAGATAGAATGAGACGAATGTCTAATTAAGGTCTCATTCTCCTCTGAGTCTGATTGCTTTGCATTCTCCTCTCCCCCTCATTCTCTCCAATCAATATACAGACTTACTCCTCATATCTCCATCTGATTTTGTGTTATTCCTCTCTCTCGTAGACCAACTTGGGGTCATATCAGGATCACGGATCTGGTTATGACCCCAAGATGAGGCCCACTGAGCCTGAGAGGCAACACACCTAATATTATCCACTTCTTAAAAGTTGCACATTCAGTTGTGGGGACCATAACCACCAGTAAAGCTAAATCAGCTAAATCAACACCATAGAAAATTAATCAATTAATCAAATTCAGCACATACAGTGTGATACAGAGAACCAAGACACTTGTTTTCAATCACTCTGACATTTAATAATTCACTGGCATTTGCGCACACTTAATAAAAGTGGCTACCACTTTTATCAACTCAAGAACACTCTCATTGTTGGTGTCCTGTCCTGATTGAATTGTCAATCAATTGGGAAGACTGTGAAGACTTTGACAAATGAGGCAAGCTAGGGAGCAGTCAGTCAATAAGCAGGGTAATCTGACCGATATGTGGCACTCAATGTCAATTTAACATACAATAATGAAAACATTTCCTGGATCATCAAACTGTTTGTCACTATTTAAATTTCATCAACATTCATAATTTAAGTGAAGGTTATTTAGTTCAATGAGGAAGACTACATAAGGTTCTACGTCTTCATTCATCATGGCCCTCATCCATGCTTGCCTCTATTGTAATACAGTTCAAGCGGCAAGTCTTTGCTTGTTTACAGTGTCCAGTCAAGTAAACCTAAAATTCTCTTTGGGGGATATTTACTGAGAATTTGCAGCCTTTTTTTAAAGTCAAATTGCATACCAAGGTTTTACACAGGTAAAATGGAAAAAAGTGCCACCACTGAAAATTGTATGCTTGGGTTCATGCAGCATATAGTTTAAGGTGTTCCTGTGTGGGGGTGCAAAACATGGGAGGAGGAAATTCAAACAAATAGGCACTGCACTTGACTCATCACCGCAGATTGACCACGGCGGCAGAGAAAAGTGAAATGTAATGTCTGGGAAAAGCTTGTGTAACATCTGCGCCCCTATTTTGTCAGACATACACAGAGTCATAGAGACTAGCTGGATCAGAGAAAGAAGAGAAAGAGAGAAAGTGAGACAATGTCTCAACTGCAGCATAAAAGTAGTTCTCTGTCTAGCACAATAACACAAGACAAAAGAGCAACAATGCAACAGTCTGTAATTGTTTTTAATTGCTCACATCAGGTACAGTTTAATGCAATATGACTTATGCAGTCTATAATATTTACTTAACTTAGTTTAATTAATCTAGTCAAAGGAGTTTAAAAGTTTTACCAAAGATCGATTTTTTCATAACTGTGAAATATCAAGTTCTGCACTTTTTTGCACTCTATTGCTTTCCAGACATGTGTAAACATGTCTCAAAGAGCGTAGTATCAGATCCTATTTAGCTGCATTTGCTCATTTACATCTATGGTTGTAGTAAATACCCCATTAAACTGAAAAGTTGTAGTTGATGCCATCCGGTATCAATGTTGTCATTATTATTAAACATTATCTTTAAATAAGTAAATTAAGATGGAGTTTATACCAAAATCTCATTTGTGTTTTTCTAACAATGCTTTATAGCACTGGTGATTTAAAGCAATGCAGTGATATATTCTGCGGTCAGGTGCATGCGCTCTTACTGTGAGATAGCATTAGTAACCTTTGATGCCATCGTGCTACCCAGCAGCATAATTCATTCAATCTTTTTCTGTACTCACTTACTATTACAGTAAGTGGAGGGTTGAGCTGCAACCATTCCCATTATGCATTTTGACAAAATCAATGAAATATCCCAAGTTGACAGTCCATCACATTCAGAGGTAGAGTTCAAGCACAGGAATCAAGATCCCCATCTTTGCTGGAATTGTTTGCCAAATTCTACTCCCTTTTACTAGATAAATAACTGGGAATCTAGGATTTTTAGCATACGTGCACCTGTGTGCGCATTTAAGGACTAAGAGAAACAGCACATCACTTCAGTCTCCACTGGCTACCTCAGAATTCAGTTAAAGATCCTACTCCTGCTGTATAAAGCTTTTAATGGCCTGGCTCCACAGTGTATATCAGACATGCTCTATATTTACAAACCCAGCAGAACTCTCAAGTCTCAAGGCACCCACTGTTTCTCCTTCTTGTCCTTCTGGTGAGATTGCATTCAGTATGTGTTCACCTAAAAGCACCAATCAGCCTGCTGATTTAAGACTTAAATTTACACTGTTCATTTTAAAGCAGTTTCAAGACCCTTTTATCCATGTTCATTCTCATAATTGTCACGATTACAGTTCCTATGTATCTATTTCCATACTCTCTCCTGTTTTTAGTGCTAATGCTCTTCTCCCCTTCTCCCTCTCTGTTCGATTGATGTATGGTTTGCTGTTTTAGTTTTGTTTTAATCATTAACATGTAAAGCACATTTAATTGCAGTTGGATGAAATGCACACAAATTAGTTCAACTTAAACTTGAACTAACTACTGAAGTGCAACTTTGAAATGCAGTTGTTACAGAACTAAAACTGGAGCAACTTTTGGATGAAAAACCTGCAGCCTTTTCTTCCAGTCACTTTTCATACTAAGGTGCTTACCATTCACCTCTGAGGCTAAATTTGGTTACAATAAATGTCAATGAGTGCAACATTTGTAAACTAATGAAAAAATACACAGGTTGTTCAACAAGTGTCTTGATCAGTCAAGGACGCATTTATCTCTGTACAGTAGATGGGCATTCAACAGGTGGAAAATTGAAAACTAAAACTAAATCCCTCAAATGCTAAAAACAAACAAACAAACAAACAAAAAAAAACCTAAATAGCATTTGTTGCTACAGCACTTTAGGCACATTTTAGAATTTGTAGCAATGCTAGCAGCGTGGTTCATGGCAATGTCGGTCAATCCACCACTGTGGTCCTGACAGAAATATATCAATAACTATTGGAAGCACTGCTATGAAATTTTGTACAAACATACATGGGCCCCAAAGGATGAATCCTAATGACTTTGGTGATCCCCTGACTTTTCCTCTAGCTCCACCATGAGATTAACATTACTGTGTAGTCTTGAGAACTATTGGATCGATTGCTATGAAATTTGTCCCCCATGTCATGTCATGTCCCCCTCAGGATGAATGGACAAGTGACATTTTGACTTGTGAAAAACAGGAAAAGCACAGATTGAATGAGTTACATTAATGATGGCTGCATTGCATTTAGGTGAGCCAGTTCTACGCCTCTGGTATTGTGCATGTTCACTCACTGACCTTTCTTACTCTGACATGATGGAATGGAGTCATTGCTGGTGTTATTACTTACAGCTGTGCTTTTCCTGCTCTGACAAGTGAAAGAGATCTGCCGCGAAAAGGATCTGTTGTAATTACTTTGGAGATCCCTTAACTTTTTTTCAGGTGCCATCAGGTAAACATTTTAATTTGTCCAGTACTTTGGTTTTTGATCAAATTCGTGCAAAACCATTGCAAAACTGGACATTCCCTCCAGCCTCAGCTACAGCCTGTGTTAGCAATTAACAAATGTTGGCATGCTAATACGCAAAACTAAGATTCGGCATGGTAAACATTATACCTCCTTAACATCAGCATGCTGACATTAGCAAGTACAATCTCAGAGACTCTCTTAGTTTTAGAGTATTTATGAGTATGTATGACTGTATTTTGAAACAAGGCTTTAATCTGTGTTATGATCAAGGGACAAAACCTTAGATTGCTCATGTGGCATTGAACACGAAGGCCAGATTTGTACTCTGTAAGCTTCTACACCAAAAATAGCTTTGTGTCACTGTGGTGCTAACATCTATGATTATCAAGAAAACATGGATCTGTCAGCTTAAATCTACCCTTGGTGCCCATCTGCACCTAAAAATCAGCCTCCAATCTACATCCAACCCTCTTTTTTGCAGATTTGGGAATGGCTTGTTCATGTTCATAGATTTAGAGATGAATAAAGATCATAGGAATAACATTTATATGAATTCTTTTTAAGGATGGCTTTGTGATATAAATTCTACAGCTCTTATCTGCATAAGGGGCTTTATTTCTTTAGTAATCATTCTATTAATACGTGATTACACTGTATCCCCTGGAGTTTTCATTGTAAAAAGGCTGATAGTCTTTTAATTAGACCTAAAGGGGATTGGAGCAGTGCTTTTACATATTCCACTAGTGCAATGAATTATACAACACTGCTGTATGGACTCATACGCCTCACATTACGTAACCACATGCCAATTATTCAGGTCTTTATCTAAGCTGTGAACTCACAGCCTTGGCTTTCTCACATAATATCAGGGAAAAAAAACAAGAGTTTACATCTGGCCACAGCAAGAATACAGAAGCACTCTCCACTTAACAGGCTCATCACACTCCACTGTAGTCAATAGTACTGGACCTGGGTCCCTGTAAACTAGCAGGTCACCTGCGGGAGAAGGTTTTCTGTCATGAATTCTGGTCCTTCGTTTATTTTCATCTATAGGTATATTCTTTCTGTTGCTACCACTGCTGTCATCCTGATGGGCTTCGGCTCAGACAATGCTACAGCAATGCTGTTGTCCTGGTAACAAAGCCTAATGACAAGATTTGATATGATCCTCAGATTTAGAACAAAGCTGTACTATGCTGCTGGCCATTGTGAGACAGCAGACGAGAACTGGTTTTATTTGTGTGTGTGTGTGTGTGTGTGTGTGTGTGTGTGTGTGTGTGTGTGTAGTGTAGTGTATTTTCTTGTATTACTTTTATTAAGAAATGCACAAATGCACTCACAAGAGTAGAAGAATGTAGAAAATGTCCCATAGCTGAGGAGATACAGTGTAATGCTGGTCCTAAGTTCTGACAGAGTTGGTTTGGTTTTAGGCATTGTGCAAAAATACCCTCCTGTGCCATACTACCATGCCTGTATCAGCCATACTGTATGTTAACATTATTCAATTATTATTATTCAATTATTACTCCTATATGCACCAAAACATTTTAAAACAAGTTTCAAAGTAGGAGCACATTGTTTATCTCGAGTCTGCACAGGTCCAGTATTGCAATCCTGGATCTTACCTTCACCTACAAACGTAAGCTGGCTTCTGTGCAGTACAGGCAAAAGCTGTATGGGCGCACAACAGCTTGGGAAATTAAATAAATGGTAAAAAAAAAAAAAAAACAACTAAAAACACAGTGATATGTACAAATTGCGGAGGTGAAAAGTATGCATCACCACCTGCTCAGACCAACTGGTTGGCAGAGGCACAAAGTCAGACAAAAATTGTTCATGCTTATATATATATATATATATATATATATATATCCCTTCCCCACCCCTGGTCAAAATAAAATAAATAAAAAATAAAATAATAATCAATCAGTAAATAAAATAAATAAATAATCAAACCTTCCTTCTTAACATAGTGGTTAAGTCAAAACAACACACTGTAAATGATTTCAAATGTACTGCCATGTATTGACAGAGCGTACATCAATGGTGAGTACTTCATTTGTCCTGTAGTGTTTAATTTAACTATGTAATTAATCAAACAGACTAAAATTTTCCAAATGACCCCCTCAAGTTGTACTTAATTTTCTCCAGGTTTAAGAACATCATGAGGTCTTTGAGCCACTCCAACAATATTCCTCTGTGTGCCATAAGGATGCAAAGGCAATACTGACCTTTGATTTCCTCCTAATTATTTAACGATCTGGTAATACCCCAAAAATGGCAATTTCAGCACACGGTGTCAATACCATGTTTACAGCCTCAGCCAAAGACCAAAGACCAAAACATGTTTACTGGTGACATGACATGGTGAGTAGAGCCCAATTGATATATGCGTCAGCCAACATTACAAATAGATATCACAGATATTTCTGTATCGGCGTATATGCTGTCTGATATGTGCCAATATATTTTTTTATTTTTTAAAGTTATATAGGCAGCATTTTATGTATCTTTGATCCTTTTCTTAATTCAAGTTTAATATATACATACATATGTATATATGTATATATCAGCCGATATATTTATATCAGAATTTTTTTACTCTCTAATACCAGTATCAGCATCGGCCCCAAAAATCCAGTATCAGTTGGGCCATACATGTGACATCTGACATCAGTATCTGTGACATTGGAATATATTCTGGAGAATTTGGAGTTGGTAAGATAGATGGAACAACCTTAAATTTTTATCAGATTGAGCCTGGAACAAGATGTACTGTCATTCGTTTAAATTAATGCAACATCCCAGTCATTGTCATCTATACCTTGGCCACGTTCATCTTCCCAATCTTTTTTGATTTTATCAAGAGAGGCATCTGTGAGATGGGAGGTAAGGTGTAAATTTTTGAGCTGACGCCTTTCTGATTTGTAGGGATGTCCAAAATTGAGTCAGTTACCAAGTTAGGGGGAATACTGGGGAAGGAGGCGTTATTTAGTTTAACAAAGTTACGACCTTGGAAGTATTAGAATAGATGAGATTTTGGGTGGTTTAATTTTTCACACAGTTCACTGAAGCTACAGAAGACACTGTCAGTGTAAAGGTCCCTTAGCCTGACAAGGCCTGATCTCTGCCATAGAGAAAAGGCCATATCAGTGCTGGGAGGGAGAAAGAGATGGTTATTGCAAATGAGACTGTGGTTAGATAATGCCTGGAGTCCAAAAGCCAGTCTAAATTGAGACCAGATTCTTAAAGTGGAAACAACAATTGGGTTACATGAAAATTGGGTTGGCCAGTTTAGATGAAAGCAAAGCTAAAAGTGAAGTAGAAGGACAGGATTTGGCTTCAAATTCACACTAACTTAATGTCGATTCCTTGATCCAGAGAGTCATTTTGCCTAGTAATAGTTTCTTAGGTTAGGAAGTGCCAGTCCACCTACAGATCTATGCCTTTGTAAAAACTTTCTCCTGATCCTGGGGGTCCTACCCTTCCATAGAAAAGAAGAAATTAGTTTATTTATTGTATGAAAAAAGTACTTGGGCAAAAAGAGTGGCATACATTGTAAAAAATACAAAAAGCATGGACGCACATTCATTTAAAGCAAATTACCCTCCCAGCAATAGTTATATGTAAACTTTCCACCTTTCCAGGTACAATTTAAGCTTGTCAATTAACGGTAGGAAGTTGTTTTTGTAAAGATCTGATAATTGTCAACAGATATTCACACCTAAATACTTGAAATTGCTTCTAGACATCTTAAAGGGGAAGTACCCATCAGGGATCTGAAGAATAGATTGTTTACAGGAAAGCTTTCACTCTTTGAAAATTTAATTTATAACCTGAAAAAGTTCCAAATCTGTTTGACAGTTAGATTGTCTGGGGGACGGTAGATATTGGGTCAGAAAAAAAAAAAAAAAAAATCATCTGCATATAAAGAAAGTGTGTGTTTTGAACCACATATGAGAATTCCTTGACTAAAACTGGCAGATTTAAGCATGATAGATAAAAGTTAATTAATTGAAGCAAATAACAATGGGCTTAAATGGTGGCCCTGGAGAGATACTCTACCAAGTGTGAAATACTGGGATCTCATCCCATTAGTACGTAAAAATCCAGGGTATAAATTTGGGACCGATGCCAAACCTCTTAAAGACCTAAATAAATACCCCCACTCCACCATATCGAATGCTTTCTGCACATCCAAAGAGACCACCATTTCTGGTGTCTCAGTGAATGCAGGAGAGAGAAGAATGTTGAGAAGGTGACAGATATCATAAACCCGGTTTGGTCTGGTGATATAATGCTTGGCATGACCAATTCAAGGTAAAGCTTTAGGGGTAAAGCTTTAGCTAGAATTTTATAATCCGCATTTAAAAGAGAGATAGGGCAATAAGAACTGCAATCAGAATTTTCTTTACCTGGTTTTAATAGTAAGGTTATTGAAGTCTCAGTGGGAGTTTGAGGCAAGGCTCCATGGTCCAGAGAGTCATTGATCATTTTTAAAAGGAGGGGGATTAATTCATCAATACATTTTTTATAGAGCTCTATGCCATCTGGACTGGTATGTTAATTATTATTGGGAGTGAAGTGGTTTGACACTGTAGAGACTTCACAATGGTTTCCATCTCGGTGAGTTTTTCTAAGTTTCCACACACCAAAACTTCTGTTTTAATGAGAAGGTTGTTAAACAATATCACTAGTTGTACCAGTGAGTAACCCGCCAGCTTCAGGGATTCTGTTGATTGTTGTATCAGGGTAGCCATGTCGGCTTTGAAGCTATCACATTGTTTACTGAGTAGAGCCTCAAGGTCATTCTTGGTGAGCGTTGCTCCCGCTTTCAGTGGGTAATCGTCTGTTGTAAGCCGAGGTGGCAGTGGTAGCTAGCTTAACTGCGATGTTTGAAGCTCATGTTGTTGTTCTTGGCTGTTTCTGCTTTGAGTTGCTCATTATATATGTAAGTGGAAAAATGTGAATTGGTCGAAGAAGTGCTGATAGTTTGTTAGATTTGGAAAGTATATGAGAAGTTTAACCAGAGCCCCCCACTCATATGTCTTTTCACTGCCTCATCAAACCGGAAGATCCAAAATTGTGCATGCTTTACCAAGAATTAATAGTAACTGACCTTGTATGCTGTCTGCACACCAGAAAGCTGTTCCAAATGTTATTAAGTACTCTGAGTCATTTGAAGATATAATGACAGATTTGCAAATCTCCAGAACAGCACTTTTTATTTCTTTGTCTTATGCTAGAGGGATTTGTTGAAGAGCGTTTCCATTTGGATAACTAAGGACTGATTCAGTATTTTACATTTTGACTCAGGTATGTTCATGGGAATTTAAAGACGTGAATGAGGTTTTTCAAATATGGAAAGGAGGAGCAGCATTGTAGGGTTTAAATGTATTATTTAGTCTATATTAACTGTATAGTATGCATGGCAGCAGCACTGGCACTAATATTGGTCACTGTGACAGTGACACTCAGTCACATTTTCTGTGCTTCTTCTCACCTTTCAACATTTCAACATTGAAAAATAGAAAACAATGAGCTCAATTTTCTAGGATTTCAATGTTTTGGGGGGATCCTAAGTGTTAATTAAGGGGTCAGAGCACCTCTGTTTAAGATTAAGTTTGGGTCAAAAGTATGGCTAAAGTTAAAAAGGACCTATTACGCTCATTTCCAGCTCTACATTTTATTATTGGACTCCACCAGAGTAGCTTTACATGATTCACAGTTCAAAAAACTCCTTATTTATTTTATACTGAACCTTTATGCAGCCCCTCAGTAGACCCTGTCTCTTTACAGTCCATTTGAGCTCCTGTCTCTTTAAGACGATGAGCCTGCTCTGTTCTAATTGGCCAGCTTTATGTACCAGAGTTGTGTAAAGCTACTACAGATGCAAACCCAACATTTCCTGCTCTCTTGCTTCATATTTAAAAGCTTTTAAATGACTAAATAATGGGAGACTTTTATTATGAAGAATTTCAGGAGGTGAAATGTGTTCTTCTCTGAATTAACAGAGCTTTGTTAGTGGCACTAAAAACCGGTCAAAACAACAACGTATGGACATATTTGGAGCTATTTGTTCTGTGGATCAGTTAGAAATAATGCAGGGAGGAATAGTACAAGCAGAAACAGTCACAGTGATGATGATGTGAAAGTTGCAGGCGACCAGCACACCTCCAACAAGTAAACCACTTATTTTACTTTGCTGTGCTGTGTAATGGAGTCATGGCTCGGTGTGACTACCCCCAAAACAATGGAAAAACACCAAAAGGTTAGCAGAGTGGGGCAGTGAGGAGATGTCTATATAAAGAAATCTGTCACAAGGCGACATCGGCTTGGGCTGAAAGTAGAAAAAAATGTTGGAAACCAAGCATTCAGAGCAGTCTGAAGCTGGTGCTTTTTGCACACAGGGATTACTTCTACACACATTTACCTCATTATTTGACATGTCTTTTAATATCAATATCCAACACTGTGACATTATATAGATGTCTGAAAATAAGGAAAAGCATAATAGGTCCCCTTGAAGGTTATCTTTAAGGTGCCTTGGCTAAAACTCAGTTCATGTTTGTGAATTGTTCATGGCTGCTAACGATTGTAAAAAGCTGCTCCAAGCAAAGCTCAGCCTTTCTCAAGGAAGCAAACATCTCAGTGAAGTCATCCACCCAAAGCAAACCAGGGTCACTTGCTGCATCACTTATGGGGTCAGTAGAGTCATCATCATGTGACAGGAAGCCACAGTGAAGTCATTACCGGCAGTGATAGAACAATGAGGGCACAGTTGGCCTGAGAGCACCATGTCTGAAATAGCACACATCCTGTCAGACCCCCCCCCCCCCCTCTTTTTTTTTATTTCTCCCCCCAGATCTCCATAAACTCTCCACCCCCTTTCTGGCCTCAGCCATTACTTCACAACATGATCAGGACCACAACCACACATTCGCTCCTCCAGAGTATCTGAACTAGCAGTGACAGAAAATAACAGGTTGCAAGGCAGCAAGCAAATGGAGACAATCTCAGACTCAGAGTGTCTGTCTCTGCAAAGCGGTGGGACGAGTCGAAAGGTGAAAGAGACGGGTCGGCGCTGCAATCACTGAGGCTGCCTTTGACATCAGGGGAGCAGCCAAACAGTGCTCTTCCCTCCTCCCTTTAACCCACCTTTGTCTTATTCACTCCTTCACTCTGGTACAAAATATAATGAGAGACAGACACCAGTGTAAATGCACACAAAAATTTGAATGACTGACACAAATCTGCATTTCTCCAGTGCCCCAGTTTAGCGGAATCTTCCTACTTATGGATGAGGCATGCTAACACACACACACACACACACACACACACACACATAGAGGCTGTATACAAAGTCTGGAAGAATTGCTGGGGAGTGGAGACAGTCAGTGGACCTTAATGAAGACCCACAGAGTGGAAGGTGTGGCCCTGGCCTCAACAGAGGTTTATTCTCAGCCAACAAGGCCCCAGGAGTTAACACGACCCAGCAAAGGCAGACGGTGCTCGTTCCTCGTTCCTCGTCTTCGCTCCCTCCAGCGACTTAATTTATGCAGCATCTTGCAGTGCCGCTGAGCTTGAATAGCAGCCGCGACAAGAATTTGAATTTGGGAGTTGGGGGTAGTTTTCAGAGTTAGAAATCATGGTCTTCTTGGTTGTGTGCATGTGTGCATAGGGCTCTGTGTGTGTGTCCAGGGTTCTGCTCCAGTAAATACAGACTGAGGAGTTCAATTTGCGGCACTGTGACATTCGCTGATCTCGTCACTGAGATGGGACTTAATTTTCCAGAGTAGTTGGGAGGGGGAGCGATACTTATGTCTCTCACCTCAACTCTCTGAGGCTTTAGCCGGCACCTGAGAGAAATAAGGGCAACTGTTACACATTTCAACTTTTACTCTCTGTTCACTCCATCCCAACCGCTCAGAAAGGCCCTGTTTCATCCTCCTCCTCCTCTCTTTCTGCCTTCTTATCTTATTTCTTCCTCTCCTCAGGAAGCAATTTGAAGTAAAAGATGCTTGGTTAAGGGCTACGATGGCGCAGTCTGCTTTGATATGCTGCTTTGCCTTATGAGCTGTCAAGACATGTGGACAGGATCGGGATGGGATGGGAGGAGGAGTGAAGAAGGGGGAGGCAGCTGGGAGGGGGAAGGAGCTCAGTCCTGATTTGGGAAAGGGATATTGGAGAAAGAAAAAGCTGAGCTAAGTGGCATCCTTCCAACCGAGTCAGCATGGAGATACACTAATTAACGAAGCCATAATTAGAGTTAGGCCTGACACACAGAAAAAAGCTCCCATCTCTTTTTTCCCCCCACCCCTCTGTCTCCCACATCCACTTTGGGTGAATTTGCGCTCATCCGTGTCTACCCATAATGCTGGTACAGTCATGGGCGTTTCATATTTTCAGTAGAAATCTCCTGCACTAGTTTTATTTCACTTGAGGTACAAACTAATGGAAGGGGAAAAAAATCACATCTTAACTAGGCCAGAGAATATTCATCTCCACCAACCCCTCTCCCAGTTTCCCATTACTCATCTACATTCTCCGAGTTGAGATTGTTTTCATGTAAAGAATTGCCATAATTTCATAGTTGACTAATGATAGCGAAGATAACTCCACCATCCGTGGTGCCTGAGGAGGACAAAGCTAAGGTGAATAATGTTATTCCACTGTCACTTCTGCTTGAATGTAATCATCAATCACATCGCCTCATAAACATTGTGTGTTCACACAAAAGATGTGATGCATTTGTCCTAAATTAGATTCCGCCACTCTGTCATTTGTCAAGTCTTTCTCATATATAAAAGCTACTGTACATAGCGACACACAACAGAGGGGTCTCCGAGCTCAGCGCCATCAAAATGTCCTGCAGCTATGTCCTTCCTTGAATTACATTTCTGGAGAAGGGTGAGGAGAGGGGGAGGGGAAAATGGCATTGAGTTTCAAAGGACTAACGTTTGTTTAAATAAATTCCCAGCTCCTCTCATGTTGGGTGGGGGGAGGAGGGGGGCATCAAAGCATGGTGGCATTGACAGTGAGATTATGCTGGTGTGCATTTGTACGGGTGAGTGTGTTTTTATGTGCATGCATGTGTGGACTTACAGTATGTGTGCACGTAGCTGTGCGGCTGCTTGGTGGCAGAACTCTGCTGAACAGTACTCGAAATGTGAAGAGCAGCAAACTCTCACAGACCAGAAAATTGATCAAATGAAAAGGGGGCACGCTGTTATTTCGCATTACAAATTCACCAACGTACTGTGCATAAAGATGCATAATCTGGGGTATAATTTAAATGCAAAGTACAAACATCCATTCCCTCCCTCCCCTCCTCTCTCTCTCTCACATAGAACAAACAGAGCACCATGGATAACAAAAATCATTGGTGTGCATGTGCTGCAGCAATAAGACAGAGGGTAGCTTTGTTGTCGGCCAACCCAATTGCTCTACCTCTTCCTTGTATCAGCACCACATCTTCTCTAACTGCTCGGGGCATGGGGCAGGAAGAAGGAGAGAGCTGAGTGTGCGTCGCACCGTCTGGTTCCTTTGTGTAAATCTGTGGCCTCGTATCCCCCCGGCCTTGCATGGAAGCCTGTGGAGTGTGTGTGCTCATGCTTCACGAGTCATGTATAAATGACTATATGTACTGCATGTCACAGTCCTGGACACTTACTCTGATAAGTTATCCAAATACAAACCTTCAAGCTCAGCACACATAGAGAGGGAAAAACAATGCAGCTGCTTACTGAATTGAGTTTAAACAGAGAATAATGAGAGCTGGCACAAGCAGAGTTGTTTGTTAATGTGAATATGTGTGTGTTTGTGTGTGTGTGTGTGTGTGTGTGTGTGTGTGTGTGTGTGTGTGTGTGTTTGTAGTGGAGGGGGTCTAGAGCAGAGCAAAAAAGATGACTATCAGCCAGCCAGTTTAGGTAGCTGCTTCCTGAGTGCTGATGTGGCCCCCGTGATTCAATTGGCCAGGCTGCTGAGTGACTGCAGGGCTACCGGCTCTGTGGTTGGTCAGCCAGGGCTCTGCTGCAGCACAGCAACGCCATCCTGTGGAGAACTACTGAACTGCAGCTGGAGGATGAAGGGATGCTGACCCTGCAGTGGATCCAGATGCAGCCTGTGGGACTGAAGAAGGGTATAATGACACATAAATTGTGTTCCAGTCATAAAACTGAGTGCTGCTCACTATATTTTAACATTTATTGGTCATAGATGGATCCCCTGAGCACCATTGTCTGCTCCACACCACCATCAAATGCTCCACCTTTAGTCAACAGGTTGACCGCCAGTCTTATAATGTAGAAAGTCCTCCTTCACTAAAAAAGATTAGGAAGGAAAAAAGTCATATTTTCTCAATCAGTTCTGGAGGCTGAACCTTAAATATGATATAATTTTATTTTAATATAAAATCAGTGTAAGCAATATCAAAAAGTTGTTGTGGTAACAGTGCTGCACAAAACAATCTATATGTTTACTTAATTATTAAATATTTGTATGACACTTGATGTAAAATGCAGAAGAGTCTGGGCCAATTCAACCTTCTTGTGATAGGTTCAGGATGTACTGCTTCCACATTGCTCCTTACATTAGTATTCCCAGAGGAGTGTGCTCACTGAGAGCCAATTCCCAAAACTTCTGGCCCCCTGCTGAGACGCTGTTACCAGCACTTACAGTAGATGGCGACAGACGTCTGAGGCAGGGGCGATAAGAGCCTCTCAGCAGGGTGGTCTCTTTGAGAAATGGAGCCAGGACCTGTCACGCCCTCTGCTCTCTGAGATGGAAAAGAGGTTTTCTTTTGATCCCACACTCACAGACGTAAAATATTTCCACTGAATCCTAATTTGGCCAGAGCCATGACGGGCCAAAATAACAGATCACTTCTATTTACAGAAATGATGACATACAGTGAATTAGCTGGTACTTCACAGACACTTCACAGAGACACCTGGTCGTTGATGGATGCATTGATGGATTACGGATTACACCTGTAACCATCTAATAATAGCAGCAGGGGGATGCAGTGGGATTTTTATTCCCAGCTCCTGTGGGACCTGACAGAAATGTTGCAGTTGTAAGATGTTTTATTTTCTAATGTGGGTGATTTAGCTGAGGGAGTGTGGGATAAAAAATGTATATTATTGTAGTACACTGGTGCAGACACAGCCTTTTGTCTGCTAAGTATGATGAAAACCAACTGGGTCAGAAATTGTGCAACATAGAGTTACAAGTTGCAGTTGAGAAATCCTTTACAGAGAGGAAAATGGATAAATCAGACAAATAGAAGTTTATTTTTTGTTTTAGTTAGTGCATCATGAGAGAGAAATTAAGGGAAATGGTTAACTTTTTCAGCTCTGGCATAGCTTTAAAGCTGCTCTAAACAATATTTATAAATGAACAATCAATGAAATGACAATCTTTAAAGTGAGAGGGGTTGCTCGTAGTGATGAATCCACAGAGAATGCAGGTGTCATCAGCTCTAAGCATTTTATAATCTTTTAGCTCATTGTTTTGATAACTGTGTGGTTCACTCTCACAACTCTCATCAGCACCATTTTTAATTTAAACAGGCAGCTGTTTTCATTGAAAATTCTCTGATAAGATTACTGTAATGCTCCCTGCCCAGCACCAAACAGCTGACAAAGTTAGTGACTAGCTGGTGAACACAATGGAGCATTTAGCAGCTAAAGAGTATGATATTTTTCTCAGGAGTTGGTTGAGACCAAAACAGAGCTGAAAACAGAGTAAATATTGGACTTACATTCATGAGTGCGACAGGAACACGACTCCAAATGAATGCTAATGTTGCTCCATGTCTGCATGTTGTGTAAATAGCAACTGTTTGCTAACATATGAGTCAGCAGCGAGTTAGAATGAACTGATAATATGTCAATGTTGTGTTTAAGTCTTGTTGACCTGCCCCCATGTGACCAAAAAATCCATGATTGCAAGTTTGGATTTTTTACCACTCCTTCTGTTCCAAATTATTCCAGCATCCAGCATTTTCTGTTGTTCCCATGTCTCTACTTAGGAATGTAGCTTGCTGACACACACACATACACACACACCCACAGAGAGACTGTTAACAAAGTGTGAAAGAATTGCTGGGGAGTGGAGACCTGTGGACCTTCCACAGAGTGGAAGGTGTAGCCCTGGTCTCAACGGGTTTATTCTCCACCAACAAGGTCCCCAGAGTTCATTTCTGGATGCACTATGGAAGAAAGGTAGTTGTGTAAGTGAACAACATTCTAGTCTTGCATTGAAAATAAGCCAAGAAATAGAGCAGCTCCACATATATTTTATTTAGGTTTCAATTATTCAATAAAATGCTAATGCTAAATGCTAAAATAAATGGGTCTTCACACTTGCTAGAAATGTTTTAGTCATGTATATTTAATGTTTTGTTTTAAATTAACCCTCTAAACACTGTGAGGACTGAGTAGTAAAATGTTTCCATCTCACTTTTGAGTGAGGTAAGGGGTTCAAAAGGCTTTTACTCCTAAAGATATGCTGTTGCAGGTAAATCTAGGATTTAATAAATATCTCGACGCAGCACTCTATCTTACAATCAAACTGCAGCACCCCAATGAGACCCCCCACCACCCCCCTGTCACAGACTCGCTGATTGTGGTGTTGACATACCATTTGACACAAAGTTCAATGTTACTTTGTTTATTCGACAATCACACAGGCTGCTCACTGCTCGTTGTTCCTCCCACAGTATCATTTGTCTCCCATAACACTGTATTATGCTAATTCCTCCCCGCATGGATACTGCAGAGCCAGACATCAGTGCTGTCATTCTCTGGTTTGACAGCTCTAGAACATGTGCTCGATAGGTTGTCATCTCCTGCAGAAACACTGGTTCGTTTCAGACATACTGCTCTGTTTATGCATCACTCTGAGATTTAAACATGACAAAGCTGGCAATTGATGCAAACCCACCCCCACCCACTGACATACAAACACACACGCATACACACACCCATACCTCCCATGCCAATTGAAAAAGATAAAGGTTATACAAAAGGAGAAGAAGAAGAGGTGGAAACTCTGTCAGTTCTCCCTCATGTTGAAAATGTGTCTCCTAGTTTCTTTTTTATTTATTTTGAGAGCCAAAAAACCCCTCCATTTTTATTTGTATATAGTTGACCTTAACATAAGACATCAGCCCGCAGAATACGCTACTCTAGAAATTCCTAATATTTTCTCCTAAATTGTGTGTTTGCTAATATTAGGGTATATGTTTCTGGAATGTGCACCGAGCAAACACTGACTCAGTCTATGTTTGGAATTTTTGCTTGAAAAATCATTTAAATAATGAAACTATTACAATCAAAATTGTTGCAGAGAATTGATCGAAAAAATATATTTTTTCGATCAACTAATTGATTAATCAATTAATCATTCATCAATTAACCTCTGGAGCACATTAACAATTAGTGACATTTAGCTTGATCATAAAATACTGTATGCTATTCTTCCAGTCAGAGGTTTGAGTTCAGCCACTTGATATTCATTTGTTTATTATACATCCTTTATACAGTGTCAGATTTCCTAGAAACATTAAGTAAATCTATATAACTTGATGTTATAGTCCTCTTTCCAAGCTTCTCTGAGGTCAGGACTCATAGTGTAGCAACCGGGTTACATCCCTGTTTTTTATGTGCTTCAGTGTTTGCCCTTTTGTGTACTGTTCCTCTGCTGTCTGTGTGTCTGTTTGACCGACACACATGTAGAGTAGAGGTGTGGGCGTGTTTATTTGTACTTCAAAATGTAACCACTGTGAAACAATCAGAAAATAACGTTTTATTTATCTGATTCAAAGCTTCATTCTCTCCAGCACCGCTAGCTCTCTTCAATTTTTTTCAATTCAGTAAGCTTTATTGGCATGAATGTCAGATGAACAATATTGCAAAAGCCTGAAGGATAATACAATTCATTAGATAAAACAAAATCAATGAATGAATTAAAAGAACAAGAAAATTGCAGGAAACATTAAACATGATGTGTGTGTGTGTGTGTGTGTGTGTGTGTGTGTGTGTGTGTGTGTGTGTGTGTGTGTGTGTGGTGGGTTTTTTTTGTTTGTTTGTTTTTTTTTGGGGGGGCATGTTTGTTTGTGTGTGTTTGTGAAAGATTGTTTGATGACTGAAGATTGGGTTAATCTAACTTAATCTAACTGTGTAAGTGTGTGTGTGTCTATACGTAGCTCTACTGTATAGTTACATTCAGGTCAGGTCAGTAACATTGCTGTCTCAGTCTCTCTTTTCTGCTCCGATGTTATGTCTATCAGCAGGTCTCAACAAGGGGAGTCACATCCACCTGCTACATGATGCACATTTCCTTATTTGGACATCAGTCCCAAAGTTGGGGGTGTTCCCCAGAGATAAAGCTGAGCTACTGACACAAGCAAATGTTTACAAGGGACTCTCCATAACCTGTTGTTCCCCCTCTCCTTTCCACAAAGTTAGGTTGTAAAAAATAGGCAATAAATGAAAAGTGCAAAGTCCAGTTCGAGACCCAGTGTGGGGACCTCTTTCGTAAGGTAATTTATTAGTTTATTCATGAGCACTTATTGTAACACTTTAATTTTCTAAAATTAAAAGCATAATAAAAACAAAAGCAGGATTTTTAAGCCTCTTTCCACTTTTGTTCAAATACAAATACAAATACAAATAATTTTTCTGCCTCAACAAATACAGATACAAATACAAATACTGGGCTCTCTGCACATCCCTACTCTCTAGCTCACTTAACCACCTCTCTCTCTCTCTCTCTCTCTCTCTCTCTCTCTCTCTCTCGCTCTCTCTCTCTGAGCCAGGGAGGAGGGGCCAACTTTGACTCCTGTGTGTTTACAAACACCAAGCAACAAATCCTGCATAGTATACCTTTAAATAATTACTGACTATTTCACAGAGTGTGGGTATCTTGCAATTTGCATTCAATTGTATTGGGATTGTTACTGAAACTGGCACAGCCCTGAATATTTCTCACCAGCCACCATTTCCCATCTGAACTGAAAGCAGCACAAGTCCTCAATGTGATCATTGCCTTGCCTTGAGCTTGTATCAGCTGCTTCATGGGTCA
Organism: Thunnus albacares; assembly: GCF_914725855.1. Taxonomy (NCBI): domain Eukaryota; kingdom Metazoa; phylum Chordata; class Actinopteri; order Scombriformes; family Scombridae; genus Thunnus; species Thunnus albacares. The sequence continues at coordinate 9,098,810 of NC_058107.1, forward strand.
CAGCCAACACGCCCAATTCCCCTCTACCCAAAAAATCTGTCACCACCAGCTGGAGCCATTACCCCAACTCCTCCCTGGGTAGGCGAGGGCCACTCCTCCCTCATATCCTCATCAGCCAACAGGGACAGATGTTCATTACAAGCCCATTTCCTCACTCCAATATTATATCTATTAGCAATGGTGCAGAGCTAGTTGAGTACATAGCAGCCTATTGTCTCTTATGACATTGGCATTGCTTCATATAGTAACAAGCGAATGGGATGAATGTGTTTAGTGGTCACTTGCTGGCAGATCCTGGGTCAGAGCAGTATGCTAAATGTAACTGTGAAATGATGACTGACTGTGAAATGATGAGGCTCATTAGCAGCCAGTGGCCATGGGTACCCAGTCCACTAAATTGATGATCAGGAGCATTATTGAGGATCTAGTTTAATACTTACAGAGCCAGGAGGCTGCATTCATATCATCTGAATGATTCATCTAGTTGAAACCTTGATGTGAACTTAGGAAGTTTAGGAAATTAAGGACTTACCAAGGGAACTTGAAATACTCAATGAAAAGGCAGCAAAGTTAGTTTTCTGATTCATTAATAAAGTTAGCTGAACGTTTGGTACTGTTCACATGGTTGATTTTTAAGTACCACAACTATTGACCTTATACCTCTCATGAAAAACAAGCCGTAAACTCAGCACTGACATACTGTATTATCATTCTTATCATTATTCAAATTGAACATTGGTCTCCATCAACTCCTGAAGGAAATATCAGGCTAATTCAGAGGGCAATATCATACTTTTACTCCACTACATTTAATTGACATATAGCACATATTTTACATGTGATCATCTTATAAAATGTTATACATTGTTACAGTTTTAACTACCCAAAAGTCTGCAAGTTATTAAAATCAGCTCTACTTTGACAGTGTCCTTACATGTAATAATCAATAATAATATTCCAATTATATACAGTATATAATAAATATAACACTCAGAGTGGAGCCATCCTGCATAAAGTATATTTTGCCACTAATCTTCTGTCATTTTACCAACATTTTGAATGTAAGACTTTTACTAGTAATAGAGCATTTTTAAATTGTGTTATTGACTTGATTATTAACTGTATTATTTTCTTAAGGAGAAGATGTTGTACTTTGTCCACCACTGAGTACAGCAAAATAAATATGGAAACATGGCAAAGATCGCTACTAACCAATGTCATTGTTTTCTTCTACATTCAAATAACATGAGAATGTACATACATACAAGAATACAAGAAAATAAAGTGGTACACCAGTGACAGATAGATGTTGCCAGCTGAAACATCAGCATTGATAAGGTTAAAGGTTTATTCTAAAGCTGCAACTAATTATTATTTTCATTAATGATTAATCTATCAAGTTTTTTTTTTTTGACAAATTGATTCATTGTCTAGTTGTTCAAATGTCTGAAAATGGTGAAAAATGCCCGTTACCATTTCCCAAAAGCCCAAGGTGATGTCTGAAAATGTCTTAGTTTTAACAAAGGAAACTCAGCACATCCACCAAATATTTAGCATTTTTGCTTGATAAATGACTTCTATGAGTGGCTGATTATCAGTATTTCTCACTGATTTATTCCAAAAACGGGGGCAAAAACTTCCAGCTATAAATATGATCCCAGTTTTCTTTTCCCTTGCCACTTACAATATACATACTCACATAACAGGGCAGGGCCCTCATGTTGAATAGCTAGAGGAACAGGAAGTTACTGAGGTTTGATACTCAATAAGGGGACACAAGTGTTCAGGCAGTCCTGTTCAGCCATCGTTCATATCACTCAGCAGGAGGATCCAGTGAACCAAAGGAGGGGACTTTAGGGGTGGGATGGGGGACAGTGCACCTCTCTGCCCCAGAGAGAAGGTCCTTTTTCCTGGGCAGCTGATGAGAGCTGGCCTGCTGACAGAAGGCCCTCCACTGCAGGAAGATGCTATTGTGTGTGGGAGCTCTAAACCACAGAGGAGTCACTTCCTCTGAGTAATGTTTCATTCAGAGCTCCCTGCACTGCCTGGTACTGCTCTGTGTATAGACACTACAGTATATCAGTATATCAGTGCAGCAGAGCTCATCAAATGCATGTGTTGTAAGATGATGGTTTCTATGCACCCATGTGGCTATAACACGTCATGTTTTCTCCCTTTATGGGAATATGTGTCTCCAGTTTGTTTTCCATGCTGCCCTCTTTGTGTTTTTTATCTTCACGAGTGGCTGTTATCGCTCCGCAGAGAGCATTCACTCTATGAGTGGTGATTTCACTTGTCTTCTAAATGCTATGAGACTCTGCTCTCAAAGTGGGTATATTAAAAGTGTCAATATTGTTGCGCAAAGGAATGTTTTGTGTCTGCATATATATGAGCCTGAACTCCCAAAAGGTAATATGTGCTGGGTATACAGTTACCAAGGAAGGAGATACTGCAGGGCATTTCCTCTGGCACACTGAAAAAATATCCATAGTAACAGTAATCTTACATAACCTTGTATTGAGTCAAAATTAAGGATGAAAAAAAACTGATAGCACAAATTTTCTCGCTCTTCTTGTTGATCTTGCATCTTTAACCTTTCACTACCCACTCCATACCCATGAGATGCTAGTACTAGAACTTTAAAAGACTGCAGGCAGACAAAAAAACTCTACATGAATATGAGCACACACTATACTGCATGTATTGATAGGTTAGGGTCTAGTCTTTTGGGTAATTTTCAAACGGAACAGCCTGTCATAAAATAATCCAGGTACAGCACATGGAAGAGTATGCAACTGAAACCTTATAGGAAATACATGTATTCAGTTTCTTGCCAAGAGTTAGATGACAATATCTATACCACTGTCATGTTTGTAAGCTAAATATAAAGCTACCACTAGCAGTCAGTTAGCTTAAGTTAACATGTTAATGAGTGAGGTTTAGAGGTTCTGGTAGGTCCATGTTGTTAGCTTTGGAGAGATCCAGGCCAGCTCTTTTCCTCTGTATCTAGTCTTTGTGCTAGTTTATGGTAGCTTCATATTTACCATACAGACATGGAGGAGGTATTGAGGTATTTGAACTCTCAAGAAATTGAATGAGCTATTTCCCAATATGTCAAACTATTAATTTAAAAATGAGGTTGGTTGGCCAGTTGGTTGGTTGGTTGATTTACCCTGATGAAGGCGAGAGAGCTGAAAACTGTGAGTTCTCAAACTTAGAGAAGGATTGAGAGAAACCATCTGAAAAATGTTCTGGCTTCAGTTGCTATGATACTGCTGGTGTTGGCAGAATAAAAAAGTCATAAAAATGGTAGGTTATGTTAATATTTTTTTCAGATTGTGCTGCCATATGAAACCCTTTCAAAACCCACTGTATGATTTTGATAACATACTTATCAAGCTACAATTGATGCTGTCCTGGAATGTTGCCATTTTTAGACACTTTTTGCCAGCAACATTGATACTTTCTTGCTTCAGTTTTTTAAACAGTTTATCCTATGTAAAGGTTATTTTAGTAAGGAAAAAAATCTCAGACTTAAGACCATAGAAGGCTTGTTAAAATTAATGTTTTTTCAGTACAGTATATGTTAAAACCTGGCAACCCTATCCCGAATGAGCAGCCGGCAATGGTTTATTGGTGGTAATTGCTGCTTTTCTGGCATTTTATCAGCCCATCTGTTGCTGACGATTGGAGCATGTGGTGTAGTACTATCCAAACACACACATGCACGCACACACACACACACACGCACACACACACACGGGACAGAAGTAAATGCATGCAAGTGATATCCATAAACACGAGTGCACACAAATACATACAGGTTACATTCACCTAAATGCACAAACCCAGACAGGTGGACAAACATAAATATGTGCACACATCTGTCACCTGCACAAACATGTGCCAACACACACACATACACACACCCACACACAGCCTGCACTGCATCCATTTATTGCACATTTTATATTTAGGCTATGCACATTTAACACATTGCTATTTACATACTGCATCAGCAAAGAGACCACACTAACTACATTCTGCTACATGGGTGCACACCAATAATATTCTGTTACAGATCACATGGACACACACGCACATGAAAAAAAAAAAAACAACAAAACGGTCGCTACCTGATCTATACACTCAACTGGAAAGTAAATAAAGAAAACACAGGCCATGCACATATACACACGTGCGTATATAAATGCAGACACTAACACACACACACACACACACACACTGGTTCAGTCATAGTCTGTTTTATGACTTTGATGAATGGATTTTGGATATTGTATCCTTGTTGGTGCAAAAATGGGGTACTGGGGAAGAACGTGCACAACCACCCACACACACACACACACACACACACACACACATAGTTACACACTGCTTACATACATACTGACAACTACAGATAAATCAACATCGTACTGTACATGTACTTTAGTTGCATGCATGCACAGATGTATAAATACACACACAGGGATCCAGTCTCTCTGTTCGGGGAAGCCCAGTCTCTGCGATGATTAATAGGGGTTGTGTGGCTCCCACTCTTTACCTCATACTATCTCTGCGCTGAAGCTGGAAAAATAAGCAAGCTGTCAGCTTACATGACACAGACAAGAAAAATTCCCTGGCTGACCAACCAGCCTGCATACAGTATGAGCATGATAGCACTTAGCATGCAATGTTCTGGGCTCAGCAAACCTTGGAGCCAGAAATATTGGCCACAACAGGCCTAATTTGCAAGGCTTTGTACAATTTGCCTTTACTGCATCAGCCCATTACTGCTATTGATACTCCTTGTAATGTAATATTGATATTTTTTTTGTTCAACACACTACTTCTTACCTCTTTAGAGATATAATAATGCCCTCAAGCTACAGTACACTATAATTCAAAAAGCTAACTTTTAACTTTCTTTAGCTGCAATGCAGAAATTTGAAAACCACTTAGAATTGAAGAAGACTAACGGTGAAGACCTATTGGAAGAGAACATTGCCTCCACTACTTTTCGCTTGATCTTGTAGGCATGTCAATGCTCTAGCAAGTTAGCAAACATTGTAAGGAACCTATGTAGCTCTGGAGGCAAGGAACATCAAGGATCCCAGAAACTACAGCAATGATCATCTCCCCCACAGACATTTATCCACATCACAATACTAAACTTCATGTCACAACATTGCATTCATTTTTTGACAAATCATTGCAGATCCACCTAGCAAATTTTCACATCATTTGCATAAAGTAAATTAAAAGATTTTTTTCGACCTTTACATTTTTTGTGTCTCTGGTTAGTCCAATGTGAGCTGGAATACTACAATGCCCTGCAATGCAATTATATAGATTCTCGTAAAAAAAAAAAAAAAAAAGTAAATAAGGTTGAACCATATGTTATGTCCCAGTGTGGTCAGTGAACCTTCACAGTAAGAGTCTACAGCCGTGCTAGCTACTCTGTGAGGCTATGTGTAGGCACAGCAGTGTTGAGCTACTGTAAATGTTAATTTCAGCACGAGTGTCAGCATGCTAACATTTTGCTAATATTATTAGCAATAACCACAAAGTACTGCTGAGGCTGATGAGAATGTGTGGAGATATGTCACTGGATAAGTGAAATGTTTTACCTGCTAGTGGTGCTATAGATTAAAGTTCAGGATATCATCAAAGTCAGAAGAATGCATCCTTTGGGCACTAGGGTTATTTACTAATTTCATGGAATCCATCCAGTAGTTTTTGAGGCATATCACTGAAAACCAAAAATGTTAACCTGCCCTGCTGTGTGATGAAATATCAGGGGAACAACAAAATCAGTAGGATTCATCCGCTGGGGACCATGAATGCCTGTACATAATTTCATGGCAACAAAACATGAACTCTGGATTTGGAACTTTTTTGTGAATTTTTTTAACCAATAGTTATTGAGATATTTATGTCTGGACCAAAGTGGTGGATCAATCAATAGACTGACATAGCCATCCCCAGCACCATGCTGCTAGTGTGGCTAAAAGGGCAATTTTTTCAAATAACACCCAAATCATAAATATTATGTTAAAGAACTCTATATAGAATGGAGAGTGTACAATGCACCAAGCCCACTGACTGACACACGGCATGACAGGCCTCACATTTTTAGGTGTTTTCTGTGTAATTTTTGAATGTTACATAGTACAAGGAAAAGACAGAAAAACAGAAAAGATGAATGACAGAAGTTGGATGACATGTAATAATGAGACAGATTACACCCATGTTGCCACAACTATTATCTGATCTAGAAGCACTGGGAGAGCTCTGTCGAGAATGGGCAGCGGAGCGACTTTAACAGCATCCAATCACAGACCCACAGCCAGGTCTAAGCAGAGAGCATGGCTGAACTCATGTTTCTTTTCTGAAATTTCAAAATCAACTCTCAGAGGAACCTAGTGAACCTCCCACTGACCAGGAGATGAGATCATAAACATGTGGCCAAAAGTACAAGCATTTCAAATCACTGTGACATGAACTTTTACTGTCACAGTTGTTTGTAAGGGCCAAGAGAATATTTTCTTATTGGTATGTCTTGGTTGTCTGCCCCAATTTTACAATTCCATGATTCCATTTTGGTATTTTTATTGGGTGTGCAGAGAACATATTTTCACTTAGACCCAGGTGTTTGGCAGCTTACCCTTGACTGTCAGTCCAGGCATTCATAAGAACATGACAGGCCTCTGAATTGTTTGTTTAACTTCACCCCATTAACTGGCACCCCCCCCCCCCCCCACACTCATGATGAATTTATTTCCTCCGTGCCGAAAAAACACATTACACAAGCATTTGGAAACTCCTGTGGGTTAAATGGTTATGGTAGACTGCACATGTTATGAAACATGAGTTGATGGTTCAAATACGCCTTTTAAATGATCTGTTTGAACTTATTGTCCAGTTAGCAACTGAGCTAAGCTACTAGTGAATGAGTGGCAGGGGCAGTTAGAAGTCAGACTAGACAAGAAAGACAAGCATTCAGTGGATGCTTTGACAAACTTGTCCAACTGTACTTACCATAGTTGTGTGCACACAGTTTTCTTGTGAAATGGGAGATTATTACAGACATTTCTGGTGTGCTCAGATTTGGTTTTACCTCTAAAGTAGTTTAGATAAACTGGTTAAACTGTTGGCTTGTTTACAATCTGTCTGATCATCTGAGTGATCATGTGTTTTCTCCTGTTGGACATGCGATGTTACTGTGTTCCCAGATCTCATTAGTTACAGTATATCGGTGCGTACAATGTTAACACCACCTGTAGAAATGATGGCCAAAACTGTGACAATAATAATAATAATAATAATAATAATAATAATAATAATAATAATTTGAATTTTCCCTTACTATCTTAAAATACCACATACCACTTTCATGCCAAGATACATCTGCTACTCACTACAACTTCTACTAAAACTAGGATTATTTTAAGGAACAAAGCTATTCATGCATGAGTGTGGAGTGACATTGAGGGTAGTTTTGATCAGTCATACTTGTGTTTTTTTTTTTTAATGAAAAACACTACATCATCCAACAAAAAACTTTATCTACTGATTGGCACTCTTTGAAGTAGAGGGGAAGAACTCATCGGTGAGATCAACTGCTGAGGTGATAATGGAGTAAAACCCTGCAGACTCTTTGTTCTCTATGGCACATGGATGACCAACCCACCCCAATTTTTAAGAAATGGTCAATATTGGTTGGATATTTGTACACTGATATAGGGTTGAAATTCTAATTGGTAGACTGATAATACTTTGTTGTACTTTATTATTAGAATGTTGGAGGGCTTAAGGTGGAAAAATACCTGAGTTGGATGTTGTTGTTGTGAAGATAACAGCAGTTCTCTCTTAGAGGCCTTGACTGGGGGGTATTTTGTGTGTGCATGCATGTGTGAGGGGTGTACTGACATGGACAGAGTGCACACTGCACTATGACAAGAGTCTTTGTCCTTCCAACTGATGGACGGGTTCATGGCCTGAGCTGCAGAGTGGACACACTCACACACACAGAACTCTTGATCTTATCTTGCAGTCACTCATATAAGTGCTACTGCTAGTTATGAAGAAAGAAACCTGATCCACTGTGTGCAGTAGAAGTCATTTTCTATATTCAGAGAGAGGCAGACAGAGAGGTATTTTTTATTCACCCAAGAAAATTCAGTGACACTACACTAACATGCAGATTAAGAGCTGGGAACTGATCGCTAAAGCCACTGCTGTTGCTGCAGAGTGATGTTACTTGCTCAAGGACACTTAGCCAGTGGCTGCTGACGGAGTGGAGGGTGTTTCACTTTCCCTACCAACATCTTCCCAGGCAGCATTCAACCTGCTGATCCTCCACTCACACTTCACTCCTGTTTATCACTTCTAGGCAACAGCCACAGCTATCTGCACCCTTGTTTGATAAAACTGCACTAGCCGTCAGGGATGCCTGCTTACGCAAATCCAAACTCCTGCAGTGACCTCCAAAGTGTTTAGCCAGCGGGCGATAGTGGCATAGCACTCAAGTCAGCTCGGTCTCCCTACAGTCGCTGTCAGTCCTGTGTCAGCTGCCATCCATCATGGTCCAGCTATTTGGGTTCACCTGCAGCCGACTGGGCCAAGACAAGAGGGCTTGTCAGTCTGTCAGTCACTGAGTAATGACACAAGGCCTGGGTGACCTCCAACACTCGCTAACGAAGCACAAGCTGCCTGCAGTTGAGTGCAGTAGAGTAAAGTAAAAAGACTGGACTAGACTAGAAGTGAAAGGCATGAACCTGCGGTTCTTCAGTCATAATAAATGCCCAACATGTGTAGCAGAGTAATGGATTAGCTTCCAGCAATAGAGAAGTGTGAGACAGTGAAAGGCAAAAGTTTGGATATGTCTATTTTTGAGTGCAGTAGTGCAAAGGAGCTGACCAGGCAGGCTGAATGAAAAATGCATGACAGGCCCAGGTAATTATTGTAATCCCACTTGAGAAAGAGATAGGGAGGTAGCGGAGGGAAATAAAAAAAATCATCATTAGGCTTTACTCTAATCAACAAACTGTGTATAATTAAATAGTGACTCCAGCTGAAATAGGATTGCATACACCACGACCCCTTCCATTGTGCCTGGCACTAAGCCCAAGAACTGAACCCACCCTATCTCCTCTCTCGGGTCTGACGCCGGCATCCACAGACAGGCTCATCCTGCATGGAAAAATGATCAGCCATGGAGCTGAACGTTGCCGGCCTCGTAAATAAGACAGAGGCAACGGTTGAGAGGGTGTCCTGACACGAGGTATCTGACTGTCCAGTTCCCTCAACCCAACCGCAAGGGTGTAAATCAGACATCTGCTGGTCCGGGGATGGCGAGCCTGTAAGGTAAAGGAAGGAGAACAGAGGTCCCGGGCGGTCCTCTTCTGCTCTTTAACTTCCATCTCCCCAGGGAAGGATTTACTGAACGTGCATGTTCTTTGTCTGCCACCCAAAGTCACATCGCTTCAGGTACACTCATTTACACCGGAGGGCTGCTGGGTAAAAAAAACGTCCTCTGCTGTTGGCAATTGAGCAGCACCACAGGCAAAGCTGGTGGTGAAGGAGAGGGCAGCCAGCACTTATCTGCAGGGAACAGAAACTGACAAACATTTCTGCCAGGGGCTAGCCAGAGGAATTCTGGTTCCCTGTTCAGCACACACATGCAGATAAAATACAAAATCCTACAATTTCTAAAGACTTTCTGCACCCTCCTCCTTGCTTGGCTACCATCTTTCCACTGATTTATCCCCCCCCTGGCTATCATCAATAACCACACACTGAGAGTTTATATTGTTCCACTGCACTGAATTTAATCCAAATGACAGGTCCACTATAAGTTACACAACAGGATTTGACAGCTTGAAGGCTAGTACAGATATCTTTGGATTGAAGTTGTGAATAACTGATACTGTGAGCTTTTCCCAGACCTTTATTTATTGAAGGGTGGAAAAGGGAATGGATAGCTAAAACAATTCACTGAAAACTTTAATTCTGCTACTATAGATTCTACAACTAATCATAGCATAGATTTTCGACATTTAGTACTCTACTATTTCGTAATAGTAGAATACTATTGTGTAGGTGTAGTTGTGGTTTGTAGGTGTAGGTGTGGTTTGATCAGATTTGATTGACAGTGACTGAACAACCCAATAACTGTCAGTAAGTAGAGCTCAGAAAAAAGAAAAATTCTGCAAACTTTAGCAGAAAATAGTGTGTTCATGTTAAACTCTGATCATTCATAGTAAGAAACTGATTACTCATATGGCAAACCTGTTAACAAACAGTGGCCTACATATTGGAGTCATGTTTTGGGCCACCTGATGAATGCAAGTCCAATAGTGACTCTCGTTTTTGCTCTTTTTTTAATCTCCACCAACTCCTGAGGGAAATATTCAGCTGTTTAGCGGTTAAATGGTCTGCAATGTTCACTAGCCACTGCAGTTGCTAACTTAGCTGTCTGCTATTTTGTTGTTTGTACAGGGTGTTTTTAGAACTTTTTTTTTTTACTGAAAACAGCTTCATTCTGCTGATAACAATTATGCAAATGAGAACAGTGGGACTGAAATAAAATATTGTAAATTTGCGGGCTGTAACAACCAAAACACTGAATTGAAAGACACTATAACACTAACAAAACACATGGAGCTGAGGGGAACTGCAGAGATGGGTGATAATTCTCTCTTGTTGTCATTGTTACGAGCGACTCCTTTCACATACATTCCACTGATAACATAAAAATGTTGATTACAGTCGCTTCAACATTTATAGTAACATATATTATGCATACTTAAAAGCTAATCAAAATCTGGCATTCAAATCAAGCTATATAATACTACACAAGTGGTGCATGCTGTGGCAAAGACTGTATGTAATTAAACAAACTAATAAATAGCTCATAAAATTCCAATCTATCGTACATTAACTGACCCATATCTAATTTTAATGTAAGGCCATTATCTGCCTCATGTATCAATCTGACCCCTAGTTCACATGGCAGCAAAACAGACATCAAAAGGGAAAAGCCCTTACTGTAACTGAAGGTTCGCAGGCCCGGATATCAACCACAATGTTCATAAGTGGATCTCCTGCAGTGAAGAATGTAGCTAAAAAAAAAATAAAATGAAAAGTGAACTCTGTGCAACAGCTGCATTGTAATACATCTTATTTTACTGCTGAGCTTTTAGTCTTAGGCCATTAGCAAAGCATCTGGTATGGCGTGTCCTGATGATAGTCCAAACCTGAGAGCTCAGCAAGCATTAAATCAAGATATATTACTATGCAGCTTCTATGGGACATTTACACATTACATTTTAGGTATTTAGCTGACTCTGGTATGTGTTGAATAACTTTAAATTATTAAATCAACAAGAAAACAATAGTCAGGAAAGAAAGAGTCTCAGTAGCGAAAGAGTCTCAGTCTTAGCACCAAATTGTATTGAGCCCCTAGAATATTTAGTTTATATGGAGGTCTTTTTTCATTTTGTTTCTTTGCACCTGCATCTTAGACAAATTAGCTCTGCAGGCATTGCTGTTTTCTTGAGCTTTCCAACTAAAATCATACATCATTCAGCAGTGCATGGCGGTTCATTGTGAATTTAATGTTGACAGATTAAGAAGAGACAAACATGAGAATCTTTGGCCAGCACTGCTTCTATAGGCCAATGCTTGGTTGACCCTGTGGAAGCAAAAGCAACATGATTTCACAATTTACTGGCTCAGGGTTAACAAGGTCTAGTTGTTAGGCAAACAGCCTGTCCCTGGGATGCAGTAAATAACAGTAAGCGCTACGGTGCGAGGCCACAGGGTTTGTGTAGGTACATTATGTTTGCATCTGGCCAGTAAGTATTTTTATGTGTCTAGGTGGGCGTGTATGTGTGGGCAAGAGTGCCTTAGTCAACCTAAGATTGATATGGAGGACGGACAAAAGTGGAGGTAGAGTTTATTTTTCCTTCTGTATTTCACTTATAAACTCTGCATACAAGCAGGCCAATCTACTGCCTCTTTTGAGCAAGTTTACATCAAATCTGTTTATGTCTATGTAATTTTCAGGCTTGATTACACAGTATACAGTTTTGAAAGGGTACAAGAGCCATTTGGGGAATTTGAATGAGGGTTAGTTTAATGGGGGGGGGGGGGGGGGGGGGGGTTGCAATTCATTCAGGGTTTAGTGTCTGATGGACAACATTTTTTGCATTTTGATGCAAGAAAATTCATTAAATTAACTGACAACGGACAACAGTAAGTACAGCTTCACTCCAAACACATTGGTATCACCATTGTAAAACTCAGCTGGCTCAAAACATAATTTTTACCCACAATTCTGATGGCCCTCTGATGGCTTTATGGTGCTGTTTGTGTGTGTTCCCATGATGGTTACTGTGTAAATTGAAGATTCAGATTATCAGTCAATTCCTCTTGTCCTCGTGTTCAATCAGAAAACCACTCAGGGGTGAGAAGAGGCATTGTTGAACAAGAGAGAAAAATAAAGACGCAGAAAGACAGACTCTCACCTAAGTGTCCACCTTATTATCTGATAGGAATCTGCGTGGCCAGATTCGATTGCGGTGCCCTCGCAATGTCTCCAACTTAATCACAGCACCTGCCCCCTCCCCTACACAGATTATCCCCTACTATTGTGGAATCAATTTGGCTGTCACTGAAACACAGCCTGTGCCTTGACAGGATGGAGGCAAAGCTCTTTGATGCAGGTAACTGGAATTCAGCTATGTTCCAGTGAAGAAATCACATCTGGAATGTGCATAAAAGAGGGATAAAGAAAGACAGAGACATGGGGGTCAATGTGTACACCAGCCTATTAACTTTGACTTGACTTTGTAGTTTTTAGCCAGGCTAGCAGCATGGCTGTATGGAATTGTTGGTCTGTTGGTTGGTCGGTTGGTCCACCACTTTGGTCCGGGCTGAAATATTTCAACTATTAGATGCATTGCCATAAGATTTTGTACAGACATTCATGGTCCCCAGAGGATGCATTCTAATGGATTTGGTGATCCCCTGAGCTTACCTCTAGAGCCACTATGAGGTTGGCATTTATGTTTTTGAGATGACATATCTTGACAACTATTGGATTGACAAGAAATTTTGTAGATTCAAGATTGTACTCAAGGTGGTACAGACAATTATGTTCCCCTCAGGATGAAGTGTAAAAAGTTTGGTGATCTCTTGACTTTTCATCTACTACCATCATCAGGTCAACATTTTAATTTGTCCAAAACTGATTTATGACCAAATACACTACCTACAAAGCCAGTGACATTCACATTAGCCTCAAATGTACTTGCTATTTAGCAAATATTGGCAAATTGGCACACGCTAAACTAAGATGGTTCACATGCTAAACATTATACCTGCTAAACATCAGCATGTTAGCATTGTCATTGTGAACATGTTGCCATCCTGGCATTAGCACTTACCTCAAGTAATCGTGTCTAGGTGCAGCCTCATAGAGCTGCTAGCATAGACTCTTAGTCTTGCAAATCCTATGAATGATGATCACAAAATTAAATTTATTGAAAACCATATGTCACCATCTAAATTGATTGGATTACATACAGCAGAGGCTCTCAACCCTCAGGCTGTGTTGATACCAGGCCTCAGAACATTTGCTACCGGGCTGCAAGGAAACACTATGATTTGGCAAAAAAATAATGTAGAACTTATATACAATTATACAACTAGGCTAATATAGACTATTTTTGCTGTAATTACCTTGAAACTGCCACAGTCTGTGCCGTATTAAACAACATACTGATTTATAACTAGAGTAGGTCATCACAGCAGATGTCGAGTCCATCACCTCATCTTTCAGCATACAGCAGAACATGAAATGTGTGAAATCACTATCTGAGTGTTGCTCAGTCTGTGTTTTTGGGTGTTTTTAAGAAACCACAAGGAAATAAAGAGCCAATAAAGGTCTTGTTCTATTAAGTTTTGTTTTTATATTTGCCCACTCTGTCTCCCCTGTGCTCTCTTTTTTCCACTCTTTCGTATGCTCACCAAGGAGCACTGGTCTGTTGGGAGGATAAATAGAGAGCAATCATGCTATCATACAAGCACCTCTACATCTAAGTTTTCTTTTATTCACTTAACTCACTGTGCCTCTTTCTTCCTATCAGTGCAGTCTATCAGTGTCTTGCTCAAGGAAGGAGACTGTCAGGTATCTTGCACTTAGTCATTTATTGCCCTGTAATGAGACACAAAGGTCCATAAAATAGTGACCTGCTGTCCATCTCACTGACCTCTAGTTGACCTGTTTCTGGCTACTACCAGTCAATTAACATTTTCATGAGTCGCTGGTGTCAGTGAACCCCCATCTTCTCCTACACCCCACCACCCTGGCCCATCACCTGGCCCACTCATGCATGGGACAGTTGGTGTCGACTGCCAGTCCAATAAATCTGACCAGAAAAGGAGACTTGCTCACCTCTGTTTACTTTAAAGAGCCCTCTCTGACTTTCAGTCTCTCTCTTTCTCCCTTCAATTGATTCATAGCCCCGGGCGCGAAGGTTGATAGCAGTCTGACTGAACAATGAGCATCTGTGTGTGAGTGTGTGTACGTGCATGTGCCTAACCAAGCAGGAAGAATGACCTTGCTCCCCTGATGTCTCCAGTGACTGTTAGAGAATTCACTGACAGTCGTTCTGCTGCTGAGCATCGATATTCTGGTTTAGAGAAAAACCACACAGCTCCTTTCCACTTACATTTACATGCACCCTGAGTGTGTGCAGACAGCAAAAACAGAGAAAAAGTACAGGTTTAAATACCCTTAAACCTCACTAAAGATCCATCTGATCATCCAAACCAGCTCTAAAGATAATCAGAAATATTTTAGACACATTATAAACAGTCAGATGTGCACTGTGGGAAGTTTATAAGATAATCTACTTGTGGATTCAAGAAAATTCTATCCAGAAGTATCGTGGTATCTTGGACTTGATTTTAGAAAAAAAAAGTATTTGTTTACCATCACATTATGAGAGTATAACAAGCATGACAGTTTACATTTTGCTGGTGAAACACTGAAATTATGTATTTTTCTCCAGTCTTAATTTATTTGGTTCTCTATATAAAAGAAATGTAGAAAGGGGGCGAGAGACAAGTGTAACAAAAGTCTAAAGCTAAGGCTGAAAACAGGACCGGGACACTATGCTTTTCCTCAAGCAGGCTTGAGAAATCAGATTAAAATTTTTACGCTAAAACGCATTTTAATGTCATGTGTAACAATATCAGGCGGAATCGAGGGACAGAGACAGCCTAAAGCTACTCACTGCAAAAGCAAATCAACAATAACAACAAAAACATAAAAAGCTGCATAAACAGTTTTTGGTTGTGACATAAATAACAAGAATGGGTCCAGTCATACCAAATCCACTTAAGTAATCAATGAAGAATACATCATAATCTCTCTCAGATTTAACTCATTTAATTCAGTCAGTTACTCATCGGTAGCCTGTCGCTCTGTCTGCAGAACTGAAGATCATTTCTGTGGTTCCTCTTACCAGTTTACTGATGAATTGTGATGGTGACATTTTTCAGTATGATGTCTTATTTTATCAAGCACTGTAAGCAAGACACCTGAGAAATGGACTTTTTTCTGTTTTCATCCCTTAAACTCATGCAGGCATCTCAGAACAGAAGTTAGTTTTATAGAGAAAAAGAGCATCATCACCCTGGCAGCTGCTGGTGAGAGGAGGGGGAATTAATGTAGGTTGCCAATTTGTCTTTGGCTATTTCCTTTCTCTAGAGACTTCCCTCATTCACTATAATGTAGCTAGAGACAACCAGTCATTAAAGGGGTTGTCATTTTGGGACCTTTTGGAAAGTAGCAGTATGACTACAGTGGAAATAGCTTTCTTCTTTTATTACAGTGATTTTTCATAATGGACTCAACAAAAATGAAAGCAGCTGCCAACGATAATTTCTATAATAGTGCTTAAGGTGAACGACACAGGACAAAACTTTAAAAATGATAGAAATTGAAAAACTAAACACAGAGGTGTTAATTATAATACATTTGTGTCTTTTATGTTTAAAACAATTTAGCATTACTTTAAGTAGGCCTTTAAGTCCTTTATATAAAGCTAATCTTTTGGGTTAGACATCATTTAAACAGATGATTTTCACATCCTGTTGCCTAGGTTCAAGCCAATTCAAGTCAAATTTCATTTATGTAATATATTTTTTATTTATATAATATAATATTAAGATGCTGACCATATAAATTGAAATTTTATCCATTATGTCAGTGTCATTGGTTTGAATTCAGCTGTTACATGACACCCCTCATTTGTCTTCCCTCTTCAGCACTGCCTTGTATCATTAGATCAGTGGCCTGTAATCAAGTGCATTCTCCATAAATTTGTAGTTGAACATATCATAAGCTCAGCAGGCTCCACTCCTATATGTATTTATCTATTTAGTAATTTCTTTACTTTTTTAATATGCTATTACATCAAATTTCACTCATATGGTGGGTTTTGGAAGGCAGGGACAAACTTTTTTAGTATCTATAAGTATGAGGACTTACTGGTCTGGCCAGTGTTGTTTTACATGTTAATAAAATAGTTATTAACATAATAATAATATTTCCGGCTCTTCAAAGACAAGCAGCCAGATAAAACCATTCATCACAGTGATTATGTCCTATATGTATCCATACAATATGTACTGCAAATTAATTTCCATCTCTATGTGTAAGCACTTGTAACATTAGTGATATTTTATAGAAGTTTGCCATATTCATTCATCTCTCCCTGTCCTTTTCTCAGTCTTGTGTGTGCTGAAGTGCAGCTAACCCCTCTAACTGTTACTGTCATCACCCTCTCTAATGTCAGACCCTTCGCTGTGCTAAACAAGGCTACATTTCACCACCGTATCAGGGGCCCCACGCCACAGACTCGGACACCCAGTGCTTTCAACTCCGACACACCTGTGTGTCCCACAACATCACAGACCATTTCCCCTGTTCTCCGACAAACAAGGACAAGCAACACCACACACACACCCTCCTCAAGACAAATGGTGACATTTATTTTTCCTTGGGAGGAGATGTTGTTGTTGATGAAGGATATAGCTTGTCTTGTTGTGTTGAAACAATACTTTGCTTTGTTTTCTCATTAGTCTGACTGTCCCATGGTGGCCTAAAAACTGTTTCAGATGCTGTTAGAAATAAATCTCTAGGAGATACACTGAATAGATGGAAGTTTTAGAAAGGGCCAATTAAAAGGAAATATTTGCACAAAATACATTACTTTTTTAATCAGCTTTGGTCAGTAGGCTTCAATACCCACTGGGGTTCCCATTTAAGAACAATGGTGTGAATGCACACATTTGTTTCAAGAGTTCCTACACTTAGAAATAATTCAACTTAATTAAAAACAATAAAACTACTTTTTATAAAGGTGATCCTTCCTTGATTTTTATACTCACTAATGATATACACCACATACACTAATGATGTTTTTCAACCAATAACCATCAGTCTGTATATGAAATAATTTCCCCAATTTCGCCACTTTATAAAGGTCACGAGTCTGTTTAAGTCCTGTGATGCTGCAAGTGTACAGTCTGCACAATAACCAGCTAAAACCGCGACATAATGTTTTCACTTCAGACACAGTCTCTCTGTCTCTCCTCCTCTGTGTGTCTAATGCATATTTTAACAGCTTATATTCAGACCACTGAACCACTCTGGATTTATACATGAAAGAAGGTCAACCAAAATTACGGACATTTAATGATAAAAAAAGCATTTTTCCTTTACAAACTCACACAGACACACACACTCACTTTCCTTGGCAGTCTTAAAGGCTTTTTGCTTGGGTTGAATGTAACTTCAGAAAGGCCAGGGTGCGCAGGCCTCCCGGTCTCCAGTTCAGCCCACATCATTCTCTATGCATCATTACTGCTGCAGAAACCTTGAGCCAATAAACAGCTCAGTGGCCCTGCTCTTATTTAAAGGCAAGAGGGGAAATGGAAAAACACACACACACACACACAAAAAAGAAAAATACTCAGACTGCCAGTCTAGTTGACACACACATGCAGTATATGATAACACAGTTCAGCATTTTGCATCTTAAAACACATGCAAGAAACACATGCACAAGCCTGCGAACACACTATTCAAACCCACATTAACACACATGCACACACAGTTTTCATTTCCGATTCAATTCCAAATGGACTGAATTTAGATCTGAGAGCTGTAATTAATAGTTGGAACATACACCCAACGCTATTAAAGTCACCCCTCAGGACTTTTCACTGTGGAGGAATTTTCAAATAATTAAAACCTGTAATCAGATACATGCACAAGTGGCCAGTGTGTGTCTAAAGATAGATGTGTGTTTCTTGTTTTCCCTCATCCCAAGACAATACTCGGCACTGCAGAGGAAAGGAAATGAAGAATAAATAAAAGAAGACATTGGCAGCGTCGGAATAATTATACGCTACTCTATCCAATCTACATAAATAAACTCTCACTAGGCGAGAGAGAAAGAGAACGCTTACAGTTATGGTTAAAATCATTTTTCAGGCCACGGTCCACCATGGTTTGAAGCATGTTTATGGCTGTGAGCGTGTTTTACATTGTAGATGAAATATTTGGTTTAGTTTGGCCAGGCTGCGGCCAGTGACTCACGGCCTGGGATTGATGCGGAGTGTGTATCCTAATGTGACATTAACCATTCATCCCTGACCTACAGCATAGCAACAGCAGGAACTCAACAAGATTTCCTTAAAGCATTACTGGACAATCTATCTGAAGGACCTGCTCTGACCTGGCATGTGATAATTGTTTCGAAAGATATAGCAGACCCTGAAGGACTAATGCAAGGGTGATTGGGAGTTTGATGGGTTTGTGGCTGGATGTTGACCTCGCAGCACCCAGGTCTCAAAATATCATATCTTGTTCTTGGGATGCAAACATTATTCAGGTATGAATGGATAATTCACAATCATAATATTTCGCAATAATATTTTTTCAGCAATATTTGACTGACTGTTCCACAAGTGTGCGCCTCTATATCAGACATGACACTGACGAGCTGAAGTTAGGGTCTGTCTCAAGAGTGCATGCAAAGGGGTCAAGACAGCTTTCTAGATTTTCGTCAAACGGTTTCTTTTTTTTTCCAAACCAACTTTATTTTCATCTGGAACTTCTCCTATTGCATGTACAGTCTCTTTTTTTAGATTATGCAATATGGGCCAATGAGCTGTTATGGCCTGTTTTATAACTTGCTAGCTGTCTCTTTTGTTATCATAGACACTTCACTCACCACAAGAAGAATCTGCAATTATTTCCTGGTCTAATATGGAGTTGTTTGTTCTCTCTGTCTTTTCACATATTTCTTCCACAGTCCGAAAACATGCTAGTGAGGCGAATAAGAGTCTAAAGTACCCATGGGTATGTGTGATCATCTTTCTGCGTCAGCTCTGTGATAGACTGGTAACTACAACTTTAAAAAATGTTAAAGGCGTAAACAGGATGACACAGTACAATAGCACAGCAACAGCAACTTCAAAGATGTTGTGTTCTTTTTCTGAAGTATTTGCATGCATTTTTAAAGACTTCAGTGCACCTTGTGCATGAAAAATTAGCTTTTCACAACTTTTCTAACAATAGCTAACTCAAAAATAAACATCTATGCATAGCTAAAATAGGGTTAACTCAAATTAAGGTCTTAAGAGACAAACTGTAAAATTGATTCATTTCACAATAAATATGTCTCAAAGTAATTGCTTAATATCCATTACATCAGATTGTGATAACACTAACAACGCCAATTTCAGTCTAAGCCAAGCTGCTCTGCTGATTAAACCATAGAAATTCAGAAGTGAAGTTACAAAGTTGGGGCTTCATGTTGCATTATTGTCCCTGCTAACACCACATGTCCAGTTTATCTGATAGGAAGCTATGAGTCAGAGTCCTTGTTCACAGTTGCTATCTGTTTGCCTGATCGAGACACTTGTTGCCCTTAGCTGTTTACACCTACTCTACCGCTCCAGCTCCAAGGCTGTGTGGAGATGCTGAGTTCCCCTGGGCTTAACATGGGCCTTGATCAGATAGTACACGCACACAAGCAGGCCAGCAGCAACACAGATATGTGTGCACACCCACATACATAATCAGGGAAAATATATGCACTCACACATTGATGAGTGGTACAGACTGTGTGCTTAGATACAAATCTACATGCATACACACACACACACACACACACACACACACAGACTCAGACACAAGCTAGCAGGGGTCCAGATCAGCACCAGCATGCATCGGTGGACTTGTAAAGCGGGGCTACTTGGCTGGATGGTTCATTGGCCACCGCGCTCCATCAGCCCCTCCATCAGTCTGTCCATCTGTCTGCTCGTCTGTCTGTCAGTGCTGAGGTGAAATGCTCGGGCGTTTTGTCCTGAGTTGAGCTGACAGACTGAACAGGCTTTACATCACTGCAGAGCATCAATATTGTAACAGTGTACATGTAATGCAGCTGTTACACAGCATAATTCAGAGCCACACTAAGTATCTGATAATTTTTAATGTGTTTGTGTTGGAAACTGTGTATGCAAATTCTGTGGAATAGCACTGTGATTCAGACATATGAGGATGAAGTACATTAGACCAATCAGTTGCAAATGCAGCATGAATATGAACTAACATTATGATTTACTCACTTTTTTTAAAAAAGAAAAAAAAGGATAGCAAAATCAAACAACAAAAAAACACTGGTTTTGGTTTACAAACATGATGTAACTGTCATAAATGTAATAAAAACAGAACAGATAAATCCTACAAATCAGTGAAGAAACCATCTAGATTGATAAAGTTTCACAGGTTTTCATCAGATTTTAAATAGTGACAAAAGCTCTAACTAGTTAATACTGATTTATAATTTAAGGTTACAAAAATCCTGGAGTTACCAAACCCAGCCAGAGGGTGGTGTAAGAGCCCCATGTGTCTCCTCTGTCTCTCCTGACCTCCTATTCATCTGTGAGGGCTTATCACTCCCCTATGTCGAAGGTTTATGTGGAACACCCTCACCCATGACTATATAAGTACTGTATGTATATTAGTGCTGGTGGAAGCAGGTAGACTGGAGATGCCCCACTGGTGAACCTTGGCTTTTGATTGACACCAGCAGCCTGTCCCGCTGGTTTGGATTCCAGGCGGCTGTTCACTCAACTTTAAATTGCTGCCTTACTCATTACTGCAGCAAACAGACAGATATTTGTTAATGAATCCACATGCTCCAGTAACCCTAGCTTCCTCTGAGGCACTGGGAGAGCACCCAGTTCTTCTCAAAGGTCTCTTCTTGGATTGGGTGGATGGGTGGGGGGGTGATGTGGAGGAGGTCGGGGCAAAGGTCAAGGGCGGGGTCACAGGGTCTTAAGCTGCTAGGGTCCAACCGGCAGAGGTTATCTGGGCCTAATGGACTGGTTAAAAGCAAAGACATTCAACAATGCAGAGTGTCACTATAGCATTCGACCCCTCTCACTTACACAGTAGAGAGGAGGGATAACACACATTTTGCATATAGTGTGTGTAGGCACATGTACTGTATGTGACTCATCTAAAACGTTTTTTTTTTCATCTCTACATTTCCTCACTTTAAATATACTGCTTTGGCAGCAGATGTTTTTTGTCATCTAAATAGAGTAGAATTGAAATGAATTGAAAGACCGCTGAAGACGAAAAGATCTGTATTATTATTGTTGTAATACAATTGTAATGAGTTTCATGATGATATGATTGTATAGTCTGAAGCAAAGGAGAAGAAGGATTAATTTCTACCACTGCAACACGGTAGAAGATTAAGCGAAGTGCTGATACTATCTCAAAGCATGCAACTGCACAGCTCATCACAAAACAAACTGCATTGGTAGCACTGGCTTATGTAAAGTGATCCTCAAAGACAAGTGCCTTTGATTCCAGTCTTTGAACTGAAGCGAGAATGTTGCCTAATAATAAGCCACACTGTGATGTGATTATATCCATTTCAATCAGCAGGTGCCAGGTGAGTATTTGTGGTAGTTGAATGTAATGGGATTACACTCCTGGAACTGAAATAATCACACTCATTCGATGAATGTGACTCCAGTGGATGTGATGACCACCAAATCTGGACCAACCACCACTTGATCCTGACAGCTACTGAATCGACTGTCATGATCCCAAGAGGCTAAATTGGATTGATAATTTGGTTTGAAATTTGGTACATACATTTATGTTTCACACAGAATTAATTGTGATAACTGTGGTGATCCCTTAACAATCTTTTTATTTGTCCAATACTTTGGTTTATGACCAAACACTTAGATATTCTGTCTCAGCTGTACTTGTCTAAGCTGTGTTTAGAGCTAATTAGCAAATGTTAACATGCTAAAACACCAAACTAAGATGATGAACATTGTAAACATTGTACCTGCTAAACATCAGCACGTTAGCATTGTTATTATGAGCATGTTAGCATGCTGATGTTGACATTTAGCCACTGTGCACAAGTACAGCCTCACAGATCCATTTCTAGTCCTCACAGATGGCTTTAGAATAGTCTTGATACACTTTTAGCAGGCACAATGCTTGCTATAACAAGGAAAGATTATGTAAATTCAGAAAATTATTTCACTTCAACACAGGCTGTTATCTACTTAAAGTACTAAATCACAATGTTATATTATATTAAAGCAACTTATTAAATAAAAGAACATTTTGGTGTTAAATGCTGATTTATAGCTGTGATACAGCTCTCTTATAAGAGTCACTGCTGAACTGAAACACAGTGGAGTTGCTTTTGAATCACCAGTGCAATAAAAGCTTTTTTAATTTTCTTTTCCATTTATCTTTAAAGCAGTAAAGAACAAATGTCTCCACAAACAGAAATCCAATAGAGGCATTCTTTATCCTTTCTTCTTTGAACTCCAGTATTCAATGTTAAACAGTGTCAACAAAACATCTGTGTTTGGAGGTGCACAGGGGAATAGTTTATATCAAATCCTGTGTAAGTATAATGAAAGTAACCTTTCCAACACTGGTTGGCACACAGCTTGGGAGAAGTGTGCAGGAAGGGGCTTTGGTCCAGGATAAGGCCAGTCATAAAAGGATACATGTGTTGGTGCTGAAAGACATAGCAAACCTTTGTGCCACCGACAGGCTAACTATCACACTATGTTTTTGGGGGGATCAAAATGTCCTGCAGTTTCCTTAAGCTTTTCCTGGCCCTAAATCTTGCACATGCTGACACTGTGTCCCAAACACACACTGGGCTTGACGCTTTTAATCTTTTGATCATTGGACCAAATAAATTCATGTTCACTGCTAGACCACAGGGTGAAAAATAATAGGAAACGGCCCAGGGGCACAGTGGTCCACAGCTCACTGCATGCAGATACAATGTGTCTATTTACTGTGCATGTATTTGTGCATGTTTTTATGTTTGTGTTACCTTGTGCATTTTTATGTATTCATTTTGTTTCTCTGTTTGTGTGATGCAGTAAAAGATACCTAACAGAGCTTAAAAGGCAGATCCATTACAGAACACTTCCTAAATTACCACAGTGTTTGCATAAAAGTCAACAAAGAGACTTGGCAATGAAAAACGAATATCATCCAACACTTCAGCTCTATCACTGTGCAACAGCTCATAAACAATACGACTTCTCAGCTTAGTGAGCTATCACCCACACCAGCAAAACTATAGTCCGAGGCTGATGAGAACGGATTTATGCTGCTTCAGGCTTTATACACAAATAGGCAAGGGGGCACACCGAAAAAGCAATTGATTAAAGACCAAAATTAATACAGTTCAATACAATACAATACAATGCGGTTTATTACACCAGAATGGAATATGACAGGACAATGGACACTTAAATGATCCTTGTGCCATATAGCACTAATAGCTATCAGCAGTTATCATAGTTCAAAATGTAGCCATTTACCATTATAACTACCCTGAGAAGTCTCAGTAGATTGTAGGGTGGAAAATAATCTGAACCAGCATTTATGCCATCAAACACTCTATTGAAACCCTAGTTGTTCATAATGAAAATAATATAGATATAATAACTATAATAGCAAAACAAAGGAGAAAACATATTTATGTGGGACATGATCAAAATCCCTGTAGTTAGTGAAATACACTGTAATTAATCCAGATTAACACTTTCTGATAGACTACTATTCATTAATTAAATGTCTACATTATTCTAATGAGAGAGAGATTATGTTGATTAGCTGGTATGTTTCTTTTAATTAAAAGCCAACATCAGATAGGTATATCTGTCTAAATGGACCTATCAGTTACTCTCCAGCCTCAGCTCTCTGAGTCTCACTCTCTTGGCAGAGTTAATTTGTCTTGTATGTTAACAGAGGTTGCTGTGGCCTGCATGAGAGAAGTTGGCCAGTTTGTCTTTGGTGCAGAGGGAAGGTGAGCTGAGGCTCTGAGGAGCGAGGCTCATCCATCCAGGTGGCTGCTGACAGGGCCAGATAAGCATCTCACCCTGGGCAAAAATAACACAGCGTCCCATTGAGACTTGATAATTACACAGGCCCACTGCCACACTGGGCCTGATGTATGGCCCCAGATAGCCATCTCACACCCGCTAAGCTGCTGCACACACACACACACACACACACACACACACACACACACACACACGCACACACACTCAAACACTTGCACTTAACACGTGGGTTGAATGAGCACACACACATACCCAGAGAGATGGCATATCACTTTTATTATAGATCTGGAAAATGCATCTGCAGCTAACTTTAGCTGTAACAGAACATAGAGGTACAGTATGAGATTTCTTTTCACTGAGAGCATTAGTACAAGTGTTGAAAAATAAAGTTTTAAAAGTGTTACATTTTGCTGTGAAGCCACAGGTGTACAAAACTCTTTCAACAAGGACTCTCTCAAGATAAGAAATATCACTGACACCTAGCATGACAGGGAGATGTTGGCATGCTATCTTTTCTTGTCACCAAACATGCCACTCACTGATGATATACACTCAACAACCTGCTAAGATCCTTGTCCCAACAAATACCCCTCCCCGGTCAAATATTAACAATAGCAAGCAGTTATTAGAGTAGAGATGGAGTGTTTATCCAAGCCCCTCTTTATATCGAACCTTTCACTGCTGCCTTGAGTTAGAAAAACTAAGACAGAAATTATTTGAAATTTAAATCTATTTTTCATGCTATTGAAAAACTCCAGAAGGCACTTTTACTTGACTTCATCAGTTCTGAAATATGACTCTCAATGAGGAACAGGCCACAGAGAAATACAATAGATAGTGGGATTTCTATGGGTGGCCATAGTAAACTAATAAAGATGTAATTTCCTGAAAAAAAAAAAAATTAAACCTACATTAACTGATATGTTTTGGCCACTTGGGGCAGCAGAAACTAAACACGGATGTTACCTTTTAATTTTTTTGACATGGTGAACATGTTAATAAACAGTTGCTCATTTATATATTGGGAGGACACAGAGCAACATTAGCAATCATTTGGAGTCATGTTTCTGCCCAACAGGTGAATATACAATATTCATTTATCGTCTAATTTTGTATGCGTATGGAAACAACACTGAAAAGAGTTATGAGACTGTACCAAAACATGGAAGTTGCGACTGGGAAAGCAAAACAATGAGTTAAAAGACACTAAAATGCTATGAGATGAGGGGAACTGCATAAACGGATGATAATTCCCTATGGGTTCGTAACTATGAGCCACAACTTTCAAATCCATGTAATGATAAATCCATTGTTGATGTAAAATATTAATTGTAGCAACTTTAAGGTTAGAGTCAAACTGAATAAGTCCTGCATTTATTTTGGATATTATTGTTATTGTGTTCAGAAATCTACACAATGATCCTGTGATTTCAATAGAGCAAGTAAACTGAGTAAACATGGCTATCATTTCAACATCAGTAAGTCAAATTAGCCTCCTCTGCCATGGGAATTTTGAATTACAGTCACAATGTTTTCATTATAAAAAATCCTGGAGACCTGCCATGGAATGAGGAACATTAAACTGTATATGGTTTCAGAGTATATCGCAGTACACTCCAGATTATACTAACTCTCAAGAAGCAATTAACTATGGGTACAAGAAGCCTTTGGAAAGCTAATGTCAGCAGTTCTGGTGAACTAAATGATTGGCAGCCTTCACAGGATTACATTAATGCCAATGTGAGTCTATGAAGAGTTTCCTCCCCTGCAGCACTTTACATAATCCCCAGAGTGTGAAGTACAAGGCCAGGCAATTGTGCGAACTTGCAGGTGACCCATTCTTTTCTAAAGTTGCTATCCTTCATCTGATGAGCTGACATGCTGACAGCGATGGCTAATATGAACCATTGTGCTGTCCCATGGGACCAAAAACATCTGATATGGCCACCTAGGGGCAAGTTCACAGAGAAAGGGAGAGTTCACGACATGTCTGGTATTGTGTGGTCATCCCCTGGGCACAAGCAACTATGATTTATGGTAGGGTACTGTATTGGTATCATGTAGCTGGTCACTTCCTTATGTTAGCTACAGTCAGAACAGTGACTCAGAAAGTGTAGTGATAAAACCCAAAGTGTGTAGAGAAGAGGTAAAATCAATACATTCCAGCAGCACTAACTCACCTTAGCAGAATCCACCTGATATGACGTCAGTTGGTATTTCCCGCTGACAGGCACCATCTCACTGTCAGTGTACCATACATTTTTGTTATCTGTGTTATGTTATCTATTGGTATCTTTTGTTCTTTTTTTCATTTGGTTAATATCAAAATTCACCAACCTGGAGTCACTTCTTCTAATCATCATCAGATGCTTTTCCCAGTAAGCACTTTTATAAATAGATACCCAATCCAACTTTTGGAAAAAAAAAAAAAAAAAAGAACAATCATTACACTAATTTTTACCTAAATATTGTTGATATATTGATTTATCACACAACTTGCAGTAAAGTGATATAGAATGTTAACTCTTACGACCTGAGTTGTAAGCTGAGTTGCGGCCAGGCAGTGTGTAGGACAGCCTTGTGCAGCCTGGGGTTAACAGCATAGCAGGCTGAGGGAACATGTACAGCTGTAGAGCAGATCCCTAAGAGCCTCCCAGCCATAGAAACAGTCTTCATTAATCTCAGCCACCCTGACAGGACCATTGTAACCTCATAAATAGTTAAGGCCCATATCTGATACTCTACAGTGATACATGGGGAGATAGAACAGAGATGTACAATACTGGGGTTGTATGTAGGTGATATTAATCTATACAACTATGTAAGCACACACAGAGAAAGTAATATCCCACCAGCTCTCTTACACAACAAACCTCTTGCCACTTGCCATCCAGTGACTATCACAAAAGAGTAGAGGATGAGATTACTGTGGTTGAACCTGAACCTACAGGTTTGGTTTCGAAGCACATGTTTTTTAGCATAAAACACATTGCTCTAGGAAATGGGAAACAACAGTTGTGACTATCAATGGAATGTTCAGAAAAAAATACATCAATTGTGGGGGAATACAATAACGAATTGCCACATTGTTAAGTTAAATTACTTGAGATTAATTAATATTAGTGAATTTGATTTCATTGCTCAGTTTTTTTACCACCAGAATTAAACATGTATTTTGGCTCACTGAAGCAGGGCAAATTAACTGCATATTTCTGTCTAGATGTCACTCATCTTGATTAGATGTATACTTTGAAGCAGGTATTGTAGCTCTACAGGCTGATGTAACTGGCACCTGTTGATCCACCACAGGTGTTAGAGAAGCAGACAGTGAAAGCAGCCAGTCAATATGTTGGCAATTTGTATTCCATATGTTCAGTCTCTATGGGCTTTGACCACTTCTTCCTCTTCTTCACTTCATCTTAAGCTTTGCCATTATTTTTCTTTCACTGCTGTCACTCCACAGTCACAAGATCTTTACTTGACACAACTTGACCAAACAAGTCATGACCACATCAAATGGGTTATACCCCAAAAACATCTTGAAAATTAAACAAGAGTAAGAGTCTACAGCTGGGCATGCCAATCTGTGAGGCTGTATTTAGGTGCTTTGAGCTGAACACTAATATTGGCATGCTAATATTTCCATAATGACAATGTTAACAAGCTGGTGTTTAGCAGGTATATACAGTATATTTACCATGTTCACCCTCTTAGTTTGGTGCGTTAGTGTGTTAATAATTACTATTTAGCACTAAAAGCAAAGTAGAGCTGAGGCTGATGGGAATGCAGGTATTTAGTCATAAACCAAAGAACTTGACTAAATCAAAGGATCACCAAAGTGAGTAGGAATCATCCTCTGAGGAACATGAATGTTTTTACCAAAATTTGAACCAATCCATCCAAGACATTTGACAAGTCCAAAATCGTCAATTTCATGGTGGCACTAGATGAAAAGTCAGTGGATCGAATCCTCAAGATTCATTCTCTGGGGACCTTGAGTGTCTTTACAAAATTTCATGGAAATACATCCGATTCCTGTTGAGATATTTGGACTGACTGACAGACAATGGCAGTCATCCCTAGAGCCACAGTGTAAGCATGGCTAAGATGAATTTCACACAGAAAATGAGTGGTCATGCACACCAGAGCCAGAGACATAGGCTGGTGATACATTGTGGATTGTATTAATTTCAGGAATTTACTGTAATTTTAATGTGGAAAAATGTGACAAATAGGCTAGATTTCTTATGCTCAAAGATTTCACTGATCATTTCTTTGACATCTAAATTGATTCCATACTATCTTTGCCACAGTTTTTAAATGTTACCTTAATGCTTTTTTGAGTCATTCTTGGCTTCCTTTTACCTGACGACAGCCACTGTTGCTACTGTTGCATTATCTCCCGCTGCTATCATCTTGCAGTTTAACTGACTGTAACAGCCTTTCCTCTACTAAAAGTCACTCTCCTGCTGTGTCTTCTCCATTTTTTCAGCATCCCGTTCCTGGCCGATACACCTCAGCACATGGCTGCCAGCAGGGGAGGACATCCACACCACTGACCCGTGAACCTGCCAAACCAGCCAACTCTCCCTGCCAAAGAAACTACACCCCCTGCCCCTAACTTAATGGCAAGCAGGGGCAGGATGTAGCTACATAGCATTTCTATCAGGATGTACATGGACGTAGGTTAGCACTGGTGTCAGCCCAGAACATGGTGTGAAACACTTCAATTAAGATAGAAGTTGTACTGTTCACACGGTAAAATGTAAATTTTGTCTTTCTTAAACTTGACTCTCTCTACCAAGGGTTGAAATAAAATGTTAATTCAGGTTAGAACAACAGATATTGGTCATATAAAATTTGTGATTCAGTGATCAGCTGCAATAAAATAGTTTCATTCCTTTTATTATTCTACAGGGGGTCAATAAAACCTGCCTTAAACCTGCCTCAGCCTGCCTGAAGGAGCTACTACCCACCCAAAACAAAACATTTGTATGGCTCTCATTGGAGACTTTCAGTTTCCTTTGGTCTAAATGCTGTTTTAGACACATTTCCAACTCTGTCAAGCATTGAAGCAAGACTGTGTAACATTTTAAACAAGAAATAACATATTCTTCCTCTTACAAAGGTAGGTTGACTTCATAAGCAATAAAACACATCATTGCTCAGTTCAGTACACTCAGGGGTTTTGCTGCTACAGCCTTACTTGGTCTTGTATCACTGGTAGCTCATGATGGCTAATGTTAGCAAACAATGGTTAGATGTTTTTTGTCACTATCATTACAGAATCAGTTCACTTTAAATGTATTAACACTGTACTTCTCTTGATTTTTTGTCACTTTTTTGACTTTCAAATTGATTTGAAGATAGAAAAAAACATTGTAAACCAAGCATTCAGAGCAGGTTGAAACCCTGGCTTTTGACTTGCAGGGAGCATTTCTACATACATTGACCTCAAGTTTTCAAGCTTTGACCATGTTTAGCAAAGATATTCAACATCATAACTGTATATAAATAACAGAAAGTCACTAAAAGCCCAGCTCATTTCCCTAAACCTAACTCTTTCTAACCATAGTCCCAATACTAACTTTAATCGGCTGTTTCTTTAGTAGCTTCCCAGGAACCTCCATCCCTCTTTCGTCTTACTAAACTTTTATGGAAAGCAGATGAAGTTCACACAGTGTTTTTAATGGCAGAAGCTGGAGCCCCATGCAGAGAAGGGTCAGCTCTGGTGGAGGACTGTGCTGCTTAGAGAGGCGGGGACAGAAAAAGCCTGACTGGGCCGTGACGGGTCTCTGGCCCTCAACAGCTCCCATCACTCACCCCACCCACCCCCGCTCCCAGCCCAGGAGCAGTATGTCAGGAGCTGTTGATGAACTTGTTTTCCAGACAGCCGTGCTACCTTGGCCTGTGGTTTAGAGTGAGGGAATGTACCCAGTGGGACCTGAAACCGAACCACCTGCTGCACTCGCCCACTCCACTCCCTGACTCCCAGCCTTCTCCGTTTACCAAACACCAGTTTCTAAGAACACTCAGCCACCGCTATTTGCCATTTGGCATGGTATGGGTGTGTTTGAGGGGGGTGGCGGTGGCGGCTGTATTTGTGTTTGTGTATTGTATGTGTGTGTTTGTGTGTGCATGTGCGACTGTCCATCTGTCCATCCAGAGCAGAGGTTATATGTGTATAAATGTGTGTGAGAGCATGTTATGAGGGTTGAAGAGACAAGCAGCTGAGGCCTAATGAGCTATAATGAGGTCTAATAGTGGAAAAGCCATCTAGAAGCCATGACCTTGGCATTATGACTGATGCCCACAACCATAACACATCTAAAAACAGCCTGGGAAACAAGCTAAAACACGCTGTCGTCTCACATGGTGGTAAGTCACAGTCCATATTTCATGGGAGGCGTTGAATTACCTTGGAGTTAGCAGTGATTACAGATTTGACGGTAAATCCACAAATTGGACTTTGGTGGTCCATTTTGATGAGAATACCATTTCGATTAGAGCATTTATGAGACTAACAAAGATAGTTCAGCATGTTAATCATGTTAATGTTGACACAGGAGAAGGTGTCTTGCTCATAACATCCGTAATGCCATTTGGTGAGTGCCTTTATCCAAAGCTCCTTATATTACAGTGACTGCATATATACTCTATTTGATCACAGTGGGAAATGAGCCCTCAGTATAGCTACTGGCATTGTTGGCTCCAATATTCTGCCTATAAAACTACAGGACACTCTAATAGACATTATTAGACATTTAGAGTACTGTACATGCTGCCAGAGTATGTGCTGTAAAACTAAGAGCATCTCAAGAATGCAGTTTGAATTGTGTCTTCATCATCATCTAAAAACTGCAGGACAGTACTGTCAACCATATCCCAACCCTACATCAATATATCCCCAACAGATTTAATGGGGACCAATGTCCCGAAGGGGCAATTGGTTGTGCAGTAGTGTAACACACGATAAAAACACAAAGCAACATATAAATTTAAAAACATCAAAATAAATACAAAGGAAAGCAGAGTACACAAATTAAAACAATTTCAAACAAACTCTTTCAGTATAAATGTATAAATAATGTAATGGCCAGACAAGAATGTAAATAATGGACAATTCTGCAAAACACCCAGATTACGTTTAAGCCCCTTACTTTCCCTTATGTTTTTTGTTTTGGTTTGGTTTGGTTTGGTTTTTTATTGTTTTTGTTTGTTTGTTTGTTTTGTTTGTTTTTTTGTTATTGCTGTTTGTGTTGTTTCTTAAATTCCCACTTTCTACATTATGCGTGATAGGTACATTATGAAAAGTATGTTTAGGGTTTGGCAACTAAAAGACTTGGCTAAGGATGGGGAGAGATCATGATTACTCTTAAAATGTTTATTGTGGATCTGTTAAAGCAGATGATCTCTGGTCTCCTGCATGAAAGTCAGACATGCTATACACCCATCCACCACCCCAACCCACACCCATTACTTTATGCCTCACTATATAAAGGGCACCACTTATTCCTGCACTGGCACTGAATATTGGACTTGGTAAACTGTGATGTGCAGATTTGTCAAATACAGCCTTAATTCCTGGGAGACAGGGCTGTGTAGCCATATAGTGATACACTTGAGAGCTCTGGAAAAAGCTAGTAAGAGGATCTTGAGTTGGGACTGTTTTAAGAATGATATAAAGACATGCAAAACACTGTCTATCATGCTAGAGTAAAAATTATGTGTTCAAACATATTAGCAAATCAACAAATATTTCTTAATACCATAATAACATGGATGTGAGTTTTTGATAGTATTGGCTCTAAAGCTGTTTTGAGTCTATTTTTCTCACATGAATACATTTCTCCTGAACTACAACTCCCTGGGTGGATTGTAATGGATTCAATAACTGTAATAGTTTCCATGAAATTACTCTTAATGCCAACCGTTATTATCGGTTAGTCTTGCATTTTATGAGATTATGTAGCATTTTCTTACTATTATTTCTAATCTTTCTTCAAGCAGCTTACATCTTACAGATTTCTCTCGGTCCAGTGACATGTCAGACATGTGGCAAGAGGTGAGCTAAAAGGCTGCCCATATGGGCTGCAGCTTATTTTCCAAGTACAACACACACATATACACACATTCTGCTTTCTTCCCATTTTAATCTGCACACTGCTGAAACTGACAAGGTGATGCCTTTTATGGGGCAGCTAACACAAACAGTTCACAGGCCATAAGTCCTTGTCTCAACGGTTTTTGTTTGACCATAAATTACATACTAAAGCACCCAAGGGACCTTATTCATTTATATAGCATAGAATATAGAAGGACACACAACTACAGAGCTGTCTGTGTGAAAGGGTATCTGTGTGTGGGAAGGTCACATTCTACTTTAATACACATTACTGATACAAATTGTTTGTGTATGGTATTTGTGTATACACTGACATTACTATTCTTACTATT
Source organism: Thunnus albacares (assembly GCF_914725855.1). Classification (NCBI taxonomy): domain Eukaryota; kingdom Metazoa; phylum Chordata; class Actinopteri; order Scombriformes; family Scombridae; genus Thunnus; species Thunnus albacares. The sequence goes on from NC_058107.1 coordinate 9,131,774, forward strand.
ACTACTACATTACTATTGTGTAACTGCACTGGTTCTCTATATGAAGCCCTCATAGAGTATCATATAAGACATCATATATACTGTACATATATTCTCAATTTCCCTGTAGTTTTATATTGTAAGGGGTGTTTCAGAGACTTTTCCATCATGGGTCAGGTCAGTATGAATGAAACACCTAATACTATATTCTTTCACATTGGAATTGTAAATTTTAAAGCCCTTCTAAAAACCCATAGTCTAACCATATTCTGCATCTATGACTGCAATCTCATTAATCTGTGTGTGTGTGTGTGTCTCTACATGCATGTTAGAGTGCATTTGTGTGTGTTGTGGCCGGCTGCCTAGTAAAGGGAAGCCCTGTCAGTGCAGACTGAACGCTGCTGGAAGAATAACAGAAGAGTTGCTGGTTTAGCTGCACGCTGGGACTTATTAAGACTGGGAAGGTGTGTAGTTCATTGCAGCAGATGCTTAACCGCCCACATCAAACTCTCTCACACACACTTGCACAAACATAGGCTGTGTATATGTGACTATACCTCCCTGCTGTTTCATAGCTCTGTCAGGGCCATTCAGCCCTCAGACATTCACTTTATTTCAATCAGTGCTAGACAGGTATGCTGAGCACTGGGAGCTCCCCCTGCTTCAGGCAGGCTCTTCCACTAAATTAAGTTTGACTGGCAGGTGGCTGTGTTCAGTCTTCGCCTCAATGTTCAAACGGAGGAAGCTAGTTGGTACATCATCTTTAGCATCAAAGGTCTCTTTGCAACACATCAGTCAGTCAGACGAACAGGAGGAATGTAGCTTCAGGATAGAGGTATTTTCACTTCCTCCACCTGTAAAAATGCCTCCAGTAGTCGAGGGAGCCCAGAGGTAAGAGAAGTGAGACTGTCACTTGAAGGTTGCAAATTCAAATCCCTCACCAGGTCAGGTCAGGTCAACTATCGCAGCACTTTTACCCTCAGTCACCTCAGTGCTCTGTGGCAGTACTGGGCAGCTCCCACAAATCTCTATAACAGTATGAATGTGAAGAAGAATGCTGCTGGAAAGTGTATCATTCTCAGGTAGCCTCCCCAGATTTCCTAAAATGCTTTGCTCCATTTTGCTAAACTCAAACCTTATTAACTTTTTAACAGATGTTTCACAAACCATTGGTGAAAAACACCTCCATAGATGTAGTGAAAATAACATTAATAAAATCAGCTTTTCCTGGTGACACTGGTTATACTATTATTAGTAGGAGTAGTAGTAATTCCAGTTGGAGTTTGTAGTTTTTTTCAGCTGGTCCTCACAACAAAATGACAATATATACTGTTTTTCTGTGCAAAACAACTAAGATGCCATTTTAAAATAATTTTTGACTACTATTGACATTTTGTGAAACACACTTTCTTACCAACTAGTTTTAAGATTGAAGATTGAAAATATTGATACCACTTCCATGTACGCTTAATATGAAGCTTGAGCCAGGAGACAGTTAGCTTAGCTTAACATAACGTGGAAACAGGAGGAAACAGCTGGCCTGGCTCAGTCCATAGGTCAAGCTAAACAATGTACCTACCAGTATCTCTAAAGTTCACTAATTAAGATTCTATATTCCATTTGTTTTATCCATATACAAACAGGAATGTAAAAACAACATGTTGCGGTTTTACAAGGAGTTAGGTGCTGTAATTTTTTCTAGGCCAGGTGTATTGACTTCATGGAGCCTCTGTTCGTTGTTTAGCAATCTTACTGTGACAACAAGTCTCATAGAAGACTCTGTTTGTGACTGGATTTAACAAACAAATTATAATGTGTTAATTTGTGATCTTTAGAGGTGCTGGTTTGCAGATTTTTATTTGACAAAGCCAGGTTAGCTGTTTTCTCATGTTTCCAGTCTTTATGCTAAGCTAAGCTAAAAGCCTGCTCACTCAAGCTTCACGTTTAGCATACAACCATTGTGGCATCTATCTTATGTCTGCAGGAAGCAAATAAGCATATTTCCCAGAATGTTGACATAATCCTTTAAGGTTTGGTTAATTTTAAGCAATTAAAACTATGTGGTTAAGTTTAGTTGAAGACCATTGTCATAGTTAAAAGAAACCAATGTTGACTGTTGAGAGGAGACAGGATACAAAGTTCAAAGAAAACAGTTTGAACTCTGTTTTAGGGTGAGAACAGTCTTGGATTTTAACCCTGATTTGGTGTGCACATGATAGGTTCCTTAGCCCACTGAACCACCTAATTGCCCAGTATAGCATCCTTGAGCATGGACTGGTCGCAGGTTTCTCAAAATTTTTTACTACCAGCCCACATGATAGACTAGTCACTCTTACACACCATATAAAATGACTTACAGTCCCCTGCTTTCTCAGAATACTGCGTTAAGGGGAAATCTCAGAGGGCCCTTAAACATTTCTGCCTGCTTGTGTAAGACTGTGTGTTGGTCCCATAACAAAAGATGCCTTGGGCTTAATGTTTTGGAAAAGGGGAGAAAAAAATCTTCATGGAGCTGACCCATGGTACCCTGAGATGAAGGCCACTAATAATTAATAATCCTATCCCACAGCCCTTTTTCATCCTCTTGCAGTATCTATAGACATGCCGGCTCCGGTCCTGGACCTGTTCTGATCCTGTTGTAGACTCAGGATCAGGGGAAGACAGGGGCCTCAGCGGTGCATGATTGGCCCCCACAGGGCTGCTGATTAATGGCCATGGGAACAGAAAGCGCAGGGGCTGGGCCTCATGGGGCCACCTTGTGGTCCTGTCCTACAGTGTACAGTCTCCGCAGCAGTACCTGTGGGGCTGGTTACATATAGCACTCAGCTGCTTTTCTGGGCCTGGTTTTAAAGACAGGCTGTGATTGAGATCCACGTGACTGTGTTCCTTCTCCTATGGACACGGTGTGTTTGATCTCCAGGCTTTGATCTTAAAGAGATTCTTCTGTGTCGTCCTTCAGATGTACCAAAGAAAAACCAGAGATCCTTGAGATCCTTAGATGTGACTGTGGACCCTAAAATAACCTCCTAGCTCAGCGTATCCCCAGAATGTTGACTGAAACCAGTGACTGGCAGTTCATAACAATGTCTAAATTTTTCTCTCAGCCTGTCACACACTCCTGAGACTCATACTGTTTTGCAAATAGGTGCATCAAATGAAAAAAAAATGCTTTTGCATTTCAGTTATTCAGTATTTCTTTCTCTGAACAATCAGACATTTGTGTTATCACTAGAAAATATGTGTTACTCAAGAACATGGCAGGCTTTGATCAGTGTCAGATGTCAAGTTCTGTTTCACTAAACACTTATTTTTGAAGTTTCTTTCAAGAACGCAGTTTTATGTAGATGAGAGGAGGATTGTATCTGACAACCTGCCTAACAGTGCACAGTTTTAATAGTGCTTAAAACATCAGAGTGTTTGACAAAGGAGCTGCTGATGGAAATTTCCAGCACAAAAATATAGTGCTGTTGCATTGTTGTAGTGCATGCTATAGTGTCTGCACTGACACTGGGCCTAATAATGGCAAACTTATTATATTACTTTGACTTTCAACCAATATACTCCACAGGGAAAATTTCACTGTGATAATGAAGTGAGCCTGAAGCCCATATATTTATGTATCAGCAGACTTCTGCCTTATCTTATTGTAGAAATTCTTGAGATTGTGTCTCCTCTTTGGTGCTAAGTGATCGGTGCTTTTGCAGAGATCACAGTTAGTGTGAGCTATGTGAGGACTCAAACCTCTATTATGTTTCTGTAGATAGTGCTGTTTTATTTGTCTGCTAATGCTTTCTATTCAGCTTCCTTACCACTGTTGCTGCTGCTGAAAACCATCACTTCTGCAATGGCCATCCAAACACTGGGTGGTCATAAGAGCAAAAAGGAAAGCTTTCATGATATGGCTGTAGGGTAGTATTCCTACTATGACCAAATAAATCTGCACAACACTATGGAAAAACATGCCACACTGTGGCAGCCAGTGTGTGTCATGGTACACTTGTACAGTGGAAAAAGACATATCTGAGGAATCCAGGGAGCCATGGGAGGCTGGCACCCATCTGCTCCTCTGGCCACTCACAACAACACGCTCCAATAGGATGTCTGTAACAATATTAGTGGGAGCGATTTTAAAGGCCCAGACAGCCTCAAAATAATATGCTGCACAAAATAATACAGGACCTCTAAACCATATCCACACCAATCTCTGTGTCTCTACACCAAGAATTACAAACCAAAACCTGATGGAGAGGTTTTCAGAAAAGAACACATTTCTCTTTGTGTGAGATGCCAGCAAGATCACTTAAATAGAAATTTGGAATTTTACTAGATGAGACTTTGGCCATATTGTCTAAATGCTCTGTTATTTTGAATGAGTCACTGGGGTATTGTTATGCAGTGCTCAACCTCAGTGTAGGCAAAGCTCAGAATAGTAACGTGAATTCATAAAGCTACTTGCAAGCAAAGTTAAAGACTTTAAATCTAATTTAAGAGATGCATAACCCACTCTGACTAAGTAATCACTGGAATTAAATGAAAAAAAGGCAATGAGTGATGAAAGTCTCTAAAGGGGTATATAGTTTTTTGGAATGCAGCTCTGAAATTGCTCTCTTCTTCTCTGATCCTACATATAAGATAGGAGGTCCAGAGAGAAAAGACATCTCCACTCCACCTTCCCAATTACCTATCCATCCTCACCTCTGCCATCTCTGTATCAAGACTCCACTGATATTCTGACCATGAATCAGACCTTCAGTGCCTCTCCATAAATGACTTCCTCAGGTCAAGGGTCAATGTCCCATTACTCTAACCCCTGGCTGATGAGTTAGGTAGGTCAAGGTCCCAGAATGGTTATTTGCTTAAATGAATTGTGATATTAGATTTCCTGTTTTTATGTGTATTTAATAATGTGAATGCATATTATGTTATCTGCATTGTTTTCAGCATGACAATAAATATGTATTCTATATTTTTTTCAGCTCTTCAAAATGCTGCAGTTCTAAGCTAATATTATCACACTACAGCATTCTTGTGCTTATTGCTGAAGATCTAAACTTCTCCACTTGTTATATTTTAATCTGACAAAGAAAATAATCAACGCTTCATCTATTTTTATACTATTTTCCATAAGACTTTCAGGGATCAGTGTGTCTGTTTCCTGCAGTGCTTCAAAACCTTTTCTCACAATTTCAGTCCATGGTTTTATTTTCCACAAGTGACTCAGCATCCGTTTTCTGTGGTGCATACCTCTTCTGGGCAGCCCTCACTCCATTCTCCTCACATGAATAACTTTTCATGTGAACTGCAGCCTGCTGGTTAGATTGCAGCTGTGTTTGTATGCAATCTGAAAGGCTCCTGATGACACATTTGTGTCAGGAAGTAGCTCTGGTCATTGAATGCTATTCAGAAACACAAAAGCAATGCAAAAGGCAATATTTACATCAACAGCAACATTAAAGGCTGTAACAATGTAGGCCCCGTGCTGCAGCATGTGTCAACAAAGTGACACTACAACGAGACTAAATCATAAGTTAATTTGCCCCCATAGAATCTGGTACGGCCCAGTGGGGTGGGAAGAAAGAACTACCGATTGTGTTTTGTTTTTGCGTCCAGCTTCACAAACAGTGGCACCAACAAAGTATCCTTTCTGTGCTGTTTCCTTCCACTCTGATTGGACTAATTGGGACCTGTTGACAGCGAATCCCATCCGTGCGGGAACAGGCCAATCACGTCTCGGCATCTGTCATCCCTGGCACACAGGGCTTCCACTCTCCTTATAAAGGCCTTTGTCTCTGTGACCTCACTGACCTCTACCATTTTTAATATGGAAGGCCTGATTATGTCTCCCAAAACAGGACATGGAACATTATGAGGAACAGAATTTGGTACAAAGGATTAGGTTGTACCCTTTGTGATAAAAACAGCTTTATTACAGCTCTGATGAACTGTAAAAATGAAAAAGTTCCAAATTCCAAATTTCAGACAAACTCTCACTTTTTTAAGTCAGACAATTGGCATTTATGACTTAAATAATCATATAGAAAGAGAACAGGGGGAAGCTGAACCTGTTGAATCATTTTTTACTTTGTTTTGATCAGAGTGAAGACCATGTGACAAATCTGAGATACATGCAGAGAAAATCACAAGCCTCAATCATATAACTTTCTTTAAATTGGAAGAATGAGAGCTTTCTTGAGAATTTTTGCCAACATACAAAACGCAACATACAATAAGCTAAATCTTTTGATTTACACTCAACTGGACAATTTACTCAACTCATCATTTTAAGTTACAAGACTGAACTCATGACTTTAAATTCTGAAAGTGAGAACTGGACAATTTCAGGTGGCCTGACTTGAACCTGACAAACGTATTAGATTACACAGAGTCAATGATAAAGGAAGAGTTTGCTTAATAGAACTGATTATAAGATTTTACTGCATAGAGTCTGGTATGAGTGAAACATGGAGTTAATTCCCAAAATTGATTTTCCTGAATTTCATGACAAAGAACGCAAGTTAACAGAACTTTCTCACTTTGTTATAAATAATAGTTTAAGATTCAAAGTTATCAGGACTAACTCATTTTTGTTGAAGAGACTTGCTCAGTTTGTTGCCACAATTTAATTTTTTTCTTTAAATTTTAATAATTTATGTTTCTAAGCCCTAACAAATTCTAATCTGTATTCATGCCAAAGAATATAAACTGGAGAAAAAAAGGTAGGGGAAAAAGATGGCCTTTCTAAAGGAAAATCAATAGTGAAAAACTCTGACTTGGGTAAAATGCATTTAAATGTATTAGGAGGCGCCTGTGGTTCCACACAATTGATCTAGTGGAAATTTTTCATACAAGTCTGAATAATCAAGGTCAGGAGAATCACACTGTGGAGGAAATAGATACATCCTTTCTGAGTATTTTGTTTCTTTTGCTTTGAACATGTGTAAATTGACAACAGCACCTTTGTTCCAGTAGTTAGGCTGAGACAAATGACCAGAGACAGAGTTCGGCCAGAGCAACTAAGGAAGCCGCACAACTCCATCCAGAGTCTCAGAGAGCAACTTGTCTGTCAGCGCTATTATGAGCCTCTCATATCTTGGCCTGCACCTGTCTTTGGTGGTTCAGAGGTTTGTTGACCAGATCCTTTCTCTGGACTCCCCCTCTCTTGCTGTACTCTGGAGCTGAGGAGAATCCTAGGGATCCCCATTCATAGAGTAAGATCAACAGAGCAGCAGCTAGAAGAAAAGGCAGCTGTGATCTGAGAGAGAGAGAGAGAGAGAGAGAGAGAGAGAGAGAGAGAGAGAAAGAAAGAAATGTGTACTCATGTCCCCTTTGTGCTTTTGTGCTTTAACTACCTCCCCTCTTGTCTTCCCTAGCCATGTCCACACAATAGGGTCTTAACAGGAGCTGTCAGCAGACAACACTAGTGTGACCATCGTGGGCACCGGGGTTAGCTGGGATCACATTAGCTCTGTGTTTGTATGGCACTAAAAGCCAGCTAGCTACAGTTAAAGCACGTTTTGTGGTGTTTTCTAAAGAAGCCTGTAGCAGCTTTCAGCCTCGTGTTTACCGACACTGAACTCAAAAGAGGCAGAGATCGTCACATTGCTGACGAAATGGCGAGGCTTTAAAATGCTTGTAAAAAAATCAGGTAAGGTGTCCAGTGGGGGCCTACACTTTGCAGGTTTGATCAATATAGTCAAGTGATGACATGTCAATTTGCACTGGCAGAAAAGAGATGGCGAGGACATGAATGATGGTGCTGAGAGATGGCGGCAGGTGAATTGTTCTGACAGCGGATACAGTGTATCAGCGTGCTTCTTTCAAGTGTGTGTTTATGTCCCAGCCAGCAGTGAGTCAGTATTTTCTTACATTTGCCGCTCTATTTGACCAGTGATTGTGAAAGCGATACTCGTTGCCATCCCCATTGTGCTTTTGCTTTTGTGATAATGCAATGTTTATGAGTTATTGCACTGTACACACAGCCATGAGCCAGCTGCAGCCATTATTTGATGTTTGATACATGTAATTATGCCACAAAGGCACTTAAGAGCTCTAAGCCACAGGTACAAAAGAGGTGGGGTGACATGATCAGATAAGGTTGAATCAGCTCATGATTTTAAATGTAACTAAACAATGATTGGGCAGGTGTCTTAGCATAAAAGGATTAGGAACACACACATACACACATCAAGGAAATGTCCTCAGTAAGGGACCACCTCTGTTGCACTGTGTGGAGCATTGGGCTTGGGATTTTGTTCATTACTAAGTTCCTAATTGCTTTAAACATCAACAAATTTGCTGTAATGAAGCCAAATATAGACATTTGACATCTGCATGTAAAAATGAAATCCTTCAATTAGGATACAGAGATGGAAGTGTGCAAAAGTCAATGTTTTATAGCTCCCTGACCATTAGATGGCAGTAATGCATAGCTGAGCCTTCTGATCTCCTAGAATGAAAGCAGCTCTGGTGGAAAGACGGAGAAAATGTTTGGCTGACCATTTGTGTGTTTGAGTTTGAAGCAGTGAGTCAGCACAGCTAAGTTTGGGTCTACCAGTCCAGTTTATGTCCAATACATATTGAAGTCAGGCTGTTTCAAATCCCTGCGCACAATAAGGACATGCTCACTCAGTTTCCAAGTAAGAGGTTTATTTGGAATCTGTTTCAGTGGACATAGTCAAAAACACATAAACATAGTACATCTGCCACATTTACATACATGCAAACCACCTATACAAACATTTACAGTCAGTGACTCTTACTAGGAAGTTCAGGGTGAAAAGGGTGAAACAAGTCAGATACACTGTTACATAACATCTTACCCATCATACCTATCTATAATGACATATTTCCTCTCTTGATCTTTACGTGTGATATGCAGACAGAAGAATCGAACAAAGGAAACCTGAACGCTGCTCACGCTTTGTTGCATGGTTTACTGTAAGCGTAGGATCAGATCTCAAATTCCAAAGGGACAAGCCACCAATAAACAAACAAGCACATCAACAGAAACACGTTTGACAGAGAGAATAACTCACTGTGGTAGCCGACTGCAGTGGCCTTATTGTGGTCTGCCTTTTATCTGTAAGACAACACAGAGACAGCATCAGAGGGCCTTTGGTCTGCAAAGCACACAGTGGATCAAACCAGTCTTATCTCACCAGTGTTTGTGTTACCTTCTTTTACAGCTTAGTCCACTTTATCACTGCAAAGAATTTAGCCATATACCCCTATTTATTTAAGATCAAGGTTACTTGCATATTTACAAGATTTCACAGTTTGACAAACTGAACATCCATTCAGCACACATGCATATGCCCATTTCCCCAGAGTCTATATTCCTACACTGGTTTTTGGTATCTTGGGTAGTGAAAAGGGAATGTCCCATGTAGATCAATATAATTAGGTAATTGCAGCAGCAAATACTAAAAGGATACAGCAAAGACAAATAAACTGTTATGAATATATTCAGCTGATTGGTTTAGGTCAAGAATTTTCAGTTAAAATGTACCAGTGATGCCAGTACTTGTATTTAAGCATTCTTCACAAGAAATATATTGTATTGAGTAAGTATTGACTGCAGTATTAAAGTCATAATCCTTAAGATTTTCATGATATTAAAGCTGCTCGAATAAATTATATAAATAGTGGATGAAATGACTACGTATAATGTGAAAGGTGTCACTTGAAATGATAACAGTTCCCATCAGCCCTTTGAAGCATTTTAGCATCTTTCAAGTCATTGTTTTGGTTTTTGCAGCCCGCAACTTTACTGTTTTGGTTTACTGTCATCACTCTCATCATTTCAACACACAGCAGGGAGTTGTCTTCATCAAAAAGGCTCTGATAAACCCCCTGTACACTACCTGACCAGCACCAACTGGCAGACAAAATTAGAAAAAATCCATTTAATGCAGGTTTAAACCATATTTTTTATACTATTTACCTTCAGATTTTTTTCATAGATAATGATGCATGCACATACTGGACGTAATGCAAAAAACTTTTTCTGCTTTAATAATGCACACATGGTGCAAATGTGAGCTCCAGTGTAACACCAAAAACAACAGCCAGTGGTGACTGGGCATTGTTGACTGCCTTTATTAAAAACTTGAGACAATAAATCCCCTCAGCCCATTATTTGTTTGCTGACGCTGTGACATACAGGGGTTCTACTTCATCTGCAGGTGTGTTTGTGCCCCTGGTCTATAATGTGTCACTTTGAGCAGAACTCTGGGATCTGCAATATTAAAATGCACTTACTTTTATAACCACAGGTGTCACCTGTCATCAGGACTAAAATCAGCCAGGATTATAACTTTAAGGTGCCAAACATTAGAATTTAAGATGATAAATTAAATTTAATTGATGAGGCAGTGCAGCACATTTAAAAATATAGGTTGCTATTATGAATAAAATAATAAATAGGAAAAAAGTAAGAAAATCAAAATGACACAGACATTAATTTATGTTTCTTTCTTTGAAATACCCTATAATCACATAACTTACATAACTCTGATATTATTGTACACTTAGCGCTGTATACTCCGAACTGAAGTCATAAACATTCATGTCAGACTAAACTCTATTCCGCTAATAAAAATGAGGGTACAATAAATTTATATGTGGGTCGGTTTTTATCCACTACTACATCATCTGGTTATTACTCAGCCTCTTTACCTCAAGGGCAGTCTGCTGCCTCAACATGCCATGCTCTTTATGACTGAAAACACAGCTTTTCAACTTTTATATTCAGCACATGCTATTTGGAGGATGTGATTATCCAAACTCCAATAAAGTATAGCCTCATAGCCTTGGCACTGTCATTGACACATTTTATTTTTAAATTAGGCTGATTTTTCTATAAAATGAATCTCAGATAGTGCATATTTATGCTCACAAACACAGTTATGCTTGCAGGTAGAAGACCAGTTTTGAAATTTTAGTGTGTGTTTTCAAAAGCATGATGTGAGTTACCAGGACTTACTCAGGTATGGATAATATTATCATTGGCCACGTGAAAGCTCCTGCTTTCAGAAGGGTTCACAAGTTAAATGAGTCTTGCATAAAAGCAAAGAAGTCTGAAGGGCTGTAACAGAATCCCTCTGTTCAGTTGTACTTTAGTTTGCGCCTCATATACTTTAGACAGGAGCTCAACACAGGTGTGTGTGGGGGGGTTATGATTCGGGGTTACAGCATGTTTCAGTCACATTATATTTATTTCATTTCAGTAATCTTAAAGTTAAAGAGACACCATTCAAATTCACCAAGATAATGAAATACAACATTTATTTCTGAACTTATTTTAAAAAATTGTTTTTGCTTCTTAAACAATAAATCACTAAAGAGTACCTCCCCATTTTTAGAAGTATACTTTTTTGCCTTCTTGCCCAGAGTTAAGAGAAATACCACTTGCATGTCTGTATGCTAAACATGAAGCTGGAACCAGCAGCTGCTTAGCTTTGCTTAGCTTAGCTTAGCTTAGCTTAGCATTAACACTGAAAACAGGGGGACACAGCTAGCTACAGAGTACCAGCACCTCTAAAGCTCGTTAATAAGCATGTTATATATCATTTGTTTAATTTGTACAAGATCCAACAGCAGTAGCCTGCAACTTGTTTTTACACTTTGGATTTGTACATGTTAAACAGACAAGAAATAATGTGTTAATTAGTGAGCTTTAGAGGTGCTGGTAGGGATTTGTTTTAACCTTTAGACAGAGACAGGCTAACTGTCTCCCTTTTTCCAGCCTTCATGCAAGGATAAGGCACAGATATGAGAGTGATATTGATGTGTCCATCTAACTCTCAGTAAGAAAGCAAATAAGCGTATTTCCCAAAATCTTTTTAAGTGTACAAGCTATAACTCTACATCTGTTGGATTACATAACCTAATATCTTTAAAGTATTAATATAAACAGATAATAATTTTCAGAGGGAAAATAAACGGAAACCAGACAAATGAAGTGACAGACAGTATGACAGACAGACAGACAGATGGTCAGAGGGAGGAGATGGGAGATGAACAGCAGTGACTGACATCCTTCCAGCCCTCTGTGAGCCTCATGCCACAGTCATTCCCTCTCAGCCAGCCAGAAAAGCACTCTGCAGGCTGCAAGCTGCCAAACACTGCAGTTTTCCTCCTCATGAACAGGGCTCTGAACCCAAACCCTGTGGCCAAGTGCAAGAGAGGTATTAGGGCCCATGTCAAAACAGCTTACAGCCAAACAGTGTGCTCTAAAAGGCCTGGGCCGATTCATGGAGTCATTCAAAGTGACAGGACCCTGAGCCTCTCCGTCTTTGACAGCCTTGTGCGCTGGAGTGAGGAGGGCTAGTGCTTGGCTAATGTTAGGGAACATGGTGTGGGTCTTTGTTAGCATTGGCAGCTGAGGCCCATTTCTTAAAAACAGGAGTTTTCCGTTAAGAGCAAAGCTCAGCACACGCTGCTGGCAGCAGTTATATGCATGGCAGGTAGTGGTCATACTTTAGTTGAGGTTTCATTCTGGTTAATCTGTTGACTTGGATACACTGTGGTTGAGTCTCCCTGTTGTCCTGGAGAAACCAGTTACCTACTAAATCCCCATGTGAGCAACAGTGGGTGAATTCTAGCAGAGGAAAGAAACAATCATCATGGTCATGTGTGCACGCTTGCTGTTTGTCACCATGTTGATTTGTTGACATCAAATTGTACTCAAAACCCTTCGAGACAGAACAGACACAAACTGACAGAGCAAGATGTTTCTGTGCCACTGTAACCCTTCTAGCATTAGAGTAAACCTTATGCCAGATCCCACTACACAATATTTTTGTCTTTCACAATGGTCACTGTGTCAGATTAGGCAATCATAGTGCCATAAATTCTTGGCATGTCTTGGTTGAGAGACTGGAAACACTACAAGTATGACCAATAATTGTTCACAACCTTGCGTGAATACATAGGTTGTCAGGAGGAGGGTCAAGAAATTGTCAGTCATGGTTACAAAAGTGCTATGTGTGATGCTGGCGGTCTTGTGTTCTAAAAAGAAAAAGAAATATAAGTAAAAATCGATTGTGGGCCCGTTCCTAGGTGTCATGAATAGGGCAGTATGGGCTGTCTATCCTTCAAAGAGAACTTGAGATAATGAATGTGTCAACATGTCAAGAACATTACATAAATGTAGCTAGCTACCAGGTTCATTGTATGTAAACAGAAGGTCTCGTGGAGGGAAAAATGATTGGGTTTTGGGAATCGCATACACTGGTAAATGAAGATACAGAGATATGTTTTAATATCAGGTGGTTTCACAATCACTATAAATGAATGTCCTCTGGCACACATATGTAAACACCAACATAGAAGGTCAAAGCTGTCCAGTGGCTGTCCAGCCGAGCTGAGCCGCATTTGGTGTCTCAGACAACGGGGAGAACAGCAGCTCATCTCCGCCTCCTCCGCAGGCTGATTCAGGCAGTAAAACCTGATCAAGAAAATGATCACTGATGACTGACAGCAGGTGTTTCAGCCTGTGGAGAAGGCGGAGATGAGCCGTTGTTCTCCCCGCTGTCACTTAATGCGGCTCAGCTCGGCTGGACAGCCGCTGGACAGCTTTGACTTTCTGTGTCAGTGTTTACATATGTGCACCAGAGAGCACTCCTACGTCAAGGAACATGTCATAGGAGATGTCAAACTAGGCAGGAAAGTACAAAAAATTCTGACATGCTAGACTTTTCGTAAGGGTGTCATGGGGCATCCCAGACACCACATCACTGTTCTTCGATTGTGTCACACTACACGCCCGTTCATCATTCCCAACATTCATAATCAGGCCCGACGCTGGAAATTTGTTGGCAAAATCATGTCAAAATCGGGCTGAATTTGTGTATTCTGATCCCAGCATTAATCACATTTCTCATAATCAGAGTTTGTACCTAACCTGGTTAACCAAGTTATAATGTGCACAAATGCTGGCTCAACTTCAAGCTGCTGGGTAGGAAATTATATCTGTGGGTATTTATAGTCACAGCTGGCAGCTCTCTGCTGTTGGGAGGGTTTTTTTTACAGGTGCAGCATCTGCAGTTATGTGTTACTGGATTACACATAGCAATTTAACAGTAATCCATTCATTATATTGTACAATAACTCCTACGGTAAAAGGAAATCAGTTGACTTAATAAATCTTAATAATTGAGACACTGAGGCATAGTTTCAATATATTAGATATATATTGAATTATATTTTATTAATAAAGATTTTCAATGATTATAACAACACGATGATAATGTTGATTATAAAAATATTGAAATAATGGTATTTTAATTAATATGCAGTCTAGCTCCATATTGTTTTGTTTTGTTTGACTTTTTTATACTTACCAAACAGTTTTTGCAGTTTCCCAAAATCAAAAGTCATAAGGGTTCAGTATCAAAGTGGATTATCTCGCTGTTAATACTTTTAAACAAGCAATCAGTAATCTACAATGGACTAAATTTAGAAAGTCCAAAATACCTAAAGAGTCGGAAATATTATTTTTTTTCTTGTCGGAATTATTCCTTTATCAATACTTTTCTATTTTTTTCATCAGTTTTTTTCCATTTGTCAGGATGTTGTTCCTTTGACCCTTGACCTGTTTGTCTGCTTGTAATGCTGCTGAACAAGGTGTCGAAGCTTATTCTACTCTTGCAGTCTCTACAAGTCCACTGAATGAATGAAACAGGACACAAAGGCACCTGACAAGTAAGTTTCAGTGTGACATTACTGGTATGTGCAGCAGAGAGGATCCAATATCACTCTCTGCTGAGCTAGACACAGATTGCCCTGGCAAGCTAAATAAACAGTAGATTAATCTGTCTTCTTACTGCTAGCAGTCAGTCATGGAAGAAATCGAGGCTTTTGACAGCTAGTCTTTCAAGATGAAGCACTGATAACGAGGACTTGAGAAGGGAACTGTAATGTGAGGCTTCTGTCAGACAGATAAGAACAAATGATGAGATTCAGGGTGTAACTCACAACATTGCCATTGTTATGTGGTGGCAAATAAAAAGATGAATGACTTGGGAACTGCAGGTGGTAATGTTGTTTTCATGATTCCAATAGATTGTGATTTATTCTATTCGGAAATACTCAATTTCATGTCTACAACGACTGATTTTAAATCAGCTTTCACTGATAGCATTTTCAGAACTAATATGCACAGCTCAGGTGAGTTCATGCCAGTCCACGTGTCTGCATTTATAACAAGGAAATGTTAATCAGATAATATCTGTGTAAGGCTTTTGACACTTTCCTAGAGTAAGAGCTGCAGCAGGTTTCAGGGGAGCGCCACAGGACCGCCCAGGCGAGCAGCAGGCTTCTCTTATCAGACAAGGCCTCATGCTGTCAGCACAGCGAGTGTTGAGTCTGCTCCGTAACACTGACATCGTCCAGACACCCACAAACTCCAAGAGGCAAGGAACTGTTTGTTGTCTCCAGACCTCATTTTAGTTACGACACTGTCTCCTGTACGCCAAGCTGCCTGAGTGCACGTTGCAACTGAATGTCACATTTTATTTTTGTCATTCTTATTTTTAATGAAGAGGAAACTGTGAATTCTCCTGTCTTGTATTTCTTCCACAATGCTCTTTCACATATATTTTGAGAACCTGTCAGTCTAACTATGCTGTGCTATTGTATTACTGTCAGAATGGCAGCCAGTGAAATTGAACAACAAATACCTGCATTTTTACTTGGAAAACAAAAGGAATCTGTATTCTAATGATACTACACCAGAGGGGGTTTGGAAAAGAATAAACATTTGCTCTGCATCATACATTAACACACCTGTGCTTTACTACATTAAGCCAATATTTGACTTTTAACAGAACCTGGAGGCTAGCTGGTCACCACTATTCACCATCTGTATGATGGATATGATGCATTTTGCTCCAGTAATTGACAATAATTCTAATACTAGATTAATCTTAATATTAAGATTTTTCTACTTTTCATTGTAAATTATATATCTTTGCTTGTTTTGTCCTCCCAGCAGTCCACACTGAATTTGAAGACATCACCTGGGGTACATGGAAACTGTGGATTTATGTTATACATTAACTTAACAATTTGAAGAAATGATAACTTATCATCACTACTTTTTTTGTAATGTGATTCATGGTTTCCTGAAATTGTGTAGAAATTAACTGATATAAATCTGTAAATTCACAAGTTTCCCTAACAGGACTATGTCTGTTGTTACTAATTACAGGAAAAAAGTTACTGATTGTTTTTCATTGGTATACAAATCAGTTGATAATAGTTTAACTCCAATTAGTTGCTACTTTGACCTAGAGGTGCTTATGTCAGCTGAACATGTAAAAATACCTGTACCTAAAATACCTGCCTTAGATTGTTTCCAGGAAACTTAATAGGAAATTACAGAGCCATAAAATAAAATGATTAATAGAAAATGAAATAAGTTGCAGCTCTATGATTGATCTATATAAGTTGCATATAAGCAAAGTATTAATAGTAAATATCTGAAATTCATGCTGGAAATAGAATATAAACATGTAATCTTGATACATTAATACATAATTATGATTCAATACTAAATATTAATATCTGCCTTCAAGAACAAACAATCAAAACATATCTACACCTACAGAGGGCACATACATTAACAAACACTCACAACGGCACACACGTTATAATTTTTAAAAGACATCTGAATGAAAACGTCTCAGTCCATAATGTGGTTTCGACCTCTGCAGTGATGTGGTCTGACTTAAAAATCATTTTTTTATCTGTTTAAATAAAACAATCAATTAATAAGCAGTCAATATATCGCCATTTTCAACCCCTTGTTGTGTTGTATCTGTTATCTAAGCAGAATTATTTTTATTATCAGTACAGTGTTGTTTACATGTGCAGACAATCACTATCTTTTCACCCTGTTCACCTCATACATGAGTAAAAATACAAGAGAACACATACACAAACACACAGGAGACAGAGCAAACCGCATTCTTATAATTATTTAGCAGCAACATACCAACATGCAGAAAATATTCTCAGTGTTGTTCTGGAAGACACTGTCATTTGGAGGCTTAGCGGAAGCAAAAAGCACATTACAAGCTAAATTCCACTGCTGGGGATGAGTGAAAATACCAAGCAGACTCACTGCACGGTACAGTACAACATGTGTGCTTCCCATCTGGTATGCATGTTCACTGTAATCAGCATAGGAGTGTACACTGTGATTCGAGGGCTCAACCTCTTATTTGGACGGCTATCTGAGGAAGTGGTTTTCAGCTGCACATCCAAGGGATCCTCTACCCGCTCTCTGTCTGAAGTGTTTCTACCTGGTTTAAACCAGATGGCCTTGAGCTGCAACGGCGGCAGGTGTGTTGAGTGTGAGCGCTGTACAGTATCTCAAATTGTCAGTGTACTTGTTTACAATATTTGTACATTTATCACTTTTTTTCCAGTTGAAATTTTACAAACTGTTGTTTGTTGCGTTGTCTTTCTGATAAATTGAGAGCTAAAAAGAGAAATCAAGTGTCATGCTGGAGGAGGATTTTTTATAATCTGGCAACACAATAGTTGTTATTAAAGGCTTGTAACTGATCTATAAAGCTCCTTATAAACCCTTTATAAATGGCACCTTGTCAGAAAGTTGTTTCAAAAGGTGACTAATTATTAGCACGAATCAATTATGATTGTATTTATGATAGAGAGCATGTAGTTGCAGAGTTTTGTTGAAAATTGTTTCTCATAAATGTGTCTCATTATTATGGGATGTATGCAGCATTGATAGAATCGGGATTGGGTATGTGGATTGATGATTCTGTCAATAGTCTTTTCTCTTAAAAAGTTGGTACTGACTCCTCAGTCTCCTCTTGTAATTTGTAGTTTTGTTAAAGGGTGTCAGTTTGTAAAACATGCTTTGAAAGCTGCCTCATCTGCATTAATAAATCAATAATAATCCAACTGAAAAGACACTTTAGTACAAAGTAAGTTTCACTGAAAACTAACTGGTGATTTATTTTAGAGAATGTTATTTTAAACATTATTTTCCATGACAATATTTTTTTTTAAAGGAAACACTTAATTGTGTTACATTGTTATTGATTCAGTCAAAATTAAAACACAAAATACTGTCAATATTAGCATCA
This sequence comes from Thunnus albacares, assembly GCF_914725855.1. Taxonomy (NCBI): domain Eukaryota; kingdom Metazoa; phylum Chordata; class Actinopteri; order Scombriformes; family Scombridae; genus Thunnus; species Thunnus albacares. The sequence continues at coordinate 9,149,875 of NC_058107.1, forward strand.
GGCCTTGGAAACCCACACAGGCTGATCTCAGCTGGAGAATGATGCTCTCAGTGATGCAGGGTTGGAGGGGATGAACTGTCAAAACCATGATGAGGGTTAACTTGTCTGCTGTCTGCCTGTCTGTCAGCGGGTTTGACAAATTGACTAGAATCAACTGACTGACAGATGTAGTTCTGCGGGCCACAAGCGCATGCACACACACATACACACACACACACACACACACACACACACACAGAAACTACTGAGCAGGAGGAAAGAATGAAAAAGAGTGAAATATTACAGTCATGAGCATTGAAATACAGAGAGAACACTGCCACCACTGTTTTTTCCTTTTGTTACTGCTGTCCTTATCTCATTCCCTCTTTCTCTGTTCATCCTACTTTTCACTTAACCCTCCTCACCCTCTCATCCCTCACTCTAACTTTGAGCCTTAAGCCTCTCACCCAATAAACCACTCGACAGACATGTGATAAGACGATGTAATGAACCCATCTTTAGATTACATGCTGGGTAAATGACTTGGATAGACCCCAAAACTAACAAGAGACCCCTGAACCTTAGCTTAGTCTGAGGGCCCCTCTCGATATGCCAGGGTCAGGCCCCTAGAGACCCTACAGTCTGTAGCGGCCAGTGTCATTGTTCACTGGCCCTGACAAATCAGGACAGGTGGAGACGTTTCTCTCTCTTTGTCCGCCGCCCCACTGCCCCGCCCCGACACCGTCCTGACACCGGATCTGGGAAGTCGAGTCATGCACCACCATTCTTCATAACTCAATACTACCGTTGCTTGAAGCCCTGTTGCCCGGCAACCAAATGTTTTGCCGCTGCACTTTTATTTTGGCCTTTTTCTGTCCGCCCCACACCTCCTCCCTCCACACACACATTCATACACATTCAAGTGTCCCAGGAATTGCATCACTGAAACACATTCAAGATCTCCCATGGATCATCACAAAACTCATAATTCCTCCCATTGTCTCCTTTTTTTTGTTTCACTCCATCTGCACAGGAGATTATCATAGCCTCTGCCTCACTTTCTCCTCATCTTTCAGTACTCTTCTTCTTTCTTCATCTTCCTTTTTTTTTACTCCATATGTCCCTCTCTCTCAGCCTACACTTCAAGCCATTGATCACCGACGTGTGCTGAACCAGCCGTACTTGTGGATTGACAGGTCTGAGAGCTGCGGCTAACCAATGGGAGTGATGGATCGAAGCCGCTTGGTAATAAATACAGAAACTGTACGATAAAAGAGCAGTTCTTCAATCTGCATCTCAGCGAGTCTGAGGTGAGTTGAGAAGAGACACGATGAGGAGATGAGCTTGCTGAAAAAGCCCTCTGGCCTATAAATTGTCGGTGCCTGCCTCTCAGACAGCGCTTCAAACGGAGCAGGCCTGTGTTAATGATAAAGACAAATATCTGAGGTAGACCAAGGCAATATTGATCCTATCCATCACGCCTTGGGAGAGGCCTCGACGGGAGGGCGTGTTGATAGCTCGCTCGCCTTCTGCGGCACAATCAAAAGAGCCAGGAACTTGAAATTCAATTCCAAAGAGCAAACCGCAAGCTGTCTTCCACTCGTGACAACAGCTCCTGTTTACTCAGCGCCAAACACAGGTGGAGAGATCTGAAGTGAACACAGCTCCTTTTTCTTTTCTTCCCCCTTTCAATGGACTGAACACAAGACAAATGCTACACACTGATGCTCACACACACGCACACAACCAATCACTAAAGGTGGAGATCCTCACAGCTATGCATTGTTAAGGTAATTTATTGGACTGTGGAGAGATCTGAAAGGAATGAAGACATGAAGGTGATTTGTCTTTCAGTGACGCACTCTTTTAACAAGGAAAAATAACTAGAAAATAAGAGAATGGAAAAGAAAAAAGGAGAAAGAAGAGAAAGATGTGTATGAGTGTCTGTCAGTGTGTTTCACATATGTGATACAGTGTTTTTAAAACCAAAACAAATCTCTCTATGTGCTCTACAAATAAAGAACGACCTGGTTAGTTTATGTGCATCATCCTTAAAACCGCACACCATTTACACAAGAGGATATGTATGTTTAACTCATTAGGTGGTGGCACGAGACAATTATTTGACTTGTTTCCATTGTGGGCCGAGTTGTGCCTGCTCAGTGCTTCAGACGTGGAAGAAAAAAGGGGGTCTGTGCCTGAACAGAGGGGTATCAGGATGGAGCGATGGAAGGATGTTGTTGTGGAGTGAGGATGAGGTCAGAGGGAAACGGATCCATCCATTAGGGGGTATAATGAGAGGGAGCAGCTGCCTGCCGCTGGGTCAGACAGCACACAGATGTGAGGGAGCCTCAGGGCCCGACAGAGCCGAGGGGGAACGCTAGAGTCCCTGTGCCATGACCTCATTCTTATAACCAGGGCTCCCATTAAGCACCGCTCCCAGCCACTCCAGGCCTTCCACTGGCTGAAGACAGAGATCGTCCATGCCCCAACCTCACCTGAGAAAACCCCCGCAGAACACTGCAGGTCGTTCTGCTCCCACGTTGCTTGGCTAAAATCTTGCCAACCTGGTTAGGCATAGCATGCCAAAGACTGATCTCAGCATCACCTCCTTTGCCCGGCACTAGCTGTTGAATCAAATATTCTCATGGGTGGGTTGAAATTTTAAGCTTCAGTGGGGTTAAATGGAGTGTCGAGAACATTAAATTCTCTGTATATATTTTTCTTTCATGTCAGAAGGTCAACAGAAGTGCCAGTTGGTGCCATGGTGTCAATTTCACTCTTGGACATTTTGTCCTAAAAGTTTGCTTTTAGCAGAAAAAAATATTTAATGTTTGATCTATTGCATTTTATTATTGCAGAGCTTTACCCAACTTTTGCTCCACACTTCACTTTGTTTACACTGATCCTATGGATTTTGGATGCATTTTTACTGCAAGTACTGTGAATCTTTATGCTTGCAAGAACTACAATATGATGATAATCCATAATCTATGTAAGCTATGAAAGCAAATGCATTCTTTTGCATTGCATTTCTTTTTTTTAAAAATTCATTCTTTTTTCATCCTTTTTGCATGTATTAAGTGACATTATAAAGTCTTTATAGAAGGCATGTTTGTGCTGGCAGATTTGGGGTCATATTCTGGAGTGGGAATTGCAACAGGATGAGTCCTTTTCTCTCTCATGATGACATCAATGTTCCCTTGGCAGAAACACGGAGATGCACTCTGTGGATAAAATGATGAAGCAGAGAGAGAGAGCAAGTGTGAGAAAGTAATGTCTATGAAAGGGGAAGGTGGGAAACTCATTGCAATCCCTCTTTTAACTTATAAACTCATTCTGTGCAACCAAACATTGTTCCAGCCCAAAAGACAAATTTTAAAAATTTAAAGTTTTAGTGGAGGTACCAATGGCACCAAATATGTCATGCTGAATTTTAGGTTTATGTGTATAAAATGATGCACATAACATCTTTAATATTTCCATTCATTTCAGTTGTACAGCCAATAAAAAAAACACATGGCCTTGCTCACTGTGACTATCATACAGTTTCAATGAGGAGCTGGAACAAACAGGCAGGATAAGAGGATTTTCACAACCCTAAAGCTACTGAAGGTGAAGATGTTAAAGGCTTATGGTATAATTGTGATTGTAATAGAATCTCTAATAGATTAACCAGCCATATACAACAGGCATATGCATAGCACAGGACAGTGACACATTCATCTCTTACACACACACACACACACACAGACGTAAAAGAGTCATAAGATGATGACATGCATGCATGCACACACACGTACATTTCTGCAAGACGTATGATTTATGCTCTTCAGATACCTCACTGCTGCTGCACGCTCAAGTGACGACACTCACACACACACGCGCACACACACACAGACACACACATACACACACATACACTGAAGAAGGAGCAGTGATTCTCCAAGGTGTTGACACATGCAGCCATTGCAGATGACTGTGTGGCTGACAGTCGGTGGTGAGTTGAGTGTTGTTCCCTCTGTTGTTACAGGCCCCTGCAGTCTCTCTCTCTCTCCCTCAGACGATGACATCCAGCTTAGTCACTCAAGTGCTCTTGCTTTGTAATGCATGTTCCCTTGTAACTGCGGCGCTCTCTAAACAAAACTAGAAGCTTTTCTTGGAGAAGCAGGACACCCTTGTAGGTGCTTTATCTCACTGACGTGGTTGGATGGAGGTACTGAGAGGGAAGTAGACATAAATCCCTCTCTGCATAGTGTTTGTGCATATATGCCTTTTGTGTGTAATCTGGCAGTCTGGTGAATAAAATGTTAATTCTGGTACACCCTGTATTTAATATTGCATATATAGTGACATGCAAGATTTTTTTGGCTATATATATATATATATATATATATATATGTTGCCCATCCCTACACATTTACCTTCATTTTTGCCTTTACCAAAAAAAGTTTTATTACATTTATTATGGTTGAAATTGTTGGTTGCATATGGTGCTTATATTTTAAGTGCACTTTGTTGCATCTCATATTAGCTGCTGCGATGACCCAGTATGAAAGTTTCAGTTAATTCAAAACAAAATCAAAACTGCTCATCCCAAAATAATTTGTACTAAAATAGATAAGCATCAGGCATAAAGGTCATAAAGGAGAGTTTTACAATACATTTGGGTTTGGCGGCTTAGTCTCATTCAGCCATGAATGTGAAAATATGAACCACTGGCTTTTATGTCAAGAAAATACTCAGGTATTTTGTTGCTGCAAGCGTTGGATATATAGTTGCATGGCAACATTACAATTCCGAGCGACACAAGCAAGAAACACAAGCTGGGCTAAAAGAAACCCAGAGAGCACTATTTGGGTCATTGAATACCTCTGTGTTTACCCTGAGACTAGTGTGGGATTGACGCTTCGATCCCCACCTCCTTCTGGGAGTTTTTCCACCATGACATGTGCGATGGGGAAACTTAAGCCTCAGCAGATCTCCCAAACAGGAATTTTCACTTCTCCTCTTTATAATCCCATAACCCCCACTGCCTTAAAACCACTGTGTGCATGTGTGTGTGTATGTGTGTGTGTGCAAAGCCGCACATGTGTGTGTGTGTGACAGGTCTAAGTCTTCTTCAAACAGCAAATCAGTACAGCCTACTGCTCAGTATAAGCACCCAACAAAGGAGAGCAGCCAGTCAGCCAATCAGCACGGGGCTGAGTGATGATTGGACATGCTGTTTTATGACCTTTCAGGTGAATCACACAAAGACTACTGGATATTGCTCTTGGCTGGCCCATATGAAATGCTAATGCAGAGAAAACATGGCAACGATGCCACGTTTTAATGTGCAAACTTTATCATCGTCCTCCTGTGAAGAGCCCGCACACAGGCATCATTCATCTGGGATCACTGAAAAGGACTATACCAACATAGTGGGTATGCTAAAATAAACCTCTGCATGAAAAAGTCAATTTTCCCCAGTTTCAGAAGTCAGTTTGATGTCAAACGTCAAAAGACCTAAGAATGTCAAAGACCTTTTTGAATCAAGTTGCAAGCAAATAAAATTGTTTTCCCCCTGGAACACTTTTTTACTTATCTATCTAGAAAATCATAACCCGCATAACCTTTATTAAACAACCAGCTGTGCCACCTTCTTTTTGTAGTATACCGGTCACTCAGGTTGGTATACACTCCATCTTCGCTATACAGGTTTATTTGCAGAGTGCAAGTAGTAACATTGCACTGTAATCAAATTCAAAGGACTGACATTTGCTGCAGACGTCCATTCATCTTGGGGTCAGAGACCTTGAAAAGACAACTGTGATTTGGCAGTGGCGCGAGCAAATCCATCCTTCAAATCTGCCCAGACTGGCAAGAGCTTACACTCCAGCTCAAGTATAAAAGCACACATCATAAACACTCGCTAAGACCGCAGAGGACGCCAGCAGCGGTGGTTAGCACAGCTTTCCCTCCAGAATAACATTACTGAGCATGGAAGAGAGTTGTTCAATAATGTCTCTAAGCAATTGCAGCAGGTTGAATCAAGCTGTTACTGTTGTTGTATTTATTTCCTTTAAGGTTGCCACTGAAGGCGCACTACACTTTACGGTGAAAGATAGCCGGCAGATCAGGCTGGGAGATGGCAGAGAGGAAATGAGGTGGAAAAACAGGCTGCTTACTTAATACTACACACACATTTTTACTGGCAAGCTATCATTGCCTTCCCCCACCATCATAAGCCTCTATACCTCTGAATTACCAAAACAGAAAAGAGAGGTTATTATTACAGTCTTTGTTATTTTTTAGCAATATGCTATTTAAATCAAATCACTACATTGGACTTTAAAAACAAGTCGCCCACCTGTTGCAGGATCTGGAAATTACACAGCAGGTTGAGAAAACAGGTAATTGGTTGTTTGACAGGAGAGGCTGTTGACAGACCCTCTGTGCTTAATGCCATGTAATTTAAAGCCACTGTAAATCCAAATCCACAATAGACTTCTGACTATGTAATTTAGGGTCTTATGTACATAATAGAAAGCATCTAAAAAGTATTAGAAATTAGTTTCAATCCAAATTCGATATTAGGTTTGAATTGGGCATGGTTATGCTCGGACATTTTTTACGTAAATTACGCACTTGCACAAACCTATCACAAACAACGTGACACGCTGCCGTAAGCATATTGTCTCATTTCCAGTTGTCAGAGTTTCTGTGTTATTGGTAGCGCATGTCAACCCAGTTAATTTTGCTACATTCTTCATTCCTGCATCTCATTACCTGCTGTACATATAAACATACACTAGTTCTGCTCAAGCACTCTTAGCTCTCTCCTTGTTTTAGAGACTTGTTTACACGCTTTTCAGGTCTTCAAGCCACTTAAGCTTAGCAGTTAGCGATGGCTTCCCTCTCTCCCCCTCACTCTGCTGCTCTCTCTTGCTCATTGTGTCTTATGTTTAGCTATTCATCTGCCTCCTTTAGTGATGATAGTACAAGTAATAAGTATATTTATGGTGTTGGAGGGGAGGCTCAGTGAGTTAGAAGCACGGCTCTGTGCCATTGCGACCCAATTGTTAGCTACTGTAGCCAGCCTCCAGTAGCCGGTGCAGGTGTCAATCAAAATCTGATCTGCCATGCCTACACAGTCGTGAGAAATGGTCTAAACAGGAAAATTAGCTGTTTTCTAGGTTTTCTAGTAGTTATGAACATTTATTTTCACTCAGATTTTTGTGTATGCTTAATGAGACGCTCAACTTTGATATCATATATGCATGTTTACTATTTCAAGCCAAATTTCCAGAGGCTTTGAAGTACAACATGTAGTATTGTTTTCTTTTTTTATGATCATTGTCATTAACTGGTGTAATATCCATAAATAAATGAGATCATGGTTTCTTATCTCATGCCAGTTGTACTATGCACTTTATGTGCTCTTGTTAAAACAATCTCCCTCCTAAACTAGTGCAGTGGACAGATCCACCAAATAAACCACCTTAAGAATTATACTGCTTTCAAAATTAGGATTGTAAATGTTACCAGAATCAACTGAAATGAATTTTTTGTGTCCTCTAATACCAATACTGACACTGTCTGTGTTGGACTTGCTCTGTGGTGTGGAATAATTTATTTTACCCTTGGCTGACATTTTTGTGAATGAAACTTGCCCGCAAATTGGGGAGAACAGGTAGACTTATGTGTTAATTTATATATTGATTTCTGTTGTGTCACCTCTAAATGTCTTCTTTAAATCTTTAATGTCACTTCTTGTACTTCTCAGATTATTGTCTCACTTGCAAAATGCAAGTTTATACAATGAAAAGACAATTTGTGGGCGTCAGACTAATGATAATCTCACAAATGTGCACCTACTCATTAACAGGTGGAATTCATCAAGTTGAAACGAGCCAAACATGTGATTTACATTTTGCGCCTAAAACTTCAGTACCCATTAGCCTCAGTGGCTGTAGGTAGGCCCACACATCTTCCCATTTAAAAACACACAGATGACACATAACAGCACAAACTCTCACCCAAAACCTTGTTGTGTTGTGCTAAACAACGAAACAATTAATATGCTGAGAAAGGATTAAGAGGCTTTTAGGTCAAAAACAACATATCCCACAGTGCCTCAGAAGCGTTTGCTGTAGTGGAATGCCAACCTGCCATTACCAGGAGATTACCTGTAATCTCTTATTACTCGGAACAGGGTGGAGAGGCTTTCATGCAAAGCATCTTAAAAAATCAAATTGTGCTGTCAGCCGGGCTTAAGACTTAGTTTATACACAGACTCATATTTGTAGAGAAACATGCCTGCATTTGTACCCGGACTACTTTGTAGGACAGTGCTTGAAACAACCGCACAGACATGGTTTTTAACTCAGACTTTAGTGTCAACAGAACTCAAAATGAACTCCTGTTGTCTTTGGGGATAACAGCAGTCTCTTGCTGAGGGATCAGTCCATAAAGACCTTATGATCATCAAAGTGTTAAATTGTATTTATGCAAACACGGCAAACTGCATGGAGAAGTTTACAGCGTAAATCCATGTGCATTCATCAGCAGTAGAAACCGCCAACTTTGCCACAAAAACAGAGGCAGGGAACATGTAAAGACAGAACAGCAGTGAACATGGAAATATTGGTGTGTGAACTACATTGTCTCTCTCTCTCTGTCTCTCTCTCTCTCTCTCTCTCTCTCTCTCTCTCTCTCTCTATCCTGGATAATTGCTGTTTTGTCTTGACTGCATGTGCTGTTATTTATTTGCACAGGAACTGAGACAGTTTCCCTCGGGGCAAGAGATGTTTTTCGGCTAGGAGTGTTCCTTGTCTTCTACAAAGAAAAAAAAAGCAACGAGAGAAACAGGTATTATTTCCAGCCCTCATAAAAAAAAAAAAACAGAAATAGCTTTTTAAAAACCCCAATTAATAGGTTTAGATTACTGTAATTGATGTCTGCTACATCACATGGTTGATCAAATTGTAGCTTCATGGGAGGACAGTAGTTTTGCATCCTGCAAAGTCTCAGTGAAACAGAAATTAGAGCGTCTTCTATTTAGCGTCTTTATCTTCTATACTGTGATGTATTTCCCAGTGAACGGGAATATTTGAGCAGTGTACAGTTACAAGAGGGATTTAAATCAAATCCTTTGCATTTGATTGGACCATTTGAAAAGTAGGCAGGGCTTACAGAGTTAAGCATGATAAGGAGCTGCAGAGAGAAACTGAGCTACAGAGGACTGTTGGCTCCACGCACACCTCCTTCACCTGTTGTCAGATCAGAAGGATGAAGGCGAGATGAATGAATTAGACTTCAGCCACATGTTTTTGCCATCTGATATCAAAACACACCCACACTTCTATCTATCTTTCTCCATATTACTCAGTTAGCTACTACAGCCCACAAACGGTGAAGTGCGGTTTTATATGACTTTTACATGATTTATATGTGGCTAGCTACTCGCCCAAAGTCACATTTGATTGGATAAACTTTTGTAAACAGCCGTGAGTGCAAGATGAGTCATCAAACATTTGAAACCATAGACGCCACACTGACTACTTCAGCCTGTTGCTGAGATACGTTAACATTGCCTCCATATTGGACTCGCCAAAACTGGCCTGTAAACGGGTAGCTGCGGCATATATAACGTTTACATTTCTCAACCAATTTCAATGAGTCGTTTTTATATTCAAGGGTTTATGATCTACGTGGAGGTTTGAAAAAAAGGTTTGAAAAAAAAGGTTTTGAAGAAGAAATACTCTGATACTGATTTTTTGACATATATGTGGCATATAACAAGAAATGAATAAACAGATAACACAGAGACAGGATTAAAACTGGGAAAATGTATTTTTCATTTCACTTGGTCTTTAAAGCAGACTTTTATAGCTGCTGCATGGTCAATATTTATCTATGCAGCTAAACAATGACGACTTTTCAGCGTGACGCCTGGTATTTTGAATGCAAACACAAAGCGGCGCCTGCAAACATCAGCCACTGCGGTAGTACGATCCTCAAGCACTTCATGTGGTTGGAAAGGTCACATCTAACTTTTACTCTGCTTGATCCCCATTAAATTAGAGGACTGAGAAACTGAAGGAGAGGCTGAGAGAGGGGAAAGAGGAACAAGGGGGAAATGAGAAGGCAGAGAGACGAGATGATTGAAAGAAGAGAAAGAAAAAGGAAGAGGAGGAATTGTTGGAAACAGGTCTGTCATAAATTATAGTATCCTAGCAAGCATGTTGAATTGATGTTGATATGACAGCTTAAATCAACAACAAAATCTGTGTAGCAACAAAAGGAAAGATGAGATGATGTCTGCAGTCTTTTATAGCTGCTGCCTTCATTGTTGTGTAATCTGATATCATTCTGACAGCACAAAGTCAGTTTCCAAACCTGTTTCAAGAGCTACATGCACCATGCTAGGTGCTTGCTGAGAAATGAACCACATTACCCAGCATGTATCAGTGCACTCCCATGTTTCACCTTTGTCTCTGCGGTCCAGATGTCAGTTTTAGCCCCTCAAAAGTGAGTGTACCATTGGGTCGTGTCTGTAAGGCCGGCGCAGGGCTGCACAGGGAAACAGGTGTCTCTGACATGCAGGGCAGGAATTTGTGACAGGCATCTCCCCGGACGAATGGCAGGGGGGAGTGAGGATGAACAGGACCGCAGATGAAAGGCCATTGCGGCTCCACTCACATTTTCAAGTCCTCCCATCACTTTGACGATACATCAGCTCTTCACGGGGTCTGTGAATGAAACATACCACTGTGACACACTGGCTGAGTGTGTTTGTGGAGTATGTATGCAAGTGCAAATGTATTTCTACACAGAAAGCATCTGTATAATATTTTGGAAATGTTTTGCATGTGTCTGTACATGTGAGCATATGGGACTGCTTTTCGTAGACTGTGCATGTGTGTACATGTATGCCAGCATATGTCTGTGGGTTTATGTGTGCATGTGTGTTTGTAAGGACATCAAGCAGAAAAGCCCCAGGTTAATCTCAGTCATTACTGGGCCCCTGAAAGTGCTATGTGACACTTGGATGGATTGATGACTAATACACAGACAAGAATATGTGGATGTATCGTATTGTTTGTATCGCATGTATTTTTAATGTGACTGTGTTAACTATGCTAGGCCTCTCATGTAAAAGAGACAATGTATCTCAAGAGATTTCCTGGTTATAAAGGAAAGGCAAGTTTATTTGTAGAGCACATTTCAACAACAAGGCAATTCAAAGTGCTTTACATAAACATAAAAGGCATCAAGACAAAATGTAAACAAATGACACATTTAAATACAATTAAAAAGCGTTAATAGAGAATAAAATAAGCTACAATAGAATAAGAAATAAAACATGAGAATAAAGATCACAGTGCAGTCTGAGACATGAATAAGAAGCCCCAAATTAAATTAAAGGCAGCAGCAGACAGAAAAGTATTAAGCCTTGATTTAAAAGAACTGAGAGTTGCAACAGACCACATGTTTTCTGGGAGTTTGCCTCTGGTATGTGGAGCATAAAAACTGAATGCTGCGTCTCCATGTTTAGTTTTGACTTGAAAGGTTAAATCAAGTTTATTAAAAAATCATATCATATGATATCAGTGGAGGCGTCTTCCTGATAAACTAAAGAGCTAACTAAAAAGACAAAATGAGTGTCCTTCTGGTGGATATAAATTATATGAAATAGTTTTTCATAAACTGACAGCACAGTTTTTAATAAACTGAACTGAATAAATTGATTTTTTTTTAAAGCATTTGTTATCACTTATATATATATTTATTCATTATTAATTTTTCATTTGGATAAAGGATGTCCTATAAGAAAGTGGTACAATGACATCATATCATACATGTCAACTTGATACCTTGGTGTAAAGACCACAGGAGACAACTAATAGCTATTATTTTACATTAGCACTAATGTTGACTTGAACAAATTTAGGATCACATTTATCATTATGCATTAAAGTGAAGTGGCTTGTAGCTCTGTAGCTTTGTTTTGTGTAAAGGTACTGCTCTGGTCAAAACCTATGTTTCCAAAAAGTGAGACATGCAGCACCAGAAGTACAGCATTATCCTCATTTTTGTCCCACTAAGCTATACAGTAATTTCTAAATCTAGACTAGTGTTGGACAGTAAACCATTATTTAGTAACACGTAACAGTTGTTTACTGTCTTACCAGCAGTTGATATCAGTTTGGTTTCTCTGAGTTCAGTGGAGAAACTGGATGATATTGTTCTTGGCACATGGACTAGAAGTGTGGGGGGGTAGCTATTCTCAGGTAAAAGTGGAGAAATTTGACTCTTGGTAACTCCAAAATTGTCCTATTTACATGTAATGTCTTAGCCTAAATTCAGGAATCACATGGGTTTGTTCAGAGTTGGCGGGTGTGTGAACCCTGCAGTGTCACTGTGAGGACCAGACTACTGAAGAGCTTGTGCAGTGATCCGGGCCAATGATGGTCAGTAAATACCTCCAAACCATAGACTGGCTGCTTATTAACCACAACGGGTCTCATGCAAGAACATTTTCATATTATTATCCTCAATCTTTCCACTGGGTGTTCCAAGTCAGAGTCACCGAACTCTCTCTCTTGTCATAAATCACTTGTTTCAGCCTGATGAATGCCACCTGTGTTTGTGAGATTTTATCATGAACATTATGAATGCCCTCGAAAATTTACATATAAGGCAAACTGTTCCACAAGTTTCCTTCACAAAAATCAAAGAGTCAAAAGAAGAATTCACACTGCAGAGCTTAAAGTTCTGCTGTCGGAAATCAAAGCGCTCCACGACTAGTGTGACAGGCAGCCGAGGGATCTGACACTCAGTGTCACAGACATTAGAGGAGAGAATATTAAAGCCAACAGTAGGTGATGTGACACTGTCAGGTGCAACAGAAGATGATACTGGACAGAGACCTGCAGAAAGACCCTGAGGCGACTGTCAAAGTGAGATTGTCTTAACAACTACTGAAATGTGTATGTTGCTGTTCTGAAATATACCAATAAAATCATAACATCTAGAAAAAAAACTCAGTTAATTGGTAAACCAGAATAGTGAAAGTATAGTGAACAGAATATTAAGTTTGTATTTGATTTTCTATTCCTGTACGTGTTAAATACAGAGCATAGCGTGAATGTGTGTGTGGAGGCTTTTGAGTTGTTCAAAGGCACCTTTGACGAATAACGAGTAATGTAACTAATTACTTTTGCTGTTGATTAATTAGTAATGCAATTGCTTTTTCAATGACTAATACATATTGCGTGACTAATTGCATTTTCCAAGTAAACTACTCAACACTGCATGTGACTTACGATATAAAATGCAGTGTCGGTCGTTAGAGTCTGCCAATCTTCCCAGCAGTGGCCTAGTTTGTTTACAGTACTAATGTCTCCAAATGAATGTGTTAATGATTTGTTGATGTTAAAATGCTACATGTAGCACCTTTACCCTTTACATTACCTTTACATTGAGAAACTTGATCTACACATATGTTTAAATATGTGTTCAATTTTGCAGAGGTTGCACCAGCATTTATAATGCTTATGATTACCATACAAAACATAAATCACACAAGGTTAGAATTGGGTAATATTCATTAATAGTGAACCGCTGAGCTGGGCTTGTTTAGGTTTCCTGCATGATTTATCATTATAACAGCTGCTTCGGTTAATGGTTTCAATTGAATAATCAGTTATATCATTTTGCCACGCCTCTGTTGACACTTGAGTCTCAGAGGAACCATTTTTCAATTAGATGATTAATGTCACTGAACAGACAAATTAGTACCTCCTGTGAGGAGCTTCCCTGAATTTATAAAGCTTATTTAAGGAGACTACGCTTCATTTCGCAATTAATCTGATTTTGATTTATATATTTCTCTGGCCATTAGTTTCCAGCGGGGGAGAGAGTGAGAGAAAAGGGAGAGGCTGACTGTTCCACTGTAAATATGGATTGTGGGTCTTATTTTTCATGATGGTGGTGAAGTTAGTGTCTGGAGTCTGAGTGAGACCACCTGGGCCAGAGGTTTGCAACCAGAGAGTAGGTTTTCAGCTCTGCACACAACTAGTGTTTCAAATGTCATAACTCTCACAAGCACTGCGCCAAGATATCAAAGCAGCAATAGCTCATATGTAAAATGTGAGATGAGATCTTATGCATGGCCTTAAGGCTCCAGCTAGTGTGTTTGGCCTTTCCTGATAATCAACATACTGTGTGTGTGTGTGTGTGTGTGTGTGTGTGTGTGTGTGTGTGTGTGTGTGAGAGAGAGAGAGAGAGAGAGAGAGAGAGAGAGAGAGAGAGGAACCTGTTGCATTTTAATTTCATGAAGGCCCAATGTCCACAGAATTAAATATGGAAAGTCTACTTATTGGCAGGATTCACTGCTTAATAGAGGTGAAGTGGATTGGGGATTTAGTATTGGTGGTCATATTAGAGAAATTGTTGCCTTTAATGGTTTTATTTATTCTGTTATTGGTCCAAATCATATGTGTGAAAGGGCCTTATATTTATCAGTCACAATGCATGAAGTGTAAGGAAGATATTATTAATCTCAGTAAATGATCTGATAAGGCCTGCTAAAATGTAATATAAACTCACTACCTGGGTAATAAGAGCAAAAAGGAGGAAATCTCAAGTTGTTTGAAAAAGTCAGCAGAACCATATTTGAGTGTGTTTTATGGCTGCAATTTATTTCAAAAACACCTTAGTCTGCATTATGAAAAAAAAAAACAACTTTTTTTTCCTCAGCCATGTAGCGAGTATGATAGTTCATCAGCCAGACAAGTGAAAACACAGAGAAGTGTGTGTTTCTTCACATTGCCTGAAGCTTTAAGTCTGACCTTCTCCCCTCTCCATCTCCCTCTCACCTTCTCCTTCTCTCTCCTCTGCCCTGGGGCACCAATGGGTCGGCCTGCAGGAGAGGTGAGTGTGGGGGCTGCTGGCATCACCCATACCTACGCTTGAAAAAAGAAACAGAAAACTCAAAGGATGATGGCTAGCCTAGACATTGTTGAGACAGTGCTCGGGTGAGGAGAAATGAGGTAAATATCAATGGCGGTGGTCTCACATAGCCCATTAGTCAATGTCTCCAGCTTGCTGTCTGAGCATCAGCGCAGGGCAGCCCTAGGGTTTGAACCACCACCACTGTCTTCCTTGAGAATTGTACCCAGGCAAAAATAAAGCAACCTGAGCCGGGCATAAATCATTAGGAACATTTGTTACCTTGGGTAATTGTGCTTCATTCATCTTCAGGCCTTTTTTCCATTTGTCAACTCCCAGAGGCTGCTGGGTGTCAGCTGTACAGGTCTACCCTGTAGGTTAGGCTGACTGCACTTAACCAGAGCTGCAGGAAAGGAGGCCATGTGGGAAACTGTTATATACAGTGAAGTAGAGTTACACTGATACTACACTTGGCCCCTATTCAGGTTTGATTTAAAATTAAACAGTAGATCAGAATTAGTCCATATAAATACCAATTCATATTGAAATATTTTTGGTGTTATAATATCAGGAATATAAGTATATTATACAAAATATGAGTACAAAATATGTACTAGTCAAACCCTGATAAAGCACAGTGTTAGTGTAGCAAGCTGAAGGAAGAACAGGAAAACAAGGTTAGGGTTAAGATGAATGTAAAACTATTGGTTAAAATCTTAAGAGTGAAAATCTTTATGTACATTTACTGTAAAGTACAGCTGAGGCTGATGAGAAAAATCATTATTTTTGCAGGTATTTCAAGTGGTGGCCCAGTTGACGTCCCTGGAGCCCCACTGCTAGTGTGGCTAAAACATAGACAACGGGATAAAGTTAACCTATGAAGATTTCAATCATAAAAGTATCTGAAGCAGTTGTACAAAATGAAAATCAAATGATTCATGTCCCCATCAGCTGCTACACACTCAGCAACTGATTCTTATTTCCTCCATTTTACTCCTCCAAAGAATTAAGCAGCATCTCTGTTTCTCCCAAGGTTATGAACTGAAAACACATACCACAACATACTTCAAATAACTGCCTGCAGCCTCATCTGATGCTAGAAAATAAGTTCAATCTATTTGTGGTTGACAGTAAACACACCCTAAAACACAGCTTGAGAAAGCTTGGCAGAGAAGAAGCTGAATGAGTGCAGGCTGAGGGTGTGTTTTAATGTGTATTGTGATCTGCTCTTTAGGAAGGCATCTATTATCACCAATTGTAACCTCTCTGCCTTGGAACTTGTCTCCAGCTGTTAGCACCCTGCCACCTCCATTCACCTTAGTGACACACATGTCTTTAACACACCGTCGTCTAGAACGCACACAGTTTTACACACGCACACAGCACCAACAGCACTCTACTTAAAAGGCCTATATTGGATCTGATGACGTCTCACAGGTATTTTTTCCTTCTGAATGCACCACTGCATCTGTTTTTAAAAGGAAGAAGCACAGCAGGAGAGTGTGACACCATAAAAAGAAAAGATAAGACGGGTGGAGAGAAAAAGTCTAAAAGAGAGAGAGAGAAGAGCAAGAGAGAAAGAATAAGGTGACTAAAGGCTGGGGTATACTTGACACAAACTTCTTCATGCAGTATTATTGGAACTACATTGGAAGGCACAAGTGTTTTTGCTGTTACTTTGTTTTTGCTGGTAGAACAGCTGCACTCAAAGCCAGAGTGAAAAGGTAGCTGTTATAGAGAGGAGTGAGACATGATCAGGTAACAGCACGCCCTTTTCAACAGTCTTCTTTCAAAAGAATTCATGGGCCATGTGTATAAACAATGCATACGCACAAATACCATGCAAACACCATTTCCTGCATATAAACTGGTATTTATGAAAACAGAATGTGCAGTGAGAATGTTCGCACCTCATGCATTCTTTTGACCATTCGTACACATGTTTTTCTGCAGTGTTTTTTTGGATTTACACAGATCTGTAAAATACCAATCAAAGGCACATTTAGGTAATTTAGGTATTAAGGTAACATTGACTAATTATTTTTGTGTGATTAATTTGATCATTCTTTTTACATCTTTTTACATTTACACAGGAGTTAACATTTTATTTTCATGTTAATATTAATTTTATTTTATCTTTAGTTGTGTCACACCTTGTAAAGTCGGTTTAGATATGAGAGCTACAAACTAATCATTGATTACATTTCTGAAATATCACTGCCAATGATGGTTTACAGATCCATGTGATGAATTAATGATATTGACACTATAAAGAACTGCACAGCCATGTGTAATGGTCATGCATAATGACAGCTGTTGTGCTGAAGAAACTCACCAGTGCAACACAATCTGTGAAACTATACTTCTTCTTTCCTATTTGTTTCATTGACAGGTGTAAAGATTGGTGGAGTAGGCAGCGAACTGATATTAAAACAGTTGGTTTAGGGTGTACCCTCATCCATTTATGGATAATTGTGGGAGTGGAAATGAGGCTGTGTGCCCAGTTCCTCAATGACAGATGTATGAAACAGAACCATGCATACGCATGGCTTTATAAATCTGACAAAAAATAATGTGTATCCATATTTCTGGCTTTGGGCATACACACAGTTTTAGTCATGAATCTGCACATAGTTTTATACACGTGGCCCATGGTGTTGCTTGTACATAAAAAGTGACCAAAATAGTTGTTTAAACAATGAAAAAAGTGAGATTGAGAGAGCAATGAATGTGAATGTTGGATCATTGGTTTTTGGACAGTTGCAGAAATTGTTGGAGGCATTCCTCCAATTCCACTCCCAGAAAGGTGTGGACCATCTGACAAACATACTGACACCTTAAAAGCATCTTGCCCACTAAGAATTATATAGTCCCTATTAGCCCTTCTTTGTAACCAGATACTGTATCAGATCCACCAATACTCTTCCTCTTCTGATATAGGCTCTGATACCCCAAATCAGAGTATCTGCCAATACCAAGTATGAATCTGATATCAGTTGTCCCTGTTTCCTTTTTTAAAAAAATCTGTACTGTATACTACACTACATGGAACACATCAGAATAATTTTAATAAGGTACCAGGACGCAAGGGATTGCTGTTGCCCTAAAAATTGAGTTGGTCGCCTGTTGGTCCAGCAGACACAGAGCAACATTGGCATCCATCTGGATCCACCTGGCAAACAGTCCAATATTCCAATAGTCTAATTTTCATTCTCCTTGGGAATATCTGGCTCTAGCTGCTAAATGCTACACTATTTTGTGGCCATAAAACCAAAACAATGAGCTAAAAGATGCTAAAACACTCCACAGAGCTGAAGGGAACTACAGAGTCAGATGATAATGGTTCATCAGTGTGAGCGGCTCCTTTCACATTACATGTAGTCATTTGATCCATTGTTTATATTAAAATATTGATTTGTGCAGCTTTAAGGTCAACAACAGAATATAAGGACAAGATACATCACTCTTTCCAAATCATAACAATTACTTAAGCAGATGGGGACAATTCCAGAGCCAGAATAGATTAAGAAAAACAAATACAGAGAGACACAGTCAGAGAGCGTTTGCGGCTCTTCTAAGGAGCTGGCCCGAGAGTGGCTGGGTGGCTGCTGCTGACAGGTGAGGATGTCTTTTATCAACAGGTGTTAGGAAGCCAATGAAGATATGAGGACAGATAGCACAGGCAGGCAGCACAAACAGCCTAGGAAAAGAGAGAGCGAGAGAGAGAGAGAGAGAGACAGGGAGAGAGAGAGAGAGAATAAGACGGAAACCGCAGACAAGGAGTGTGCACAACCACAGCCACATTCTCAGCCTGCAAACACCCTTTCACCACTTCCAGTCTCACCTCCCCCACGCCCCACCCTCCCACCCACACACTTATCACCCCCAAATCTGAAGGAGGCGGATGCTCTTTGGACCTACACATCTCCAGCTCTAGCATAATTAGTAGAAGACATGCAGCCAGCTCACTAACACACGTTTGGTCCCAAAACAAACAAGCAGCGATCTAGAACAAACAGTGTTAATGCCCTTGAGTCAGCACAGCCTCTTATCAGGAACTCCTCACACACTTTGAAACACACTCTAATGGAATTTTATGTAATTGTATTATTAGGTTACATCAGACGAATACAAAGTCACACACAAAAGTAAAAATAGAAAGTAGAAAGATGCAACATGTGCAAATTGCAAGTACAAAACCTTTGCTGGCTTTATTAAATTTTAAAAGATTACATGGAGCTGCTCTGTTTGACTTAATCCTATTATCCAAATATTATTTTTGATCTCTCATACATTTTATAATATATGAGAGACATGAATAAAGCTACATCTGTCATGGAGATGATCCATGAAGGGTCTTTGTAAATATACAAAAACGTGTGCTCTTGAAAATTGTACACAAAACAATATGCATCATACCATGAAGAACATACAGTATTACAAAGGACAGGATGGATGGGTCAGGACAGAGAACAAAGCTTCCTGTCTGCCCTGCCAGATGGGCACCTTTGCTGTTGTGAGAAGTCTTAGCTGGCTTCAGTCCAGACAACAGGCGCGACTGCAATATCTGTCCCCAGGGAAACGGGGCTATCTCTTGGTGTTCAGGTAGCGGAGGGGTGTGTGGGGGGTGCTGGGGGTCAGCATCCTGCTTCTAAACCTGGAAGAGGAAACTAATCCGGGGTTAAAAAGGGCCACGGTGTTGAGTGAGACTTCACATGGGGATGCAGTATTCAAACTCCACCATCTTCATTAAAATCCTGCACCTGGGCCCATGACTGATCCACAGGGAACCCCCTCATGGCCACCGCCAACCTCCACCGTCAGTCAGGCCCCTAAATCTGTCCCCAGCCCCTTATTCACTCTCTACTTATCTAGCCTTCCCCCCTTATTCTACCCTTTCTGCCATTTTGGGTCAAGCTCAGAGCAACAATATTGAGCCAATGCGGACAGGAAAGGGATGAGATAGGATTAGGGAGATAACAGAGGACCAAAGTTGGGTTTGTCACCTGCAAAAGAAAAAAAGCTTAGAAAAATGATCGCTCTGGTCTCTGCTTGTTGCTCTCACAATTAATAATGGGTTGTAATCAGAGACATTTTTCAGCGCTTCTCCTGGGTTTCAGGAGCCCAGCTGCCAGTTGTCATCCGGTGTTGATAGGGCAACACAGGCCCAGACCCAGCTAGCACCTGATGAAAAGCCTCTGTTGGTGTTCATCTTACACAAACACACGATCAAGTGCTCACATTTGGGACAAAACAGGGGACATACATTTGGTCTTCACTATGATGATTTATATGAGTGATACTGAGGGATCACATACGTATTTGTTAAAACTATCAGTGCCAGTAATCATTATTAACTGTTTGTAGTTTGAGAAGTGTAAGGGCAAATTGCTTGAAAAATAATCAATTATGTTATTGCTTACTGAAAAAGTATTTAAATTATTTTAGTATTTATTTACTTATTTATCTTACTTACTACATGCAGGGTTGTCTGGTAAAAAGAGTTGAACCAGGCTCAACTTTGCTGCAAAGCAATGTGGCAGCATCTGGCAAGGCGCCGTGTTGCCCAATCAGATACATGTAAGTGCACATTCCTGATGGATGACTTTGTAAGTGTGAGTATTTCTACCATTTACCTCACAATCACTGCAACAAAAGATAAAATAGTTGCCACCGTGATAACTTTCCAGTGTTGTTCATTCCTCTCAGTGTTATAAACCACTGTGCAGCATTTTGGCATCTGATAAGCCTTCAGATTCATGGATGTGTTACTCAAGCTGGACTTCATAGATTGTACTTCATGTCTCACCGGTGCATGAAGCAACATGTCCCCACCAACACAGCCCCCTGCATTGTTAACATCAATCCTCCAGTATATTACCTGCTTACAGAGACGTGAGCAGTGCTATTGAAGCGTTCTGTCTGTTCAGTCCACACAGACTGCGACCTCTGTTTGGCAGAAACTGTTCTCAGAAACAGCTGTCTGTCAGCAGCACCTCCTAAGGAGCTGAGAGGACAGCAGCTGGGCAATATGTCTTCACCAGGCTGACTGACAGCAGAAATTTTCTGAACAAGAACTGTTTTCTTGTACATTTAGTCTCAGCATTGTTTTTATTGATTGATTCCGTGATTTAATGTCCCCCATGGGCAAGAAGAATCTGCCAATAGTGAAACTGGCAAGCTCATAGCAACACTGGGACAGATACCTTTAATGATGATATAATAATATAAATGATAATAGTTATAACATATATCGTGGGAGATTATGTTATTTAAACAGCTGTCTATTGAGATTACACTTCTCAAGGCATTAAAAAATGTGGGGGTGAGACCTGCGTCACACATGTTTACTGCACAAAATTGAACCATTTCTGTTCTATGAGTTGGGTTTGGTTACTGAGTAAAGCTACATTACTTTGAATGTTAGCAGTGTTTACACACCCATTGTACTCTTTGTCTGCATAAAAGCAATATCCTAGAATCAGATTTGTCAGAGGAGTGGATCTTTTTCATGAAGCATAATAACTCAAAGTTATTTGCGCTATGAGGTGAATGTGATTTAATTGCCATTCCAGTAGGTTTGTCTGCAGGCCCGCACCATATGTCCTTCCAAGAGTGTGTTTACAACAAGAACAGTCCCACTGAGTAACTCTGTGCAGCCGGACAGGCCAGCAGTGGCGTCGCGCAGCTGCTTCAGCCGTGGCCCGGTCTGAATCTGTGTTATTGTTACTGGTAGCATTACCACGCTTAAGTGCAACAACATAATTTGTAACAATAAGAACAAATTAGCTCAATGGCATCTGTGCACAACATGTACTTATAGCTCTGTGAGCTGGAAGAGAGCGATACAAACCACACACACACACACACACACACACACACTGAGCAAAGAGCCAGCACCCAAAACACATGTGAGCACAACGTCTCGCAACAGTTTGTCTCCCAAACACAAGCAAGCTCAGATTTCAGGCCTTGTGGTCTCCTAAATATATATCGAAGTATACATCAGGCTGTGTGTCACTACTGTTTACAGGAAAGTGATTTATGGGGCTTTCTGGGGAGAAGAAGGAAGGGTGATATGGTTTGAATGAGTTTCAGAGAGCAGCTGAGAGGAGGTCAAGCTACTGTGGTCAATAATCACCAGAAAATTCATTAATGAAATTTATTTATCCAAGACAAAAGCTGAGAGAACTTGCAGTATTTCATGTCCATTATGGCACGCAATCATCAAAGAGCCATTAGTGAATTAGTCTACGCAGTTATGTTTTTTGTCCTGTGGTTTGTTGGATGTGGAAACTCGGCATTATGCTTGTGCAAATGCCAGGCATAACTGCATGGGAGCAAGGTAAACATAGTTTGCATGTTGTCAAATAAAGCAACTGTACCAGACTGTTGAAGATGTTCGTCTGTGCTGTCTTCATATGACAGGCTCTTTGTGTTGGACTTCACAGGGAACAACTAGTCCGACTGGTAGGTTCCATTCTCTTTTAGACTGAATGTGTGTACACATGAGTGTGTGAATAGAAAGTTTGTATCCTTCTACATACAGTACATGTCGACCCATAGCACACGTGCACACTTCACAGGTCTCTTGCTGTGTATTCTCAAAACACTGACGTCTTGGGCAAATATGCCATTATGGAGGCATGGTGGTGTATTGTTAGTAGAGATAAAGAGCGAGATAAAAACCTCTTGCACAGGAAAAAGAAAAGAACTCCACTCACAGCTTAACAGATGTGAGGGCATGTAGCTTCTCACATGCGGGGGTGACAAATTTAGGCCTGAGCCTTTTGACATGATAGAAAAAAGAGGAAGGAGAAGTGGTAGAAAGGGTGATAATTAATGACCTGTGTGGAATACTGCTTTGGTACAGCTAAGGAAGCAGCAAGACTGCTGACAATGTTTTTTCAATGGTAGCCAAAACATCAGCTCTACGACTCTCATGCACTTAAAGTCCAACTGACATATGAATTGCCCTCACTTTTTTGTATTAGTAAGTAGAAACTGCAATGGTACTGCAGCTATTGTGTTCATTTTTTAAGAGAAGAAACTTTATTTGGACATATTTGTGAAAACAGTTTCTAAGCTTCATGCATCTGCGTGGGCAGTTCCCATGCCAGCGGTTAAGTGATATTTGAGAGCTTTGCTAGAAGGCAAACTTCCGAGGTGCGCTACTGACTAGAACATGTTATGTTGTATAGCCTACAAATGTTGATGCAAGGTGTGTTTTTCCACTTTTTCAACAAGCCCATAGCGTTGTACACTTAGCAATCTCTTTACAACATTAGCGAAGACATCATGCTATTATGTTTGTGCTCCACTCAGAAAGATGAAGCTAGGTAGCTTAGGCGGCTAACGTTAGCACTGATACCCACTAGATATTACTTTCCATTCATGTCACTATTTCAACACTTGCGGAGTCATTGGCAGGTCCTGTACACTGTGCGGCACAAGTCCCACATTGTACAAAGATACTGAACTAATCAAATTACCGGTACAACATAGTCAAAATCAAAAATGTGCTAATGCAGAACACAGAGAAATAACAGAGAAATAACTAAAACTTAAATTTCTTCTTTATAGTAAATAAAGTTTTGACATTTTTTCGAAGTACACAAGTCAAAACAAGCAGCAAGAATATTGCTTTTTTAGCAAATTTTTTATTTCAGTTTGATACCATCTTGTGTGCCACCCAAATTTCACTGAATATTATTGATTTTTTACGGAAGTATTAATACATATTTGCTAATACTGTGTATTTCGAAATGTTCTCTCTTTCTGACACTGAGCCTGGTGGCCGTTCTGAAATAGTGCTTTGTGTTAAAACTAGCTCCATGTGTCAGTGTGTTATTAGGTAAAATGTTGGTATGTCATCAATGTCATCAAGACAAATTTCACTCTATTTGTTTCACTTGGCGATTAGAGCAATTTTGATTCTGATAATGAGTTTGATGGACGTCAAACTGTGAGCAGAACAATATAAGCCACATGTGCCTTGCTGAAGTTACAAACCACATGAAACAAAAGGAAGTGGGGGTGAGAGAAGGAGCGGGGTACCAATTCAATCCAGATATGTTCAGATTCAAACATTCAGCAGAAGGTGGCCTGGGCTCAAACACCAAACGACCACCCCAAAGGCACCCTGTGGTCTCACCGAAGACAAATGGACTGCTGAAGCTTGGTGGCATCACAAAAAAATAGATCCAGTTACGGTGATATATGGAATAGCTCAATCTTACTCTGTCTGGAGTTTTAGCTTCCAAATTGAGTTTTAATTGTTGTTAAATTGTTGTTGCCTACTACCAAGTATGCAAGAAATTTCAACAAAGAAGAAATCAGGCAATAAAAAAAGAAGTGGAAAAAAATTAATGTGTGCTTCGGCAGAGCAAGAATGGTCCTTTTTTTTTATGAGGTGAGACGAAGAAGGAGGGATAAGGGTGGGAGTGTGGTGTTTATTGGTTTCTGCCAAGCCAGTCAGAGAAGCAAACACAAGCAGAGTGAAACCTGATCGACTGGCACCGTGCCTAGACCAGCGGCGGCGCAGTGTAGCGTCAGGGGAAAAACACTGACAAACATATACAAGCACAGGGCCCAGGTCTCCAAATAATCACAAGATGAGCAGGCCAGACTTTTAAAAAAACTCAAACAGATCACTGAATTTAGGGCAAAACCCAAAAATGTCTCAGCATGTTTTATGGAACGGACACAGAACAGGAACGAGGTGAACGTTTGTGAGCGTCTAATCGAGGATGACTTTCAAGCGTCTCTTCGAATGCGGGGAAGTTTTCCGATTGAAGTTTACTAATTCCATCCCTTGATCCCATCCCACTCCACTCTTCCACCACCCCCACAGACACATACACACACACACTCTCTGGCCCAGCAGGAAAATCCCTCTGTGGCCAGGCATTTCTTTTTAACTTGATATGCTTGTGAATCACCCCTAGTGCTGCTCCACTAATGAACACAGGGCCCACAGACGGAGCTGTCCATGCCCTGCTACGCTCCCCGATCGCACTGGAAAACAGGATCCAGCTGCCCAGCACCCTGTCATTATAGAAAAAAACTCCCAGAACACCCTCTGCTTGCCCCTAGACCCGTCTCATCCTCTGACCACATCTCATACTCACCCATCATACCTCCTGCTGCTGCCCTTGGTCTGGACTTAACCCCGGTAACCTGCCTTCATCTTCAACCTTGCCCCAGCTGTAGCAATAACCTACATCTCACATTATATATTTCTTGTTTTGATTATTTGTCCCACTTTCTTCTGCATAAAATCATACTCGTACTGTGTCTAAGATGCATGCTCTGCAGTTGTTTGAGTAATCTTGGCAGTTGGATGAGGTCATTGCCTAACATGCATTTTGTTCACATGCAGCATGAGCATATGGCCTCTGTTCAAAGACTATCTCCCTTTTCACACATACTGCCCACAGCTACTGATTGTTGTCTTTATTTTTGTTTATGCGATATGACTACATACTATAGTGAAAGCGATAAATCTCCAGCGACACTCTTGGATCTGTATCTGTGCCAGACACCAATATAAATATGAACGTGATGTTGACAGTGTGTGGGGGTGAAAAGGGGGAGGAGAGGGGATTCAGGGGATTGGCATGAAATTCCCATCTGATAAACTCATCAAAGTGGTGTGCTTGTGGCGTGTGAGTCTTGGCAGTGGGGTGGCATGGGAAACGGCACATGGACACACACTCTGACACTTGCGCATGTGCACACACAGACGCAGACAAAGGCAAAATACATACACCTACACACACACACACACACACACACACACACACACACGCACATGCCCAGCTGATACCAGCATCAGGGTAAAGTGAAGGCATATCTAATATGCTGAGTGAAAAGTAAACACAGAGCTGTGGCATCAGGGCTTCCCGCTTACTGACAAACCGTCTGACTCAAAACAAGCTCGGGGCCAGGAGACTTCCAGGAGTCCAGGGTGGGGCTGGGAGGATGAGGCTGGCTGGCCATAAAACACACATGTGCACACACTCATAAACACACAACAGGAACAAGAGTCAACTAGATATAATTGCTCTGTTGTTGTTGTGTCAATAGCAATTATGGCAGAGGTACGCGAAATGATTTACAAGGGGAAACTGGAGATTTGTGCGTCCAAAATTCCTCCAGCAGGAAAGGCTGTGAGTTGGTGCTTGCTGCTATGCCATTTATCCGCCACTGAGGCAGGGTTAAAAACTGTTAATAACTGTAATGTGTTATAGAGCTGCATGCAGTCTTACTGTGTCAAGCATTTCTCAAGCACTGATGTAGAACAGTGTGTTCCCTAACTTTGTGATGTTTGACCTTTTAAATTTAAGAAATGTCAACTCATAAATGCTTGTCAACGGTTGCATACGTCTGTGAATTGTTGGCAGTTCAAACCTTATTAATTCATTCTCTTGAATAGTTTTAAGAGGCCTGAAAGGATAAGACTATCTCACAATAAAAAAGCAAGCAGAAATCTGAGAAAATACTAAAATTTTGTACCGCAAAACTATTCCAACTCAAGGTCCACTTACTAGCTTTTTCCAGAGCTTTCAACCACAACACATAGTCTTCATAAGCTGTTTGCTAGGTTGTAATGGAGACATGTGAGCTCAGTTGCTGTTGTGATTTCACCCATAGCACTTTTAGGACTTCTCATGAAAACCATGGGATGCGGTTGACAACTCTGGAAAAAGCTAGTAAGTGGACCTTGATTTGAGATTGTTGTGTCAAGGTCATGTCTGTTTTCAAGGTCAAGAATTAACTTTCATGCATAAGTTGTGCAGAGGAAATCTGATTATATTGTTCCTATTTTTTATTTTGTCAATCAGTTTGTGACCTCTTAGATTCATTTCCCGACCCCTTTAGGGTTTGCAATCCCCAGGTTGGGAACCACTGATGAAGAACATAACACTGGGCCACTTTGGAAAGACTGAAACAAAAGGTGGCATTAAATGAATTATAGTTAGAAAATTGATTTCAAGCATTTTTATTCCTGAGTATCTTATTAACACATGTATTTAATTTAATTCTGTCTTATTTGTAACTCTTTAATTGACCCATCAGAGATCTGTCCAGTGTTGTGTCAAGTCAAATAAATCTTTATTTATATAGCCCAGTATCAGGGAGCTTTACAATCTGCACAACATCCTCTATCCTTAGATCCTTGTGAGTACTGGTCTGTGTTTGTGCAGTGATATCCTCTCCATTCTGTTTGTTGATGTGTCAAGAGCAAACACCTCACTGCTCTGCGTTATTTTGACAATGAGCCTGTGTGTGTGGCTGACTGGCGTTTAACAGACTCCCCTGCTGGCTGTGTTGTAGACACAATAAAGGAACCATCAAACGTGGCAGAGGGGGATCTGACTTCTTCTCCACCCACACACAGTGCATCTCTCCACTGCAGTCTGTCTTGCGGTCTCAAAAGTTTCACAAATCATGTTAACAAATATCCCACGCTGAGTATCCTGTGGTTTTTCACTCCCAAGTACAAGGAGTCATGTGCTTTTGTTGTGGCCACGGAGATTCAAGATGATCTCGGAGGATTCCAGGAGCATGTGAAAAATATTTGTAGCCATAAAGAAAGGCCAATTGGTATTAATGGTGTGGCATGCACTAGAGGCCACGGGAAGTGTATGTGTGTGTGTGTGATTGGTCTGGGTCAGTCAGACAGTAGGATGGATCTGATGGGGGCCACAGGGCAAGAAGCAGACAGATTCATCAGAGTCGTCAGCTCAGGGTGTCCGGTATCCCAGAGTGCAGTGCTGCAGCTGCCAGGCCTGCAGTGGCAGCCATGATAGGCTCCAGGTGGACCGACAGGCATCTTCACAGATACAGGAGCTTTAGTTTGTGTGCTCTGCTCTGAAACGCTGAAACACTAATGGAATTAAAAGTTTATCTATTGGCCTAGCACAAGCGGATAATTTTCAGTAAGTATTCAGACCTCTTCACTTTTTTTTACATTTTGTTATGTTGCAGCCTTATGCTAAAATCATTTAATTATTCATTTTTTCCCCATCAATCTACACTCAGTACTCCATAATGACAAAGCAAAGAAATTTATTAAAAAGGAAAAACTGAAATATTACACCGACATAAGTATTCAGACCCCTTTACTCGGTACTTAGTTGAAGCACCTTTGGTGGCGATTACAGCCTTGAGTCTTGGGTATGACGCGACAAGATGTGCACAACTGGATTTGGGGATTTTCTGCCATTCTTCTCTGCAGATCCTCTCGAGCTCTGTCAAGTTGGATGGGGACTGTCGGCGGACAGCCAGTGTCAGGCCTTTTCAGAGATGTTTGATTGGGTTCAAGTCAGGGCTCTGGCTGGACCACTCAAGGACATTCACAGAGTTATCCCTAAGCCACTCCCGCATTGTCTTGGCTGTGTGCTTGAAGTCGTCCTGTTGGAAGGTGAACCTTCGAACCTGGTATTGGGCAGTTGATGAGCAGTGCTTAGTTTCCTCCAGACATGATGCTTAGAATTGAGGCCAAACAAGCAGGCTTTCCTGTGTCTTTCACTGAGGAGAGGCTTTCGCCTGGCCAGAAGCCTCTCCTTGGGAACCGTCAATGCGGCAGAATTTTTTTTGTAGCCTTCCCCAGATCTGTGCCTCGACACAAACCTGTCTCTGAACTCTGCAGGCAGTTCCTTCAACCTCATGGCTTGATTTTTGCTCTGAAACCTATACAGACAGGTGTGCACCTTTCCAAATCATGTCCAGTCGATTGAATTTACCATAGGAGGTTTAGAAACATCTCAAAGGTAATCAAGAGAAATGGAAGGCACCTGAGCTAAATTTCAAGTGTTATAGCAAAGAGTCTGAATACTTATGTCAATGTGATATTTCAGTTTTTCCTTTTTAATAAATTTGCAAAAATTTGTCATTATTGGGTATTCAGAGTAAATTGATGAGGGAAAAAATTAATTTAAACGATTTTAGCACAAGGCTACAACATACCAAAATAAAAAAAGTGAATGGGTCTGAGTACTTTCTGAAAGCAATGTATATGCTGTATATTGTTGTTTATATACAAAATATTAAAATAATAACAAAGTAATGACATTTGACCTTTACATCTAACAAACAGTAGTATGTGCTGTTTTTGGCAAACTTAAATAGATCTAACTGCAAGCACTTAATATCCATTTAAACATAGCATAACAATAGTGCATTTCAAAGAGTTAGTGTTCTCATGCATTACATCATGACACATGAAGCACTGAACAGTTTTCCCTTTAGTTTTCTGTCAAGTATTAGTAGCTTTGGAGTTGTTAAAACCACATTATTCCAAACTGACATTAGTCAGTTTTATATACAATATTAACCTTAATGCCATACCAGAGATCTTGGTGTCATTTCCGATCCAGCTTTAAAATTTGACAAAGAAATGAACTCTGTTGTGAAAGGTTGTTTTTTTCCAGCTAAGAAATATCATCAAACTAAAACCGTTCCTCTCATTGAATGACTTGAAGACTGTGCCTTAATTTTTTCTCGGCTGGATTACTACAGTGCTCTTTTTTTGGGTACCAGCCAGTCATCCTTGTCTCACTTAGAGCTAGTGCAGAATGCTGCTGCTAGGGCACTAACTGGTACCAGGAAAAGAGACAAGATCACACCTGTACTGGTGTCCCTGCATTGGCTACTGGTCAAGTATAGGACTGAGTTTAAGGTTCTTTTATTTGTTTTTAAAGGTTTACATGGTCTGACACCCCAGTACATCTCTGAGCTCCTTTGCCCCTTTTTCAACCCCAGATCTCTCAGATCCTCAGAACCAACTGCTCCTGGCTGTCCTTCAATTGAGGCTGAGGGGTAAGGGTGAATGTGCATTTGCCGTAGCTGCCCCAAAACTTTGGAACAGTTTACCTTTCGCAATTAAGTGTTCCCCTTCTGTAGACACTTTTAAGGCTAACCTTAAGACACACATGTTTTCTCAGGCCTTTGGGTGTCCTTAAAGCTTTATGTTTTACTATTACTTATTTATTTGTGTATGCGTATTGGATAGTATTGTTATGTCGTCCCTATTCCTTTTTTGCTGTTACCTTGTTATGTTGCTTGAATTTACTTTTGTTGTTTTATTGTACAGCACGTTGGTCAACTCTGGTTGCTTTTAAATGTGCTTCATAAATAAACTTGATCTGATTTTATCTGAATATTCCAGATGTTTTATGCATCATTTATACTCATTTTTCCAAAATTCAGCCTGTCATGATGGTATTTTTGGAAACTTTTAGATATCCACTAAAACTTAAAATAAAGTTATGTGGATTTGAGCAATGTCTAGTTGCACATGATGAGTTTGTAATGACTTGACCTACTAGTGGATTGCTAGGGGTTAATACATTAAATACAAATAGTAGTGGTAAGTTTTAATTCATTTATTCAGAGATTGAGATACTTATTTACCTCTACAGTATATATCAGGATTATGGATGCATTACAGAGAAAAAAAGGAAGAATCTACTGTACAAATTATAAATCACTCTACATTCCTCAGGCATTACATCATTGGTTTATTCTAAAATATGAAGTTCAGTATGTACTTAATCATAAAGATTATTAGTAGTGAAAATAAAGGCTGGGAGATGATGTTTTGAACAGAGTGGACCCAAAAACCCCAGATGGATTGTAAATCCACTGGAGGAGCCTTGTCTTGACCCCTGTGAACCTGTGACAGAAAACACATTGGTCATTTCTAAACAATCGTATCGACCATACTCCCTGCTGGTTTTCTAACAAGCAATATGTACAGGACATAGCAGCAAAATGTCTGCCTTGGTAGAATAATTAGATGAACATCAAAATATTTGAAGGATAACTAACAATTAACCTAAACTCTGTTTAAATGCCTTTTATAACACTATGTAATGTTTTGAAAGTCCTCTGCATTCATATTTTATCCTCACAGTGTTTCTCTGTCAGCTGAGGTATATGGTATCCATAAATACACAAGCTACTTGTTAGTTTGTCTGCAATGCTAGAATTTTTCTTAGATCCTTATCACAGATTTGAAAAATAACCTTTAGCAGAGCTTTCTCATAATAGATTTTTGTCTCTCTTCTCCCTCAGTCCAGGATGCCTTGTTAAATCCGGAAATTTGTGACAAGTTTGATTTAGGGGTGTTTGGACTGAAACAGCAGAAGCTCCTCTTAGCAATCAATCAAATAAAACTGAAAGCAGTTATTTTTCTAACCTGACATGCATCGCAAAGGTATGAAGGCAAACCTATAAATATACCGCTTCATTCACCTCAGAGACAACTATACACTTACTCATGGAACAAGACGCAAACAGGACTGTTTTTCTCTCTCTGTTTCTCAGTGGTTATGTACAGTGCAGTAATCCAGACCACAAACTGCCATACATGAAGATAATGAAGTAATTCATTTGGATATTTATAATCAGTAAATAATGATCCTGGTGACAAGAGATAAGTGTGATCTAGTAGATTTTATTCTCTAAGGAGTCAAACAATCTGTACAGTCAAACCCCAGAGGCAGTGGGTCTGGGGTCGTGATACTGGAAAATATCTTTGAAAATAAATGTTTTGCATGTGGCTTGCAGTCAAGAGTATGCACAAAAATCCTATAATGTAGGCTCTTTCTTCTACTTCACACTTGCACTCAATCACAAAAGTGTAGATGAGTTTGCTGTGATGTAATTACAGATGTAGATACTGTATAGTTCAAAGTCATATGCTCATTACTATTCTGTAAATATGCCGCAGATTTAGAATGTACCAGAGATCAGACAAAGTCATTGTTTTTGAAGTCATAAGTAAGTTTGGAGTCTTAGTTTAACATTAGATATTGCTGATTGTTTACTGATTTACTGACAACATTTAGGCAACTAAATCTCAAATACAAAGATGTCACCAGACTGACTTTGGGCCTGACTTGTGGGCTTACTGATTTTATGTTTCCAGAGTTAACTTCTAAAAGCTAGTTCGTAGCTAATATTAGCTTAAGCAATAGCTGGTCAAATAAAAAATGTTATCCTGCACTTACTGTTCTCTTTAGAAACTAAATGTCAAACAAAACTGGAACTGCTTGTTTTGCTTTTTGCTATTCATACCTAATTTGCTGCACACATTTTAACATAATTTTTCATCTTAGGCTTGAGGAGGTTATTGTGCCATTCCAAATCAAGAGGCTGAAGTCCAAGTCAAGAGGTGTTAAAGTTAAATTTGAGTCCAATTCAAAAATCTTGTAGGCAATGTTTTTTGCTGTAGCTGAAATGTGGTAAGACTGTGAGTTTACCCAGTAACATTATGGGAAAATAATGTCTCATCATTTGTACCTCTTCTTTTGAATTTGATTTAACATTTATTTGAATATGCAAGTAAAACACTACACTTAGGCTTTTTATATATAATTTCTTATCTTGCAAACTGAAAAGAGGAAGAGAACCAACAGAAGGTTTTACTGCCAGAGATATTTGCAAACTTTCAACTGACATCAAACAAATACTTAAGATGAGGACAGCAGTGGTAGTGTTTGCAGCAAAATCAACAGCACGGCAATTAACAGCTCCATCACTTTAACACATAGAGGGAGAACAGATCCTGGCTTAAACCAACAATTGTGATATTTGCTGTGTGGATTTCTCAAGGATATCCTGAAGAGTGACTTACCTGGTTTAGGGATGTGGCATTTTTTTGTGGCATCACGGTGTAGTTTTTATCACCTTGAAGAACACGATATAGCAGTAGGGTATGAAAACAGTGCTGGCATGGCATGACACATGGCCAAGACCAGGCTGAGTGTAATGCTCTGTATGGGATGCTCAGCTTCCTGCCCCTTCCTAAGCAGGTGCTGAGAGATGTCTTGTAGGTGTAAATGTGATCATTGTACTCTAAGCTTGTCTGTACTAATGATAGGCTTTGGAGAATGACAGCAACTGACATGTAGTAAGGCATTCATCCTTATGTTATGTTTGCCACACACAGGATGATGCAGAATATCCAATCTGATGGCATTGTTGTTTTAATCTGGCTTAGTTTGGCTCGGCTGTATGCGCTATTCCATTTGAACAGGAAAGTATAAAACAATGCAGAGAACAAGCTGTCAGTGCAGTATGGACATAGCAAACCAATAAACAAAAAACAACTGCAAGTAATTGAAGTCTGTCTAGTCTAATCTACGTGTATTCCCTCTCTTTTAAAACATCAGACTTAGCCCCATTGCTTCCTCACTATAATCGGATCCACATCCAGAAACCACTTCGATCCAGATGGGACAGATGTGCGTCGGCAGGCGGATAGTAAAATTTCTGATGACTGACGCTGAGATGAGAACAAGGCTTCTTCAAACAAATGATTGAAACCTCAAGATCTCAAATCCTTTAAAAGCATTTTTGGTGTCAGAGAAATCCAAATATTTGTCATGAAATTATCCTATTTTCATTCAAATACACTTTTGCCTTTAGGGTTGTATTGAATTAATCAGTGAATAGTTTTCATACTGCCATTATCATTTTCTCTGAACACATGAATGGAACTAGTTATTTCATCAGACTAAGAGTCTACAGCCATGCTAGCAGCTAAATGCTAACACCAGCATGAAAACATTGTTTCAATGAAAATGCTGATGTTTAGCAGGCATTATGTTTAATAAATGTTTTTTTATGTTCACCATCTTAGTTTAGCATGTTCGCATATTTACATTTGTTAATTAGCACTAATCACACAGCTGAGGCTGATGGGAATTATTAGTTTTGCCGGTATTTGATAATAATCCAAAGTACTGGACAAATTGAAATGTTCATTTCATTCTAGCCGAAAGGTTAAAGATGGAGTGCAACTTTTGTTTCCCCCTTCTGGTGGTGAGAGTAATTACAAAACACTGTTGACACATGCTTACATCATAGGCTCCGCTATAGCCAACTCCATTGCTACCATTGCAGCTGTAAAATGGTGGCTAAATTGTTTTGATTGTCACACAACCTCCTCTTTTCACTATCAGAATTTTATCCATTCAGTCCAATAACATTTAGAAAGTCTAGAAGAGCCGCTTGATTAAATTATTTTATCACCATTCAAGTTAGCAGGGGGCTAACCAGAATTAGCCAGCTCAGGTGTCAGAAGTCTCTGGTGCGCATGCTCTGCCCATAGAGTAGGCACAGTATGCATTCATCCAGCCAGCACAAGAATGTCGCCACCAACACCAGATTTAAACTAACTCCTACTATACTGTGAAGAGAGAAATACAGAGGCTTAATCAGCATCATGTGAACTGGTTAGCAAGGGCTTGAATGTAACAGACATTCATTTATATGTAAAAGTACTGCACTTCAGGTTTAAGGGATCACCAAAGTCATTACAGTTAATCCTGAGGGGAACATGAATGTCATGTACTTTCATGGCAATCCATCCAATTGTTATGATATCTCAGTCTGGACCAAAGTGGTGGATGGACTGACCAACTGACATTGCCATCTCTAAAATTTAAGCATAGCTTTAAGCACAGCTTAAAATTTATAGCAGAGCTTAAAATTTAGAGGCACTTTTATTTCTTTGTAAGTGGAGGGGAGGACACAGACACACTCTCCTAGTTCCCATTGGCACCAAAATGGACTGGTTCTTCCCCAGAGTGCTGGTCATGCTGGTGACAATGTGTGAATAAATATCCCCAGATGCAAAAAACTGGCTGTCAGACGTTGTTTCCTATTAAGACACTTGCTATCCAAGGAAAGGACAGTTTCAACAGCACAGAAAGTATCCACTGAGTCACTCCAGTCCTTAAGTTCCAGAAGAATTATGACAAACCGCAAGGCAATAAATATGTTATATAGTTACAGTAAAGCACACTGCTGACATTTTTCACGAAAAGTTCAAAGTACTGTTTAACACCTTCACCTCATCAGCTTTGGAGAGATGATACAAAAATGTAATCAATAGAGAAAAGTAATTTAGTAATACACTTACATCATGTATTGTAGCATTTGTCGCAATGACATTTAAATATTTTCTGATCTGTGCTCAGCTCCTCGGCAGCTGGGGTGCACTGAGGGCAACAGTCTTACTCAGCAGAGGAAAACATGCGCTGACATGTCATCATGATATAAACACAACTGCAGTGTTAATTCAATAGCAGCTTGTATTTCTTCTCTTAACAGGCTGGATTTGTAGATCAGCTTTTCTGACCTAGGGTAGTGTGTGGGAGCAAAGCCGAAAAGGGGGAAAAGCACATGCATATGCATATGTGTGTATGTGTGTGTGTGTGTGTGTGTGTGTGTGCGTGTGTGGGTGCATGTGCGTGTTTGTGGGTGTGTGTGCGTGAGAGAGAGAGAGAGTGGGAGTGGGAGAAAAAGAGAGAGAGTTAACGTGGGATCCTGATCTCTCTGGGACTTACTCAATCCCAACTGTAATGTAAAACCTATGGGACAATAAGGGCCTACACAGTGCTGAGCCTAAGCTGGGCCAGAAAGTCCACCCAACATGTTGTCAAACCATGAGGAATTTATTACTAATGTTGGTCAGCTGTAGCGACAGGGGGCGCAGGCTTTTTTCCAGAGAGGAAAAAGAGAAATCATTAATTATCTCTACCGCCACCCTTGATCATTCCCCAAATTTCAGCTGAGTTTATCTCCGAAGCGTGCATTTCCATCCTGACTGAGTCTCTTCAGCTAGCGTGTCCATTTATAAAGCTTGTGGCTTAACGGCGGGGTCATCCAATGACCTAGCCATTGACAGCCAATGGTGTGAAGGATTGGAGGTAGAAAGGGCAGAACAAAGCAGACATGGCAGCAGCATATGTGCTGTCACCCAAACCTTGGCCTTCACGTTGGCCTTCGGCCTCTTTTTTGATGGGAAAAATGGTCTGGAGCCCCAACACAACCAACGTGTGAAGAATGTAAAAGTACCAGAGCTACTAGAGTATTTGCTGTCTGAAAACTGAAGTAACTTCTACTCACATAAAAGTAAATTGGCTCCTTTAAAAGTGGTCAACCTTATTTTCCACAAAGTTGTTTATTCCCTGGATCCAATGCATATATTCACATACAGTATATCCTCATGTTTATAGTATGTTTACATATACACATATATGCAGTAGGTGCATATAGAAAAGAGAATAAAACATATCAACATTTAATGGTCTTTGAAATAGCTCTTATTGTGTCTGAGCTGCTTTATGACTGAACTTTTAACTAAATATTGAATCATGTTTTCCTCTATAGTTCTAGCATCAGTGCTCTGTTTACTGAGCCACCTGATGCAGAGAGAGTAGACAGTAGTGTTTCCTAAGGAGACATTCAAGTGTGGAGGCATGCCACCTTGGCTTAAATGAGGAGCACCTCCTCTGACATCAAAAGAAATTATTATATTTTTATTAAATATAATATTAACGTTCAGGAAAAACATGTGCATTCGTGCATATTAAAGGCAATGTATTTAAAGAGGGGGCAATTGTTCTATCATCTAATAACTACATTGTTAATAAGATGAAATGCATCAACTGATTCAGCTCAAAAGGTGACATGATTAAGGCATCATGGGGCTGTTTTAACATTGCACTCCGATATTGTCTGACTCACAATGGACAAAAGTATCACAACCGATACAGCAGAATCTTTTTTTTTTATTCCAAGTATTCTTCTTCCTTGTCATAACCAGGTACCTACATTACCCACAATGCATCTTGACCACCAACAGTTTGGCCGAAGATTCCAGTGTTATGCTAGTAGTAGCTAATGTAGAATCGAGCTGCTGTCACCTCACTTCTATTTAATCCACACCTCCAGATTCTTTTCATTTTCAAACTTGTAGTCTTCAGCTCCAACCAACACTGACTCAAGTGACATCACTTGAGGTAGTTTATCAGATTTCACACACTCCTTTTGGAGCCACAGATGGCTTTATACAACTTTTTTCTCATATGAAGTAGTACCTAGGATTGCAGGATAGGCCTAGCCTAATCCTTTATATTATAATTGTGATTATAATCTTGATTTAATAGAACCGCTATTTGGCTAAATACATGTTTTGTGTAGGCCTATTCTTTTATTGGTTGTGGATATTAAGCATTTTAATAATGCTTATTTTTCAAAACACACTGTAGTTTTAATCGTATAAACTTTACTTTGAATTATATAACTGTAGCAGCTGAGCACAGTGCGGTCAGTGCAGGTTAATTTCCTCAGTCACATTACCTGCTCCACTCCCAGGTTACACCAAACATCTATAGTAAAAACTATATCTGTAGTCATGTCACCCCTAAAAATTTTGTTACAGAGGTGGCCTGGACTGGGGGTGTATTTTCAGCAGCACATATGCTACTGAATATCATAGAGATATTGGAATACTACAGGCAGCATTGTGTCTCTATGATCCTCTCACTCTTCCGTGACTACACATTGCTACCTGTCACTTTGACAATGAAGTGACACTACCCTATAAACTATATAGGCTACAATATAGTATAGAATTGAGTATTTATAGCATTTAGTTTAGAGAATATTATAGATCCAAGACAAAATTGACAGAAGGGAGGGACTGAGAGAAAAAGGCGTAATTACAAATCTGTCTTCAACACCACAGACAGCGCCACAGATTTATCAATACACAGCACAGTTAGGCTACTGATATTTCGGAGCCATGGTCAGGGCCATAACTTGCACAAAACTCAATCAAATAAAGGATCAATGAGTCAGGTACACTAGATTAATATATTTGACTAAACAATCTGCCCCTGCACTCTCTCTCTACTAGTAGAGGATGGAGAGGGGGTATGGCAGGTTAACAAGAGGGATGCATTTTGGTCATTTTGCTAACAAGGGGTATAGCATCCCCCCATCATCCCACCTCAAATTGCCTACTGCCCCCACCATTATAAATGTTATTTGATTAAGCACACATAACATCCACAAGGCTCAACATAATTTGATTTATAGCTTAATTTCTGTGACACCCTCCAGACACAATTTCTGGAATATGTTAATATAACATAGAAAGCAATATGATATGGCTGACATCCAACTCAGCAGTTCTGACACTGAACAGTATCAGAAAGCCATTATATCAAGACAGTATCAAAAAATAAATAAACTCCCAACCATGCTACAAACAGTGTGTCAGTCAGCATGCAGCAACAACCTCAAGCTTCTAAACTCATATATACAAGCTATACATGAGCCCGACAAGAACCTTACTTTAATCACACAATTCCTGTGTCAAAATTTCTTTCTGGATTCTTTCATGGTAAGAACAAATTTCTCTCTCTCATATTTTCTCAGAATTTGTATTGTTTTAAAGGCACCCATTTCACATGTTTTCAGCGATTCCTGAGAACAATCCTCTTGGTGAAGAAATTAAATGTGCTCTGATAATCAAAAGGTAAACACACTTATTTTACTTTAATTCATATGCCATAGCAACCAGACTGGTATTTGAAAATTTATTTTTTTACATCAGACATTGTCTTCTACATCATCGTCATCTTTGTTTGTGTAACAGCCTCAGATTTTACACTTTACAGGTTTTTAAATCTGGTAGAGATTAGCTCAGATGTTTAGCTCAGTGTTTAGATAGCTGGAATCAAATTGTGTGGTATTACCCTTTAACTTCTGTGTTACACAGTCAGTAACTTTGGCTCAGGTTTTGATGGGTTGCTGCTTAACCTGGTCAGCCATGTTTCACTACATCTAAAGTTAATTCATGCTCATTTTTGAGCATTTGTGTATGACCCCGATGTGAGTTTCCAGGTTATTGGAGGGCAGTGACATTTAGTGGAAAAAGGGACAGGAAGTGAAAACAGCTGGGTTGAGACATTATTCAATTCATTATTTGTATGAGCCTCAAACATCTGTAAGAAAATTAAACCATGCTGCGTCATGGAGGCTTCAACAATTGAAATCCTCCCTTTAAAAAGTCTACAATTAAAAAACAGGTGCACTCCTTATAATCCTGTGAGATAATACCACGTGTATTGGTTGCAAAAACAAAAACTACTAGCCTATTAAAGTAACCTGCATACTGGTACATTCATCAGAGAGATTAGATTTGATTAGCTGGAGGGTGTATATTATTTTCAGACAGCTACATGGATATGACATAGCAGCCTCATCACTGATCTACAATAATACAAAAGTTGGAAGGCTACTCTCTACAGCTTTTACTGGTTTCAATTTCTTCTGCTTGGGGAAGATTATTCCAAATTAGATAATTATTCAATTCAAATATGAATTAAATCATTTTGCCAAGAAATATGTCCAGGAGTGTAGAGCCCTGACACTGACAAAGGATAGCATGGAAGACCTGTTGCATGTAGAAAATATAGTCATCGAAATGCCACTGAAATAAAGTGTATAAACTAAAAAACCTTTTCAATGAGGTTTGGTTCAGTTTTAATAGACAGCTAAAAGTTTTCACCTCTCAAATCACCAAAACCACAAAGACAGGGCTGTGCTATTATAAGCTGCTCCAACAATAAACTTCAACTTTGTCATTTATTGAAGAAGTTTGAATATGTTTATTTTTAGAAAATACAAGCAAAATCCACAAGGCTCTGCTCCATGAAATCTGTTTCACTTTAAATCACCACTTAAGTTGAATGGTATGCCTAAAAAGGGCCGATAATGAGCCATAAAAAGTAGAAACGTCCAGAAAGTCTGCCTGCAGTGTGCCACTGCTGGTTCTGCAGGTCTCTTTTTAGCTGGGTATTCTTTGCCTATGTTTTCTGTCAAAATTCCACTTTTACAATTTCATGTTCATTTTATTAAATTATCTATTTTATC
The DNA here is from genome assembly GCF_914725855.1 of Thunnus albacares. Lineage (NCBI taxonomy): Eukaryota > Metazoa > Chordata > Actinopteri > Scombriformes > Scombridae > Thunnus > Thunnus albacares. The sequence continues at coordinate 9,189,541 of NC_058107.1, forward strand.
TGATCACAATGCAAGAAATCATGTATTGAGGGTTGTTGATTTATAATTGCAAGCTAGGAAGCACTGCGAGTTTGATTACTGCACAGTATTTTACATCCAGCCTGTGGAGTTTGGACAAAAGTGGAATGTAATATTATTATTTCCCAAACTTATGTCATTACAAAATCCAAACTGTCATACCTGGACTGAAAAACTTTCACATTGATTAAAACTCATCTGTCAGAGGGGTTGATTGCCAACAGTAATTAACTCATAAAACGATGCCTTCACGTCCAGTGAAAATGCGTTCAGTTCAACTGTGCCATTACAGTAGTGGCAGCGCTAGTAAACACAACACATAAATCAGCCAGTAGATTTGTCTGGAATTTTAGAGACAGCTGGGCAAACAAGTATCCTCAGTAGTGATAGTTATCTGAAGTAACACTTCACAGTGCAATGGAGGAAAAGAATTAGGAAATAGGTAAATTGCCTCTGTGACAGCCTAAAGGATTCTTTAACTGGGTAAATGCATGAGTCCTTGTTGTGTGTTTGAAGTCTCTTTGACCATTAGATCAACCAGCCACAGAAATACTGCTAAGTGGCCTCTTATGTACACACAACATGCATATCTTGGGTGTGTCTCTTTAAATTCATTTACGAAGGTGTCGAGAAGGATTCGGCCATTATCAGTCAAGCAGGCATACAGGCAAGCAGGTAAGGTGCTGGCTGCTGTCCAAAAGCCATGAGTCACAGATCACAGACAGCAGATGGTGTGATAACTCAGCTCCTTGTTAACTTTGGCAGAGAACTTCAGAGCGCCTCACTGGAACCCATCCCACCCATCCATCCATGTCCCTCCTCAGCACCCAACACCACCAACTGCATCATAAAAACAGTCCTAAATCATAGGAAAACTAAATAAAGTTTAACAGGAAACAAAATGTTAAGCAGTGTGAGAAGAAAAGTTATTTTTGGACTCTGGGTAACAGACAAAGAAGAGGGACATCACAGGCAGGGAAGATGTTATTTTCTTAGTGAGTATACATGGCTTGTGTGTTTGTATCTTAATTTGTTATTGTTGCATATTGTAATATAATCTTTGTACAATCAAAAAGACTATGACAAATGAGTCTGGAGCACACTGCCAAGCTCACTGCACAATTGCATAACTCTCACTGTTTAGATTCATTAATAGCCGCGTAATGGAAAAGCAAAGAGCAGCAGCAGCATTAAACTGTACTGACAGAGAAATTTACAGCTTTTTCCTCACTTGACATTTTTCAAAACTCTCTCAGACGAGACAAATACTCTGCATAAATAACCGTTGTGCTTCAGGCCGACACATTCCAGATCAGACGACAAATAGCCATTACCACCCTTGTTATCAATCACACAGGTACAGTGCACTGTCACTGGCTCTTTTCATGCATTCCAAGTGACAGACATAACTTTGACCTGACAAACCCAGTCAGCTTGAGCAACTTCCCCAATCTATCACAGCTGTCAGGCGCATAACACGGCTTTGTTCTGATTAATTACACCCTTGCTGGTAGGAGCTGTCAGTCATCCAAACAGGTGATATACTGTATACACACTATCAAGATGTTGTGAATGAGCATGAATGAGTGCGATGTCATGAGTCAGCCGCCAAATATTCAAATGAACATTAAGACAGAGAGGGAGAGAGAGAGAGAGACAGAAACAAAACAAGGAAACCATTTGGCTGCCCTCAGGCAAAACTATCCAGTCTTCACTGTCCAGGAAAGCAGAAGAAGTGCTACCAGTGTCAGAGGATCAGAGCTGCTGCATTAGAGTGACGAGTGAATGCAGTTTCCCTTGAGACAGATGGTATCATAATGATGTCAGTGTCTTTCTGTACACATAATATGTTTGAATAAACCTGCAGGAGACCTCAAGGGAACTCCAGCATGCAGCAGAGTTACAGTAATGTGTTTAAACTGGCATAACACACATCTAACCATGAGTTTCCTTGAGAAACATTTCAAAGCTCATAAACTAAACATTCCTCCACATACATTTCTCCACCGTGCCTGTCATGCAGATCATGTTTTATTGTTCCAAATTGGACACATTAGCACAATAAACACCCATTCTGTGTGTGCATGCATGCATGTGTGTTAGCAGATAGCAGTAGGGGCAATGCACTGTCTATACAGTGTGCAGTAGTGTGCATGTGCACACAGTGCTGAGTGCTGGTGTGTGTGTGCATATGTTAGACTTGTGTGTGTGAGTGTGCATGTGTGGGTGTTAGTATTGGAGTCAGTGCTTGAGGCCTCTCACAACATGTGCTTGGCTGTGCAGCAGTGTGTATGCTGTGTAGGAATCTAACCTCTGTTTTGTGCCTCTCTCATAATCATTTTTACATTTTAGAATTTTGCACTGAAGATTCAATTGCTATCTCAGATAATGTTTTATGACTTAAACTGTGATTGTGGGGGTGGTAAACAACCTAGACAACAAAAATGGTTACCATATTCAATTGATTGTCTGGTTGGGTGAAGGAATGGACATACACCTTCTGAAACTGATAGAAATTCTACTTGATTTGAGTCTTTTTGGATACTGGATTAATAGTCCATCTATGCTAGCAGGTATAATATATGTAATGTTCACCATCTTAGTTTAACATGCTAACATTTGCTAATTAGCACTAAACACCAAGTGTAACTGAGGCTAATGAGAATGTCATTAGTTTTGCAAATATTTGACCATATACTAAGTCATTGGATTAATTTAAATTTTGACCTAATGATGGCACAAGATGGAAAGTTCAGGGATCACCAAAGTTATTACAATTCATCCTGAGGGAAATGTGAATGTTAACCATATGGAAATACTAGATGAAAACTCAGGGATCACAAAAGACATTATCTGGGTACCATGAATGCCTGTACCTAATTTTTTGCCAATTCATCAAGTAAATGTAGAGATAATTCACTGGATAAATGAAGGTTTCTGACCAGCTAATGGTCAGGGGATCACCCAAGTCAGTAGGGACTTTCATCTGGAGGAAGAATTAATGTTACCAATGTACCAAATTTCATGGCAGTCCATCCAATAGTTGTTGAAATACTTCAGTCTGGACCAAAGTGGTGAACCAACCAACTAACAGAGCAATAGACTGAATCACCGTAACGCTGCGCAACAGTCACTTCCAGGTAGACAACTGGCAGTTGATTTGAATTGTGGAGATATGTGAAATCAGCAAACTTTTTTATTTCTGTTGTCATTTTCAGCCATAACTGTAATGTTTAAAGATAGTTAAACACAGTGGTCCAACCTATCTGATGTTTCTGCTGTGCTTATTTTATGTACTTTCTTGCTGTGCTACCGTCTTTAATAAACCAAATCTACCCAACAGCGACATCTCACTGCCAGTCTAATGGGTGGCTGCCTTTGTCACAGTGGGAAGCCACCATACCACTGCTTTACTGATTTATGCTTACTTATGCTTACTTTTAATTATTTTTACTGCTAATACTTACTTATGCTTACTTACATCTGTTTCTGTGTATACTTCTTTACTTGCTTAAACTGACAGTTACTTTTGTTCTGCGCTATTAAATTGTATGTAAGGGTAATAGGGGTTTTCTACCCAGAAGTTAATGTAATTGCCAATTTGTTGGCAGCAACACTGGGTTGACCTGTTGCATTTCAATATTTTTATCAATGACAGTTTCTTATCTTTGTGATTTGAATATAATCATTGATGTGGAAGTCCCAAACATTACAACAACATAAAAGTAACAAACTGGCAATTAAAGGGTAAAGGACACTACATATGACAATCAGTTTACTCATTACACAGATTACTTATTCAGCCTGTGTAAACATTTGCATAATATCTTCAGCTCTAAGGGGGCCTCTTTAAAGTCTGAAAAAATAACACTGATGAAGTCATCAGGGTTATCTTGGTTTAGGCTTGAAGACTATAGTTTTATAAAAGACGTCCTGCATTACTGCCCTAAACAGGGGCATTGAGTTTGAAAGACATGGAATGTCAGTCAGCCATGTTTGTCTGCTGCTATTTGAGTGTGAGCTCCCATTAAGTGGGTGTCTGATTGACTATTTTCTGCAGTGTAACATGATTAGTCAAAAGCTCTGTGTGAATCCATAACACACCTTTATCATGAATCCAAAAGCACTCACAATGGGTATTTACACCTGTTAGGTGTGAGTGTGTGCATGTGCCTGAAGTGTGCACGTCTCAACACATGCAGTGTGCAAAACTAGATGTGTGTGGGTGTTTTTGTATTTACAGCAGGTCACGCTCACCCTAATCCCCTTGTCAGTTATCCACAACATCCAGTACTACTCAAACCAGAACTTCCACTGAAACAAACAGCAGCACAGTTGAGTGGCTGCTTGCACCAATTGCAGCTGCACACGTGCTCAGTGTTTTACTCTCCACTGCACTTTCCACAACACCAGCATTCCTACAATAACCATATTCTCATGCCAACACACTTTCCCTCCGTTAATGTTTCATGGCTTGCAAATCTAGTCGAAGGGTTTCAATGAGGCAGCTGCTTAGGGAATGGGACATGAGCACTTCTGTCCAAGGACAATGTGTCTCAGTTGACCATTGCACATAAGCACACCAGCCTCCGGAGGCTAAATGTAGACCACCACGTTGCAGCCCCAGAGAGTTTCCAGTGTTAAAACATGTCTGGGAGCAAACTGAGACACTTCTGTCTGTGTGCTCAGGTTGACTCGAGGGTCAGCAGGCCGTCTACATGCTAACGCTACAAAGCTCACACTACAATCATGCCTCCTGATCCTTATCTGAGCAACAGTGATGCAGACCTGCTCTAAGAAGCTTTACTGTGCTCCGCTCCACAAGCAAAAGCTTTTTAAAGATTGAGCTCTTTGTGGAGGGGAAAAGCTCCGAAGCTCAAAGAAGCAGCACTGGCTGGTGTTTTATTACATTGTGTTTCTTCAATGGCCTAGTGCTTGAAAACAACTTTCCAGCTGAGCAATCCTAGCATTAACAAGTCGTTCATCTTTGATGAGCTCCATATGCAAAAAAACAAGAGGGAGGAAAAAAAGAGCCTCTGATCAGAGAAATAAAATCATATGTATATTCTGTCACGCCTCACATCCTGTGGAGCGGTGCAAAATGTGGTGTGCTTGAAGGAAAACAAATAGCATGTCCCAGTACAAGGCTGTGTTTGTTTCTGCTGCTTTCATTGGAATCGCATGAGCAAATGTGAGCCTTGAAAATGAATGTACTGCTAAAAAAGTGAACAGTTTTTTCAATGATTTATTTCTTTTATGGTGGATTGTCTTATCTTCAGGAAGTCTTCTAGCCTGCTGTAGGGACATGTCAGGAACCAAGATCACTCTTGCTCACAAGCCAGCCGTGTTGTTCCCTGCAGCTATATTCTCAACCTTGGGTGGTCACTTTACATTTTCTTATGCCTTCTCTCCACTCCCACTATTTCAAACATTACAACACGGTGACTGTGAGCGGTGGTTTTTATCTCAGTATGATGGGGCCTGTTTTGTCTTTCTTTGTCTCAACTAAGAACCCCCGTTTTCCCACACAGACACACACACACACACACACACACACACACACTGTCTGCGTGGAAGACAAACACATTCATGTCATACTGTATCTACAATACAAAAAGCCTCCCATCGACCAACCCCACCCAGATTTTCACAGTTGACAGTCAAGTTCTGGGTCAGTCGAGCTGGCAGGAGCGCACATCCATCTTGCCTTTTGACACACGTCACAGATGAAAAACGAGACAAACGAGATTTCCACATAAAGGGTTGGAGGGCTCATCTTCAATTTCTGAAGCGGTTTGCAGCCCTGGGTTCACCAGAGTACACATGCACAGAGACACACATATGCACACATTTGGCTCACACAATAAAAAGCCTTTTTTAACAATTTAATTTGCTGTATTTTCCACGGTTCTCACCAGCACCTATTCTGTGTCAGATCACATTATTCCTTTCCACCACCATTCAACCAGCTACACTGCATATACTGTGTACTGCGGTATGTATGTGCCAAGCCAGTGTAGCAGAGCCCAGGTCACGACAGTTCTGCTCAGTTTAGCTCAGCGATGTTAAAAGAACATCAGCACCCTGCGGTGAAGTTTATGCTTTGGTGGTGTATATTATGCGCCAGTGAAAGGGGAACCAGGGATAGAGTCATCAGGATTGTGGGATGACCCTGAGTTCATAGCGTGCCCCCCTGCTGTTCACCCCTTTCATCAAGCAGCCCAGTTGTTGGTTTAGCTCAGGCCCTTCTCAGCAGGCCTTGGCACAGGGGAGAACCCGTGGCCAAAGAGGATTTGGTCAGAGGAGGAGGGAAGTCTGCTCACACTCAGCAGCAGCTTTTCCAGCATCAAGCACCACCTACTTCCAATCATGCGTTACCCCCAAATCTTCCCTGTGCCTGCAAAACCGGCCGGGCCAGACCTGGGAAGAGGTCTAGGCTAAATATATCCTGACATCAGCACAGAGAAACAAAGAAACAAACTCAAACTCTCAATAGTACACCATCATACCTTTCAAAACACATGAGTGTATATCCAACAAAGTTAGTGACATCAATCACCTTTCCTTAGAGACGTCTTAGATGTTATTACAGCATTTATCTTTTAGTGGTGCAGTGGCACATCACAAGCGAGGAGATAATGACACGCTTTATTGAAATGGAGACGAATGCACCCCCTCCTCGCCATGGGTGGTCGAGTCAGGAGCGTTGCATGGAGAAGAGCCCCACAGGCAATTAACATGCAAGCCAGACTGAACATCTCTGGTTTATGCATTACACACAGCTGGGCTCAAGATATCACTCAAGTACACAGTACTAGAGAGTGTGTGTATGTTTTTAAGCAAAGAGTAAGAGCGTTTGTTTGTGGTGCTATATGTGTGCAAGTGTAAGAGTAATTTGTGGAGAACATCCACTTAAATGTTAATCAAAAATCAATCTGTTTACAGCAGCGAGTCTCAACCAGCAGAGTCAGGGAGCCCTGTGGGTTGGCCCGACAGCACTAAACACAGGTAGACAGAAACTAATTAGGACTGCCCACATGAAGGTGCGCACATGTTGCGTTAAATGTCTTTTTTTCTTGTCAGTTTGCACTTTTGTACCAGCAGACTGCAACAAGACCAGGAGTCTACCATGCGAACAGCTCTGTAAGGCTAACATGCTTTCAACAACAGTACTAACATGCTCATTTTTAGTGGGTGTGATGTTTACCATGTTCACCATCTTAGTTTAGCATTTTTCCAATTGAGCATGCTAGCATTTGCTAATTACCACTAAACACGAAGTACAGATGATGGGAATGTCATTTCACTCAAAACCACTAATATGTGGCACTAGGGGAAAAGTTAGAGGCTCAAAGTCATGAGGATTCATCCTCTGGGATCATGAATGTGCACAAAACTTCAAGACAATCGATCCAGTATGTGGACCTAAGTGATGAACCGACTGACCGACATTGCCATATAGTTAAAACAGTAGAAAACCCAATCTGAGAGTACTCAAGTGATGTCACTTAACTTGACAAAGCTCCTCCAGAGTCACAGAAGACATTGTGGAACTGTTTTCACAGCCTGAGTAGTACACCCTGTCACCAGTATATTGACTTTGACATGTAACATCTGTTGAGTGCCCCTTTATGCATGAGTTGTGATGCTTAACAGAAATACAGTTCCCCTTTTCATTTTGATTTTTGACAAGGTATCAAGGCAAGATCTGTGAATTCTGCAGTCTTCCAGTGTGTCTGAAGGGCGCTATCACCAACTGCTACCCTGATCCTACTGTAATGATCTTGATTTCTTTCACATGTATAGACTTTTGTCTGCTCTAGAGAGAAGCCTAGGATTGAACATGTGTTTTTTTGGACTAAATAAGACTACACAGTATTGGAAATTTCTCTTAGTGATCAAATGCAAGTTTTACCAGCTGCGCAGTCTCCAAGATAAAGCTAAAACAAATATAATCCACAAAGGGAACTCCCTGTAACACTAAACGACACTTGAGACAGATTCAGATACAGACAGAAAAAAAAATGTAGCCATACAGCAGTACAATATGAAAGGAAAACGAGCCATACAACTGCTTGTGACTATAAATCCCAGGTAGTTGTGTGTGTGGCCATCCTGCTGGGAGATACCACATCATTCATCATCTTATTAAAGAGGCTTATAGGAAGGAAGAAAAATGGATGGTTGGATATACTTTCTAGGGAGTCATCATTGGATGAGACTGCCAAGTGGGTGGGACATTCAGGGCACATGCTCATTTTCATTGGTAGACAGCTGCGGCTGCTGGTGACGGCAGCTGAGCTTGGGGATTGTGCACGGTCAGGTGCAGCAGTCAGTCAAAGCTCTGGCTCCCACTCAGCAAGTTGGCAAGCCGCCCCGAAACGCTCACCCAAAGCCACAAGAGATACCTGCAATTTGTCACCCCTATAAAATAACATTCTCCATATAAATTGTAATTTAGAAGCAGAGGAGTTTGTGTTCCTATGGGGAATGACATTTAGCACAGTATCTGTGTTTCTTAAAAAATGTTTTATTGGCAGAGACAGACGAAGGTTTTAAAGAAGACATGTAATCTTTCCTGGCTGCAAAGCTTTCATACTAGTCTGTGTAAAGACGGGCAGGAAAAGCCCAGAGGGCAGTGCATCAATTCTTTGTTTGACGACTGTCTTGGCAGATCGCCAGGGCCTGATTTCTCACACCATGCATGCCACAGCACACCTCAGGCTTAGGAGACAGAAAGACAGATGGAAAGATTGAGGAATGAATTAAGGTCTTGAAATTTCACACTTTTCCATTTACAAATCTTGTTGATCTTTTTGTCAAATGTTACTGCAGAGAAATAATGTAAATTGACTGATGAAATGGTATGTATTGAACACATGATTTGCTTTTTTGTTTATTTTGTTTGGAAAATCTGCAACATAATTAGTAGCTAAGACTGTCAAATAAATGTAGTGAAGTAAAAAATACAGTATTCCTCTGTGATAAGCAGTCAAGCAGAAGTATAAAGTAGCATAAAATGGAGTTAAGGTATGCATCAGAATTGTGTTTAAATGCAGTTCTTGAGTATATGTACTTAGTTACTTTCCACCACTGACCCTTCAGCATAAAACATACAATACTGGAACATACAGTACTGCTCATCTAACTCTGAGTGTTGCTAGTCAGGGAAAGGCATAGAGGCATGGAGAATGTCAGTCTCATTATATATTGTATTTTGGATCATGGATTTTGCAGAAAGAGATTCAATGACCAGAGGACAACTAACTGCACAGCTGTAAGCTGGGGGAGGCTGAACGAAAATTAGATTTCCACCATGGGTAAGTTAAGAGAGAACTCCTCGCATAAAGGCTTTCCACTCGTTAACATGGATGAGATGACATTGTTGATCCCTGTGGAGAAATTCACTGCAGCAGAAAAAGTCAAAGTAAATTTGGCAAGAAAAGACTGATATAATAGCAACTTAAAATAGAATATAAAATAAGCACTGAAGTGCTTGAGTATGCCAAGTGCTCTTGGGGCAAAGATAATTAGACAAACAGATGGGTTGAAGTAAGTGCAGGATCTGCATTGCAATGAACAAAGCCACTTATCCTGAGAGAGAAAGAGCAGGGAGTCTGGGTCCATACTAATCAAATGAAGAAGTATAACAATTAAACAACTTACGAGTAAAAAGTTCTGTGCTGAGTTTGTAGAGTAGAGATAGACTGTAGAGTAGTAAAGCAACGCACGATTAATCACATGTATGCTCAAGGAGGAATAGCCAGATAAATATTTACCCTTCATCTGCCTCATTGTTCAATCTTTTCAAAAATGTCCTAACATTTTCACAATGATATGATATTCAGCCAAAACCTATATGTACATTTTTTTGGAAAAGTTCATTTTATTTGTGCAAAATCATCAATATATCCAGTAGCAATTGATACATACATTAATCAACAATCTATATCTTCATGATATATAAATAAGGATGAAATAGTGGATAAAATAGTGCTGTAACATCCTATCAAATGTGTGCTTGGAACTTACAAGAAAGCAGCAGCTGCAAACTTTAACTACGCTACATATACATGTTGCTTGAGATAACAAATTGTATATCATGACTAATAATATATTGTACAGTCATTTAGAGCTCCCTTAAAATAAAGCAAAGTGTTTGCCCGGGACCCTTCATCACACATTGTGATGTCTACTAGCTACATGGCTGTAGCCATGGCTGCAGCTACAGGGCTTTTTGAAAATGTAGTAACTTTTAGAGGCTTGAGGAGATAAAATACAGTAATTTACAATGAATAAAGCAAAGGTTTGAGGAAAGCTTGAAGAAAAAAAATTGTCTGTCAGAAATATGTTTTTTTCTGTTGTCCTATCCTGTCCTATCATCTCGCGACCCCTTGTGGGGGTCCTGACCCCTTAGGTTGGGAACCACTGATCTAGAGCTGCAACAATTAGTTTATCAACAGAAAATGATTATGATAACTATTTTAATAACCAAGTATTTTGATAATCAATTAATTGTTTTGAGTAATTTTTTAATTAAAAATGTTCACATCTTCTCAAATATGAATGTTTTATGGTTTCTGTAGTCTCCTACGACAGCAAACTAAATATCTTCAGGTTGTGGACTGTTGGTTGGGACAAGAGAAGGCATTTGAAGATGTCATCTTGTGCTTTGAGAAACAAAGATTGACATTTTATAGACCAAAACAACTACTCGATTAATCAAGAAAATAATTTTCAGAATAATCGATAATGAAAGTAATCGTTACATGCAGCCCTACAGTCATCTTAACACATGTCTCAGAGGGCGTGTGCTCACCTGTTCCTCTGTACTGCAGCCATCTACAAAAAATCTATTAACCACCTTAAGATAGCTGGAGAGAGCTTGTTTAAGTTAAAAGAAATGTAGGAGTAAAGGTGACAAGTTTTAATTGTATCTTCCCCTTCCACAAGTCGAAAATTAAACTTTTAGCATTTTGATAAATACGGGCCCTTATCATTGAATTGTGAGTTTCAGCTGCCCAAACCTGAATACATGAGGGATGTTTTTTACCCCCATTGTGTCGACATTTGGAGCCATCAGCCTCCGCTGGTTTACATGGGGGATGAGTTACCATTCTGTCACTGTGAGTGAGGTTACACGTGCTGTCATTCATCTCCATGAGTGCTACCTCACACATCTGTCACATAACATGCAGAGGCAATGAGCAGTAAGACTATTCAGTGGTGTTAGGTTATATATGACATACATCAATCAATGGATACTTCCCTCAGGACATCTATTCCTCTCAGCTTATGTTTCATAAACTACTTTGCTTATGGTTTCAGATTTCCTCCACACATGTAATATAGATCATACTGTACACTTTTGTAAAAATCTGTGCTGGTGTATTCCCCATTGGTGGAGAAGTATTGTATCTTTATTATATCCTTGTGTGTGTTTGTATGTAAAGTATCTGAGAGGACTTGTGTGTGCTTACTCTCTCCTGCAGGATTTCCTCCTTGTTGTCAGCTGAAATGACTGCATAATCAACATTTATATCATTAATTATCTCATTATTAGTCTACACTACTTCAAACATCACACATTCTATCACGAGGCCACCTTTTTACTTAAAACAGTCATATGTACAACGTGACTACAATGGGCACCTTTTGATAAAAAGCAAACAACCATGTCATGCTCCAAACTGTCACACCAAAACACACATGAGGACTAGTCAGTGCAAATATACAGTAAGTATATAAGTAGACCGGGAGCAATGCTGACAATACAGGAATTGTTTGACCTGTGTAATGATGTGCCAAGTCTCTACTGTGCTCTTTGATGTGCTGGACAGACCATCTTTCTCAGATAGTCTGACATGGAGCAGTTTTATCCACTCAACCAAAAGGGATTATAGTAGGCTGATACATTTTTAGTTCTTACAGAGCTTGGTCAGAACAAATGTCTGCATTAATGCATTAACAGATATTACTTCACGTATGAGCTGTAAGATGCTCAGGTGTCCAGGATGTTCTGATCATTTCAATGCATCTCAGAGGAAACAAGGAGTAAAGAGAGAGGAAGTTTCCAGAGGAGCTTAAAGCGAAGAACCACAAGTTTATTGTATGCAGGGACTTTTTAATCAAATAGCAAATTTCCCTTCAGTCAAAATCTATTTAGTGATCAGTCAGTTTATGTGATGGGTTGGTAAAAAGAGCAGTCGGGCTGCCTTTAGAAACAGCATTACTATACTATTATATTTTTCCTACTCCAAGAAGGCACAGTTGGGGATATTATCAGTAAAATGATATATACATTGATATTATGAAACTCAATATGCCTGCAGCTTTTCATAAGCTGCAGGCTTCATCAGTATAAAGCTGATTTGATATACACAGGTATACACACAGGTCCATAATCAGTATTTGAGGAACAGATGACATCCATACCAAACTCTGTATTGAAAAAAATAATCAATAGTGAGCGAAAATGTCTGGTTTGGTGAATATACCAGTAAGTCCTCCATCCTCCAATCTCTCCCCTGTATCACTCTCTCGCACATAAATCACATGAATTAATTATTACACAAACCACCATGACAAGGACTTTGTGACTTAGGTGAGCTAGCTCAGTACCTTGGTTTAGCCAACTCATCTGTTAGCTCCTTGGATAGCTACCTTTTCTTTGAATTCTTCAATGTTACTCACCCTAAGAAGTTCACCATAGGTCTTCTTCACAGCAGACATTTTGACTCTTCATAGCAGGAAACACATGTGTAATTAACATTAATAACATTCAGATGTGCTATGTGCATGCTAGCTCAATGACATGACTTTACTAAGATATGGAGCAAAGCAATCGTTAACAGTATCATTTCCACCTGTGTGTTCTGCTAACGACTCAAATGTCTGCTGTGAAAAAGAACCAACAAAGTAAAGAGATATATGTTCAAGAATATTGTAAGATCCCCATCTGTTTTCTGTAAATTATATTCACTGTTTGATAATAATAACTTTAAGTCACAGCCAGTCGCAAAGATGTGTAAAATGAATGTGATGTGAATTTGAAAAATACGTTTTTACAGTTATTGTCCTTTATTCAAACTTGGTGAATCAAAGGGAAGTAATGATAAGAACAGTTTTCATATGCACTTCAGGATTTTTACTGTAATTTAGTCAGCTTGTTGGCATTAACTCTGTAGTTCTCTACAATGTGGTCAAAATCTTTTTGTTCAGTTTCTCCTTTTCCATTTCTTGAATCAATTTCTCTTCCCTGCTTCTATTCCTATTCCATTCCCTGCTCCTACAATCATTGGTTGGTATACCATATAGTTTTTCTGTTTGTGTTGGCTGCAGGAGAATTGGAAATGCCAGATTTTTAAACAGAGCTCTCAAGCTTCTTGGTAAAATCAAGCCGTTATCACACATTGCCTTGATGCCATAGGAGAGACAGTAGCAGACATGAATTAGTGACATAAACAACACAAAGCCAGGAAGGGAATCCAAGACATTCTACTCTCTCGACAATACCATTATATGCTGCTTAGTGCATGTAAGATTATGAGACAGGACATTATCAAACAGGAGCATGTGTACTCACAAACCTCCCTTTGATGAAGAAAGGTTAAGAAAACGTGGATACACACAGGTGTGCAGTACACAGCACAAGTGTGCACAGGTGCAAACACATTACTGCTGCAAGTTGATTCTGAATAATTAATGGACTGAAATGACTTACTGTATATCTTCAGATGTGGCTGACTGGCACATGACATTAATAGTCTTTACAAACCCATGACGAGACAGGATGGCTGTTTTTGTGTTGTGCGTTGGTTCGAGGCCTAGACAACAAAAAAATAACAAGAATTGGTCTGATTTTTAACTGTTTGGCTTTGATAAATATGGAATGCTCCTATGTTAGTGCAATCACATTTAAATAATTAAAACAATAAATATGAATAAATTTAAATGTACATCTCTATAGCCAAATAGTTATTCAAACTACAAGAAACATTAAACCATCACTTTTATAAATGATTATCAGTGCAAAATATTAGCTCCTGACAGTTTTTCTGAAACTATTGGAAATGGTATTAGCCGTCAAACGTGTATTGGTTTAACCCCAGCAGGTAGCCTACATCATGACACATATGCAATGGAAAGACTCCTGCAGAACAACATGAGGAGAACCAGATGATGATTGGCAGGGCCCTCTGCACAGCAGACTGGCCGGCCGAGTGGCTGATGGGCTTGCTGGCCAACTGGTTAGGGGTTTTCCTCATCTGCAGCTGGAAAAGACGGAGACATAGGGGTGAGGAGAATGTAGTAGGGTAAGTGAGAGAAGAGAGAGTGAGATGGGAGAGAGGCACAGAGCCCAGTGCCAGCGATTTTCTCTGCTGTTGCCCGGGGATCATTAATAAACACTTCCATAAACTCGCTGTGTCCCCCGCTTTCTCCACTCTTCTTGCCAGGCTGACCGAGTCAGGACACACAGTGGAGGGTTAAGACAACCAAACTTTTTTTACCCAGCTTTCCAAGGCAATCAAAATCAACAGCTCTGGAAAGATCCTCTTCACAAGGACAGTCTAGCCAATGCAGTGTTCTTTGAAAACGCTCCAAAACACAGTTTTTACTTGATTTGTACTTTTTACCCCTTTAGCTTTTATTTTAAATGTTGAAATCAATTTAAGATAAAGGTTTCAACCACTGCAGCACCAATAAAATAAATATCTAACAAAATTGCATCTATCAATCAATTCACTTCAGAAAGGTTTTAGGCTTTTTCTATATTGCATTGGTATAGATTTTTATTTCAATTAATTAATTTCATTGTCATAAGTCTATACACAGCAGCTCATAATGATACAAACTGCTGAAGTGAAAAAAACAATCACTTTCACAATTAATAAGACACTGTACTCAGTACTTTGTATAAATTCCATAAGAGTGAAGACAAAGACTTTAAAGTTCCTGTTTAGGGAATGTTACAACTTTGCAGACACGCATCTGCTTGCATTCATTGGCTGGGAAGCAACATTTGATATGTCATGTGTAAGTAAATATGTCATTCACAGTTGGCTGTGAATGACATATTGACCAAATGACCAAATGTTGCATACAGTTAGAAAAAAAGGCTAGATTATGGATTTAGTGTGTATGTGCAAACATAAGATGTATTTCTGCCATTTCAACTTGTCTGAAGTCGCACAGTGTCAGTAACACTGATGAAGGATTTCAGAGATGAATTAGCTTTTCTCCAACGGCAAAGAATGATTGCTAAAGATCAATGCAGAAGGACTCTAAAACTCTGTGCCACTGACTTCTTGCTCATCCTTGACCAAGTGCTTCCCTTTTTGCCTGAAGAAGGATCAGGTGGTTCAGAGGCTCTTCCATTTTACATTGATGGAGCTCACTTTCCTAGACCTACTGTATGGTCCAACACAGTTCCACTTCAGACATCCACAGAAAGTTCTTCAGACTTCATAAATCTTCCTAAATCACATTACATTAGTTGAACTCAGCATTGATAGACTTGAATCAAGTTCTAAAGTCTTCTTACTGATCAGTATGTATCTACAGTATACATCTGTCTATTTATCTATCCATCTATCTGTCTATCTTTGACTTGTCTATGGCCTTGACCTGGAAACAACCTGTCTGTAACCTGGTGAACTCTGTCAATCCACTCACTCCTCACCCTGCCGCCCACCCACACCCACACACAGACACTGCAGCTGTCCAAGCTCCCTCCTGGGTCAAAGGGAACATCCTAATGTTCATCCCACTTGAGACTGGCACCTGTTGGCCCTGTCTTAGTCTGGCCTTCATAAAGACAACAGAGAATTCAATAAAGCAGACTTAGAGCCACGAGGCCTGATGATGCCTCTGTTCACCCCACTGTCGCTGCTTTGATCCTCCTCCTAGTTTCCATGCAGACATGAATTTTAAACAAACATTTGATCTGTTATTTGAAAGACTGAAGAGATCCAGCTCTTCAGAGCAGCAGACATGCCATATTTTGCTTAAAAATATTTGATGAAAACACCATTGATAAATGAGTGAACCATAACTTATGCATTGATGGAACCACAGTGGGTTTGTCACAGAGGGCGAGGCTGAGCACTGAAGCAGGGACTGTCCATGCTGGGACTTGTTGAGCAGTGGATATTGGCGAGCAACTTTTTTTTCTGTAAAATAATCAGAATCTCTTTAGGACTTGATTTTAAGATAATATCATGAGCATATGCAATACTATCAAATTATACACCTGCTTGTCAATGTAACCAGGTAACCAAGCAGACATAGAAACAAGTTAGAGCATCACTGCATAGCTGACATTAAGCTAACTTATCTTAAGCTAACTATCCAAGGCCACTTCAGGTTGCCCTCCCTTTATTCTGTAGAAGGTCGAGGTATGATCACATTTTTCTGTTTAGAGAAAATGTTTGACATGTTCATTTGCTTTTTTGCCAGGAGTTAGATGAGAAGATCAAAACTACTCTCATGTTTGAACAGTAAATATGAATCCACTGCTATGAGTCAGCTAACTTAGCTTAGAACAAAGACTGGAAACAGCCAGCCTGGATCTGTCCAAAGGTAACTCCTCAAAGGTAAATTCGCCTACCAGCACCTCTGTAACTCACTAATTACCTCCTTATATCTAATTTGTTGAATACTGAATTCCCAAAAATTCTCAAAAAAGAAAAGGAAGTCATCTGTTACATACCTCTAACTCAGTTCTCTAGTCTAAGTCTAATGTTGGTTCAGTAAAAGGAATAATCAGGTATCATGGAGCTAGAAGGTTGATACCCCTTACATATAGTACGTCTTTCTTTGCAGTTGTGTGCATAGTTGGTACCAGGGACTGAACCAGCCCTTCTTACAGTATAACCACCATACCAATCTGCCAGTTTTGTCCAGTGAACCTGTTTTTGTCACAGCTGACGGCTCACTTCCTCATATCGTTGTCTTATTTTTAGATTAATGTGTGCACTCAGCTGCCCGAGAGCTTAATTACTAGAGGGCAGATAGATCCTATTGTCAAGCTGACACACCGAAGCTGGAGGAAAATTGGGCTGATTGGGACTTTGACAATGTGTGAGTCATTGCGCTCATCCTCTCTTTCATTAGAGCAAATCCCTATCACAAAGACCAATGAAGAATAGATTTACTGTAGTCTGGGAGGTCTGCCTAAAAAAGGCTAATGTTCCTCTGTGCATGCACACGTGTGTGTGTGTGTGTGTGTGTATTGTATCTGTGATGTAACTTGAAATGTTTCCAGGCTTTTTTCCCCCCTTTCCGCTGTGTTTCTATATCGCCTCTTCTCCCTGTCACTCATACTCAAACACCCCTCCGCTTTGACTCATAATTAACTGCAGTTGTTAATGGGCTCAAGAAGAATTTAGCTTGTAAGCTGATCCTACAATTAGGGCTTGTTGACTTTGCATAAATGTTGGGGGCTGCCCTCCCCAGGGGCGCGGGGCAAAAGAAGGGCGCCTTTGAGGGGCTGCCAGGCCTGGCCAGACCTCCTGAGATGTTAAGGGTGGGAGGGGAGGGGGAAGTGGGCTCTAAAACACACACAGAGGAACCCCTTCCAACAGTCTTCCCCTGAATCCTTTGGGGTCGCACAGGACATCAGGTTAACCTCCGGAAACTTAGATGAGACCCCATGGACCAGTGATTCTCAAATGTGGATCCTCCAGGGGCTTCCCATGCAGTAAAAAACAGAAATACATGGGATTTGCAAGAATTTAGAGGGAGAACAGTTGCATACAGGAAACTAAACTTTCTTTCACATCCACATTTTAATGATCAGTAGGTGTACCTTTATGAATTTACTGTTAGAAAAAAACATATTTTGGGTTTGCACAAATATATACAATAAAATATACATCATATATTTGATGTTCAATATGATTGATTGACTGATTGACTTCAATTGGTGTGCAATGTAGATCCAACATTTAAAATATATAAACCACACATGCCAGACACCCACAATAAACACTTGAATAAACTTTTGATCCTGTGTGGATCTTCTTTACGTGCATTTCCCCATCTTGATAACTTTCAGTCACATGACAAGTCATATGACCCTAAAACCCATCAACATAGGTGACACAAAATGTGAAATGTTGTCACTTCTAAAAATGAATTTTGATGTAAATAAACCTTTCTGAACCAATTTTGTCATAGTAGATTTGATTTATTTGCTTTATTTTATACTATTAGTGTGAACTTTGCAGTCTTGAAGCTTCACTAAGCTTTTAAACCTGTGTTTGAGACTTGCATGTTAATATCTAGTCTAATTCTATTTAAATATTGTGTTTGTTGATGCAGGCATGGAAACCACTGAAGCTTCCTCACAAAGTATTTGTGGTCTTTCTCCAGAAAACAAGCTGTGTAATTGCCTTTTTCCTTTTACTGGATGCTGCGAGTTGCAACAAGTGCCGAGCTCTCTTTCTTTTTTCTCTCCTTCCTTGTTGCTTAACAGGGAGGTGAATCAGCAACACAAGGAGAAAATGCTGTAGAATAAGAATCTAAATCATCAACACATCTCCAGGCACATATCGACACACCTTCTAGCCAGAGTTAACTCACTGTGTCGAGGACTTGGTGCTACTTGAATACCTAAAGTACTAGTTAGGTTGAATGATTGTAACTTAAACTCTGAATACATTTTATTAGCTATCACCAACCACCAATTACTAACACCAATATGGATCAATCCCCCCCCCCCCCCCCCCCAAAAAAAAACAAGGTCTAGAGGGGATTATGTAAAACTCTAAATGATTAACTTTGACTATGTGGAACCCTGTTGAGGAAAATTCTATTTCTGTCTTTCACCCCTCCAGGGAGGTCATTGATCAGGGTCAGCTAGAGGCTGTTGTACTTCTATGTCTTCACACACTGCATGTGGATGGATTACTGTGGTGTTGTTTCATGTCAGTATAATTTCAATTCCTTTGACAGAATGTCCCAGTGTTAACAGTAATGTTTGCATTGTGACCCTTTCCTTCCTCTGTCCTTTTCTCACACTTTCACAAATCTACAAATCAGGTTCTAAAACCTACCCACTAACCATGTCTCACTAACTCTTGTCAGATAGTTGCAGGAGCACTACTGTTGAGATTGATTTATGAGCTCAACATTGACTATAAAAGTACCTTGAGGATTCACAGAGTATTAAAAAACTATCTTTTTAAACACTGAAGACATTATCTTGCAGCCCCTCATAAATCACTCTGTGCACACAGACTCTGATGGCAAAAGTGTGCATACAAAAAGACAGACTCACTTCATTTCAAATGATCAGTAATTTATGGTGAGGTCTCGGTGCGCTGGCAGGTCAGAGTTCAGGCAGTGAATCAGTGCAAAAGCTGGACCTTCACTGCTCGGGCTATTAAACTCAAATCCCTCTATTCTCACACACTACCCCAGCAGACTGTAAATCAATAGACTCAGCCAATGCAAGACAGTACGAGAGGCAACTGTGGTGGTGGGAATAAATCAATACAAATAACTTGTCCAGACAGATTGAGAGTTTTTTGACCCCTCTTAGTATTGTTGCACTTGAAGTTGAGCTGGTATGCCGCAGCTCAAGCAGGTAAATTCTTCATTACTGTTAAATTCAGATGGCATTGGGTTTGTCAGGATGGTTATGTTCATTAATCTGGTTTGTGTTTGTTTTGGTAGTGTTGCACATGGATATGATACACTGTCTTGTTGTGGTAGATGTTTGCCCTTCTTTTCTCTGGCACCTTGCTGTACAAATGCATTTTCCTTAAGCTGTATATAATACATAATTAAATATTAGATGTGTCAAATTAAACATATTAAGAAATAATCAAAAAGTGTGTGAAATATTGCATGTTGTCATAGAACTCCTCAGTAATTCTTTTATTTTAAGTTTTGGTTCAGATCAGAGAGTAAAATCACCTGCTGCAGTGTTTTGGTGGAATGAAGCCCTGCAGGCTGCCAGCTCGCCGTAGCACATGACTGTTCATCCCTGCAGAGCAATTATTAGACCTGATGACTCCCAGGAGATGGATGCCATACCTTTACAGATCAACGCTATGTTTGAACAGTTGGTACTAGACAATACAAGTTGAAGACTTTTTTTGGCTTCTTCTAAATATGAACCTGTCTGGATGCAGTCAGAAGATGAAAGATGCATCAAACCCTATTATATTTTCCAGAGCTGCAGGCTTTGTGCTCCTGCCAGGTTACAAGCTGTTTTGACAAAAACAGTCAGACTGCACAGTTTATACTCAGATTGTGTTGGTTATCTCACAGGTTGGAAATAAGCGAACCGTTTAGCAAGGTTATCTAAACCACTTTATTTGGAGGTAAAATTGATCTTGAGCCCACTCAAAATGTCAGTAGTAATCCCTCACAGGGCAGGGAAACCACACACACAACTACGGAAAGTGCAGTAGGTTAAAGTTGAATCAGGAGGTCAGTCTATTAACTGTGATGGATGTTTACAACTGTTAGTTTGGGTAATAATTTCACTGTTCACCTTTTTGTCCCCCTGTAATTTCCCATTAAAGCTTAACTGATATTAAAACTCATTTATAATAAATCATTGTATCCTAGCCATTGCTTATTCCCATCTGTGATTTGAGCACCCTACACCCCATAACTCCATATGTTACTCCAGTGTGCACAAATTGCTGAGGTGACAGGATAACCCATTACTGAGTTTTGACAGTCTTCTATCACAAATGAACCCATGACATAAAGACTCAATGGTTTGTGTAATGCAGGGCACAGAATAGAGTGTAAACAAGCTGCTGATGACTCAGCAGGTGTTTAACATGAATGAAGTAACATGGGAATAGGTGCTAACATTAGCAAGCTAGGCTAACTAGGTTCTACTTTCTGGGTGTAATGGACTTAACAGCATGATGGGTTCTCCCAAATGCTGACTATTGTACAAGGACTGATGTCTTAAATTGCTAACAGTACATAACCAGTATGATGTGGGCTTGTTGAAAAGGATGGCAAAAAAATGGTCTTGTAACAGCATTCATAGTCTGATGTTCTCCAGTCAGTAGCGCACCACAGATGTCAATACAAATCCTGGCTCTCAGATGTCAGTCAGTCCAAGAGCAGTTTTATTCTCTTCTGATAGATGGGGAAAAATGCACAATGATTGCACTGTCATTATAGTTTATATTTCCTTGCACAAAAAGTGAGAAAGAATTCGAATATCAGTTTGACATGTGGTATTCAGCATTTATCCTGTAGTATTTCTTTGTTTCTCAAATGAGAAACCTCAGCTAGAGTTCCTGATCCAGTGTATGATTGTGACATCATAATGATGTCACAATTTTCCACACTGCACTCAGTGTGACTTATGCTTTGCTAAATTTTGGGCCTCTCTGGAGATTCACTAATTGCCTCATGTTTCTCTGAAAAAATACTATCAGGACTTTTCTAAAGCTAACACAAACTCATCAGTATCCAAATTAAAGTCCTTGTCATGGTGATTCCAGTATTTTGTCCACCCCACTGTATTTCTTGGGGATGTTGTGGTCTACCATGTGTATGGAAGACAGATGAACAGTTAGTCCAGCCATTATATCATATCTCCCAGAGAGACACATGTTTACAGGACAGCAAATCAAGCTCTAATGAAGTCATCGCCAAGAGGAATGCCGGGATAGGCCCACAGCGAGCGTGTGTGTCCGATGCCAAGTGCCTCTATACAGTGATAAACGACTGCAGCAGAATTTTGCTAATGATCATTTTGGAAAAGCAAATAGATGTATCCAGCATCAATATTTCTTAATTACCGTCGTTTCCTGTGGAATGCTCTGTTGACGAAAACAGGGCGAAACAATCAATCAGGCAAGAAAAAGAAAGAGAGAGTCTGGGAAGCAGGAAAGTAAACCTCAAAGGATGGATTTCATCATTCACAATGGATTTTCACCTTTTTTAAAGTGTCTATGTGTGTGTGCACACATGTCTGAAAACAGTAGAGGGAGTGACACCCACATTAAAGAAAGAACGTGTGTGTGGGGGGCAACCAAGAGAAAAACACAGTGACTTTCTCTGCCTTCTAAATCCCTTGCAGACTACATGCCAGTGGCTACATGCTTCTGAGAGTGGTTTAATGCCCTGTCAGCTGTGCCAGTGGGAGAGAACACACACACACACAGTGAATCATGAACTGACATACACACTATCAACCCCACAGCACAAAGGGCTGCAGCTGCTGCCAAGAAGCACATATGAATCCTGTGAGGGAGTGTGTGTTTGAGGTTTGAGGGATGGTGGCACAGCATGTGTATATATGAGTGGTATGTGTGTAACTGGAAGCATTGGTGGTACTGGAACTGTGACTGTGCATAAAATAGTGTAAATGTACAGTGAGTTGTTGGGGGTTTGCAGCTGTCAAAGGATGAGCACCCATAAAGATATAGACACACACACACACATGTATATATTTTTGGCATACTTTTGGCTTGGATGGACATAAGATATGAAATCATCCATAAAGCACAAGACTGTATACATAAAAAGTTGCTCAATATGTTTATACTAACAAAGGATGACAGACTAGGTGTGATGTGACAGTGTTCACTCGTAGAGACAAACCCACAAAGAATCAACACCCAACACTACAGTTGCCCTCAGTTCTGCTGGGTTTTAGCATCTTTTAGCTCATTGTTTTGGTTTTTATGGCTGCAACTTTACTATTTTTATTCTTTCACTAATCTTATAAACATTAATTTCCAGCAGTAGGCTGCTGTTTTCAGTGAAAAAGCTCTGATAAACCAACTGTACGCTTCCTGTCCAGCACCAAACAGCAGGCAGACAAAGTTAGTGATTAGCTGGTGAACATAGTGGAGCATTTAGCAGCTAATGACCCATACGTTTCTCTCAGAAGCTGCAGGACAACAAAAAAAAGTTAAAAGGAGGGTGAATATTTGTCTTAAATCAAACACATTAGCCATATCAACTCAACAAGGTGATAAAATGTCAATGTTGTGTTTACAGCGTGTTGCGATGCCACCAAATGGCCAAAAGAAAATTAGTTAATGCAGGTTTAAGGAAAGGAGCCAACTACAACTCCCAAGGAGCATTTTGGATTTTTTTCAAAAAGACATACAGTATATTTAAAAAAAAAATGTTTCTTCAATTTAGGAATAATTTTCACAACTATGAAAAAAAAGCATTCTGAATTTGCTACTGCTGTGATATGCACCTCTGATTGGCTTCTTCTTCACTATAGTGGTAACTGGCTCATGGATATTGTGGCATTTAAAGCCATCTGCCATAACAAACTGGTGAAATAAATATGATTTCTTAGAAACAAAGTTGAAATAATTAAAACTATGACCATAACATAAACCTATAGTATAGTTAAATTATCCATTTCTATTATTATCCATTTCACTATTTCTGTGTTAAGGTATACTGAGAATATCATTAACAGAAAATGTTCAAATGGCAGTTTACAGTGAGGGAAAAATACTTCTGGGGCAAGCATCTCAATAAAATAAGGAAAAGGCCAGATTTTCAAAGACTAACAAAAAATTAATTGACAGTAGTTGATACTACTTAAACTGCTAGCATGTTTTCAAACATATAGCGTCTAATGTTGCTTTATCTCTCTGCCACTCTGTTCCCCACCCACCCGTCATACTCTCTGTTAACTAGGCTCTCCAGAGTGAAAGGCCGGGATTAACCTTGGATTTGAAATGGGCTACAAGCCCATACACTCACCAATCCCGCTGTCAGACCCACCCTCATGAGCTCATCTCTCCCTAATGAATAGCCTCAATCGCAGGTGAACACACACACAGATAGACAGGGACACACACACAACAAATAAGGGCAAACAAGCACTCGTACATGCCCTTACACACATGCAGTCACATACAAACACACACACAGCGTCTCTCTGTTTGTGTGAGAGTTTCTTCAGTCAGATCCGATAGCATTGTTACTCTGTCAAAGGCAGCTCTAACAAGGAGGCAGAAATGCCAAACCAAAAGCAGCACTGACAGGGAGCATGTCTTAACCTCACACATACACACACACACACACACACAGCCAGGCAGAATATGACAGTATTTTAGCAGCAGCTTCTTTATTAGGGCCATTCCTCTGAGTAATAACTGTGCCTGGCTCAGAGCAGAGAAGCTTGATCTGTCAAAAGGCCTTTTGGGAGGAAAAGGCTTTGTAAGTCACCAGTGAAAAACTGTGTGTGTGTGTGTGTGAGTGTGTGTGTGTGTGTGCATATTTCAATGTAATTTCATTGGCCAGTTGCTGATTTCCAGGGATAAAGCTGAAGAGATAGACCCACAATCCCCTCCTGTCATGAGATTGCAGAGATCCATAACTTATACAGTCTTGCATCAAGTTTTCTTGCTTACTGTACTCTGTTAGGATCAGGTGGAACACTACAGATCTACTTGTGATTTTTGATCAATCACAATATCAGCTGTAAGACCCAATCACATGATATCGCTCTAGATTCTTAAAATCAAGTTTATGAAATGCAAAGCATGATTGTTGCGTCTGTGGTGTTACGGATGGATGTAGAAGTTATAACATTGGATATCAACACATCAGCATCTCATTTATCAAATATTTCCCTACTGTCAACAGAAATTGAGCCATATCTGTTCCATCTGACATGTGAAAGACTGAAATGCTTCCTGTGTTAGAAAGCATCATAGATTCAGCAGTAAATGTATACATTTACCATTTTGACAGATTTACTTCAACATATACCTTTCACACATCTCGATAGCAGAGTAAACATTTCCACCTATTTTTCTTTCAGTATTCACATATTTCCACTTAATATGTTCCTGACATATTTGAGTCATTACAAACTGTATGTCCAGACATTATCTATATTCACAATTATTTTTGTCATTTCTCTTTTGTGTATGCTATTAGTTTACTGTTCCAACACCCAGTTTCCCCACATAAATTATTACAATTTCATATGATCTTACATGATCTTAAAATATAGACTCATACACTTGTTGTATCTTTGTGCACTTGTCTTTGATTCCCTTGATTCTGTCTTTCCCTCTCAGTCGCTCGCACACACACACACACACATACACACACAGTGTTTTGCAGTGATCTGCTGAGGAGATGGTGCTTATTAGTGTCCTATAAATCTCCTCTACCTCCCAGTGGGGCTCTAAGTTGTAATTTACAGCAACATGTGCTGCTGTTGTTCAGGCTTCAGCCAGTGTGAAGGCTGATGGCTGCTGATAGCCGACTTGAACTTTCTGCCAAACATGTTAAGTATTCCGAACAGAATGTAGACCGTCATGAAACGCAATAATAATACAAGCATGTTAACAAATACTGATGCATTAATCCAGGTTTTCATGATTTCAGAGGTGAATAACATTAACTGGATAAGATAGGGATTTTAATTAAAAAGATCATATGGCCCCATAGATGAACTAACAGGCATATCCGTCATGCTGCTGTTTCCCAGGGGCAGAAATGCATAGTGCACTGTAACAGCAAAATTATTACAATCATCACGTACACCAACTCTGTGAGACGATGCAGGCAGAGTAAAAACGGAAAAATAAAGGAGGGGTAGGAGAGAGGGGAGTTACAAGAAGAGGAAATAGAAGGTGAAAAAAGGAGGAGAGGAGGGTGGAGAGGAGATAAATCATGACTCTTGTATTCACAGCAGACCTGTCAAGGTTGAAACATGACATTTATGTGGACTCGTATTGGCCATAACTCTAATAATGGCTCCAGAAAACACAGACTGTTTGTAGAATGAAGTCGGGAGGGAACCATTGTTGAGCGTGAGTGACAGTGGAGCAGCGCACAATGCCTGGGAATAAGCCTGTAATCTAGGGTATCGGATTCAACGCGCTGGTAAAACGGCATGCTGGGAGTGAATGGGGTCTTTGTCGAGGCTGCGGCTTACAGGCTCATTTGCATGCAGTGATAAACGTTGTTTACACTGGACATACAGCTCTGTGAAGTGGTAGGTAAACGCAGCAGGAATGATAGATTTACTGCCTCACATGGGAGCCAGACGGTTATATAGTGAGCACACGCACACACACACACACACACACACACACACACATACACAGACCAATTCATGCAACAGGTATGCAAACATAAGCTACACAGAAACAGATATGCAAACACACACACACTCAGACGGACCATTTCATGCAACAGAGATGTAACATACACACACAGGTATACACACACACACACACACACACACACACACATGGTTTGTAGTGGGAAACAGTATCCATTCTCCTGGTGATAAATGCCCACTTCTTTCCACTATGGCTGACGTTCATATTTCCAGCCCATCTGTCAACATCACGCTCAAACAATGTTTATTTTCGCCATGTAGATTTGATAAACATATAGATATAAGCTAGAGGTGGGTGGAGGGGGTGGAGGTGAGGTTAACGTATGTGGCGGACCAGGTCCGCTGCCTCATTCCAGGATGAGGAATCCCTTCTCTAAGCAGACAGGGCAGGCTATAGGGAGGGGACCAGGGGCCATGCGGGGCCTCAGCTCCATTTAAGTAGCGGCAGGTGATTTGTCATCCTCTGGAGGGGACGGAGAGGAGGCTGGCAGTGTGGCGAGGGAGAGACGTGGAGCAGAGGAGGGATGGGGGGTTGCGGACAGGGGCATCGATTTAAGGCAGTAAACGGGTTTCGGGTCATTGGCATCGCACAGTGGGCCAGTCACTCAGCTCCAAAACTGGACAGAGTAGAAGGAGCAGGATGGGGGTGGGGGCGATGGTCACCCTCCACATCCTTCACCCACCCACAATACCCCTCCAGAACCTCCAGGTCAGTAGAAATGGTAGCTCATTCCTCTTCAACATAAAGCCCCTTCAGTTCAAAGCCAGGCCAGGTATGTTTGTTTTACAGTGCCAGGTAATGTCATTTGCATCATGGTGGGTGGAGGGCAGGCTGTGTGCCACCTGGTGAGTGCACAGATGACACTGGAGGAGAGGCATGGGAGCTCTTTGATGCTTTGATGTGCCCAATATCTTTGGTATTGAGCCATGGTGTGAATTGAACACTTGCATCATCAGACAACTAACTAAACCCCCACCCCCTCACATATACACACACACCACCCCACCCCTTATGTTAAGCACATCCCTCTGTTGGTGGCAGGAATAATATTGAGTTTCCCTGCTTCCCACAGAGACTCAGCAGCAGGATGGTGCGGGGGTCAGACATTTTTCTCACATGCTGCCAGCCAACTACTGAAGTTAAAGATAAATCAGCTGAAGGGTAAACACACAGACTGTGAATGAGTGAAAAAGAACAACAAAAGACAGCATAGTTCAGAGAGTTGACTTCATGCATCGCATGGAAAGGTCAAAGTTCAAGTGATGATGCAGGTTATAATGTGGTACACTCAGCACATTGCATGCATTTATAATTTGAGATTGAGATGGTATACTTACGGGTGTCGAGTTTAGCTATTTTAGATATGTTTCCAAGTTGGAAAAATACGCTGATTTACTAAGCTCTGGCGCTAACAAATCAAGACCATCCACTGAGGTGACGTTATTATAGAGCAACACAGTCCACAGAGGGAGGTCGGGGTGGATGTGGATGGGTCAACAAAACTTTGGACTTTAACACAAGACACCACTGTTCGTCTCCCGTTTCCTACTGCGAGTCAGCGTTGGTTTCTTTTAACCATGACCACAATCGTTCCCTAATCTAACCACAAGGTTATTATTGTAACCATGATGACGAACGTCCCCTGACCTTAACAAAGAAATAACTTTAACCCAAACACAGTGCTTCCCTAAACCTGACCAACTGCAACCAGATCCCACTGCAAACCTTCATCACTTACCCGTGTGTGCAAGCATGCAAATGGACATTCACATTCATTCCTTCTTTGTTTGACTGTTTACATTTTTTTTTTACATTTAATTCATTGCTTTTATGATTATTCATGGAACATAGATTCAGAATCTAAAATGATGATGATGATGATTAAGATGATTATAAATGCAGACGGATGGGTCTGAGGATTAGTTGGCTGGCATACTCCGAGAGTCCTCTCTTACTTTCATAATCACTGAAATACATTTTTACACATGTGCAGATACACACACACATGCACAGATGCACACACAAGCGCACTTGACTTGATTTAGCCAGGTCTGACAGAGGCCTGATTGGTGTCTCTGTCTCTGGGTGGGCTGATTTAAAGTGTCCCTGAGGTCTCGTTCCAGGTAGGGAGACAGACAGGGGCCTGGAATCCCCCACCCACTTCCCTCCGCTTCCCTCACACCCACTTCTACTGCAGCTCCCACCACAACACCCTTCACACACACACACACACACACACTTGCTCAACACTCCTCATCCACACAGCGTCCATGCTTTCTCACACTGGCCCGAGCTGTCCGGGTCTTGGGGTTGCATGGATTTCTCACCCCCCACCCCGCCCTCCGTCCTGTCTCGTCCCCAACGAGCCGCCACACATTCCAGCAGCACCCGAGCTTATTATTGGAGAAAATTTATAGGGCCATTCATTTAACTGGATCTGAATGACATCGGTTCTGGATGAGTGGAGCTAGGGCAAACTGCCGGGCCATGTGGTCCAGGGAAAACAGAACAGGGGATAAATCAACTGACTGAGGGGGAGAGAGAGAGAGAGAGAGAGAGAGAGAGAGAGAGAGAGAGAGAGGTGGTGGGTGGGTGGGAGACAGAGAGAGAGAGAGAGAGAAGGAAAGCTTGGCTGAGAACGGAAAGTGAAATAAAAAGATTAGATGATCAGCAGCAGGTTTGCACCACAAAGGCCTCTGAAACAGCACTTAGATCACAGACGAGGTTGGATTAACCTGTTAGGGGCCCAGGGCTTGCTGTAGCGCCCATACTGCTCTCTGTATACACACATTTATTTAGGAATATATACCATATGAGTATAATATAAGCTAAAATAATATGGTATTAAAACTACACTTTGACACAGGGCTTCTCTACAAATCGCCAAAAACCAAGTGACACACAGTGATCCTGCTTTTTTGGGCTCCTGGAGGTCTGGTGCCTTCATAAATGCTTGTGTGGAATCTGGCACTGTATATTAATTAGAAAATAAAGAAGTATAAAGAAGTTCAGAATACAATGGAAATGGGTACATGCATAAGTAGAGTCATGCCTTTCCAGATTGTTTATCTGTCTTTTAACCTGTACTGAAGAATCTGAGGACTGGCTCTCCACAACACACATCATACACATACACACAAAGCCCATGTCTCTCTTTCTGCAACATTGAGTATACAGGAATGAGAGGAAGCACATTACATCTAGGTGAATCTCACAGGCTGTTAGCATGTACACCTATAGTATGTGTGCGTGCACGTGTGTATGTGCTTCACTTACCTGAATGTCCAGTTGTCTTGCTGATAATCACAGAGCTGACTGTTCAGACTTAGAAGACAGTATGGAAAAAAGGAAGCCTAAAACTAACTTTTGTGATGTGTGTGCAGGTTCTTAGAAATACTGTTAGTATAAATTGTTTGACAAGATAAACCTGTGACACAAGAAACTGTTTTCTTCTCTAGCCCCTTTGTTACTGGTTCCATTACAAGCTACTAGCATCGCTACTTTAGCCCCTGATACTTTTAGCTAGCTAATATGATGCGATCTAAGCACATAACTCAGATATACAGATCAGTGACCTTTTGTCATTTCCTTTTCAAAACATCTATTGCATAGAAATTCAACCTTAATTCAGCCACTGTGGACATCTTTAATGGCTGTTAAGGTATGTTCAGACTTAACACAAAACAAGGGCTGCAACTACCGATTTTTTTCCATTACTGATTAATCTGCTAATTATTTTTGCAATTAACTTATGAATCTTTTAGTCTATTAAATGCTGGAAAAAAGTCTTCAATTAGCTTTTTTTGCCTAACAGTCCAAAACCTTAAAATATTCAATATACTGTCATATATATGTCACATATATGATACATTTGATTTTAAAAGCGTGAACCAGAAAATGTTGGGTATTTCCGCCTGAAAAAAGCCTGAAATTATTGATTGTTTAGTAAATAGTTTTTTTTATATAGTTAATAGTTAATAGTTTTAATTTGTTTTCTGTTGATTGACTTATCAATTAATCATTGTGGCTCTAAACACAACCACATAGAAAGTCAGTGGAAATATACTAAATGGAACAGACACAGAGCTACTCTGTGCAGTGCAAACAGAGGTGAAAAGGTTTCAGTTTGATTTGCACATATTCAAAAGCTTTATGACTGCAGTTATTAATGTACAGGGACAGCAGAGGCAGACTGAGTTCCTGGTAAGTTATAAAATTATGTTACACATACACACAAGGTGTTTTTATGGCTAGGTACAATAAATATCTGTGCTGCTATGTTCTTTGGCTGTTTTTTGGTAATAAAACAGATGACATAAACATTGTAGTTCTCAAATTCAGGTGGATAAAGTGAAATGAAAATTTGCTTTCAGTGTGTTATATCACCTGGACTCCCACCAGACCTGTGTGTTCTTCATCTCTGGCAATTATATTCTGGACATCGCAGCTCTGGCTGCTATTGCTTCTCAACTCTTTAATTTTCTAAAGAAACCACAAACATAAAATGTGTAACTTCTTTTGAAAACATTTTTTTGCAAACATGGTTGACATACCTCCAATTAGAAGCTAACATTCCGTCACCTCTGACTCGCTCAACTATCACTTAATTTGTCAATATAGTTGAAACAAGATGTGTAAGAATAGCAGAGAATCAGCAGAGTAACCATATCCATGTATCCATGATTGGCAAATTGTGATGCATCATTTTATTGTTGCCAACTGCCATTAAACTATTCAAGAAGGAAGGACAGGATTGATTGATTTTCTGTGCTTTTAGCATAGATAGCAAAATCTTGATCTGAATACACAAATTTGAACAGAAGACATTTTTTGTATGTATGCATTTGTACCAGGCATGTGCACAGATAGAGCCCAGGTGGTGCTCAAGCACCTGCCCTTTTTGCCTCTGACTAGATAAGTGCCCATTTTGCAACAACTGCATCTGAGTTCATTTGAGACAACACAAGCCCCTGCCCCTCCCTCTTCGACTGCCCTCACAGTTTACATGCTCATACTGATTAGCAAAAGCTTTAAGATATAGCCTAGTAAATTGTCGATTCTTATTCCTGTAACACAAAATTTAGGTAGTTGTTGGCAAGCCAACTACAATAGTCCAGGGCCTTTACAAGCTCAGATTTGAAAGTTTAACTGTTCATCTAATTTTATTGAAATCTTATTATAGGCCCACAATTTATAAAGTGCTTTGGCAATTCTAAATCAGACATGAAGCTACTTTACCTGAATATTAGTATTTTCTCAGTATTATAGTTGAGCTAACCTTATATAAGTTAGGTCTACATTACAACACTTGCAGTAATCTATATCATGTATTTACCTTATATATTACTAAAACATTGCCAAATGACAAATAGCCCTTTAAATATTTGTCTGCATAAAAAGTTGCTATGTGGTAGGGTACTTGAAGTTGAGCCACTGACAGTTACAGTCTGGTGAGTGTTGTAATGCATCAACTCTGTCACCAAGCAGTCTTACCCAAATACACATATCATACTGTTGGTCTATTTTGGGGAGATTAACCCTTTATTATCATGCAAATTTTTTCTCATTTACCAGTTGCAGCATAATGCCAACAAAGAATAGGCTTAGACAACAGAAAGAAAGGGAGCTACAGCAGGCAGTCCAGGGTAGCAGCTTTCTTTTATCCTGGATCAGGCCGTCTAGCAGCAAGGAGGATAAGGGAGATGTATTGCCACTTGATACAGAAGAACCCATCACAGATGAAGAAGAAAGGTTAGAGTCCAGAGCCAAGTCATGTTCAGGGTAACTTATCGAAATAATACTCTCTGACACGTTAGATCAGCTGAAGAATATGTGTGGCCAAGGCATGTATAAAGGTCTTTAAGCCAGAATATGTGCACACAATGAGAAGGCCCTCTATGTGCACTGCAAAGCGCACTATCTGAATCTGGTCCTGGTGGAAGCCTCAAAGTCTAACAAGCATTTTGTGAAATTCTTCAACCTTGTGGAGAAGCTGTATGCTTTTTGCACTGGCTCCCCAAAGTGCCATCCTGCCTTGGTGAAATAGCAGCAGGCTCTGTACCCTGGACAGCGTGTTGTGGAGCCCAAGAAGCTGTTGGATATCTGATGGGCTTGCAGAGGGAGATCACTGAAGGCCCTTCAGAGTGTTCTGAAAGCTGTTATGAAGCTCCTTGATGACATCAGTGAAAGCGATCCACCTAACCTGGCCCAAGGGGATGCTAAGATGTACAGAAATGCGATCAACTTCATATTTATTCTCTGCCTGGAAATCACCACCCCAGAGTTCCAAGTCACTGCTCTAGCACCAGATTCTCTGCAGGAAGAAAGCTTGGACTATTCCACTGCCCACACAGTAATTGATGGCGTGCTTCACACATTGCAAACAATGAGGTCTGATGAGAAGTTTGTGGAGATATTTGGAGGTGCATCAGAGAAGGCAGAGAGCCTCAACATTCCAATACCTACAGTAGTGCCTGTTCAGGCGAGAAAAGTGTCAGTGTGTTTCCAACAGCCCAACAGTGTCTCAAGTGAGTCATAAGTTTGAATCTGTGGAGCCATACTTCAGGACTAGTGTGTACTACACATTTCTAGATACTATGACTGAGGAGCTTAACAGGAGATTCAAGGGGGGCAACACTGGAAGTCCCACTGACAGAATCATTCAGTCCTTCTACTCCTTAACAGTACGTGCCAACTGGGTAAGCACCTCAAAGTTTTGGGAGAGGAAGCTGTCCACACTACTGTGACTTCTATGAGGAAGATGAGGACCAGCTGAAGACAGAGCTTAAGGTCTTCCTCTCCAGCTTTCCTTCAAACGACCTGCAAGAAATCCTTGCCATAGTGAAGGAAAACATGGGCCAGCTCAGTTTTCCAACCTTAGTAAAGATGATAAGAATCTGTGCAACACTGCCAGTGTCAACAGCTTCTGCAGAGAGATCAATTTCAAAACTGAAAATTATCAAGACCAAACTGAGAAGTCCGCGGCTCTCTGACGTTCTCCTGCTTGCCATAGAGCGAGACGTCCAGATGAACAACAATGAGGTCATCACCAAGAAAGATGCTCCTGTAAAGCAGGAGAATGATCATGAATTGTTGCAACTGAACATCAGCCTACTTTGTAGTTTGGAGGGTAGATTGGTTGGTTTATTAATTTATTTATTCAGAGAACAGCCTTTTTCAACTTTGTGTAAGGATTTGTTGATTTTGAATGGTTATTTATTTTATAGACCACTAAAGCATGCACAATGTGGCATTGTTTTCTTTGTTGTTGTCTGTTCTTATGATAAATGCAGAAACAGTGAATGCTGAAGACCATCCTCTCTGTGTGAAGTGATAATTTTGTATAAATCTGTTGAGTATTAAATAATTGCATGAGTGTATAGGTATATATAAATAAATATGTAAGTAAGTAAAAGATGCTGCTACTGTATGTAACTTTATTTTTTATAAATAATTATGAGAGGGGTGCCCTTTTTTTGCGCTTGAGCACCTGCCCCCAAAAATGTCTGTGCACAGCCCTGATTTGTAAGATTTGATGTGGGTAAAAGGGGGCAAATACATACTGATGTTCTCAAATGTGAGTGATGATTATTAAGTGCATATTAAACACATTAACTGGCCCACACAGCATACTGAGTTTGATCACTTGCCAACATGTGATCTGACTCCTCGTTGCACTTAAAAAAAAAACAAAATGATCTGGTGCTACCAAGTAATGTACTCCCCTGTCACCCATGTGATATTTTTCCACATTTAAATTGGAATGAATGACATGGAAAAGCCTTCAGAGGTAATCTGAACCCTGTTTATTCACCCTAATGCAAACAATCCCACACACACACACACACACACATACACACACACACCGCACTAAGTGACTGACACTCACTGCTGTCACAAGCTGCTGGGGGTGGAAAGTAGTAGGTGGGGAGGGTGGATAATCGCTGTCCACAGTAATGACCTGCCTTCAAAGCAAACTCTCCTCCACCCGCACACACACACTCTGATACAAATGCCTCGTCCTGGACCCCGACAGGAACAATGCCCTGTACCAGCTCACAATCCAGCACAATATTATGGAGCAGTACAGGAATCAAGCCCAGCTCCATACCCTTTATCAGTACAAAATTCCCCATTTCTGAAAAAAAGGCAGAAAAGGTGAAAAGGGCAGCACCAATTCCAAAATAAATGAGTGTTTAGCACCTGTGTCAGGCATCAACTTACTTGGCAGACACTCCTCACTACCAACCCAGGACACAAAAGCATCAGTGATAAACGGCTCAAAACCAGAACTAGTTTTGGGAATCAGAGCAGAACAAGAACCAGCACTCAAATCCATACACAATGGTCTCTGCTCAAAATCTGTTGAGCATAGCATAGCTGGAGCATACGATGGCGAACAACACGAAGGCAACAGTGAATGACACTTATTTCTCATTTTCAACAGCAGACACTTGTCCCTCCGTTGACCCCCCCCCATGGCGGGTAATTACACACTCTGGCACCCTCAGGCCACCCCGTAAACGCAAGCTT
Organism: Thunnus albacares; assembly: GCF_914725855.1. Taxonomy (NCBI): domain Eukaryota; kingdom Metazoa; phylum Chordata; class Actinopteri; order Scombriformes; family Scombridae; genus Thunnus; species Thunnus albacares. The sequence goes on from NC_058107.1 coordinate 9,224,196, forward strand.
ACACGGGGAACCAGGTGAAAATTTTGCACCACCAAGGGAGTTACCACAGTTATCTTCACCTCTCCAATCACCCCAAGAGTGCATCTCTGAAAAACTACCTTTATGCAGCAACACAAAATCATCAGCTAATTCAGCTGCTTTCAATGCAGTGGAGGGCTTCTGCTCATTCACATAAGTAGAAATGTATTGAGGGATATCTTTTTTAAATTCCTCTAACACAATCAGCTCACAAAGACTGTCAAAAGTATCAACTTTCACAGCTGAGCACCAGCGGTGAAAATGGGAAGCCAAATCATGGACAAACTCCACATTTGTTTGCTTATCACTATTTACCCAACTTCTAAATTTCTAGGGATATGCTTGTATGCTCTTAATACAGCCAATTTCACTGTATCATAATCCAAATCATCCTCAGCAAATATAGCTGAATAAGCCTCCTGAGCTCTCCCAGTGAGGACATACTGAAGCATAAGTACTCGGTCCGAATCTGGCCAATTGTTTTGCATCTGCAACACGTTCTATTTAACCGAACTTCTCTTGCTCAACCTGCAAGGCTAACAGCTCCTTCTGCTGCTCAAAAGTCAAACTAGCTGTCTGCACAACTGCTGGCGCAGACACCGGCATGGGCGCCGGCTCTGCCACGGCCAGACAAAACTCACTCTTCTGCAACACACCATGTTCAAGCAAAGACAACAAAATCACTTTTCTAATCTTATCTTTATGACTTTTCTCTGCAACAACATCATAATGTTCAGCTGCACTAGCTGCTCCTTTTTACAGCCATTTACTAATTCCACTGTAGGCGCATCAAAAACCCCCAACAAGGAAGCCATAATTGGCATGTACTTAGGACAACTAACAACCCCGCCCCCCCCCCACAGAGAATTTCCCCCTAACTGCCTAACTAAAGCTTCCTAAAAATTCACCCCTAGTCTTCATGCGGTTCGCGGCAGGTATTTACGCACTAAAAACCAACGGACATGTAAAACAACTTGTAAGCAGGCAACCCCACAAAATCCTGCAGATGTGCCACCAAGACAGCTGTCCAGAAACTGACAATAATCACGTCACCACAACATTACAAAAGAAACAAACAGATGCAACCCAAAGCGGAAACACCACTACAGCCTAACGGGGAAATCTCTGTGCAAAAGCGTATCAAAACAGTAACACTCACCCTCTGAACGGCACATGACAATCCAACACCAGGGGTCTGTACCACGAAGCAAGTTCAACATACATAGGATATCTTTTCATTAGCTGGCTTCACTGGGCTTAACATTGGCCATCCAGAGGCCTGTACTACGAGGCAAGATTTGGGGTTAGCGAGGTAACTTCAGGTTTAACTCTGGGTTTTCAGGGTTATGTTCAGCATAAGTTGTCATGGCAATGTACCCAGGTAAGAAGTGAACCACCGTCATAATCCTGAAAACCCAGAGTTAAACCTGAAGTCACCTCACAAACCCCAAATCCTGCTTTGTAGTACAGGCTCCAGGTCAGAAACCAACACTTCCTGCAAAAAAAAACACATGATGTATCTCACAAAAACCAAAGCAAAACCAAAAACCCAAAACAGCCCTGGCAACAAACACGCAGCACAATGCCAGTATGCAGCTGGACCAAATCACCTCATCAGATGCACAATCACACCATGCGCCCAATTGCTACCTGAGGCACGAAACAAACTTTTTAACAAACTAACCCTAATGGACGCCCCCATTTGTTATGACCTGGCTCAAGTGGCCACAACAAAAGGGAGACACACCAGTGTTTTAACAAAAGGTAAGTTTATTTAACTAAATTAAACTAGATTAAAGGGTTAACAAAATATTTAAAGGGTGTGGAAATCAGTATTATATGGTGTGCATGGGTGTAAGATGTGTATATGAGTGTTGTAAGGTGCAAGAAAGTAGAACAAAGAACTAAATCAACATAACCAAATCAAAAGGGGTGCCTGTAGGAGAGAGCAGGACTATAGTAGTACAGCAGTGGAGTGTCAGAAAGTCAGTGGGAGAGTGAGCTGTGCTGCAGTCAGGAGTGTTGAGAGGTATTCCAGGTTACACTAATGACCACCTGCAGAACAAGGAGAGATACAGATTAATACCAAATCAAACCCTAAGATGACACCAGGGGTCTTCACAGGAACTGTCGATTACACTAAAATCTGAAAATCAGACCATCACTCACCATATCTCACATGCAGGTGATTAGACTTGGACAAAACTTGGGGAATAACTGCTCAATTTTAACTTTTTCAATGCTACACCAGCTGGCCTAAAGAGGGTGCTACGATATTGGTGAAAGTAACACACAGTAATATGTATGCCATTGACTATGTATGGACAAAATGTAATGGAATGATGCTCGGGAAGACTTGATACAAGATTTGATTTCTCTTTTTGAGTTTGCTGACATTTCAACAGATCATCAGTAGATTTGTCTACACAAAATAGCTGCACACATACACACACACATACACACACACACTTGAAACACTCAGAAATTAATGCAACACAAAACATGCACTAATATAGATTTTTTCATCATTTCTTGTACAAAATATGTTTTTATGCACACAAGCAAATACACATACACAAACTATACACCAACCACAATACATAGCTGCCACCATCATTCACACACATTACAGCCGTACATGGCATGGCAATGTGTTTGGGTCAGTAAGTGGGAAAAGGTGGAGTGTGGTGTTCTCACCATTGAAGGCAGCAGCAGCAGGGATCCCAGAGGACCAACTCCTGTTTACGCTTCGTATTTGGTCACGGAGACGGCTCTCCGTCCCAGTATCAAGTGGATTCCTTTTTCCTGCTTTTGCCCAGAATACCTAACAATGTTTCCCAATGTTAAACTGCTGTTGGGTAATTGATGATGTAATAACTCAAAACGTTTTTGTTTTTGTCTGAAACCGAGGATGTGCAACCAACATTAACTCTACCTAACATTAACAGGAGTAATTTTTGTGTAAAAAAAAAAAAAAGAAATTTGTCGCTAAAACAAAAAATCCCAACTAAAGTATAAAATCTTTGACAGGCCTTCAATGTGGAAATGCTGCTTACCCCATTGACAGTAGTTTGGTATAATACTTCTAAATTAAAGGTATTTTTCACCCTTAATGAGATTATATTAATTTTATGATAAATTTGAGGCATAAAACATTTTTTTAATTAACACGTCTAATTCAACAAATATGTGAATATACTTAAAATTTGAAACTTTTCCTGATTGGGCCTCTACATTACATTAGGTTACTGTAAGGCGATTATTATTATTATATTATTGTATATATATTATATATAATATATATGTTATATATAACCATATATTAGCATACTCATAATGTTCTTATATTGTCAGTTAAAATAATTTGAATAATAATTATAATATATAGGATATAGGATTTATGTTGGTAAACATGGCACTGTTTATTCCTTAACTATATCTGAAAAATTCAAAATCACCAAATTTGGAGATACGTGGTTTTCACTGGATTGCAAGTGTATGCAGCAAAAATATATTAAAGAACAATTATACATTTTAGGACCAGGAGGCCAATCTGCTCCAGTCAGTGTGGTTTCAGCCCCTCTGAAGTCCACTCAGTCCAGCCTCCAGAGGTCCTACCCAGGCACTCTCTACCAGGTAAGTCCAGCTGAAAGCATTCCTTCACTGTGGGGGGATGTACAGAGGTGGAGAGGGGAATAGATGAAGGAGGATGAGTTGGGGTGCGGTGTTGGAAGGAGGACCCACCACCCACGAAGTCTGCCACGCTCTTTGCTCCTCTGAAGGCCGCCTACCTGCTAATTTGCATCAGTAAACAAGCAGCCGACAACTTCAAAAGTGTTGACACCAATGAGGCCTGACACGGGAATGGACTTGTGTTTAACTGTGTGTGTCTGCATTCATCTACCAGTATGCGTGTGTGTGTGTGTTAGGTTTTATATCACGGCAAATACTTCTCTCAGAATTTGAGCACCGGTTGTCATTGGAAACTCACTCATTTAAATGAATAGTGGGCATGCTATATCAGAGGTTTTGTAACCTTCACAATGATAATTTTTTAGACGCTAATAGTTTTTCCTTTTTGGTATGAAATTGGTCAAATTAAAAGACATTGAATATTAGCTAGAAGAATTTGCTATTCACTCCAAACAGAATCCATATTGACTTTCAAAACACACCCTGGTCAAACTCTAGTGTGTATATCTGCATGCTAGAAATCCATCAATGTGAATGTGTGTATGCATGTTTCTTTAGATGGGCTGCCACCCACGGAGACATGTCAGGTAAATATTTGGAGGGTGAGGGGCGGTGAAGTGTCCAGTGTCCAGAGGGGGCACATGCCATCTGAAGATATCCAGCCACTCTGCGCAGGCATCTGATATGGACAGAGACACCTGATCCTGCATTAGGCTGCCTCTGAAGCTAAGCAACATCACGGCTCACCCAAAACATTAACTCGAACCAAAGAGCCTCTAGCCAAATGTCTTGTGTGTTTATGTGAAGTATCTTAACTTGCATGTGTATATTCTGGATTGTACGTGTACGTCATGTTAACTAAAAATCACAGAAACACGAAAGTTGAGTAACATTGAGTAATTGTTTTCAGCTCCAGTCGTTCCTGTGTGAAAGTGTGTGCATACAGGCATGGGAGTGTGTGTATTGGGGGGTTGTTGTCATATGTCACACAGAGTGATGGGTGATGACAGAGGCTTTTCTTGGTGTGTTTTCAACAACAAGAATGCAGTTTGAGGGTTAAACATGCAGGGGAAAATGCATGTTGTAACACTTGCATGCAAACTCATTGCAGCTAGATTCTAAAGATTACCAGCGATGCTTCACATCCATTTCAGTGGTAGCTTTTATCCGGGTTCATTACCGTACAATGAGTGTATTTACTACCTGCAGTGCCTCTGGAGTCAAAGTCCTACCTCTTGCTGTGTCGGTGGAGCTGCCCAGGTTATGTCCTGGTACCCAAATGCCCACCTCTCCCCCTGCCATGCCAGGTGCTCTTACACCAGCAAACCACACAGGGGAGCTACTGCTTTACACACACAGATACACACACACTCACTCCTACTGTCTTTCCAGCTCAGCATTCACTTTAGTCAACCTGCTGCACAGGGTTCAGCATGGATCAGCAGTCAAGCTGAAAGCCAGAAAGGCAGTGATTTTCTCTTTGCGGCCTCTTACATTTTTTGATTTATAATATGCATGCATTACATATGTTGTCTGATTTTTTTTATTGCTGTCCTCTGATTATAATAATTTGACCTGTGTCAAAATCGATCAAAACAGTAAATCTGATCACTGATTAATCTGTTGTTTCTGAAATAATATCGTGCCTGTCTACATTATACAATGTTTTGTTTTAATTCTGTAAAGTAGACTCATTACGGGGTGAATTTTGATTTGTCCTCACCATTAATGTCATTTTACAGGCAGGTCAGCAAAAGGGATTTTAAGTTTTGACAGGACTAAAAGGTAACATTAAAAAAAACTTCAGAAAGGAAAAAAAAAACACAACTGAATAAAACTGATGTCCAACCCTCTTCCTCTTAGTCATATGTAAACACAACTCTGTATCTAGGACAATGATGTCAGATACGGTAAGAGACATACAGCAAGCGAAGACATGTTCTAATAAATATCATTACATTCAAGCAGCCTGAAAATATGCCAGCCTGCGAGACGCACTGTATGACTACAGTCAAGATTAATGAGCTGAGAAATCAGACCCAAACACATGGGATATTTTTTTCCACATCCAGCTACACTCTCATGTTTGGGCCGAGCCACATGGGAGGTTGCCGCGACACGCATGACAAGAAAGATTTCTGCTCGTCTGTGTTGCTTGGTTCATCTGTCAGAAGGTCCACCCATATTTTACGGTGTGGTAGAGGACGATAGGGGCCTGTGGAATACCTATATGAAAGAAAGAGTGAGGTAGAGTAACATCAGTGTAAACAAGGGTGTTAAAAACAGTGGGAGACACAGTGAAGGAGCTTCGGACCAGCAGCAAACATGAGCCGGTAAATAAAACTCAGGGGAATCAGGAAAAGAGTGTGTCTACTGACATCATAACCAACTCGGTGTTTTACAGTGAAACTAGAAGTCTCTCTGGTGCATAAAATATTAGGAATGACTGAAAATAATGGCATCAAGAATTTGGATTATAAATTTTTTCGTTTCCTTGGATAATGAGCTTTTTCTCAATGTAATTTCTATGGTGATTTTTTTTCATTGCTAACCCTTAAAAAATAAAAAATGTACATTATGTCCTGTATGTTGTTCATATAGTTCTTTACATCCAACTGCATGAATGTTTTTATGCATTTAGTTTCAAGTAATTAAAAATGTATTATTTAGTGATTTAGTTAGATGTCAGGTGGCTGTATATCAGGTTGTGTTTGTTTTAAGTGACGGCCTACTTTATATGTTTTACACAAGTAATTCCTCGCTCCAGTTTTATGTGCTTTTAATGTGTTGCTTATTAAAACAAATCACTGGTATTCACTATGGAAGATGTGAATTAGTTTGATTTATTTGATAGCAAATTAATTGATTTGAATTGTGAGGATTCAGCTTGTTGCAATAAATGCAATCTGTGAAAATATATGTTTGTATGAGGATAAATTGTTAAAAAAAAAAAAAAAAAGCTCTAAAAGCATTATCACATTTTTGATCATTTGAAAAGAGAAACAAATTAAATACAACTGTCTGGCCTTGAAACTAAAATATTAATGCCTGCACTAAATGACTAAAATTCAGTTTTACAAGATTTTTATGTATAAAACTTGAAAAAGTCATGTCAGTAAAAATGATTAGGGCTGTAAACAGTGTACCTAAACTGTAGTCAAAAATATTTGTAACAGCGTGATTAAAATGATCTTTTCCAATTGCATTTGTAATTATACCAATAAAAATAGAAAACAAATACTATTTTTCAAATATGAAAATTATGAAAACAGAAACTTATCAGTATGTCCAAAATGAATGGATTCCTTGAGTAAATTCTTTGACTGCCTGAGTACAATAGGCGAGGGAACTTTTTCATTATGCAAAGGCCATGTAATCTCTGGACCCTTTGTTTTCCTTCGGCTCTCAAATGTTCCTCGCCACCTCGAGAGCTGGCTAATGGATGCAAATGGAGGAAGTGTTTGACATTATGGACACAGCAATGCTTGTTTTAGAGGAGGTGGTCATGTGGTCTGCCTTAGCAGGCCACACAGTACCCCCTTAATGTGACCCAGACCCCCCAGCCAACTCCAGGGGGTTTCAGGAACTGTCCGCTCTGGGGGAACTTAGTGTCAGTTTAGCCCCCCAGTGAACACAAGTCAACATGCCTTAATCCCCCCATCACCTAAAGTTACACTTTTGGGTCTACAATTAGCCAGTCGGCCAACAGGCCCCCACGCCCTCCTGAGCTCGCTCTTTCTGAGCCCCAACATGGAGCTCCAGGCTGAGGCCTGGGCTAGGGCTGGCGCACAGAGCTCCATGCTGGGACCCAGAACTGTTGCTTGTGCTGCCGGTCTCTATGGCACAGTGCCGGTCCAGCCACATGTTCCCTCATCTTTCACTGTCACCGTGCTGGAGAGGAAGAGATCAAAACAAACATGTGGTGGCAGGGAGCGCCTGACATGATGGATCGCTGTAATCAGCATCAGACAGCCCAGCGTTTGCTCTGATTGGTGGAGGCTGCTTTTGACAGATTCTCCAAGCGACTGAGTGACAAGACGCACAGAGCACGATCTGTGACCTGAAGCACAGCCTAGACCTGAGATATGTCATATCCAAGCAAAACCACCACTGAGCAAAGTCTGCAGGTCATTCTACACTGAGCCACACTGAAGGTAAACATTTTCTAAGATGGGGAAATATTTGCAACATGGAAGCCGGGTGTTCAGTGGGCGCCGTGTCCATTATCGACTGGCCCGGAGCCATGCCAACAGGGATGATGGGGGTGTAAATTCCAAGCCTTGGTATCGGCTCCATTCTGCACATTGTTTACCTCCTGTGTGACTTCCTGCTTCTTCATCTTGGAAGAGGAGCACAGGAAGGCCTGATATTCCCCCCCTCAACCCAAATCTCCTGTACGCCCAAACAAAAAGCCACATTGTAGCTCATTTTCCTGTCTCCTCTGCTGCGCATTTCCAGCCAGGGGTGTGGTATTGGCATTCCTCAAGGTCAAATCTCAGCACGTCTCTGATCCCCTAATTTCACTGTCTGGGGTTGGTGTGGGGGCCTCTCTAATGGACATGTTATCCACTTCCTGCTGCCGGTAAGAGACGATCCTGATCCTGCTGTCACAAAACTAATTGCCATGTTATAACCCCACTAAACACCTTCAGCGTTTCAAATTGGAGACGTATTAGAAGACTCATCATCTGAGGTTGAGGCCTTTCTTCAGATTGGCCAAAGGGAAGCTAGTGGGTAAACAAAATCTGAGAAGGATGAACAGGATCAGCTCCTGAAAGGTACATTTACAGACCAGAGTGGTTTTAAAGGAAATATTCACTCAGCTGAGTTTTTGGAAGAAAAGGAGCAGACTCTGGCCACGCCTCTAGCTTAGACATTAACTCCACTAACACAGTTATTAATTTCAGCTAGGAAGGGAAAGTAGTTAATGGGATACGCATACATGCCCTCAAACACACTCACACTCATACACATGCACAGTGGGCCTGTCTGTAATGGCCTTTGACTAAAGGTCTGTGGTTCAAGTTCACGAAAGCAGAGGCTGGTGAGGAGTGAACAAGCCAGGATGGCTGAGGAAGGACAGATGGAGCGAGCGATGCAGGGATGGAGGGATGGAAGAAACAGGGGGGTTGAGGGGCATGAGGTGGTGGTGGAGAAGGGGGGGGGGAGGGGGATCTCAGCCTTGAGCCCCCTCTGCCAGAAACAACAAGCAGGCCTTCTCATATTCAAATAAATACCAAACCAGTGGGGAGCTAGGAGGGGCGGCAGATAAGGAGGAGGTAAGGGGTTGAGAGCCAGACTGGAGGATGGCTTCTCTGCTACACTGAAGCCTATTTAGGATCACGGGCCAGACCGAGAAGAGCAAAGCAGGCAGTGACAGATTTATAATGAGCGTAGACTCTGCCCTTGCATTTAATACCGGGCTTAAGACGTATTAGAGAGACAAAGGCCACAGATCCTGCTCAGGGAGAAGAAAGGCCTTAATTAATTTGGGGAGATCACGGAGGCCCCGGGCCCACATCATCGGTTCTTTGTGGCAGGAATGCCAGCTATTTACCGGCGCTCCAATAGGACTGCGGGGAGAGGCAAGGTGATGACGACTGGGGCCGCTGTGCAACAGATAGGAAAAGGATACTTTTCAAAAGCTAAAAGCTTCCCAGTTTTAAAACAAAGACGGGAGGGAAAGAGAAGAAGTGATTTTGAAAAGGGATCTGACTCCAGCCACCCCCTCCCACCCCACCACCACCCTTCCTATGTCCTATACAGACATTCCAAACTGTTTTTGCTCTCTCTCAGTCTCTCCATGAGAAATTCAACTTGATTAATACTGACAACAACTCTGAAAGGAATATTCAGAATATTTAGTAGCACCACATGTACTGTACATACACTGTATACGCACATGAACTCATGCATACGTTGCCATTTCCCCGTCCTGATGAAAAGAAATACACTTTCACCATTATAAGCCTCATTTAATTAAAATAGGTCTTTTCCTACGCTACTGGTGTTTGGATGATAATCGCCTGAACACCTCTCATCCCATTCCCGTGTTGCTTCAGGTGTGGTGGGAGTGAAGGGAACTGAAGTGTGGAGACCAGCCCTGCCAGCCTGGTCGAAAGCTGTTGAAGGGCACAGTTGGCAGCTGTCAGGCCTATATTAGTTAACTGCATGAAGACATGTGGAGAGAGGACTGAGAGTAAGATTTTTTATTTGTTATGATGTCATTTAAAACATATTTCATTATGGTGCAATGTTATTTCTAAACCGTGAACCTACTTCTTCTAAGCTTTTTCTATGAATAATATTCAGACGTGAAGTTTATGGCCTGTTTGTCCATGTTTCATGGATTTGTGTGGGAATATATGTTGGAATTTGACTGAGACAGACACTAGGGAATAATGATTTTCACCTTTGGTCAGCCATTGTGTTCATTTCCATTGTGTTTTTATGCACATGTCCTTTTATGATGACCCCCAAAAATACAAAGAGAACAGGGCTGAACAGGAAAGCCACATTTATAAGCCAACAAGGAAATGTGTTTGAGGTTTTTTTCGTTTCTTTTCTGTTTTCTGTTCCCCAGAAAATGAGGAATTCCCTACAAGATGTTAACATGCTGTTAGTCAAATCCCAGATATGAAACATAATCGACACCAAAGCTTTTCTAAAGGTCTGACCACTTCTTGTAATATCAAATACAAATTATATGGATTTATACTTTATAATGAGCTCATAATGACATGTTCAATTTCATTTGATGGTATTTTAGTCTCTTATTGCACTATTTATTCTTAAGGGAAATTGTAGCCTTTCTGTGATGTTTGTGTTATTATCTATTTAAATTGACTATAGGATTACTGTACTGTAGTCGCCTTTACGCATGGCTGAGTGGCTATTGTAGGACAATGTAGATCTGCAAACACCTGTAACACAACGTGAGAGCAAACTCCCATCACCCTCTGCGCACATGGATAAACTACATGTAAACTGTAGTAATCCCTTTGCTGAATCAGCGCGCATATTTGCACATAATAACAAGATTATACACTATTGGCCCGACGGTTTTGATTTTATTCAAAGTGGCAAACAACCAACACCACGGAAAAAGTCTAAAATACCCAACTAACCACTCAATGACAGATAAGGAAATAAGGAAAAATAAATAATGATAGACATCGAACAAATATTCATCACTGTGGTAAAATGTTTGGACGTGTTTAGTGATAAATTGCAATTAGTATTTGCGCTGATGTAGACGTTTCATTTTAGGAAAGGAGGCGGATTTTTTTTTTTTAACTGGAGGAGTGAATGAAAGCATTCACAAATGTAACCGAACGACAAAATTAGGCCACTACGGGTGTAATAAGACAGTAGACTGTTCGCACCTGCACAAAATAATAATAATAATCATCATAATAATCCTACAGTCGCCTTCTAAACACCGATGCACAATTTAAATGTTTGCATGTCGATCCTCGACTTTTCATCCGAAAAAAAAAGTTACAATGATAAATTAAAATGAATTAGAAAGATTTGGAGCTTAATAAAGTGAGCAGCAAAACTGCAAGTTCATATGTTAATTATAGCGATACTGGAAGAGAAAAAGTAGTATTAAAAAGACCTCGAAGGTCTGTGTTCACTGAGAACAGCAGTTTCCTGCAAGAATGTTATAGAAATATTAGTTTATAGGGATGTTTTCGTTAGTTGCGTCGATACATAAATACAATGTTAAAAAAAATTAAATAATACTGATTTAAAGGAACATTTTCTCTGTAACTTTCCTCAGTTGCTTATTTTGTTTATTCATTAATGTTCTTCATTAGGTGCAAATTCAACCTTAAGTGAAAACATATTTTAGGACATTTGAAGGATTTAACTCCTCTTATAAATAAAGAACAGATTTTTTTATATGAATATTTTGCCTCATACTGATCACCGACCGGAGGTCTTATTGATAGTTGAGGCAGCTTTTTTTTAAATATTTCCTCTTGCATACCTGGGTCTATCCGCGCAGTTCCTAAAGCCCCGCGGAGAGAGGGGACAACCCGGGCCCTCTGCTGTCAGCGGTCAACTGCTCACTTCCTCTCCTTCTTATTCAGGGATTTAGACTAATATTTAGATAGGATTGGGTTTTATACGTGGAGCGCGCCGCCTCGGTCTCTACAGTTTCAGTCACGCAACATGAATGTGAAAATCATTGTTTTAATGATCAGCGGATTAACCTGTGATTTATTATCTGTTAAATGATGTGAGCGTGTAATGCATAATTTTATCAGCCTGATAGTGTCAGAGACAAGCTCATTAAATGAAAGACAGGAGAAATAAATATCTCCACAACTTAACGCAGGCATAAAAACATCAAAGAACATTTTATGCTGTTTTTATTGTGTGAGAGAGAAAATGAGAGGGGGAGCAGAGAGAGAGAAGAAGAGAGCGCGCGCCCACGGGTCCTTCCAGATATACCGATGACCTAATCACATCTCTGTTTAATAGTAACACAAAAATAGCAGCCGCAGAGCCTTGACGTTTATGAGATCTGTGCCATTTAATGAGGCATGGGCGGGAGGTGTTTTTGGTTTGGTGATTTGTCATGTTACCACAACAGGACACACAGGACCACACAGGCCTTTCTTTCCTACATGAGAAACAGAAGCCTCCAGTACAAGACAACAGGAAGAAAACCAACAACATGCATCTGTGCTTTGTGTGGCTGAATGTCTGTCAAAATGCGTCATGTGACCATGTGTTAAGACATATATTTTAATTACAAACAGATCGATGTATGTTTGGAAATATTCTTATCAAACTAAAATATATTTATGCGCTCATTCAAGTGCGTAAAAGCGCACGCCAAATGGCACGGAGGATCTGCAGGTTTGTCCTCTGTTGGTCCTGTCATCCTTGCGCAGTCGCCTGTCAGTTAACCTAATATAGTCTGACTGTGCGTCCGAAGACAAGAACACTGGTTAAGGGATGTCAGGTAATCAGCGCTATGATTATGTATATTTTTTCTTCGAAATTAAAGAAATGTAGAAATATCCAACAATATTAAAATAATAAGAATATCTTACTTCTAAAAAAATAATTAACATCTGTGAAATTCAGAATGTATTTTCAGTTACATCGTTCCCAAATGAATTAGTTAAGGAGAAAAGCCTGCAGCACAGTGCGTAAGCAAAAGTCGCATTTGATATTACCCCACATCAGCAGGGCTACCAGTCAGAGTTCAATATAGGCGCTTTAAATGGCGACATACGAGTGATACCCAATGCTAAGTTTAATCAAATTTCAAAAGACGTTGGTTCAGCAAGAACTTATGACAAACTAGTCCCTGATCACTATATCAAAGGCTGTTTCACAACACCTACAGTCTTCAAATTATTTAAATACTTTGTGATTAACAAATTCTCATACTGGCCACAACTTAAATAATTTCAACATCATAATAATTCTATAAAAAAAACAAACACAAAGATGTGATTTTGTATTGGCAGTAGAGCAACAGCTGGTAGAGAAATGTATGAGTGTCCACGTTTTTCTGTCTCCATGAATCAGTGAGACGGTGCAGCCGGGTGTTCGGGCCTGTATCCTCTAATCAGTAAGAGCTGTTCACATACTTTAGCCACTTTGTCTAGATGTTGTCAGGTTTGGGTGTGTTACAGTCTGTAGTGTACAGTCAGCAGAACATGGAGTCCTACAGGGCAAAGATATATTTTAAATATAACCAAAGATTAGTTTTTTCTACTGTTTTAGCTGCTTGAACGATAACAAAAAATCACTTGGATATAATACTATTGTAGTATGTGTATCAAAATGTGTCTGTTGTACCTAATAGTGAGTTTACATCTATTCTACTTAGAATATAAATACATGTGATATTATATCACTGCAGAGATTCAGTTTCCTTAATGTGATTCATCACTTGCTCACTTCCATGTAACGAAAGTCAGAAGATTCTTATTCATAAGAAGACTTAAAGTTAGTATTTTACTCAGTTAATTTATATACTATTCTTTAATCAGCTATTTATATGCTTTCATTTTTAATTCTGCCCTGGTTCATCTACATGAACGGCACCATTCTTAAATTAGTTAGAATTGTTATTTTCCGTAAAGGAAATTAAATGTGATGGGGGTTTTTTTTCCCTCTAAATGTCTCCTATAAGTTCGTCTTTATGTTCTCAAGTGCACTGTTGAATGCCTCCGCTGTGCTTTGGCCGCTGCTGAGGCCTGCGAGCGAATTCCAACACAGTCTCTTCCCATTTCGATCCGCTCCTGTATTTTGTCTGTTATCACCTGAGTATTTACAAAGGAGGCTTCCGACTTGGCAATGATGAAGTGAGTCGGTATTGATGGCATCATATCTGATAAAAAAGGCCGGCACACACTGGGAGGAATATATCATGTGGGCGATGGTTTACACCGGTTTTGACTGCGCCATGCTTGATTTCCTTTATGCAGTAATCAATGCGCACAGGCTCACTTCATGAATAAACAGAAGCGAGTGTGAACTGTAATCTTACATGATGTTCTATCTATCTCTCTAAATATTTGCCTTTAACAACATATTGCAGTAGTTTATTTATGATCACTGGCTCCTGTGGAGAAACATCCAAAACAAATAGAGATAATCCTCTAACTGCTTTATCCCATCAGAATCCCGCTGCTGCCTTCACACTTAATTCAATGACTCCGGTGTAAATTAGACTCTATCCGGGCGATGTCACAGTCGACCCAACAAAACACATCTTTGGTTGCTGCACATTAAAGATGAACCTCGATAAGCTGAGAGCCAACAAGGCGATACTGGATTCGCAAGGCGGAGAGGTCAAGTCCAGCTCCGGCCTCAAGTGCCACGTGTGTTTATGTTCTCTGTTTACTGACTGCACTGGTGGCGTTTTGCTCGGTAAAAAATGTCTCTGAGTCTTTGTATGTAATGATGTATATCAGAGGTAATGGACTGTGTAAATCTGAGATAAATTCCCGTGAAATTACGCGATTTGGCATTATATTGTTTTTGGAGAAGAGCGCTCAGTAGAAAAATAAATGAGTGCAAGGATGGATGGCTGGTGTGAATGAGTGAAACTACTGTTTTAATGGATATGATCACCTATATCTGAAACTAGTGAATCACTCCTTGAGTAAAGTGAAATATCTGACACTTCTCACTTGTTTCCATTTCTGCATTTCTTGGATCTCTGTTGTCTTTTGAAAGAAATATTCTTATCTCTGTGTGTTACTTGACTGAAGAAACACCCCTAACATGAGAAACCGAGTAAACAATCTGAATTCACCTCTATCTGTCCATGTTTTTCCTTGCTTGTTTAAAGTAAAATACATTTTCAGACTGAACTCTCGCGTAAAAGACTCTTCAGACCGTGTGTTTTTGCAGCGCAGCCCCTGATGTTCCATGCAAACTCGGGGACTGGGCAGCGCTTTTGGGGCTTGGACAGCTAAAATATGCACTCGCATATATGGGCGCATAATTTACTGGAAAAGTGGCGCACTTTGAAGCCGGACATTGCAGTGACGTTGGAGTTGAATTCAAATGACTGACAAGCTCTTATTGAAATAAAACATCCATTGCAGAGCGCAGACACTTTTTTCCTTGTGGTGCAGGGGAGGCGTGGATCTCGCTCACTTTTGACATTCTCGTAGCAGTAGTAGCTTCTCCTCAAGGCAGTACTCAGATGACACCACCCCGCCACCGACCGGAGGAGAAACAAGGCAAGCTCTCTCTCTCTCTTCTCTGCGGATGAACTATGTTTTGACACCAGGAGGTGTTTAAGGGTTAATCAGATGAGTCTGAGCACCGGGGAGCTTTTCGCGTCTTCACAGTAGCCGTGGGAATACTTTAAGAACTGTCTACCCCAGACTCTCGCACCCACGGATCGCCGGTGGCGGAATGTGAAAACCCCATTTTGGCGCATGTTCCTCTCCATTGTACGCAGCCTTCTCCTGCTTTCTGAGCGGTTGGAAAGCGGAGGAGGAGGAGGAGGAGGGACGGCTTTTCCCGACTCGATCCCTTGCCTATGGACGACGGCGGTCCCCTCTCTCCAAAGGCAAATGCTTTCAGTATTGCCTCTTTGATTTCGGCTGCAGAGCAAGCAGGAAACGCAGCGTTTGACAAACAGAGCGCCGGCCTGGACAAGCCAGACCTGCACAACCACTGTTCCTTTAAAATGCACTACAGCACTGTCACCCGGGAAATGGAAGGTAAATTTGTTTGTTGATGCCCATAGAGCTGCTGTAGCATGTGTTACCATCTCACCCGAAATGACATAACAACATTGCATCTGCTCGGTTAATCGATATTTTCAAAACGCACAGTTGGTTTCAAACATGAATGCGTTGTTTTGGTTGCATGAATAAAAAATGATTATAAAAATAGATTCTGACACAGTTGACCTACTATATGAAAAATAATGCAAATTCAGTCCTGGCAATGATCACCAGGGAGGAGAAGTCTGTCCACACAAAAGCAGCCAGAGTGGAGAAAAAAAAAAAAAGTTTCCCATTGCAAAACCCCAACGCGTTGAGTCAACTTTAATTCGTGGACAGAATCACATAGGCCTACATTGAAAATGAAGCCAGGAGGAGGAGGAGGAGGGTTTACACGGGCACCCAGTGCGTAATGGTAAAAACAGACCATAATAAGCATATCCAGCTCGGAGGGGGGTGTATATCAATTCCATAGATCTATTTGTCCAATAAGCAACAGTCACCTGCTGACTGTTTGTTTGTTCATGCAAATCAATGTGTGTTTACCTTGTAACCCGTTTACACTCCACTCTGCGGGCCAGATCCTCTATTGTTTGTTAACGGGGGTGATGTGGGCGATATCCTTATCCAAAAGTTAAATGGGTGCCGGAAAGCCCATTAAAAAGGGGCGCACTTCTCTGTCAATCAGTCTCGTCCCAAGGCGAGGAAAAGGCACATTACCTGCAGTTCCTTATCTAAATAGAAATAAGAACCGGTTTTATCGCAAAGGGGAGGCCCTCTGCGTCAGATAAGAGAGGAGACTGGGTTGCAGTTTAACACACAGCAGCAGCGCACAACAGAGGCCGTTCAGAGCGCAATCGATCCAAAGAGAAAACTAATTCACACGCACTCGAAGCTCGTTTCTGCAAATAGTTCAGAGATTCGACGAGAGCGGCGCAGCTTTTGGAAACATTTCGTCACTATTCGGACGTTTGGTATTTTAGATCAGGCAGACTGTAGTATGCTGGCAGTGGATGCAACCTCAGGGATTAATGAGCAACCGAGACGGAAACTTTTAAACCGAAAGGGGTGCACTTCTGCCTGACATCTTCATTTGGAGATCACTGAATCCTGCTTCTGTTTTTACTGTCTGTGTTGTAACCGACTCAAAGTGCAAGGCATATTTAGTAAATCAAGTCTTTTGGGATGATTTCAGCCATATCCAGTCCGTGGCTGACGCAGCTGTCCCATTTTTGCGATGTTGCAGCCTTCACGACGAGCAGCCTGAGCAGCCTCAACACGCCGGGGGGCTACCACCTCTCTCCGTCCCCCGGGGACCCCTACAGTCAACATGAGTCCCACTTTGAGCCCTGTCCGGCCGCCCAGCACAACTACAACTACCCGGGGTCCAACCCGGGCCAGGCCCCGCCGAGCGACAACGGGACTCCCAACTGCTCCTCGTCTTCCTCCAACTCCACACCGAACAGCAAAACCATCGTGAAGAAGAACCCTAAAGTGGCCAACATTAACGTCCAGCTGGAGATGAAAGCTTTATGGGACGAATTTAATCAGCTGGGCACGGAGATGATCGTTACCAAGGCTGGCAGGTGAGCGCGAATAACACACAGGGCAAAGGAGTTACTTTTCCACACATAAGCCCAGAGCAAATGTGGACAGAACAGATATTACCGAACACAGACCAGGCTGTATTTAATCATTAGATTTGACTTTTTTGTCCCGCCTTAAGAACAATGATCGTGTCAAAAGACTCAAGTTTTTATATTTAAAAATGAAAGTATTTTTGAGAATTTACGTTGATGACGCAAATCAATTATGTAGCATATACTTGCTAATATTTCCATTAAGTTTCACTGTTTGATTTTTTAATTTAATTATATGCACGCGCATACAATTACAAAGAGTACCAAACAAAAGGAAAGGAGAATTTCATTAAAAATATTGTTTATTCTCTTCTTGTGAAGTTCATAATTTTTCACTATTAATTATTCAGCAGTGTAATTCATTTCTGACGTCAGATAGACAAATATATAGTGGTAAAACTGCCTCGCATTATTGAACAACAAACTGAAATCATCACCTTGTTTCTCGCACATTAACGCTTAAATAATCCTTTTGTCGGATTTATAAAATATTGTAGCCTATTCAAAGCTGCAGTTTGCTGAGCAGTGCGGGCCTGCTATTAGAAACGTTTAAACACGTAAGACATTAGGAGGTCAAACGCATGGTGTGTGTGTGTGTGTGTGTGTGTGTGTGTGTGTGTGTGTGTGTGTGTGTGTGTGTGTGTGTGTGTGTATGTGTGTGTGTGTGTGTGTGTGTGTGTCAGCTGTAAACACCATGTTGATCTGATCCTGCTGGGTTTTATAGATCCATTAACTGTGACTCTCGGCTGGTTTTCTTCACCGTCAGTCTCAGTTTTATGCGCCGCTGTTAAACGGACCATTATGGCGTTTAATCCGTGTTTCCTATATACGAGCTGATAACAGCGTTGCCGTCTTGTTTTTATCTGGACCGCGGCACGTGCTTGCCTTTTTCCTTATTTCAAATAATTTTAGACGGATGAGAGAGGTTGTTTTTCTGCTGCAGATTATGCACTTTATTCCGGTTTAATCGTTGCGCAGGACGCAAAACCTACAAGTTCTGACCTCTGACCTTTGTGGAGAGTCAATACAATGTAACTCTAATATTCAGCAGCAATTATTTTCTTCCAATTAACACTAGATATGGCACGGATGAGTCTAGTTAACGACGTCCTGAGTTCTTCTTGTATAACAAGAACAATAATAATAATATAAAGAGGCTTCAGATAATTGAGTTAATCCTGAAAGTGAGGGTTCAGTTTCTCCGCTCTGCGCTGTCTGACAGGAGAAAGGAGATCTGCTGCAGAGCACTTTAAAAGCTCCTTCAGCCTCACCTAGCCACAACACTGACGTTAATTGAGCGTTGATTTTAGGATCCCTTTCACTGACTTGGCGGATTACTCAACTTACAGCTGATGTTCTTGTAGGATATAAATCTGCCCTACAGAGTAATATCGATGAGATGAAAGGAAAAAAAAAAACATATATTTGTGCCGCTGAATTTATCAGATTAAAAAAATTGCAGCAAAACAAAAGATGTTGAATCACAATTTCTGGCGATAAATGTGATTGTAGATAAATGAATAGAGGTCACCGGTATGTCACCTTACTTTTTTTTCATTAAAATACATTTATGGACATATTTTTAGATCCTGAATTTAAAAAAACTGCAAATTCGCGTCGCCTATACTCAAAATAACACCTCTGGGCGCGCGTGTATTTCCTCTACATGTCTGCAGGCTTTCGTGTGTCTGGAATTCATCATATGAGCAGAAGAAAGAGCTTTGCCAGAAGTTACAAAAGCGAAGTTAAAAGGCAACAAACTCGAAGCTCCAGTCCCATCAAGCAGAATTTTATCTGGTTACGCACTGACTGGATCACGTCATTTTCAATAGCTTGAAGCCTCTGACTTGTTGTAGCCTCCATCTCAGGCCAAATTAAGCTCTGACGGCCTGGAGCTGCACGTCTCTCTACAAACATGCTGGCTTTCTGAAAAATACTTTGGCAAAATCATTGGTTGGCTTCTCTCTCAAATTCTAAATAATTCAAACTGTGTCTGTGAAACACCACCGTCTCTCTCTCACACACACACACACACACACACAGATGATCTAGTTTTTAAAAGTGGGGCAGAAAAATAAAATATGCACCCATGCAAGCAGCAATAGCAACCATTTAAAGCCTCGATTTAACACTCATTGCGTGATTTTGTCTTCGCCAGGAGAATGTTTCCAACTTTCCAAGTGAAAATATTCGGGATGGATCCCATGGCAGACTACATGCTCCTGATGGACTTCCTGCCTGTGGACGACAAACGTTACAGGTAACTTTTTGGGTGTTTTTAAACGACTGAAACACACTTTCAAGACCGTAAAAAACTTTGTACTGCTTTTTATTGAGCTGCAAGACCCACACTTTACAGTATTAAATTCCACAACGTCAAAGAAACTACAGTAGGCTTTAAAAGAGTTATAGGCCTGTGTAATAAAAATAATGGGAATGTATAAATGAATACATAAATACACAGGCCTGCGTGTTATTAAAATATAATATTATAACATTTAGACCAGGCTATTATTGATAAATAATAACCAACCAATTTATGAAATATGTTGGTGACCAATGCATGCTGACATTATACTGAAATTCAATGTCAAAAGCTAATTTATTCTTTTTCTACATACGTTTCCACGCACGTTGCACCTTCTGTGTGCGTGTATGCGACTTTTATTTGTCTTCGAGGGCATATAAAAATTTTATTCGAAGTGCGTAATTGAGGAGAGGTCCAAAAAAGGAAATGTTTAAGTACAATGCTACCAGGAAACTCGTGTCTGAGTCACTTCTTTCGATCCTGCAGATATGCTTTCCACAGCTCATCGTGGCTGGTGGCCGGTAAAGCTGATCCCGCCACACCGGGAAGGGTCCACTACCACCCGGACTCTCCGGCCAAAGGCGCACAGTGGATGAAACAGATTGTCTCTTTTGATAAACTCAAACTCACCAACAACCTCCTGGATGACAACGGCCACGTAAGTGCACAGTTGGAAGAGGAAATTAATGCATGCAAAAAAGACTCACAGACTCCAACATGATCATAAGAATATATCGGCGCATAGATCACTAATTATTTTCGAAAGAGAGCAATACTTGCCATATGCAAATCAGAATCAAAAGCTATTGAATTGACTATAATTATAATACAGAAGACGCAGCAGAATTAAGCACCATATAAGATTCTATACAAATTTTACTGACGCATAGTGATAGTCTATAAAAGTGCTATAGGGCCAAATATAAACTCTTAATTCACACAGAATATGTCCTAGAAATATTATTACCGTTAAGGAGAAGCTGAATGTTTGGATACTTAATATGTGACAAACTTTGATATTGTGACTAATCCGCAAATGTTGCCAAAAGCCTATTTTCAGTCCACTAAAATAGCGCTGCACATCAGGCTTTACTCCAGAAATGACGAAAGGGAAGTGGAATATTTCACCACTGCAAATTATAACAGCTTTCCAGTCTGCCTCAGTGTGTCATTGTAATAGTTGTGAAATTAGAAAGCAAATTGGGGGTTTTCCAATTTTGTATTTTAGCAAATACTGAAAAGAATCAAGCATCGTTCATTCATCATCATGTCTCTGTGGTTATGCTTTTAAACTCGTCCAACTGAGAATTATGTTGTTAATTATCCTCATGTAGTATTAGTTAAATGTTATTGCTGCATTTAAACCAGCTTATGCCCACACTGTTGGAGATGGTTGACAATGTATTCATATTTGTTAAATCATCATCATTTTTGATAAGTCAGCCAACTCCATCCTTTGTTTATTTTATTACCTTTATATTCTATTTATGAATTTAATTTTCACTTCATTCTATTGAAACTAAAAGATCAATAGCGTACAAGCATACGTGCAATGTGCATTATAGTTGGGTGTTGATGCATAGTTTGTCTCTTACAGATCATTCTGAACTCCATGCATCGCTACCAGCCCAGGTTTCATGTGGTCTATGTGGATCCCCGCAAGGACAGCGAGAAATACGCAGAGGAGAATTATAAAACCTTTGTTTTTGAAGAAACCCGCTTCACAGCGGTCACAGCCTACCAGAACCACCGGGTAAGAAACCTTATTTACGACTCTGTGTGTGCACAAGCGCACTTTATCATCCGATTGCCAGAAATATATAGTATCTCTGTTATTTGGACATTATGGCAATATTACAGTAATGTCGTCAGAAAAAAATATTAGCACGATGAAAGCCTAAGAAAAGGTCACTCTCAGCTCACTACTGTCAGGGATATTTGTAAAACTGCTGTTTGTTATTTCTACGTTACATTTTATGCTTCTGATCAAACAAACCAGTGGTTGTAGTTGTGTTGAGCACTATCTGATCTGTGCGCACACTGTGTTTGTCTTCATGCGTCGACTCTGCTCTGTTTAACATCAGCGTCGCGTCTTCAGCGCTTCTACGGAGTCAAACATTAACCTGATGGCTGCAGTTACTGTGTCTAATGTCCCGCCTTCATAAACGATTATCTTCATGTAATGGAGAGAAAATGATACAAAGTAACTGAATTGGATTTGAAATGAAATATGATCAAATTATGATGGTGAGAAATGTGCTCAAGTTACAATTATAAATACATCATGAATGTGCCTCTGTGAGAACTTACAAATGAAAAAAACATGCAGCTGTAAAAGTTACAGTGCAGTGCAGGGTGCAGAAAAACAATAACATGAACACCACATTCATTTACCCCTTTAATCTCTTTTAATACACATGGACAACAGACAACTGTTTAGCTGCATATTTTATATTTAGAAAAAGTGGTTGAAATGGTTTTGAAAAATACATTTTATAAAGTGGCTTTCACAGCCTATCACTGCTACGTGAATAGAAATGGAAATGACATTGTGTATATGTGCAGTATATACAACACTGAGGTTTATTTGATTTTCTCCTGATTTCAGATCACGCAGCTGAAGATAGCCAGCAATCCCTTTGCAAAGGGCTTCAGGGACTGTGACCCAGAGGACTGGTGAGCTTCTATGCTTATATAACACAGTCTGTTTGGCATGTTTCCACATGATGTAAAAATGTACAACAGACCCCGGGCCAGAGAGCATTTGCAAAATACTTTTGTTGTTTGTTTTATCACACAAAGGTGCCAGATGGGTGGAGTTTGCCACATAAAAGCACACAATGAGTACTATGAAGTTTAGAAATCACTGATTATTGTTTCAAAGTTAATCGACTGTGCTTTTCTGTCATTGACAAATTACCAGACACTCTCGTAATTGTCACAGTGTGGTAAACCCCACCCACATGGTACTGTAGGCAAATGAAACAAACGCTTTTTCCAAATGCTGTTCATCCACCTCTGCAAATTACTGGTTTTTCCTTTAAAGCATTCACTGAATTGATTACTAAGTTTCAGGGGATTTTTGATTATATTATAGAACAGGCCAATCTGAGTCATGGAGGTTGCTTCATATTAACATTTCATTCACTGTAAATTGAGGGCCTGTTGATGTGTAAATGCTCATTACATGCGTGAGTGTAAAATTAAAATGTGT
Source organism: Thunnus albacares (assembly GCF_914725855.1). Taxonomy (NCBI): domain Eukaryota; kingdom Metazoa; phylum Chordata; class Actinopteri; order Scombriformes; family Scombridae; genus Thunnus; species Thunnus albacares. Next base: position 9,247,290 of record NC_058107.1, read on the forward strand.
ATTCATCATTTTAATATATAATAAAGAAATTGTGCCCTTGGCATTCATTAAATGAGTGTGTAACTGAATCCAATCTCCCTGCTCCAGGCCCAGGAATCACAGGCCAGGCTCTCTGCCAATAATGAGTGCCTTTGCCAGAACAAGAAACCCAATGTCATCTCCCCCTCAGCAGAACGGCACAGAGAAAGGTCTGCTGCTAACTCTTTGTTTCATTTCAAAACTCATGCCTGCTATCAAATATGAAATAAAGTCATGTTATGTTATTCAGCCGACGTAGAAATGGTTTTCTTTCAACTGGTGGCATGTTTCATCTCATTTTCTTTGACTTCCTTATCCTTAACTTATGCAGTCAGGATCAGGCCAACACTGGCTTTTAATTAAACATCAAATATCAGCCAGTCAGTATCAGTCACTGGCAGAGTACTAGAGGCGTTTATGTTATTTTGTAAGTGACCACAGCTCCAGAAAACTTTTTGATTTTCTTAACACAGTTTCCTTGATTAGTTTTTAATAATTTGATCAGTTAAATCTTTATTTGAAGATAATATTTGACTTTTGGCTTTAAATAGCTTTTAATCTATTTCAAGGAATTTTATAATTACAGTTTAAACTGGAAAGTTCTGCAATGACCTGTAATGCAACATTCTGAGTAAAATGCATTATTTTCTATGCTTAAATGTTTTTGATGATTATTTTTTAATGATTAATTATTCTGTGTTTCAATGTAGACTTTTACTATCAAGTGATCTGAATACTGATTCTATCCTGCTTGCAATGTCATATATACTAATACTTTTTGGGGAATTTATTCAATATTAGTGCATGATATAAACTGTCATAGGCTTCAAACCAAATACACAACAGTATCAGTTTGAGCTTTTAAATATCTGTCAGACACTATTTAGAAAAACAGAACTGAACACACTTGTTTTAAAGCAAATACACAGAACCCGCTGGTATGCACAACATGTCGGCCGTCTCTGACTGTGCTGTCTTTTTCTTTTTCTTTGTGTTTTTCCTGCACAGAGGACAGTCGGCGGGAATACGAGCGAGACCCCAGCGGCACGCCCATACACGCTGACCCAGCTCACCAGCTAATGTCCCGGGTCCTCAGCCCCGCCCTGCCCGTCCCGGGAGGCCTCCACGCTGTCCCGCTCACCAGTGGCCGACCCAGTCCTCCGCACGACCTTCGGCCAGACCCCCACAGTCTACCCCCGGACACCCTGCACCACCACCCCTACAAGTACCCCACCACCTATGAACACTACCTGGGAGCCAAGACCAGGCCGTCACCCTACCCTTTACCCAGCATCAGAGGACACACGTACCACCACCACATGAACCCCGCCACAGCTAACATGTACTCAGCCACCAGTGGCCCCTCTAACTATGACTACGGGCCCAGATAATGACTGCTGTCCAGCGGGGCTAACGACAAACAGCACTGTGGGAATGGAAACAGGCAGGAAAGGCAACACAGTCCTGTCTATTGATGGCTTACACAACCTGCGGGGTGCGTTCACGGAATGAAACTCCTTTCTGCTGGATAAACCCTGCCGTATTTATTTAAAGGAAATGCATCTTAGCGGGAAGCATGGGCACCTGCTCTGAGCCCTTGAAGAGGTCTGCTTTGACCTCTGAACCCAAATGGCAATAGCTCCACATCAGCACCTCTTACCTGAGTGTTGCAGACATTGAGCCAGCAAACGGAGGAGGCAGGAGGGACCTCTCCTTAACACGGACAATACATTTGATCACAGACTGGAATTGAATTTTTTTTTTTTTTTTTTTTTTGTGTTGGATGCACTTTTTGATTTGCCTTGTTTTTATTGCTTTCAAAAAAGCCATATGTTATATAGTCCTTCAACCTTCTAGGTAGACGAGATGTTTGCATGTTGAGCTCATCAGAGAGGGTGTCGAAACACATCGAAATGTTTTTGTTTGAGGTAAAAAAAAAAAAGAAGAAAAAAAAAAAAGAGCAAGATTTGATTTTGAAAGTGAAACTTCTGAACATCTTGAGCCGTTCTGAGAAGCTTGTATCATGGCACTGACTTGCAGCAATTCAAAGTAAATAAATGAAGCAGAATGACTGTTCTGTATCTGTAAAATAAACATTAAATTCTTGTAATTCATTAAAAAAAAAAATGGTCTTTGTGCCGATCTTCCATTCAAAAGTCCCGTCTGCTGAAGGGGGAGGGTGAAAAAAAAGCTTACCTCACTGATAGCATTGTTCAGGTTTCTCCGACCGGATTTTCCCTGTTGAAATGGGTTGAGATGTCCGCTGCTCCTGCAGTCACTGGGACTTGGAAGCTGTCTAAACATTAGACTGTGCTGTTATTCACTGCAGTTCAAATGTTGAGATCTGCACCTGGTTTTATGAGAAAAAAAAACACATGCACACATATAAACATACTCATCTACCACACTACACACACTTTCCTGTTAGATATAATGACCACATGTTCAACTAACCCAGGGACTGTAGTCACATTAAAGAGTGTAGTTTTTTGATAAAGTCTTCCATTGATTAGCTACTGATGAAAATCTGTCACACGAGGGAGTTCAAAACTGTATTAGTGCAGCGTTAGACTTAAAGCTTCTCCATTTTAAAGGAAATAAAAATGACTTTAAAGTTAAATTATTAAAGCATTCATGATCATTCATACTACTATGTAAATTATTTGGTAAAACCTTTATTAAATTAATCTAAATACTGAACTTCTTGTTTTCGATAACTAACTTCCCCCTAAAAAGAAGAACACCGTGCCATGTCACACACACACTGGAAAACAGAAAACAGCAATCACATTTCCTTTGTCCCAAAAAGGATATCATTGCTCATTTTTAATGGGACAGTCAGGTGATATTTTAAGAATAAGTCACTCCCTCCTATCTATGCAGTCATTTCCATCCCCTATTTGAAGTCCTAGGAATGCTTTGTTGTCAAGGTTAATCTCGTTGGAAAAAAAAAAACCTCTGCTTCGGGATTTGTGCCTGTCACGATACAAAGGGAAACGTAACCTAATGATTCATTTCAATAATGTATTTTTTCTCCTTGAACACAGCTGCCATTGAGCGGGGAGCAGGGGAAGAGGATGCCTGAGGGCGCCTGACCTCTGACTGTTTAATGGCTTGTAAAGGTGTCAAAGGTTAAATAATGTTTCCACTCATTTAAACGCTGACTAATTGGTTGTATAATTTTTTGGTTTGTTTGGGCAGTGAGACTCTTGCAAGCAGCTCAAGCTTTGTCGTTATTTTCTTTAAAATATTCTTTATTAGGAGATCATTGTGGACAGTAAACATGATAACATTTAATTTAAAAGTAATTGTCCTAAAGAAGTAAAGAATGTACTGACAATGCTACTAGCCTAATGAAACAAAAAAGTTAATGTAAGTCGATAACAAGGCGCAGGCTTTAACATTAGGCAAGGTAGGCAACTGCCAGGGACCAAAGGGCACCAAACAGCTATAGATGTATTATGATGTTTATATATGAAAAATATTGAATTATATTACCATTCTAACCCGAAATCAATTACAAAAGGATCACTTTTTAAAAAATGTAACTGTATACTTCAGAGGAAAACATTGCACCACTACATTTACCTGACAGATAAATGTTACTGGTTATGTTGCGGATTCAGATTTAATTCAAAAAATATAACAAATATGATGCATTACTATTGATTAAATTACCCAGCATTATATAAGAATTAAAAGCTTCACCTTGAACACAAGTTAAGTAAATGTAAGTACATTGTGCTGATAATAACGTCTCTTTCACTCCTCACTTTTAAGTGAAAATTTGAATGCAGGACTTTCACTATTAGGCTACAGTATTTTTACCGTGCAGTATTAATAGTTTTACTTGAGAAAAACGTTTTGAGTATTTCTTCTACCACTGCCAGTACCAACATTTAAATAGGGTTAAAAAAGTAAAGCAGACAGAGTTTGCCTTGGGCCCACAAATGAACTAATTACGCCCCTGCTGATAACAGTTTCACAATAAAGTGTTACTTCAGTGTGACTTTAAACACTATAAGCTTCTTTTTTGCGTCTTAAAATGTATTTAAAATTCAGAGGTATTTATAATGTGACTTTCTAATCATAGAGATTCTACAGAGTGGCCTATTATTTAGTCGTTTGCTATTTCCTTTATCTAATAAGCTAGGCTATGCTGTAGCCTGTTATCGCTTTATCACGTCGACTTATTAAGCATAGCATACAGGCTAAACAAATTATTTTTAAAAAAATATTTTCAAAACTTTAGTGCTCGTGCACTCAAAACTCCAGACAACCTGTTCAGTGTAGTATTTAGTGTTCCTGTGAAGTCTGGTCAGGAAGCGGCCGTCTAGAGATGAGAAGCCGCCTGTGGTGACCCGACGGCGGCCTGCAGGTGCCGAAGAGAGCGAGAGGAACCACGGGACGGTACCCGCGCCGCCGGGCCTCGTGGGGGGTTGGGCGAGGGTAACAAGAGGGGGAAGAAGGGTCAGACCTCTGGGCTAATTATGGGTTTCACAACATAAAAGGAGAAATGAGACTGCGCATGCACAGTCCATTTAGTATTTAGTTATAACCAAGGTAAGGAACTATGTCAGTGCATACCATTGAAAAGTGTCATATTTCCAGAAAATAGTCATTTAAATAAGACAGTTTTTCCTTACTAATAGGCTAGTTATCATAGGCACCACAGTTTCCACCAAGACGGCCACTCAGGTAAAGAAATGTATTTGATAAAAAGTTAAACTAAGTTTAAATGCTTAAGGCTGTTCTTCCAGGGTCCAAGAACCTCTGAGAATTCACTGCAAGTGGTCTACTAGCAAAGCACAGAAACCTGAATTATTGTACAAGTTATTTTAAGCTAGGACCGTTTGAGTTAGACAAAAAAGAGAAATAAAAAGCCTACATGTTTGTTTTCTCCACCTGCATTATTTTACTATTTCTGCACCACACAATATCCATCAATTAAATATATTCTTCATATGTTGTATTCTCAGAAAAAAATCTAAATAAATGGGGATGCAGTGCTTGTCTTGACATTGAAGCCATAGCCTGCTAATTTTGTAATCCTGCCCTAACACTTGAGGGGACCTGAAAGAAAGTCTCTAAGAGTATACATTTCTGTATTATTAGTCTTAAGCAGCATATATCCTCTGCATTAAGCCATAAAAATAGAGTTTAATTGGCCAAGATGACAAGCATTTTTTAAATCCATGCAAATGTAATAAAATAAACAATGAATTCTTTTTCTGTAGCGGCAAATCAAGGAAATTGCGCCTACTGGAGGAAGTATAATGAATTACACCTCAATATAAAGCAATATAGTCAGTATGGTGCCTGTATTACAAAATATCTTCCACATTTCATTTGTACACACGCACCTAAATAGGCTTTCAACATTTCATGAACATAATTTATGGACATATTAATTTCTCACAGAGGAAAAGAGCAACCTGCTTAAGCCAAGTTGCACTGCAGAACAGTTCATGTGCCCAGATGTCTCAAGCTCCAGGAGACGGGGTGCCAAGGACTTGCCAGTGAAGTATGAGGAGATATACGATGGATGATAATGCGACTTGAGGCATCATTTGACACTCAGCTGCATCTGGAACATCTGTTGTGACAGGCCCATCAGGGTTTCGATGGGTTTGCTTCACGTCTGTGTACATTTCTGCTGCCGAGCCGCGCCTGCCTGATGTATCTGGGGACAGTTATTAAAAACAAGCCAGGTAAACCAGCCAGAGTCCTCCACCTAAACATCTGAACACGTGTTTCACATTTTACCCCCCCCCCTCCAGGCCCCTCAAGTAATAGAAAAGGTGCTACAGTTTATGATGTGCGTGAGGTTGCTGATGGACATTTGATGCGGAACATAAAAAACACATCACCACCACGGAGCAAGAGCCTTGATACAATCATATTAATTCACATTTTGAAAAAATAAATAAAACCGATTTAACCATGAGGCCTTGGCTTTTAGAGAAAGGGATTATTTTCTTATAATCATTATTCTTTTTCACCATTTATGTTTTCTAAATAATCAGGCTCAGTGTGATGTCTTAACTAGTAATATAATCCATGAATGAAGGCTCAGACACACTTGCACACTAACACAACCCAACGGATTATGTCCTATCCCAAAGCCAGGCTGACCTCCGACCTTCAAAGCCGAAGAAGACACACGTTAGGTGATAAGTGAAGCACAGGGCCTATTGTGCAGCCAGCTCCCTGTCCATTTATTGACTTCCTAAATGATCCATTATGAAGTGATTTACGAGCTCTACCAGCCACTGCTAAGACCAGTGAGTTGCTGTCTGCTCCATTCAGCAGACATCTGCACCAATGGACATGGCATTTGATTTATCAGAGAATGGACGGAAGCTGGCCCACACCACCTCTGGTGTTTGTTCAAAGCCAACAGGAGTTAGGAAGCTATTATGAATGCAAGATGTCACCAGAGGGGTCAGGGACAAAAGGTATAGATAGAGCTCTGCGGGGAACGAGGAAAACATATCATTAAAAGCAGGCACCTGGAAAAAAAAAAGTGAGCAAAAAAATTCTTATTTAATGTATTTTTTTTTAAATTATATCAGTTTTCAACACAACTCACTGAACGCAAAACTTTGGATTCATGCAAAAAAAATTTGCAGTTGGACACTTTTTTTTCCATGACAGTAGCATCATGGTAAGGCAGCTTGTCTAGCAAATGACCTTGTCTTTCCTCTGTTCACTAATGATTCGTGGCCATTATGCGAGTCTGGCTCTTTGATTTCTCAGGCCTTTCCTGTACAGCATGATGAGCTTCTCAACTTGGGGTCATCCCAGGAGACAAAGCCTTTATGAAGCAGAACGTCTAGCGTTTGAAGCCCTGGCCCCCGGCCTCTCGGCATGGTGTTGTAACACATGAGCTCCCATGCTGCTCATTGACTCACAGAGATATTATTAGAGACAGTGGACAGAAAAACAACACCTCTCTATTTTCTCTGGGACTCTCACAACAAGACCCTTCTTCGTGACAAATGTCATTTCCATAAAAAGACATCTGTATTTAGTATTATATTTGATGTTAATGTAGAAGTTGGAAATAATTTTCTTTCAATATGGAAATATTGACTATTTCTCTTACTGAAGACATTAAAATATATCTATTTTAGCTCAGGTCAGGTTGGAGGGCCTGTGTTAAGCTAAGACGTGCTAGAACAACAACATGGGATTACATAACTGCTCAGGTGCGTCGTATTCCTCAAATTCAAGTCCACTGGAGCAAATCTCCCATCAGATAAGTCAACACAGTCACATAGCTGGATCTGGCTTCAGCAAACTGTGGTCCTAACAATAAGTTATACTGCGTCTGTCTGTCTGTTCCACGAGGCCAGACACACAAAAATTCACAGAGCTCACAGGGCTTTGCAGTTATTATCTAGTAAATTATGACTTTCATATTTCAGATATTAACTGTAGACGTCCTTTAAGAAACAACATTTGGATTTGTTAAATAAGTTGTAGTGGGATAAGTCCAGAAATGTTGGTTACTTATGAAGTTACTATTGTAACATTTGTTCATATCTACACAGATTTAAATAGAACAAATTTAGGGTTTCACACACCGATCCTTGTCAAGAGCAATTATGTTGAGCTGCACATTTCATCAGCTTCTTTTTCTATGTCCATATGAATCCTGTAGCAAGTTAGGGTTTTTAGGTGGACATGTCATGATTTAGGGTTTTTTATTACCTAATAAGTGTAGGAAGATTGTTCACCTGGTTGCTAGATCTTGAAGTTGCATGAGATGTCGAGCTGAGGTTAAATGCTACCATTTTTATGAATGTAAAAGATGAACCAGGGCCAGTGTAATTGTCACATAAATGTTTTTCCTATATTTCACCACTGTATGTCTCTAGGTCTTAACAGCAAAGACGAGACAGGTGGTCAGAGGGTGGAAACCAGGCCCATGTAATAACTGATTCACAATTTATTAATGGACACATAATCTTTTTGTAAATCTGAAATAGAATCAATGTTGTACATTTTTTAACTGCTGCTATTCCAAAAAAATGTTAAGATGTGTCTTTGTCAATATCTAGCTGCTCTAGCAAATTAATTTATTTGTCAGAATACATGGTCTGGTTTTTACCTGTTAAAACCAACAACAGTATGACTGATGACTGTATAAAAAGTACTGCTAGGGAAATGTGACTAATTCTGAACTTCAACAGATATGGAAAATCTCCAAAATAAAAAAGCACAAAAACTGCTACTCTTCTGGAAAACATTTTTGAAACACATTGGATGTGTTGAGTCAAATTAGTCAAATTTATTTATTTATTTATTGGTTTTATCTTTTAGACTGCTATGTAAAAAATATCTGTCACTCCCCTACTCTGGTTTATAAATTAAGTTATTTCAAAAAGTCATTGCTTCTGCCACCCTTCAACATAGCATTTTATCACTGCAAGAGTTTAATATTGAGAAACAAATATAGCTAAATATAATATATGCATTCTATATGTCCAGAGATCAAACCATTGCTACTGACATTAGTTAGTCAACCCAACATCAGTACAGATGAGAGTTAAAAAAGTAAAGTATCATTTAAAAGTCCATAGATTCTCCCAGAGTTCACAGGCTCAGCCCGTGTCAGCACCCTCATTGTATATTGACCACAGGCTGATCCGCTGGTCCTTGGATCCAGCAGCCAGCAGTCTTTGTCTGGGGTCCTTGTGGTCAGAGAAGGCCACGCTTAGCACCATGTCAGTGTGGTACTGCAGAACTGCCAGCGGTCGCAGCTTCTTCCAGCCGAATACTCGTACTCGGTGGTCCCAGCCTGCTGATGCCAACAGCTTACCATCACCCCTGATGCATAGCTGGGAAACCCCGGGGTTGACAAGCGTCACACAGTCCTGGAGCTGTAAAACCACAGAGAGGAAGAGGATCTTAGCAGGTTAAAATCATTTAGGAAACATGCAACCTGAGACACCTGCAAACGCACTTCCAAATGTAATCGTGCAAGGGCCAAGGTAGTAAAGCAGCAGATTCTTTGTGGTAATTGTCAAAAAGCTATCTTACTAAAATCAAATGAGCCTATTGTCCGTGCAAATAAGAGACAGAACTAATTGGGTCAATAAATCAATTAATCACTGCCGTCTAGGAAACTGCAGCCAACACAAACAGCGACAGGGAGTGATTATCAGCTGATCTGATGACAGAGGTCCAAGTGTGAGGGTGGATGCATGTTGAACCTGGCCGTAGACTCCTGAGACTCAATCATCGGCCCTAAAACATTACTGCACGAGGGCCGTGAGCAAATCTCTCTGCATCCCACTATTTGGTTTGGAGTTAGAGAGGCCTGTTCTGGAAGCACGACGGGGCTTGAGTTACCTTTGTCACAGCTTGCAAGTAAGAGACAGACCATCTCAGTGAAATGCTTGTTTGCAGAGGCGTTGTTGCTTTAAGCACCTCTGATGAATTACATTTGCACTGAAAGGTCTGGTCAGCAGGAGAAGAGACCCGATAAATACACTGTTGTAACGTCTGCCTGCTAAAGATTAGCCACAGCTCGCTCTCCCTGTGATCTACAGTGTCCCAAGGACTGTATTAATCTCTTTAAAGGGGCAACATTCTGACATATTATAATGAATGGCAGCAAAGATCACTATCTGAAAGGCCTGCTGTGGTGGGCATTCCTGGGGAGCGAACGTGCTCTTCCTGCTAGCTAGGGATCTCAGCTGGATCGCTAGATGGGACACAAACATCTGGATATGGGAGCTGAAATCAAACTGGACAGCGTAAAATTGACTTCATAAGTTGTGTCTGGGGAGACTAATGGTCCTGGATAGGAGGAGACGTTGGAGAATTTATCTGCGTGCTCCTGTTCCGGGCTGGAACCATCCACAAGCTGCATGTGGAAGATATAAGCCAGGTACTCACAGCCCAAGTGGATAAAGTGGAATGCAAGGGAGAGAGAGAGCAGAGAGGAATGTCATTGATCAAAACAGAGCAAAGAAGAGAAGTTCAGAACAGGCAGTGATGTGATTTTTTTTTTTTTTTTTTTTCTTAATCAAGCTATCGTCATTGGTACTAACAGTATGAAACAATGTGTGGCTGCTTCGACCAAACAAGCCAGATACAAAGAAACCTGGGGGGTGAAAGATTGTTTGGCGCTTTGTTATTACCTCAAGAAGTTGGTATGCCCCTACCTCTCTCCATCTGGTTTGCATTAGAGGCCTGATAATGATGGGTTTAAGTGTCTGTTTTTGTTTGTTTTGCTTCCCATAGTTTGTGTCAGGAAAAGGCATTTGTTTCATTAAAGGGTCAATTGTAAGCAGTAACTGGTTAATGATGTAGTAGTGGTCATTCAGCAGGACTGGCTGGTTAATTGTTTTTACTTTCTACAGTCTGAGAAAGCAGAGAGAATGAAAAGTTGGCTACAGGGTTGTTCTGCACTACACTGATAGGTGGATAGACAGAAAATTAATTGCCAACAATTTTAATAATTGATTAAAGTCATTTATCAAGCAAAAAAGCAAAACATTTGATGGTGGCAGCTTTGTAAATTGGAAGATTTTCTTGTTTTCACTGTGAATTAAATATCTTTTGAAGACGTCACCTTTGACTCTAGGAAATTGCGATCTACATTTTACACAGTTTCCTGAAATTATAAAGGGCCACTCTAGCGATTTAGCATTGCACTTTCATTAAAACATGGGACTCAGAAACCACACGCACGTTGCAGCAGAGGCCAAAATATCCTGACCTTTAGTCCGTGGTATAGGTCAAGCTCCATAAACACAAGATCCTACAGTTCCCATAATGCAACTCAGTAGTGTCTTTCAGTAGAACCTCTGTGTCTGGGTAACACCCATGTCTTTCAAACTTGCATGCTTTCTGTTTAAAGTTTGAAGTCTCAATGACATCATCAGAGTTTTTTGTCAGACTTCAGAACCACAAAGATTAAGTATTAGTCCTCATGACAGATAAAGTAATCTTCATGTGTAAATTTAAAGACTAAATGATTAATCAATTGATCAACTAATTTCATCAATCAAGAAAAGAAATGTTTCAGCCTGATGGCAATATTATTTTAGTCATATACAGTATCTGCTCATGCGTTGGTCAACTCTGCAGCACAAAAAAGTCCAGTTGTTTGCATAAAGTATAATGATAAAAACATGATGTCTCCATGTTGGGGTAGCTCTCTTCCAAACAAGGAAAAAAATCTAAATTACTTTCATTTTAATTCTATGTTTTCCAGCAGCAGTGATGTTGTTTTTGCTGCAGCGCCACACCACTGTTGAATGAATACCAAGTAAATGTTGCAGACTTCAAGAACTGCCATTAACCAGGTCCCAATCTGTAATGAAATCCATTAGCTCTAACCGGGGAGTCTTGGCTCATTTTATTTGACGCCCCATTTTTCTTCCTTTTGCTTCCTTACTATCTCAAAATAGACAGAATCTGTCTTTGGGCTTCATCATTCTTTTCTTTTTGTTTGAACACTCCTTCCTGGCCTGTGTTACAGCATGCAGACACACAGACAGCAGGCTAGCTGTTTGAAGGCCAGCTTTCTCAGCTGTCAGGAGGCTACCAGCTCTGCTCAGCAGCTGGGCCCACAAGACTTTCTGTGGGCTACGACAGATACAACACAAACTCACACTTCAGGATCCTCTTTTGTAGCACCTCACCGACGGAGGAGACGTTCAAAAGGAGCGTCCACTTGGCAGATCTCACTCAAGCCTTGCTCCACTTTTCTCCCCGTCTTTCCCTCAGACTTGGCACCAATCTTGGCGTTCACGCCGTTCTACTGAAACGTCCCATCATCGCTCACTCACTCGAGCCTAGCGGCTGGGAGGCTTTTAGCAGGTATTTCTGACACACCCTGTCCCTGAATCACACTCGGCAGCGGGGAGATTACAGCCTTTTGTCACCTTGCCTGCCAGAGCTTGGCTCTGGCTGACAGGAGATGGATGTGTCAAACAGGTGAGCAGACCCATTCAGAAAAAATAGGAGGAGGGTGGGTGCTCAGTAGAAAGAGCTATATTTTTTATGACAGCCAGCTCATACATACAGTACTAACAGCAGACTGAGGTTGGGCCTTATGTGACCTAGCTTCTTGTTCATGTCAGATAAGGATTGGCTGACGAGTGCAAGAATTCCAGTTTCACAGAAGACACCTTGTAGGTGACTACTGCGGAGGCAGTGGGAATATTTTTACATTCAAATGAAAATGAGGATCAGGAGTTCCACCTGTAGAGAACTGTCATCAGTCTCAGGAATAGCTCGCTGTCAGCCATGCTTGATTTACGCTGCTAATCTTCCTCTGTCTGTACCTGCTTTCTCTTTCTCCGGTGCGCGACCTCTGTCTTTTTCTTTCTCCTGGAGGAACCCATCACTGCACTTGTCAATACATTTGAGTGGCCGCCTGAATATGTGTCCATCTAGCTTAACACCTTGTAAAGCCCAACGCCCACGCCCTCATAGCCTCACCCCGACACATTCCCAAAAACACACGCTAGAAGGAAAGGAGAAAAAAAGCTGAAGATGATGCCTCATTACTATGAAAAGATATCAGGCCGACCAGGTCAAACAGCAGATAAAGGCCTCTGGGAGCCATGTGTAATACATTAAGTTCCATTCCTGGGGCTATCTGTCTTTATCTGCTGGCCTTGATAAGCTCACTTCACAACCCTTCAGCTTCACTAAATCATAACTGCACTGTGTTGTGTCACATTCAGTTTCCCCTCCTTTTCGCAAAAAGCAACATCTATCTGCCTTCCAAGCGAGTTCCAGTACACTGTCCGGTGTTGGAGGAGTAATTTGTGGGAAGTGGGATGCTGTGGCACTTATAGCCTCCTCAGCCTTTATTGCAGCCTCCCACTGTGAACTACTGTTCCCTTTACTGCAGATGTGTTTTTTGTTTGGTTAAGGGGCCTCCAAGGTTTTGATATTTTTATTACCTCTCACGGGTCGTCCGTCAGGACCCAGGGCCCAGGTCCGCCACCCGGCAGGTCCCCCCCTCCCTGCCGGCCCCCTTACTGCTGCCACACAAAAATACTTTTGTGGGAAGAACTGAGGATAGCTGTCTGGACGTCACACTGAGCTGCACTTCAGGATAATTTAAAAGCCCCTGTTGGATCCTTTCCCTCTCCTTGTGCTTTTTTCCTGTCATCTTCATCCTGGATTACATGCTGAATCAATATTTTGTTGCTTGAGCAAAATAAACCAAATAACCACTCTCCTTCTGCTTTTGGTATATTGAATCAAATCCTTTGTAGTGTTTTTATAGCCGCATTTTAAGGGTGAAAAAAAAAATTGATGGTTTGCAAATATTTCTAATTCAAGCATTCATTTATAAAAAGCCCTGGAAAGAATAATACCCATTCACTGTGCAGGAGTGTACTATATCAGCCTCAGGTTCCCCTCGGCTCTTATTCATGGGGGTTGGCTGAAAAATGGAGGCATTCCCTTTTGCTCATGAAATCAAGAGAAAATATAGCTTCTAATGAGGCGTTAAGTCTCTGAAGCGTTGGTTGTTATGTAAAATGAATTATGAGCACAAAGCTGATGTGATCTCTTTTGGTGTGGCAGAAGATGCCACACATTCTTTAGTGTATAGTCTGGACCACTCTCAGGTAAATATGTGTGTGTGAGTAGCTGTATGTACTGTGTTTTCAAGGAAAGTATCCCCAGCAACGAAAAAAAAAAAGTTTTATTAGTTTACTTTTCTTAACAACTAAGTGCCGCATAAATTAATTTTCAAGTTTTCAAAAATTGAAATATCTGTGTATTATATTTTTATTCAGGACTATATGGGACAGTGTTTTGAACATATTATCTATACTTAATTTGCGACTATGTGTCAGTGTGTTTGTGGGTGGTTGTAGTCTGGAGTGACAGCCCCAGCCCGGCCCTTGGCCCCCTGGCCCTGCCAACGCTGTGTAACCAGCAGCTGATTTATGGCCCTGAAGCCCCGCTGAGCCTCTTCCTCTTTGGCCCCTGATGTTTTCTAAGAGAACCTGGAGAAAGGCAACACCCCTCTTCTTCCATTTCCACCGTTACTGTTTTAAAATATTTTATACCATTTAGCTAGCTGACGCAACAATTAGTTAGCAGGTCGGATGCTCAGGACCTTAAAAAGGGAGATTTCAATAGGCCACATGCACATTAGAATCGCTATAAACTGTGTAACATTAACTGAACATGTCGCCTTTGAGGCCTCAGACAAAATAAGCAGCAGTCTCCTAATTTGCATACGTAAACCTTAACTGACAAACTCATAAATTAAAATTAATTATTAACTGTACTTCAGGTAAAACAGTTTTTACTTACAAAACTATTTTGGTCACATGACAGTGTGGTTGACTAGACAACACTACTAGCCTCTAAGCCTGTCCTCTGCTGACCTGCAGGTTGTTCTGTCCGTCCAGCATCCACGGGGAGAGTTTCTTCTCAGAGGATCCGGATATGCCCCTCAGACGCTCCGTGTCAAAGGTCATGCACATGACGGGCTCGGGGTGGGCTTTGGCTTCACTCAGCTTGGACCTCTGGGTTACGTCCCACAGCAAGAGGGAACCGTCCTCGTATCCAGCCAACAGGAGAGGTCCGGGCCCGGAGTCTGGCTGGAAGTGAGGGAGGACGATAAGAGAAAGAGAGAGACGGGAAGAGAGGACACCAAGTGTAGCGTGAGGTAACAGAGCTGCATAGTGAAAACCACAGAAACCGCCGCCAAGCTGAGCGGAGCAGAGGTTATCATGCTGGAAGCTCCCGCTGACACTCAGAGAGACGCTGTGGGCTCCATTCGTCAGCCTGCTGCTCTCTCTTTCCAGCACTCCATTACACCACTCCTCACTTTACTCCTCATCTATATTACTGAGCCACAGGCCTCACTGCCGGCACCCATAAATATAGTGAAGTAAAAGACTGCAAGAACTATTATTCTTCTTAAGCCTTGGTTTATCTGAATTACTTAATACCCAAATTTATTAGTCACATTTTGTGAAGTTTTTTTTTTTAATACTGTAATTTTCAATTCCTTTTCATATATATTGTTTTGGTATTTTTTTTTCTGTGGCTATTTTATTAAACATTCTCTTTGCATTAGTGTGTTCTGCTTCTATCATTTTACCTTCCTAGCAATATTGCTTGTTTTCTACTTAAATGTTGAAGTTTCCTTAATACTTTTACACATGTGGTGCATTTTCTTAAACGGTATTTTATCTTCACTATTGCTGCTGCAATGTCCAAATTTTCCCACAGGGACTCTATAAAAAGATTATAGAGTAAAAAATAAAAACAATATACTGTGTTGATTAATGTATTAGTCAATCGACAGAAAATTAATCACCAACTATTTTCTAATCAGTTATAGTTTTTTTTCTCATTAAAAAAACCTATATCTATAATAATATAATACAAATGGATATTATCTGTTTTCTTTAGTCTTCTATGATAGTAAACTGAATATCTTAGAGTTGTTGACATTTGAGCTTTTGGAAAACAGTGATCAACATTTTTCACCATTTTCTGACATTTTATAGACTAAACAACTAATCAATTAATCAAGCAAATAATCAACAGATAAATGATGATGATGATGATGACGATGATGATAGTGAAAACAATCATTAGTTTAAGTAAACCAAAAATAAAAATGTAAAAATACACAACAGCCTTGCTTCGTTCATCCCCATTTCACCCCAGGACATTACAGATCCAGCCGCAATGTTTACAACTGGTGAATCAATCAGAGTAAATCTTTCAAATCACATGAAATGAAATGAAACCAGGTGTACAGATAGGCATCCGACACAAAACCTAAACCACACTACCTCTGTTAAACATATACAAAGCAACCTGCATACATACTGAGTACAAATGTGATTATATGCCTATAAAAAGAGAAAAATAATCAGTTAGCATTTTGAAAGAATGATAAAGCAGTGCCTGCCTGTTGTTGGCAGTCATAGATAACCTCTCTGTGCTGGCTGGCTTCCTCTACAGGAGGGTGTATGATCAGACGGGCACATAGGTTGTGTGGAGATATACAGCAAGCTTGTAAATCACTTCAGTGAAAGAGAACATAAAGGTGAGCTGATAAAAACAGGGGGCTTCATATATCTTTGCACCGCTGGGCGGAGGGGGGGGGGGGGGGGGGAGGGCGAGGAAGGGAAGGGAAGGAGGCGGAATGGATAAAGAGAAGGAGGGAGGGATTTCACCATCACCCTGCTTTCCCAAAATCCCACATTTCTTCTGTTTAAGTGTATGAAAGAACCCATTTCTTGCTACCTAGAACACACCCTTCACATCCACCTCTGCCTGGACAATGATTTAAACTTTTATGAGCTTAAAAGCCTTTAAATTGGCCTGTAGAACAACACAAATCATTTCAGAGAAACCATGAATCCTCCACAACACAGACTTGTACCTTTGCTTTAAAGCACCACCAGGCCCCCAGCAACAGCACTGTGCCCTGCAGAAGCAAGGAGGGAGAGAAATTTTTTCCATATGTGCGAGGGGGCCAGGACTGCCATTTTTACATCCATCTTCAAGTCCTCTTCTCACTTAACGCTATATATTTCGCTTCTTCCAGCTTTAAACAAATTATAGACGGAGACGTGTATTCCTTCCAAACACATCAGCGAGGACGAACACTGAGGCATTATGAAAACAAATAAAAACAAGTGAAAATCAGTGGCCCCTGCTTGCCGGCAGGGCCCGGGCTAAGCGTTCCAGACTTGGGGCCCACCGTTTCACTTAAGTGTAGGACCTCCTTGATTGATGATGTCACGGGTCGGAGGTCGGGGAACCCTGGGTAGACACCTAATTCATTATATCCTCCACAGGCCTTTCTACAAGAGGGCTCTCTGCTGGAGTGGGGCTGGGGCTTTGGGGGGAGATTCATCACCACAGAACAGCTGGAGAGACAGATGGATAGACGCTGGTTGGACCACTGGAGAGAGTGATGGAACTCGGGCAACCACAGTAGTTGGTATCCAACCTGTTCATTCTGATGTGAATTATTGTTATTGACAATTCAACTATTTCAGGCCTAAAGGTTAAAAGCTCTATTTTTAGACTTATGGGAGGAAGCAATGTCCCGTCTTTCCAACTACAAAGGTCCAATTAGATAATCAATACAGCCTCAACTCTGTGGGATTTCACACTTTGTTCACTTTCTTATCTTGTTTGTTTTATTCCTCTTCTCTTTTTTTCTTCTAAAACAATCAAATAATGGGGGAGAGGTTTAAAATCCCCCTGCTGTGGCATGCAGCCTATGGAGGCATTACAACAAGCTTTAGCTCCTGAATAAATAGATAACAACACAAAAATAATTGCTGAACCATTAGATCTAAATTGCCTTTCATTCCTCTGAGGTTCCCACTCATGATAAACCAACTGCACACACACAGTTCATCTCCGTACTCAGTTACCCTGGTAATGCAGCAAATAATGATTTGTTTTTATAACAAATTTGTTTTTATAGTCTTTTGATTTAATAAAAATAAAATTGTCCATCACAATTTCCCAAAGCCCAAGTTTACATCTTCCATTTGCTCATTTTGTCTGACAAATAATCTAAAACCAGAAGACATTCACTTCACTTAACACAAGCTAAAAAATCTTTACAAGTGAGAAGCTGGTAGTGGGTGATGTTTGTCAATTTTCCTTGAAACATGACTTGACCATAAAGCACTAATTTTATGTCCATCAACTTATCCATTAATTGACTCATTGTTCCAGCTCTTTTTCCTGCCGTTTTGTAGTTCATATAAAACAGTTTTTTCCTGTTTCTCATTTTCATTCATTCTGATCCAATCAACAAACAACAAATCTTTCAAACAATATATAGACTTTCTATATGTTGTATATGCTTCTGCGCTAGTTGTACATTGGAAACCCTTCAATTAAGCTAAACTGAGTGCAACATTTTATTACATTTTACACAAGTCACTTTTTCCAATATGCATGACCTGATATTCTTCATTAAATGGAAAATGTAATTTTCAAGCATCTGTCTCAGCATTACAAGAGAATTGAGTCAAACCTTCCAGTATTTAAACTTCATATACATTTTCATATTCATAAAATTTTTTTTAAGAGTGATGGCTATGGAATTTGTCAGTAGGGCATGCATAGGCTTAATATACATGGAAAGACAATGTCATGTGTTTTTCCTTGCCGACTCTCTGAAGGTGTTACAACTTTTCTGAAGACACGATCATTCAAATCCATCAGAAATGTAGCTTAAATCTCGTTTACTGAACACCGTCTTACTATCTCAAGGAAGGGACTTAAGTTAATTACTTAAGTTATTACTTATGTGTCATGTTTTGCATGCAAATAAAGAAATCAAAATTGAACAACCTGAAATATTGTATATTCAGCAAACATTTGTATATCATTTCCTTCTGTGGTAATTCCATCCACAATCATCAACAACCAAAAGACCAACAGCTTGTTTGCTGATGTGGCCGCCACAGGCCCCAGGCAGGCACTGCCTCAACATAAGGAACCAATCGTTTCCTCCGGTTTGTATCCCGGTCCACCATGATGTCATGGCCACGAGGCAGCAAGGTGATGAGCTGAGAGTGATGGATATCTGTATAGGAACATTTCCTTTTCCCCGCCAGCCTCTGTTCACATTAAAAGCCTTGCACATCATACATCACCACTGTCCCCCTGGCCGAGCCCTGCGTCTCCGTACATCAAGTCAAACCCACATGTGGAGGCACTTTCTTGCTCCACTTTGCTGTATTGTTCGCCGCTTCACAGCCAATCAGATTCAGAGAAATCAAACAGTAAGCTCAGTCAGCTTCTAGATGGAGCACAAGGTTTGAACTGAGGGCTGGGTGGGATTTTGGTGAAGTGAAGTTGACTTGAGAAGAAAGTGCAGTTTAACACTGCATTTAATCTTTTCCATAAACTCCAGCAGAGAGGGGCTTAAAGGCCGACAATAAATCTGTTGGTGAGTCTGTCTTAGAAATAATGGAGGATAATCACTTCTCGTCTCATGGGTGGGAAGAAGAGAGAGACAGAAGAGAGAAAAGACAGAGAGGAGATAATTGTCAGTGGCTTCTTCCTGGAGTGGGTGAGATAGAGAGAGAGAGAGAGAGAGAGAGAGAGAAAGAGAGACAGGGTGAAGAGAGAGGATGACTGTGTCAGCTGTGGCCTCCTGCCGTGTGAGGTGAAAGAAACAGTGGGCAGCATATGAGCATTTGATGTGAAAGACAAGATGAACCTTTTTTTTCTTATGACTGACTGACAGACAGAATATGCGGGTAGTTTCCAACCTGCGTCTGTGTGTGTGATAGAGATGGAGGAGGTCAGTTACCAAAGGTTTACACACAAACACAAATACACACACACACACACAGAGTGGGATTTTAGTCTCTTCCCAAGTCAGCGTAACAGATGAACGTGCCGCAGCCTTGAAAGGAATCAGCCTGAAATGATTTAGAATCGCCTGGGCCCTTTGGCTTTGAAGCCAGATAGCTGCCTGTGCTGTATTACAATGGTATTATATAATTTATAATGATATAATTGATCATTATGTTTCCTGGCACTCAACGCTGAACCAGCATTGGTTCATAAATCAGATGATGAAAGGTGGGTGTAACACTCAAATCAAAGGGAAAGAAAGAAAAACACAAACAGAGAGCGTGATTCTGTAACTAGTCTACATGTCTCTGTAATAAAATCACACACTGTCACCTTCAAGGCTTTTTAAAGTAATTCCAAACAGTACAACAGAAATACAGGATAATAAGAATAATGTATGCTTTGATTTCTGTTGCCTGTAAACTGCACTGCTCATAAAATTTATTCAAACCATTCACAGTCTTGCATGAGCCTAAAAAACTCCCCTCCCCCCCCCGAAGCCCAAAACCCAAAGAGTTAATAATTAACCATGACAATAATTACAGGCTCTCGTTAATGGGCGGGAAATAAAACTTTCGACAGCATTTACAAAACAGAAAGCAAACTTTTTGCTCGGATCAGATTGGATGTACAGCTGCAGGCTGATATATGGCTGTGAACCCCCGGCCCTTCCAAACGCTCTAATTACAGTGTTGGGACTCGCTGCCAGCTGAGAAGAAACGCGTGGAAAAATGGCCCGGGACGAGCTGTTGAGCTGTAAATCATGTGCCACGTCTCACATGTGCATTTTTGTTGACTTTTCTATTTTTGCATCTAATTATATGGGCTACTGGCCAATTAGAATAAAGCAGGTAAGTATAGAACAAGTACTATTAAAAGTAGGAGGAAAAAGAAGGTATCTGCTGCTCTTGATAATAGCAAGGTGAACTTGTTGAACTTGACATGTAGTCAGACAGGAACATGTGGGTTATATAAATACTGAAATAATATGCGTAAGAATGACACTCCAGAGGACTGCCTGGTCCTTACCTGCCACAGTTTGATACACATGACCATCCCCAGCTTAGCATCTGGTGCCAGGGTGCAGACTGGGGTCTTACTGGGCAGCTCAATAATCTTGATCTGCAGAGAACACAAGTCAATTCAAACTTTAATCTCAGTAGTGAAATGTTGTCCCATGTAGTGTGCAGCTTGCTAACATCATACTTGATGATTTCTGGATGTAAACATACTAAACCTTTTTGCACAGCTTAGGTCATTTGTGTCATGCTCATACTCTCAGGTGGTTTCATGCTAAGGCTAAATCTAACTGTGATCTTTCCACTAGCATGTTGTTTCGTTGGAGGGTTCCTGGTTCATTTTCTTTTTACACGCTGTTTTTTTACAGAGTAAAACAAGGAGATATAATGCATTAATTAGGGTGCGTTAAGAGGTTCTGGTAAGTGGGTTTTGTTACCTTCTGACAAAGCTAGCTGTGTCCCCTTGTTTCCAGTCTTTATGCTAATCAGCTTCTAGCTGTAGCTTCACATGTATAGCATAAATATGAGAGGAATATTAATCTTCTCATCTCACTCTCGGCAAGAAAGTGAAAAAGCAAATTTCTCAAAATGTTGAGAACTATTTCCTTAAAAGAGTACTCCACTGATTTAGCATTGTGCTTCTGTTTTTTTTTTATTCAAAGGATCAAAATCAATGCATCAGAACTAGCAACATTGTCTTTTTTATTCCATGCATTCTTCTTCCTTGTCAAAACCTGGTGCCTACATTACCCACAGTGCAACTTGACCACTGACAGTTGAGGTGGAGATCCGGGTGTGTTATGCTAGCAGGGGCTAATGTAGCCTGACCTGCTAGCCACAAGCAGAGATGAGGTCTGGTAGCCTCTATTCCTCATAACTTTTTTCATTTAGCAATTGAGCAATTTATCAGATTTCTCATCTATAAACACACTCTGATGTGAAAAAAAATCAGTGGAGTTCCCCTTTAAGGTGGCACACTAACATAAAATGTTTTTACTTTCTAATTTTTGAGGAATTTATCCATTATATCCTAATGTGTTTTTGTTTTAATGTACAGTGTATGTTTTCATCACTGAGACCCTGTTGTATGTATATACATCTACAAGCTGTCTGCCAAAGTCATGATTTGTTTGTCTTCTGAATTCAAATAACAAAGCTGCAACCTGAATCTGTCACTGTAGTTCAGGACCAGGGTGCCTGCAACCAGCAGTACAGTACCATCCATTAGTGCAGAGCGGCCGCCACACTGTCTATAATAAATCCCACTAAAGCTCGACCCTGTGACATGAATGGTGTTTTCCTGCACACATTGGCATTGATTCTGATAAAATACACAGCCTAATGAAGCCAGTGATAAAGCGCGTGCCTGTATGTGTGTGTGTGTGTGTGTGTGTCCACCCACATTACTACCAAAACTCATTCCTTTGACTTCCTGAGTGCTGATGATCCACATATTCATCCTCATTAGGCCTCAGATTAAACAGCCCTTTAAGGGAGCGATCTGTATTTTAGCGCTAGGCCACATCTGTCCTGAGTGTTTACCTCTGCATGCCTGACAAAGAGGGCCTTTAAGGACTTCTCTGTGCCTCAGGTAATCCGCTGTTCTTGTGTGGCATCACACTGCCCATAAATAAAACAACCACACTATTAATTAATGTTTCTGCCATGGCAGCAATCTGCTGGCAGGAATCTCACTGTGAGCAATAAACAGTAAAGCCGCCTGAAATAGCTGAGAAGGGAACTGATTCACTGTTTTCTTGGTTACGTGTCTAAATATTGACCTACCTGCATATTGTTTATGGTGCTAAATCACCCTTTTATGCATACTCTGTGGCAAGTGCATATGTATTGTTTCTTGGGGAATTTATTTGCGTGAGCGTTTTATTTACGGATACGTGATAAGCATCTGCCTTGGCCAGTTATGTCTGTGGAATGGGGCGGGGAGACAAAATGACAGAATCGGCTGTGGCCTCCTGTTTTGGCCTGCCTTGTATGTGTGTGTGTGTGTGTGTGTGTGTTTCTGTCTGTCTGTGTCTGTTGGGACAATGGCATTATTGAGGTGCTGGGAGTCACAGGCGCCCTGATGCCTGGCCTGCTGGACTGGGGTTAGCGGAGGCACGTTTGGTTGGATCAGGTGACTGTTCTGTCCCTTTCAAGTGTGGCTCCTTCGCAGCGGAGCAAGTAACATGAATCTGGAGGCAATAAAAGATGGCTGAATCGCTGGCTGCTCTAACCCCATCCTGCTTTGCCGCTCAGACACTGGCTCTACACAAAACCCTACAGGCCTGTGGGTGTTGAGCATTAACTGCGAGACAGACAGAGCAGTGATTTCATTCCAGTCCTCAATCTAATCAGACCAGGGAAATCTCTGTTCAACCCATGAGTCAAAGCAGGAACATCCTGGTTGGTTACCTTCTGAAAAGCACAATTAAACTTTCTTAGGCCGTCACAGAGCTATTAGATGCCTTAGATAAACACATTGACTAGATGGCATGTTACTGGCCGCAGCCAAAATTAACTGACATTTAGCTGGTGGCTGTCTGGTATTAAGTTCCAACGTGCACTCTGACTCATGACATAAAGGTTGGTTTGTTAATGATGCCATTTAGATTGCCGTTTGACAGATCCTGCTGCAAAGCCGCATTCTCACATGTCACCTTCACTCAAGACACATTCAACTGACAACTGAATAAAAATATTACATTTGCCAATTGATTAAATCCAAGCCATCACACATTTATGGGTGTATGCAAAGGATAAAGGCAGAGTAGTAACAGGAGCGATGACAGGACTTTGATGTAAGAGAACAACTCTTGACCGTCATGTTGTGGGTCTTCCGATTTTCTACTATCATAGTCGACAAAAAGCCACAAATACAGTATGTGTTAATGTTGAATGAAAGTCAAGCAAACTGCCAACTGCAAGTCTGGTCAGGTTCATACAGGTTGCCTTTTTTTTTTGTTTTACTCAAGTCAGAATGTTTAACCAATTAACCGGCCCACCTGCAACCTGACATTAAACTGAAGGATGTTTTCTCCTTCTGAACCCAGAACAACATGTGCCAGTTGATGTTCGTCCAAATTAACAGCCTTAAAGTGTAGAGAAGTGCACTTTTGACTGGAAAATTCCTGAATCATTTGCCCATTTAAAAAATGATAAAAAGGTCAACAAACCACTAAATAGCTTGAAAATTAAGTGATTCATACATATATTATCTATGGGATGTCCTTGATGCATGAATTTTTAGATGCAACATTTAGGTTCCGCTGCTGGCATTTTTTAAGCAAAACTCCCAAGAACTGTCTGGTCCTAGCTTCTCAAATGTGAGGATTTGATGCATTTCTTTGTCATATACGATAATGAACTGAATATTTTGGACTTTCTGTACCCACTCATCCTTTCCCAGCATGCACTGCATGAGAGGCAAACTGGACAGGTTACTAGTCTATCACTAGATACTAAATACAGACAGTTTCGGTTTCTGATGTCTAACCTCCTCTGTCTGTTGTCCTGCAAAGGCAAGCAGGAAGGTCCCAGGTCTCATCTCCAACAAGGAGCACTGACAGAATCCAACACTGCCGGTCCACACGGAGTCCACAACATCACTGCGACCTTCGCTCAGATCCCACAGATTGACCTGCATGTCCCGTCCCTGACTGCTCCGATAACAGAAAAAAGAAGCAGTATTTATATTTAGCAATGCATGTATGTGCTCAGTAGGAAGCTAAACCCCCAAAAGAACAAAGAGAAAACTGCGATACTGACCTGATGAGGGTATCTGTCGACTGCAGTGTGCTGACCCAGATGACTGAACTACCAGAGTGACCTTCTAAAATCTTCTCAGTCCTCCTGTTGTTCAGGTTCCACATATGGATGGCACCCTTCCCCGACCTGCAAAACCCAAAAGTCTGGTTTATAAAGGTTTTTTTTCTGTTAATCATACAGTATACAACCTCACATTGCACCTACAAAAAAGCAAACAATAACTGTGCTGTCAAGCGCTGGGTACTGACTCTTTAAACTAACAAATACTTATAATAAAAGGAGCAAACTATGAAAATGTACTGAGATGAATAACTTACCCAGAAAAGAGAAGGGGTGTGTCCCCTCCATGGCAGCTAAAGTGGAGGGTGTTGAGGGGTCCACCGGCCCCCCTCAGGGTATAGATGGGGGATGGAGCAGGACGAGACATCCCTGGATCATGCAAGGAGGCAACAAACCCACATCATGATGTCCACTGAAACAGACGAAAAAAAGTGAGCGAAAAAAAGATATGAGTTGATTTTGTGACTGATCTAAAGAATTCAAAATGCAGTTTGAGCTCCAACAAAAACTGTCAATGGGAGGCTGACAGTGCTATTTTAGCAGAAATGAAACATGTTCCATTGTAATCAGGTTAATATGGGTTAGTTGAACAATTAAGTATGCACCTAGCAAACTAAATCTTTAGAAACCAAGTCTTCCCTTTTTGTTTTTGCCCAAACACTGAGCAGGGATTGTCAGAGAGCAGCTCCATTTTGCCTTGAAGCCTTTCTCTTCCAAACAGCAGACAGTCGTGTTTAATGCACTGTCTGTATTTTCTCTATTGTTAGTAGTTACAAACCCTGTGGCTGTTAGGCGCACAGACTCTCTCTCTCTCTCTCTCTCTCCCTCTAGTCTACGTGATAACACCTCTCTTACTCAATACGTCATAAATCACAGCCTCTGACAGCTTAATTACAGTAAACAGACAGAGATTCAGGCTTCTCACTCCTCTTGTGATCAACAATCGTTGTCCCAGAGGCAGAGCTAACAACTAAAGCTTTTATGTCGTTTGTAGGCCGGGCAGCTGAGGAAATGCAGCCGACCGCAGGTATGCTGCAAGGAAATGATGCCTCAACATTAAATTGCAGCAGTATCACGTCTGAGTAACTCTCAATGAAAGGATTGAATGAGCTAATATCCACCAATCCATTAAATTTCTAAACAGCTTATCAGGCTTAGGGTCACAAAAAACTGTTTATCATAATAATCAGCACATTTCATTTTCATCTTTTTTATAAACCAAACAAAAAAAAAAAAAAACAAACAGTTCCCTAAGACAGGATGACGCATCCCGCCTACTCAAAGTTATTAGAAAAATTGGATAGACAACAACTTTTATAAGCACAGCCCACGAAAATATTACTGAACAATGAAGCTACTAATCAAAATAAAATGCCTGTAGGCTTTACTTTAAATTTGTTGGCACCGCATTCAATCAATTTCTCTACCTGGCCATCTACAAAAACATTTTCACTCACTGTAATAAAGAAGAAATCAGTCATATCAGCAGATATAACACTGACAGACCAGTACTTTTCAGAAGACCAATATCAGAGCACAAGACTACACTGAAGCTGGCTGTAGTTTAATCATAAGGACTCAGTCATAAGGGCAGTATAAATGGTTGGTCATCTGAGTTAATGAGCACAACCTCAACACCCCCCCACCCGCACCCCTCACCCCCATACACTCTATTGCCCCCTCCTCTACTCTTACTTATCATAACCCTTGCTCCCTGCAATCAACAGAGACTGAAACTGGAGCCCGAGGCATTCAGGAGCAGCTCATTGCAGGAGGTTAGTGGTTAAATTGTCCATGTGAATCTGTGAAGCGGAGAGATGGAGACCCCTGACCAGCCTGCCTAATTAAGGACACTAACATACACTCAGCTTTAGCATCACTCTAAACCTGCACACTTACACATCATTTTTTTCCATTCTCACTATAATAAAGACAGCTCTAACCTCTTTCAAAATACAAATAAAGGCCAAAAAAAAAACATTCATATTTATTTCTGGGATGGTTCAAAGCATACAGCTGTTCTGTAGAAGATATGACTATTGAGGATATTTTTCATTGGGTATTTTTGTACTGAACCAGCAGGAAACTTTTGGGCCAACAACTGTACAAACTTGTTTTTGTGCGGTATGAAGAAAATGGCAAAAAAAACATCAACAGTGTTTTTGTGAGGGTCTATCAGTTAAGCTGCTCCTCCTGTGAATGGGTGAGTAAGGCTGCATTCCTGAGCCACAGTCCTGTGCCTGTGTGAGTGTGTGACAGGGGGAGGCTCACCCTGATAACAGGTGGATTAAGCGTCCCTTATTGTCCTCTTGCAGCAGGCCTCTGTGTAGCTGTGAGTCACGAACACAGCAGCCTCAAACTGGCTGCTGTGTTCGTGACTTCATTGTCTAAAGACCAGGGGCTTTAAAACTTTCCACTGGCAATCATGGCTCGCTGTCAATCAATGACAACGGTAGGGGACAGTGATGGAGGTGTCACTGTGCTGGGCTTGGGGACTGCTGAACCAAAGCTACGCTCAAAAGATAATGGCCACTTTCCCCTTCCACTACTTCCCTGGTGGACTGCTTCTTCTGTTTTGCTAGGCGTCAGCATTTCCAGTCGCTGAATTGCCCCCCAACAATGGCTCTGTTGTGGTGGCTGCTAGTGAGTCACCCACAAACCCAAATACAAACATGCAGCCAGCACAGGAAGGGAGAGAAAGATACTGTAAACAAACAGGACAGTGGCAGGATGTCACTCAAATCTATTTGAAAGGATCCTTAAATTGTTTCTTTCAAACCCAAAAGAGGGGGCAGAGTAAACAACAGGTTCCTCACTTGTCAAATTTCAATGTTTTACATCAGGACACAATGGAAAGGTGCCTTACTAGTCAATCTGCAGATAGGGGTAGATGTGATCTTCTGGTCAAAAGATCCTCAAGGACATGTATGTAACTTGTTCTCTTTGGATCTCCAATATAGTCTGTGTCCATCAGTTTTAATGAACCTGAGAAGCTTTCATAAAGTGATTGAGCAATAGATAATACAAGACCCAATAGGTCAGTGAATTTCTCAGTGCAACCTGGTCTTCTTATTAAACATGTCCATATCTCAGAAATTACAGAACGAGGTACCAGGCTGAGCCTAATTAAACCTGTGCGCCTAATAAATCAGACTGACTGATTAATATACCTGAGCTGGATATGGGAGCCAGTGGGAAGAGGCAAGAAGAGGAGGGTTGAGGCTCCTGCTGGCCCTGTAGCAGATAAGACAGCTCTGGGTAATCTGACTCTAAGTCCGTGGATAAAGGCAGTTTGTCTCTTCTTGGGCCGTCTGTCCACACCTACTGGGTAATTAGGCCTAATTATGAGAGAAAGGTCTGCTTCCCCTTCATGTTATTAAATAAGAGTCAGCCTCGTCCGCCAAGGATCTCTCAACACCAGCAAGGGGCTGGCGACCTTCAGATCAAACGCAGCCACTATCTGTGCCCCCCTCCCACCTCTTTCGACTGCAGCACCCATTCCCCTCCTCGGCATCGCTGCACATATGAGGGCTTGAAGAAGGAGGGGACAGAGTTATGATATGGGGCATCAAAGTTTTTCTTTTTTTGAGTAGAGGTGAGGTGGGGGGGGGGGGGGGTCCTGTCCACATTCCTCGCTTGGGTCTCTAGCGCTGGTATCATGTGATCGGCAGCTACCCACCTGAGCTGCCCCCTTGTCAAATTCTGCCATTCATAAATAAGAGCAGGGAGGGAAGGATATACTGATCACAGGGGTTTATTATAGAAGCTTTATAATGCCCCAGCTTCACAGGAGCCAGTATGGAAGCATGGGATCCCAAGATCCCCTGCTCTGATATCAGCGTTGTCAAATATGAGATCTGAGCTGCGTGATGAAAACCTGAGAGTAGATTACACATAGCTCGAACGTGTGCATTCTAGATAGGCCTTCCAGTGAAAAGCAAATGTTATAACCTTTCAAGCCAATAGCATTTCTGTTCCCAGTAAACTTAATATTCAGAATGTTTAAGAAGAAGATGCCTACTCCGTACATTACTGCTAAATCATACCCCAGCTATTAGTCACTCTGCCGTTTCTCAGAAGCAATGGTCTTATCTGCTGTTTCAATGCTTTTCACCGTCTCGCCAAGGGGGCACTTCCACCTCGCCGGCTGGTCATTGGGTGGTGAGCTGGCTCTACAACCGTTAGTCAGCCTTTCTGCCCTGACCCTCCCCCAACTACTGCCAAATGGAGAGCCAGGTCCATTATAAAAGTCTGGTTAGATAAACAACATGGGAAGTGGCAAGGAAGACACACGCCCTTTATTGTATCTTGGTGGAGTATCTGGACTGGATAAACAGCCCAGCGTCAGATAGAGGCTGAAGTCAGACACAAGTGCACCAACACCCACTGTCAGTCACAGATCCAATGAGCGGGAAAAGGTGGTATTGTTCGCGTGAATGGCGTGAATGCTAAGCAGGGGCCACTGCAGATAAGGGCTCAATGCCTTATGGGTGTCATTGAGCCAGTCACTGATGGAGCACTGTGTCAGAGGGTCCTGATTTAGGAGGTCCTGACTGTGGTCAACAGGTACCAAGGACCTTATCTGTTTGCATTATCACCCATTTCCTCCATAAGGTCATTTACCTGGACACTGGAGGATAAAGAGACAGAAGAGGGTCGACAGCTCAAGTGTCATCATACAACACCAGTCATTTTGGGTGTGATGGCCTTCCGATCTACGGGGATTTTTCTGTCCATACAGCAAAGACATGACAACAAGTAAATGTTTATTGTGCTATGATCCAAATAAGACTTCATGTGATAGTGGATAACAAGAAGATGTGACACTTTGTCAAACAGTAAAACCCCCAGTGTCACAACTGTCAGTCATCTTCAGGGGTGTGATGAGCAAGTGCATGCAGACTGAGTACTGAACGGTGAAAAGTTTGACAGAGTGTTAACTATTTGTGCATGACAAACAGCTCACAGCCAGAACCCTCCTACCAAATTTAACAAGCTCTTACAAACTGGAAGCTGAATATAAACAGAACAGATATTCCATGATTCACAACTAAAAGACACTCAGAATGTGCACCTGCACTGAGGCTGTGTAATCCTATTAATTGCTATTTTAAGATAATGGATACTATAATATAAATGAATAGAAAAGATAATAATATATATTAATATAATATATATAATATTAATTACTTTTTAAACTGCATTTATATATGCATTAAAATACATATTTTGACAATCATAGTGTGATAGCCCTCTTCTGTAACTGTAGTGGCAGGAGTTCAAGATAAAAAAAAACAGCTTAAATGTTTTTCTGAGGGGGGGTGTCATGATTTATCTTTCTTTATCTAATGTTAAAAAATCCATTTAAGAATTTCTGGATCTGCTCTGAGTTCTCCCACACACTTCTTCCCTTCAAAACAGGGTTGCATCACATCTAGCTCTGAGTCATCTCATGATCCAATCACACCAAACTCCATTCAAAAATCTGGCAGTTTCAAGTTGCTCTAGTAACTGGCAGACAAAAGTACTGTAGTGACGGCATACATTTGATCCACAAGCAGTGAAGCTGAAATCATGTTATAGTTTATATATGTATAGTTATCTTACAATAATATAACAATATATTTGATATAGTGCTTGCTGCTATACTGATGACGTTAAACATGAGACGGGGCTTTCCGTGAATCGAAATGGGACAGGAATCATTTTTCGCAAAGTGTATTTGAGATTGTGATATATGCAAGGCAGCTTTAACATTAAGAGGGCACATTTCTGAATGAAATTCGGTGTGTTGATCATGCCATGAACCTCAACTGGACAATATCAAGGCGGCACAATACTGAATTCATTAGAATTCAGAAGCCAACGCATTAACTAAAATGTTGGGCTAAGAAAAGATACTTTAACACTGCATATTACACATATGAGCACTTCAATTTAAATGCCAGTCCCATTATGTTAGTTACAAGGCTAGCAACAAGCTAACAACTACCCACAACAGCTACAAACAACGCAGTTACCGTAATGTCACTGATGAGGCGTTTACCCTGGGAAATAAGGTCACTATAGTAGAAAAGAAGCTTTAACAAAACTTCATCAAATACCATTTCAATGAGACACCGGTGGTTTGACAGTTGTCGGAGAAACTCAGCCAGCGGAGCAACAACGGATACAAAACATCCGCCACACATCAAGGACCCCTGTTCACAGCAGTGGAGCTGTCTATGAAAGTGCCTGTACAAAAGAATCTCTCTCTCTCTCTCTCTCTCTCTCTCTCTCTCTCTCTCTCTCTCTCTCTCTCTCTCTCTCTCTCTCTCTCTCTCTGTTATAGTGTTTTCTATGCAAAGATTTTTTAACATTATGAAAATATTGAATGAGAAAGCAAAAGTAATTGGTGGATACAGAAATCTCTGATATAGAAGAATTGGAGAGTTTAGGCTCACTAAAACTTTGAAAATACTAACACCTCAGATGTTGGGCCCTTTTCATTTCCTGCTACTTCTTTAATAGTCCATCAAACACAACCTTAAAGACTCATCACAACCAAACGACAACTATACGACTCGCACAGTCGTACAATACTGCATGAACAGGAGAGTCCCTTTTTTCATCCTTTTCAGTCTAATTGAGAAAAGAGAGACAGAGAAAACACAGGGCCCTAATCCACAGAGCACACAGACTCCTTTCATGCGAGTGCTGGGAGAGACCTTTATTTGTCCATTCCTATCATGGAGAAAGCGGGTTTCAAGCTTGGCTAGGTCTGAGCTAGAAGATTAGATGAAACCAGAGTGTTTTAAACCTCTTCTGTGGCCATGGATTAAAGTCAACCAGTCCCCCTGCACTCCAAAATGAAACAATAAGGAATACAGGTGGATCAGTGGGACAGGTTGCATATAGTATGTAGAGCACAGTGGGTCTGAAATCTAAATAATCAAGTCCAAGCAACATTAAAACGCCCCAAAAGATAGAGATAGAGACTTTAAAAAGCAGGGAGTGGAAATGCTTCACATACTCCTGAATTTATTTAGGCAAGTAAATGTAACATTTTGTTCCAAGCAGCCTATGCAACAACCCAGTCATAGAAATTCGGTGTTTTATTGGGGTGCAGCACGTTAATTTTAATGTGAAACTGCTTATTCTCACCTCCCAGACATACCATTATGCTAAATGAGACATACAATATTTTGGATTTAGAGCGGAGGAGGATTACTTACTGTATCTAATTCCGTAATGAGATAGATCAAATACATAAGCACTTGATGACATACATAAAAAGGCGAGTCTAAGTTGTAGAGCAGCAGTGAGTTTAAACCAATTAGTGCAAATGGAGGTGGCAGAACTGTAACCCCTCAGCAGGAGGTAGGAGAACGTGTCTGCTGCCCTGCCTGGAGAGATACCATGGCCTACATTGTCATCAATTATTCCTGGCATCTCAGCTTACCCAGGGCCGGAGAGGGTGTACGGGACAATGCCAGGGTGCACTTGAGAGCCATAGTGCCTTGGTCTCCCCGTGGGTCCGAGGAGGTGGAACAGGGATGGAGAGGTGTGCTGGGGTTGGGGTGTGTATACAGTATCGTCCACCCAACCAACGAGACTGGCTGGTAAGGAAATCCCTGGAATCTCACTCTCACTCCAGCCGCCTGGTCGTGGGGGCAGGTAGGTCACTTTACAGCTCATCACCAAATTAGAAAGGCTGTGGGTCAGTCTGAGCAGCAGCCAGACCACAGAGAGATAGAAATAGATGGGAGTGCTACGATTCAGTCAGCTGGCACTCCTTCACCAGGCTCCTCTCTCATCATGGTGAGGTAAAGGGCTGTACACCGTGGAAGGCAAAACTCCAGGGAGGAACACTATACAGTGCTTTTAAGTCTCCCGAGACAGTCCTAAAGTAATGGATACATAGTGTGGACACTGATGAGCAGGAGGAATTTTTACTTTACTGAAATACAGGGCATTAGAGCGACATGAGAAAAATATACAATGATATAGAGTATATACTTTTCTGTTTACTTTTAAGATTAGGGGAAGGGATATAAGAGGAACACCAAACAATAAGTAATAAAGAAGTATTCAATTATTTAAGTGTGTATATTGGACCTTTATTCGAGCAAAAGTCCCAAAAAGTTTGTTAAAAGAAGAGTTCAACATTTTGGAAAATAAACGTATTTGCATCTTGCCCAGAGTTAGATGGGAAAATTGAAACCCTTCTCATTTGAGAGTGGTTTCAATCTTTTCATCTAACTGTCAGCTGGAAAGTGAACAAGCGTATTTTCCAAAAAAACTATTATGGAAAGGGATGGTGAACAAATGTATTTCACAATCCAACAATGACTACAAAATGGGCTCACTTTCTGAACCCATTAAGCCATGAACTTGTAACTTTGTTCAGAAGTTTGTATGAGGACATTATTACAATGGAATATAGTAATATCATAAGATGAAAAATGTTTACTTCATCAGAAGGACCTGGCCCTTATATTTACCGCACATGATTGAAAATTTGCATCAGGAGTGGTGAATATCAAACATTTTTTGCATTTTGCATGCATTACAGCAGCTACAATGATACTGAGTCATTTTTAATGTGATGTTTCTGTTCAACCATTTTATGTGGACAAGAACGTGCAAACAAGGATGGTGGTAAACTACAAGAAACTGTATCTGAGTGATCACTGCAAGTTCCACCAGAGTAATCATGAAGTGTGGGGAATGACAGCAAAAACTGTGTGTTAATGTTTTTGATAGTTAAAATATTTCTTATAGCAAGTTACATGTGGAAACATATTGACGTGAGGTCATGTTCTATGCTTCAGAAGTTATCATCCAGACTTAGAAAATTCACTAACAATGAACAAAACAGATGGATTGTCCTTTTAACGTTCCCTTAAGTATGGCACTTTACTCCTGGATACACACAAGCGTACGTGTCATTGGGTGAGTATGCATTAAGTTATCAGAACAGAAGGAGAAGATACTGCATATGGGAGTATGCGTTGGATGTGCGTGTGTCATATCATGATGGGGAGGCCCCTGCAGCTCATGTTTTCCTTGGGCATCTTTGCAGGTGTGAATGGAGAGATCTCAGTGTGGGCGAGGAGTGACTGGCCTGCCTGACACTTTAAGGAGTATAGAGCAAAACAAGATTTTAATGAATCAGTATCTAGCGGGGAAGGAGAAAGCAGATGCACAACCATTATCAGTACTGCTGAACCATCCTCCCTTGGAACAGTAAAGAAGGGGGAAGCACCCAGTTTCTCAAGTTAATATTCTTATCAGTTCCTTTTGAAACTCCTCTTTAATGATGAAGCTATTTCTCATGGTCACGTCCACTGGGGCAGCAGGCAAGAAAATGTTATTATCTTGAGCCCTAATGTTACACAGAGGAGTAGGCTAAGCATTTTTTATGCTACATGGTCACCAGTTAATTTACTGATTAAACTGGCTTCAGACTGGTTTTAGCATTGGTGAGCATTGCTAACAATGGTCTACTGTATGTGGTGAAACAATTTTGCTCAATATCACACACACTGTGACTGTACAATTTGACTCTATGGTTAAAGGCTTTCTATAGACAGTTTGATGTCACAAAATGATGCACAAATTCAACTTACTATTAAAAGTAGTAGTGGCCATGTTTCTGGTACAAAAATTTGCCTTCAACTTTTTAATAAATATACTTAATTTTCAGTTTCTTGAGAGTTAGATGAGAACATTTATAGCAGTGTCATGTACATTCATATTGAACTGGAGCCAAGAGGCTTGATTAGCTTAGTCAAGCTTAAATATGGGAGCAAGGGGAAGCTAACCTAGCTTTGCACAAAATTTGAAAAAGATTCCTGCCAAAACCTCTAAAGCTCATTAATTAACATATTGGGTCTCTTTTTTGATCCAAACACAAACAAACTTTAACTTTGAAGAGACTAGGCTGGCTGTTTCCCTCTGCTTCCTGTTTTTGTGCCATGCTAAGCTAGCTGACTCTCAGCAATATTTACCAAATATCAAACTAGTCCTTTAAATATATACCAAAAAGTTTTAGAGTTTTAAATTGTTCAGCGCCAGGTTTTATATGTGGCAATCATTTTCTTAATTCTTAGATAGATAAGTTAAATCTTTTGGCATTTAGGTGATTACATATTTTTATGAAAAAGCTGGTAGTCATCAGTGAGGGGTCAAAAATATATTTTTGCCATTACTCCATTAGCCAGGAGTTTGTATAATATCATCTGGAGACCCAAGTCAACTTGAAGAGCAAAAGGAACAAAGATAGAGATGGTTTAAAAATGCCTTTGGGTGGACAGAACCCAGATCAGTGAGCAGTGACGCATGCCATGTCTCCTCTTACAACAGACGCCTCCACATACAGTAATAACCAGTCTTCATTTCGCTCCTACTTCATTTGTCCTACACGATGACATTAAGGCCAAAGGTTACTTTGTGAAGACTAATTACTGAGCTGGTTATATATACATTGGTCTCTGAGTGTGTACGTGTACTATTATTTTTACTTTATTTTTAGGGAGTATTCATTTGCACTGAATGCATGCTTACAGTATACTCACACACTGGCACTCACACACACATGCATTAAGTCTGGACAGACAAATACAAGCCATACACAAGTGAGCTCATGTTGCCGACACACCCACGCATCCACATTCCCACCTGCCCCCACCTCATACAAACAGACACACACACATACATACAAAACATACCACGCAAGCCACCTCTCATCAGATCAGTGACCAACAAATAAACACAGGCAGGCATAACTGTGAGCTCCAGATACTCAATGAATGCAGAATGTGTAGTATGTGATTCATTCACAAGCCGCTCGTACCACCACATGGAGTTTTTATTGGCTAAACAGGAAAGACAGAATCAATCAGAGAGGCATCGACAGCAGCCGCAGGGCGAGCCCAACATGCAGTCCATCTGCATCACATGACAGGTCGGTCCCTGCAGCTCAGCCCGTGTGTGTGTGTGTGTACGTGCATGTTTATGGACAGGCCAAGCCATCAGTGGGAATGGCAATATCTCTCCTTGAAGCTCCAGCCAGATGTTTTGGCTGCCGAGTGGGAAGCCGTCATGACACTGGAAGGTATACTTTGATTTATGTGATGTGACTCACACTGATAACACCAGAGCCCCAGAGCAGACATTCAGAAGGAAACTGTCAACTCAGTGTTGATACTGATGATTTCTCTTCTCCGCCAGTGTTTGGGAAAACCTTTAGGAAGTGGAACAAAGTAGTTTGCTGTTTTCTGTGCAGTGGCATGTTAAGCTGATTGTCTCCATCAATTCTAGGGTTTGACCAATATAGCAACAACACATTTCTTTAAATTCAGCCATCAATAGCTGATATTTGTTAAATTAAACATTTTCCATAAATGGGTTCCCAAGATTTTTATCATAACTCAAGCACTGGGGCTTCCAAAACCTTAGAATTCTGTCAGCCTTCAATCTGTAGGACAATACAATGACAGTAAGGATATTTTTGAAAGCCAGTTACATTAAAATCAGGGTAATAACCGGTGTAGTACTGTCTAGTCATAAATGAATATGTAACACAGTGCATCATATCAAACATCAGAAAGGTATTTAATAAAATAAGGTGAGCCAGTTTTTTTTGTTTTTTTAAATCTTTTTCAAGAAATTTAAGGTTTAAATAAAACTGACCTAAGTTATCATGGAATTGTATCCATTCAGATTAGCCTATTCTTGGTAAGACTAGACATCAAGTTTAGCTTAACGTCAGGACTGAAACACAGTCTGAGTGGTATTTTAAGCTAAACGCTAACATAATGTTTATCACCTTAGTTTAGCATGTTAGCATGCTAACATTTGCTAATTAGTACGAACATACTGAGATTTTGATCTGAATATAGTGCTACTGGATGAAAAGTTAAGGGACCACCAAAGTTATCACAACTTATCCTAAGGGGAAAATCTGGATTGCCATTTCATGGCATCTATCATTGAGGCATTTTTTCTAATAACCACAAATGTCAATCTCATTTCAGGGGTAGAGGACAAGTCTGTAGGATTCATTCCCTAGATATTATGAATGTCTGTATCAAATTTTATGGCAATTCATTAAATCAAGTTGTTAAGATTTTCAGTCTGGACCAAAGTGGTGCCATGCAGCTAGCATTGCTACAAATACCACACAGTGAATCTGAATTAATTGCAACCTTTAGTACTTGTACTTGTTAGTTACTTGTATAAACCTAGTGTCATCACACTGATACAGAACTTGCATTCTGTATTTTCTTGCTATAAAACATTATTATCTGGCTGATTCACAAGCAGTTCTTGACTTATGCCTACCATACACTAGAAGACTTTGAAAAGACCAAAGTCTGACACCCTCTCACATCTAAAGACAATGTGTCATAAGTCACTGAGTTTATAGTCACAGACGCAAATACTGGGGATCTTGCAGGGTCACTGTTTATAAGACTACATCTAGATTCATTTTGAGATTATTTCCCATCCTATTCCTCGTGCAAATTTACATGAAGAAAAACTGTTGAACAGATGAGCAGAAACAGAAGCAGCTTTTGGCCACAGCTGCCCTTGTGTGTGTAGTGGTTTGCTCTGAAAACCCAGGGCTGCACCAATTTCTGTCCACATTTTTTTTCCTTCTCCACTCTATTGTGGTACAAGTGGGAGGCCATGTTAAAGAGGCACTTTTTTTCACTCCACAACTCCACCAGTTTCTCTTCCTTTTCCACAATCAAAGAGAACCGAGATTTGTTCATGTTCTTGCGCCTCCTTGGAGTCCCCACCACGTTTACCATCTACCCTGTTTGCTGCTTCTTGTTTGGTGCTGGAGAGAGGGCACCTATTGGTTGTTGACAATGTTCACGTGATTGAACTTCACTGTTTGCATGAGACAAGACTAAAAACGTCCGATAATATGAAACCTGTTTGATTTTTTGGATTGTCCATTCTGGGCTACTGTAGGAACATGACGATACAACATGGCGGGTTTTGTGATAGAGGACCTGCTCTCTATGTAGATATAAAGGGCTCATTCTAAGGTAACGGAAACACAACAATTCTTATTTTCAGGTGGTTATACACTAATTAAAACATACTTATGAATATTATATTCCATTGCTGCCAAGTCTGTTCCAATAGATGCCACTAAATTCTACACACTGCACTTTAAGACAGCTCAGACTGTCAGAGTTTTATGAGCACCTTACACCAAGCAATCAAGATGACAGGAGCGCACCACAACTCTTGCAAAACTCTGATGATTTTAGTCCGACACTGGAAATTTGTCTGTGACAGTGAGATCGCTTGAAACGTGGTTTGGTATAAGGCCGGCATTAGTCTGATTACAGTAGTTCTAAATTGGCTTTATAACTAAATCCTGGTTCAGTTTATTAATTCAAGCTAAGAAAACAAGGTGGTAGTGAATTAAATTAATTGAGCAAATAATGTAAACCATGTCATCTGTTTTGATGAAAAAAGTGTAGCTGATCAGACAATGATTAAGAGGTTGTTAGATGTGCAATAACAATAATAATCATAAATCTGCGAGTCCAAATATAGCCCGAACATGTTTGGATCCAAATATCAGAGTATGCGTTGTGTTAATTTGCAAGCAGACTGCTATTGACCCAATCAGCGTGGTTTGGCATGCATATGCACACAAGCAATGTCCCTTTGTTGTATGCTGTCATCAAACATCAGCTCAATAAATCTCTGTGCAGCTTCCAGAGGTAATAAGACAGCTTCCTGTGTGGCAAAAGACCTGACTAAATGATTTAGGAGTTGAGGTTGCTGATTGTAATTGCTCTCTTAGTGATGTCTGGGTATCAAAACCACAAACTATGACATTGTTGTACACCCTTTTTCACTGTTGGCCACTGGCACTAGTATTCTACACAGTGCTACAGCTAGCTCCTTTTCAAACACCTACATCCCCTCAGATAAAGGCTGCTGCAGCAGCCATGTGTATTGAATTTAGACCATTCCTGAGGGTATCCTGTTCTTATCAGGGGTCAGATAAGCTCATTTCACAGGCCCTCACCTCTACTGGGCTACCAACAGGACCCCACTCTGACAAGAGCTGACCTTTTTCTCAGTGTTTGTGGTTGAATGAGAAGTCAAGAAGGTGAGGTTACTTGTTGACTGAATCTTTCTAGAAGCAACAGTTGTAGCTAAATAAAATATGTACTCTTTAGATCTGTGAAACAAGCAAGACAACCTTGACATTCCTGATGGGGAGTCAGAAATAAAAATGTGTCCTTGGCCTGAAGAGTCCCAGAAAGAAAGTGAAGAAGGTGGTGTCTGTGAACTGTGTACATTTGTACAACAGATAACAGTGAAAGCATACAACCCCACCTCAACACCCTTGTTCCCATGGTTGTTTTTGTGAGCCTACCATTAGACTTAGTGCTTAGCTTCACTGGGTTCTTTGAGCTAATTGTCTTGAACTTGGGAGGCCAGATGAGAAAGAAAGCACCAAAATCTAACAGACCAGTTTGGAGACTCACCTTGGCTTACCAGTCTGAGGGTGCCTTTTCTACATCAAGCCTCCTGAGGACCCCATCCCCAGCCACCGCACCCCGTCCGGGCCCTGCAGGCATCTCAGGCTGACAGCTCTTGAGCCAGATACTGGCAGTACAACAGAGCAGTCATAATTGGCCCCTATTCATTTCTCAGGGATAATCCTCACCTCAGTTGAGCCTTTTCTGTTCATAGCGTCATTTTTTCGCTGATGTTTACACAAGGTATGTATCGGTTTCTCCTCCTCCTGAGGCTTTTACGCCGGCTGCAGGACTGTCTACCCAACATGTGTGTTTTAACGTGTGTCTGAGGGTTCTCCTCTTCCCGTGTGGCTGCTACGGCTCAAGACCTGAAGTGACAAAGGGCCTTATGAATGTCTGACTCACAGACAACTGTCAGTATTCAATGGGGCTGGATTAAGACAGAGCATAGGACCGAGCGTACCTTGACATGTTGACATGTTCTACTAAGTGCATTTCAAGGTGGATTTAGCCTGTTTGCTCCATTGTGGAGGGACATAAGAGACACAATTGCTAAATGGGGCTGACTATTCTTGAGACGGTGGGTGAACTTTACTCCTGCTGTCTGGGTTAGGACTGACACCGTCTTCATTCTCAGGGTGAGTGAGGCTGCTGTGGATCCTGAGGAGGTTCAGGGGTTTCAGAGAGCTCTGTCCTTAACCAAACAAACACACTGGAATTTCTTCCATTGTTGGTGCAGAGGGTTGAGTGACAGGGCCGCATAGCAGAGCTGCCTGTCAGCAGAGACGACTCAGGGTCAAAGTGTGACCACCCCTGGTGACACTGCTTAATATGAAGGCTGAGCCATGTAGCATGTTTTAAGATAAATTTGTACAGATCCACAGAGATGCATATTAACATTGACATGGTCAGTGGTTTTCTAGACACCTGTATAATGCTGTGAAAATGCAATTTTCTTTAAAAAAAAATAGTTTGGCATTTTGGGAAGTTTGCATATTCACTTGCTTGCTGAGAAATAGAGGAAAGGATAAATACCACCCTCATGTCTGTACAGTAAATATCAAGCCACCACCAGCAGATGGTTAGCTTAGCCTAGCATAAAGACTGGAAACAAGGGCAAACAGCTAGCCTGGCTCTGTCCATAAGTAATAAAATCTACCTACCAGCACTTCTAATGTCATATCTCATTTGTTTAATCTGTACTAAAATCTAAGTGTAAAAATGACATGTTGTGGTTTGACTGAGTGTTATGTGCAAGACTAGGCTGGTTACCTGGCAACCTAACAAAGTGACCATGCTCAGCCAAGAAATAGACCCGCATGCCCTGTTTTTATTACATTTGGACAGAGCCAGGCTAGCTATTTACCCGTTTCCAGTGTTTGTGCTAAGCTAATGGACTCCTGGCTGTAGCTTCATATTTATTGTACAAAACATTACAGTGGTATCTATCTTCTCATCTAACTGTGCAAGAAAAAGAATAATTTCCCAAAATGTCAAACTATTGTGTTTATGTTTATGCTTTTTTTGCTGCATTACACTTTTATTTTCGTTCTGCAACACAGGTATCAGTTCCATCTACTCAGTAAGTATGTACATCTTTTACATAATGAACACAGTTCTGTAAAAAAGGAATCTTACCATACACACAAGTGCTATATGTTTATGTATACATGTATGCCCCTAGACTCAGAGATACAAGCGACCATGCAGTCACCCATGTAGGACACAGGGCACTCAATCAGTGGACATCATTACTTTAATAGTGACACTGTGCATTCCAGTGTGTGATTACTTTACATATAAATTATGTATAACAAAGCTTTAATGG
The DNA here is from genome assembly GCF_914725855.1 of Thunnus albacares. Classification (NCBI taxonomy): domain Eukaryota; kingdom Metazoa; phylum Chordata; class Actinopteri; order Scombriformes; family Scombridae; genus Thunnus; species Thunnus albacares. The sequence goes on from NC_058107.1 coordinate 9,287,840, forward strand.
AAAATTACACTACTCTATTCACAACTACTAAAGTTGGCAGCCAGGTGACATCAGGCCTGCACTCCCCAGTTTTGGGTTTTAGTGCAGGTCATCATTAGCTGGCCGACCTGAAAGTTGAACCCTGACCCCCCCTGTGGGGCACAGCTGAGGCTCGCTGGTCAAGTCTTAGGCCTGGAGTGAATGAACAACAATTAACAACAATCATCCAAATTAGACTGATATGCCATTTTAAACAATTGAAAAACAGAGTCTCATGTTGTATGCATGAAAGCCATACTGTACTGTGTATAAAATAACTAGAATGACTAGATGAGAGAAAGCAGAGGGGAAGTAGAGGGTAAAAAGCAAACAGACATTACAGTTACACCTATGGCCTCAATGACTTCCCTCACGTTGCCTTGGGCCCACCCTGAGGTCTCTGAAGTGGCTCGTTAAGCACAGGAACATAGACTCAATTACCCAGGGCAAACACGCCGCTACCGCTCGGTATTGTGTTGGTTGGCTCTGTCAGTCCCATGGCCATCCTACACCCCCCCTCCACCCGCAGCCCCCTCGGCCTCTGCCGTGCAGTGCCGGAGCATGTGAGCCCTCTGTGCTCCAAGTGATAGAGTCAAGCTGTTCCTGCTGAGTGGAGGTCAGGGTCCTTCAGTCAGCACCTCGGCCCTGAACAGAGCACACAGGAATCCCCCCCCCCCCCTTCCCTCCCTAACCGGGCTGAAACTCGGCTCTTTCTCCTCCGGCCCAGGTCCAAATAAACCTGGTAGCCCGCTCTCTCTTTCTCCTCTCTCCATCTCCTGGCACGCTGTCACTCCCCTCATCAGAATCATTAATCAGACTGGGCAGATTAGACTTCAAATAAAAATAAACTACACCCGCCAGTCTCCTCTTAGGTCCCCCAATTTCTGTAGCAACCCGCTTTATTGACAGCCCTCCCCCTCCTCTTCTACTTAATAAACCCAAGATTGGTTGAAGATGTCCAGCACAGCCAGCAGGATGAACATTTGAGCACTTTGGCAAACGGGGAGGGGGGGGGTCTATTACTGCATTATTGATATATACAACTTGCCTTATCTTCAAAGGTGATGACTCTTGAGGGCTAACCTGCCATCCATGTAAATACACAACAGATAACCCTTATCAGTTCGGCACCAATAAAGCCAGTCTGTTTTCCAACTTCATCCAAAAGCACATATCTTTGATAGGGATTAAAGGGATTAAATGTGCAGCCTGAATGTATTCAGGCTTATGTTTTATCCAGTGACTACTTTATCCTGTCTCTCTTGGCTCAGAAAGACAGGAGAACTGGAGGGCAACAGTGCCACCTTTGGGTGAGGCTAAGTAGTGTAACTGTAGCAGCGCTCTCAGCACAGTATAATGCCATCGATGAGTAGGATCACCCTGTGCCTGGGCTGTGGCACCCACATGGCTTTTGACAGCACATGTTTGTAGTCCTGCTGTATTCTTTCATGCATTTGGAGGGAGAAGGGCATGGGAGGAAGAGGAAGAGGTCTGCTGGACTCTGCTGGGCCCTCAAGAAGCCTGGGCTCCCTGGCCAGGTCAATGCTGGCTGACTGACAGGCGGCCCGCTGACTGTTTGTGTGTGTCCATGGGAAATGGGGCGGTGTCACTGCGGCGACGGCCCTGGGGCCATCCATCAGTGTCATGGGGGGCAGTGAGTAGGGGGGTATGGTATGTGTCACCTCCAAGACTAATGGACAGGAAGTACAGCCGGAGAAACAACAATATTTGCAGAATATATATTCAGAAAAACGTTAGGGCCCGGTCCACATTTCTCGTATGATTTCAACAAAACCCTGAGCGCAGGCCTTAATCCTGATTGATGAGCGTGTTTATTTAAAAGACGCTTGTTCCACAGCCAAGGATTTACTAACCTGATCTATAGCCCTGTGCTTTTAGAGTATACATACACAACTTGCATGTAGGGGGAATAATCATCGTCTTAGTTATCACGAGCTGTCAGTGACACTAACCTGGGCAACCAGTGATGACCTGCACGACTGGCACAGGAGCTACAGCACAAACCCTAGAGAGCACTGAGAAACTGGGGGCCAGTTCGGGGGCCACATAGAAAGAGGGGGACAAAGAGAGAGCAGAATAAACCCAGGTTATAATGGGGGCCAAACTAACCTCTTTCTACTATCACTGAGGGACCCTGTGTGCTCACTAGCGTTCAGAGACCGAGGCGCTTTAACCTCAGCAGCCAGTGACTGTGGGGTCCAAGCCGGAGCGTTTAGTGATGTTGATCTTGATCAGCTCCTCAGCACAGGTTGGGTGGATGCCTACTGTCTTCAGCAGGTGGGAATATGTTGCCCCACACCTGTGACACACACAGACACACAGAGAGTTCATTCAGGTTGCTTCTGCTCAAACTGCCTTTCATTATTTCTGCATCATCATCTGCATGTGCTGTGGTACTGATATTGAGTTATTAATTAATAGTTTGAAGAGTCTTACTAGTACAAAAGTCCTTATCTACATTTTATTTGACAGTGACATCTATTCTGTCTTATCTACAATTATTTAATAAGTCCCGTATTTTCTTTTAATTTCATGCTATTTATCATTTTGTAAGAGTATGTTTGTCCCCCCCAAATGGGGACAAACATTTTGAACTAAAGTTTGTGTCTGCTGCTGCTGGAAGTGATAAGAAATTCTGATGAATTTCAGATTACAAATAATTTATTACAAGGAATAGAAGAAGACTTTGTTTTTTTAAAAAAAAGCTGCTTTTAAATTAGACTCTTGCAGTAATATTATTACTATTGCAACATAATATTAGAGAGAATATTAAAATGACTATCTGTGACTCCTCCTTTGTGGTCCTCCAAGCAGGCATCATATGGATAAGCAAGTAAAAGCTAGCTTGTACAACATACCACTAGTGCCTTAATGACACAATGTATTATTTTCAAATTAAACTGACAAAAGGGAGATCTCCTGAAACACCATGGCTGAAAACAACTTTTCATGTGTTCAGTTTTGGTTTGCTGTAACAAAGGAAGTATAATGTATTGCACTCTAAATGCATGGGTGTTGAGTGTGACAGACATCCTGCACATCCTAATGACTTTATGATAGTTAAAACACCAGCTCAACACCATCGTTATTTGGATGGTTGTTTCCATAAGGCATTAATGCACTAAAAATACAACATCTACCTAACCTTACCTTTACCTTAAAATCTATGATTTAATTAGAGTAACTTACTGGAAGCTCATAGCAAAGCCCTGTGTGACTTCTCCAGCATTTGGACCAGTGAAGTGCAGACCCAGGATTTTCTGGTCTCCACTTCGTTCGCAAATTACCTAAAGAGGCAAGAAATCAGATTTATATCCGGCAGCTGAAGCCAAAGAGGTGTTAGTGGTTGCTCTGTACCCTACACTTTTTTTTTCTGCTTTTGGCTGTGGCTGGTATATTTGTCAAACCAACCGTCAACTTTTAGGATCATTTTTGTAACTGTGGTGGATCCTGAAGCTGACACACTAGCTACAGATGAGTAAATAAAGCATTGCCAAGGATTGGTTAGGCTATTCAGACTATTTCATTTCTTAAATCAGTCTCTCTCAAAGTGTTTTTGAGCAGCAATCTGACCCCCACCAATCTGCTACAGGAACCGTCACTTAGTTGAACACACAGTACAAATAACTACATTACATGGTGTATAATCTGCAAACAAAATCTGCTAAGACACCTATTATATAATAAATTCACTAAACAGATTAACCCTACCTTAATGTAACACTGGCTGGCATCGCGCTCTGCAACAGTGAATTCCAGGGGCTTGTAGAATGCATGGTAGACCTGCACAGACAAACACAGAGGGAAAATCATACAGTATAAACAGGAGAAATGATACGGAGTATGTTACTGTGGGCCCCAGTTCTCAGCACTTCTATTCTGTATTCTGCCTACAGCCAATCAGCATTTCACAGTGATTTCAAAACAGCCACTTGTTGTTCTTTGCTCTAACCAGCTGAACTTACAAATGTGCAAACAAAACCACTGAGGGAGCAGCGATGATGATCTCCTGTTGTGAAAATGAATAATAATAATAATAATAATAATTAACAGTAATTAATACAATGAATCAACTTCGGCTGTGTATAGCAACTAAGAACAACACAGATTTACGACAACACATCAATGACAGAATTAGTTTAAAAACAACAGTAACAACAGTAACATTCATCTAAAGAGCTGTGTGATGCAACGCAAGCAAAAGAAAAACCCATAAATTTTACAGATTCATTTTCATTTTATAATCAGAAAAAAGTAGTTATATTTGGTAAATGGTCAAGTGACAGCCCATTAACTTTTATACTGTGTGTTAAATTATTACCACAATCTGATTCTGACTACCACTCAACAACAGTGCAGACATAAAGCCTTATGAGAACTAATTCAAGCACACTGTTAAAAACAGTGAAATCTGAATAGATATCTCAGTGCTTGTTCATCACAGTGATGGATTTCATGGATTTCAAACTCCTTACTGAAGACGTGTGTGTATTGTGTTTTATTCTACGCACGAGCGTGCCGACACAAGTTTTGAGGGCCATGCAGCTGTTGGGGGCCGGTGCCGCAGCTCCTCCTCAGATCTCTGCGCGCCTGTCATCACCCTATACACACCTCAATCAGGCCTCCTGCTCGCCTGCCAGTCACAGCTAGGAGCCCCACCTTGCCGGCTAAAGCGTTTATCGACGGCCTTGTGCAGGTGTTGGCTAGCATCTGGCACACTGCTCACGTACACAAGAATGGGACATACAGAGCTGCTTGCTTATGCATTGTATGCGTGTCTCAGTGTGTGTTTAGAGGTTAGAAGACATTCTGTCTTTTAATGCAGGTTGATGGCAGCAGCAAGCCTCTATCACTGCCACTGTAACTTTCTTTGTGTGTGTGTGTGACATGTAGCCATTCATGAAACAAACCTCTTAATTCAACACTTCACAGTCTGCTACACCAGTTATCTTATAAAGTTATATTATAGAGTGCAATTTCTACATGAATAAAATCATTCCTTCTACCTGCAATGAGATCAGCCGTTTATTTAATTTCACAGTAAGTTGAAGACTAACAGGCAACTAAAAAGTATAAAAAAAATTGGATTTCAAATCATTTCATGTTTCAAATTTTCAATTTTTTCCTTATAAAGTATTTACCAAAACAAAACATTATATCTCTTTAAATCATTACCAAAAGGTTATGTTTTATGTTATGTGGCATTTCACAACATTGTGGGTACTTGAGATGCTTCATGCCACAAACACTGCTATGTTAAGGGTTCAGGTCTAACTGAGGTCTTCTCTATTTAATGTGGGCTTTTCTGGTGAATAATTCAATTTTTTAACCACTGTATTTTCTATATAGTGGTAAAAATTTGATTAGAATGTATATTCAATTTCAAATAAGTCACTGTGTATTATGTTTCAGCATTTTTTGTCAAAAATACTGAAAATCCATTCTGGAAATATTTACAGTTAGATATTCATTGCTTACAGCAGTATTACCACAACCCATCATACCTCTATGCCGTCTTTTCCGTGCTTCTTCTCAGCCTCCTCCTCAGATAGACCCACACAGCCGTACTCGAGAGGGGTGAACACAGTGGTGGGCACCTGACACACACACACACACACACACACACACACACACACACACACACACACACACACACACACACACATACAAACAGAACTAGAAAACTTTCCTCTTTTATTCAAACTTTTTGAGTCTCAAATTTCTCATGACCTCAACAATTCCATAATAATGTAGCCATGTATATTTGAGTATGGCATACTATTAGATTTCAAGGTCCAGGAGCTCCAAATGTATTGTATAAAAATCTATAAATATATCATACGGAGATGTACTTTAAACCTTTTTATTTGTTATCAAAACTATATAAAAAATATCCATATAAACGGTCTTAGAAACCCCAAGCAGCCCCATGTTTATGTAAAGATACTCCACATATGATCCAAACCCCGAGGTAGGGAAACTTTCCATTGTAATGAAACAAACATTAAAGCAATAGATATTTTGGGAACTAAGCTTATTTGCTTTCTTGTAGAGAGTTAGATAACAAGATCAATATAATACCAGGAGACAGTTAGCTTAGTTAAGCATAAATACTGTAAACAGGGGGAAACGGTGAGGCTGGTTCTGTCCAAAGGATTAAAAAATCTGCCTACCAGCACCAGTAAAACTCTAATTAACACTTTATAATCTAGTTTGTTTAATCCGCACTAAAAAGTGAAGTGTAAAAACCTATAGGTTGTGCTTTTGTAAAGGGTAATGTGCAGGACTATTTTGTACTTGTTCTCTGACAATCTCACAGTGATAACAAGACGAGAACTATTTGAGTATACATAGGTATTAAAGACATTTTAAAGGTAAAACTGTCTCCCATCAGCGGTCTCAAAATAAATATCGAAACCTAATGTGGCTTATTTATGCTGTGAGTCATCATAGTATCAAATAAGCCATATGGGGGCGGAGGGTGGGGGTCCATAGAGACTCCAACCACAAGAATGAGAAATGGTTCTAATTTGCTTCAAATGAAGAATAAAACAATAGGCTCTAAAGCTGTGGAAAGATGGAGGGAAATGATCAGAGTCCCAGTGTGTGTGTGTGTGTGTTTGTGTGTGTGTTTGTGTGTGTCTTACATTGTCGTAGTTCATGAGCTCTATGCTCTGACCGGTCAGTCTTCGGGCGAGGAGCTTTCCTGCTTTAATGGCCGTTGGGGTCAGTTCAGGACGACCCTAAAACAACAGACAATTTTGCTTATTTCAGTGTAACTGTACTTCAAACTCACATACACACATACATGCATGCATACACACACACACACACACACACACACACAAGACGTAGTTCTACCTTAACCCTAACATAAGTGGCAAGTGCTAAACATTTTAACCGTCTAGCATACTTTTTCAAAAAAATCTCTGTTTCTATGTTTTTGACATGTTGTTCTGGATGTCTGCCAAAACAGACAAACACACAGTCATGGACACACACACACACACACACACACACACACACACACACACACATACGTGTAACTGAACAGTGCTGGAAACAGTAGGGCTGCGGGGCAATTCTAAAGGCATGACCTAAACCTGTTAAATTACCACCGCACATCCTGTTGTCCAAAACATCTCCTGCACCTCTGCATGTATGTGGATGTGTGCTCTGGTGTTCCAGTAACTGTTTACACACCAGACAGCATGCGTCATTATAATGCATTTCTTGGCACTCTGGAGGTGTCTCCATTTGTCGATGAGAAGAAAAGAAAACAACAGCGCAGTGGACAAATTGAGCGAGATATCAACCCTCACATTTTAAAGAGGAAAAAAGCCTCCTGCTGCTGTGAAAAGCTGACAGACAGATTGGGGTGAAGCACGACTCATCAAAGCGAGCTGTCAATCAAAAAGACGCTCAGCAAATGTGTGTGTGTGTGTCATGAGGCCTGGGAGGCAGGAAGGAAGCACACAGCTGGTTGTGGTGAAAAAACAACACTGCAACACTGACATTACATACAGCAGGGATAACTAGTATTAACACGGCTGCTTCAGCTTAGAACACACAGCGCCAATGCCAATGATTATCTGAGGCCTCACATGATATTCAGTCTTCTGCCGAACACTCACTGGCAGAGTGAAATGTCTCGTATGTGTGCAAAAAAAAAAAAGCCTTACTTTTACAATGACGACAAACTACAAAACTTATCTTTAGGTTCTAGAATTTTTAGAAGGCGTGTGGTGGAAAAAAACACAACCTTTACTCAATTTAACTGTTTTTATCTAGAATTGATCCAAATTATTTCTTTACACCAGAGACAGACAAAATGATAATAAGCTTAATTAATATTATGGACCTATATCTTAGTAAAACAAACTGATGTGGTGTAAACAACTTTAAGGTAAATTATAACTGTTTTTGCACATTGGTGGCTGTGAACCTTGAGATGATTATCAGCTGGAGGTCAGCGTGTTTACCATTTCACCTCTGACTCAAGTGTCAACAAGATCTACAGTGCCGACTACTGTCTGTATATGTGTGTTTTCACTAAAATAATATTAAGATATATTTACTGGATCTGGGACGGGCCTACATCAGAAGTAATTAAAAATGGTCTAGAATGCTTCATTTTCCATGTTAAACTGTTGTCTAGTGCCATTTAAACTCCTTGAACATATAAGTTTAGCTGCCAACAAAATATACAAATTACAATAATACTTTAACCATGTTGCTAAATATATCAAATAATAATAATGCAGATTCCTACCTTCAAAACAAGAGTCTTAAACTGAACTGAGTCTAAAAAAAAGCTGTGTGCCTGTTCACGGTCCAGAAAAATATGTTGGAATTACATTTGGTCATATTGCATGATTTTCCTTTTAAAACACTGGAGTGTTGTGGTAACTAGTTGTGTATTTAGTGAGAGGAGCCCCAGATGAATGTACATTCAAGTGTCTATGATTATAAAATGAGAGCACAATTGACAAAAAATAGGTCGTAATAGCTCATTTGGGCAATAATGTATAATTTAATAAAGGTTATGCACGCAGCGGATGAGAACCAGATGAAAAGAAAAAGTAATTAGAAAGGTATTGACAAAAATCTGAGCAGCTCTCAGTCATTTTGCATGCATTTTTGAGACAGTCTCTAACTTCAGCTCTTCTACTGTCAAGTTGTATAATGTATCAGGCTTCAATGTCGGATCATGATGTAAAAATAACAACTTCTGTGCAACTTCGGTTAAGCTTTATGCTGCACTGCATATTTTATCAGTTTTCACTGAGAGTGAAAACTGATAAAATATTATTGAGGATGACCCTCACTGTCACTACTGAACTCAATACTATCTGTTTTTTTAGCTTATAGCCTATTTTTTTTACATTTTGGTAAATCTTCATGAAAGAAAGTCATACTGTTTTGGCTACTAGCAGTTTGCACTGTACAGACAACAATCACCAAGATTTCTTTGATACTGAGGAAAAAGTCTAAAACTGATGATTAAGAATCAAGATCTGAAAGTATAAGGAGCTCCTCTTTCCTATAATTTCTGAATGGATTTCTAAATGACATCAGAGATTCTGCCACCATTGAGTTTCACTGATTATAGAAGAGTGTGTGATGTCCGTGTTTCAATTAAACTGAGTTAAGACTAAGAGGAAGACTAAGGGGTGGGACGTTGACAAATTGTGACAGTTGAGTAATTGTGTCTGTTCAGAGCACATTGTCTGTTCATATCCGAATAATGTATTTGTTTACATCCCAAGTACCAACGACAATTTATTCCTATCAAGAAATGTATTGAAAAAACTAAAATTGAAATTTCTGTGATGGTACAAATCAAATCTGAAGCTGATATGTGTTAATGTTTCATTCCATTGGTGTTCGTTCTCTCACAGAGTTGACAAACCTCTGCACAGCCTGCTCAATCTATGGAAAGCATTTACAGTAACTGTGTGATAGGTGTGGCTTAACAGAAACATTGGCACAGAATTCATTTTTATAGTCTAAATTAAGACTAATATTATGAGTGTTATTCCATCTTGACTGTTATTAGGGCTGTTCCTGTTGTCAGTGTAGCGCCTGTTGACAGTGCCTACCTCGCCAATGTCGCCGAAAGCATAGATGTTTGGCACCGAGGTAGATTCATCAGCGGCCACAACTATTTTCCCCGTCTCGTTGTTGAGTTGCACACCAAGCTTGTCGAGACCCAGGGCCTTGGTTTCTGGAGCTCTACCTGAGGCCAATGAGAGGAAACAACAGAGGGAGAATATTCTACTACAATTTAGGAGAGAGAGGTGCGGCAGAGGAGAGAGGCTCTCTGTACAGTGTTCCTAACACCTACTGTAGCATCCAGCTGGAGCACTAAGAGCGAGGGCTTATGAAAACAACAAGGTTGTCTAAAACCAACAGGACGGAGATTCTTTTCCACCCTGACAAAATTATGAAAAATAACCTAGTGCTGAAATAATAAGTAGGCAATTGATTGATTAGTTGATCAACAGAAAACTCATTGCCAACACTTCTTACAGTCAATTCATTCATCATTAATTAACTCATTTATCAAGCAAAGATGCCAAACATTTTTTGGTTTCAGCCTTATAAATGTGAGGATTTGTTGCTTTTTTGGTTTTTATATCATTTTACATTGAATACATTGGTTGGTCACACAAAACAAGCTATTATGAAGTTTTCTCCTTTGGTTCTCGGAATTTTTATGAACATTTCACTATTTTCTGACATTTTTTAGTCTAAATGATTAATCAAAAAAGGACAAACACCACTATATGTGTTTGCCTTCACATATAAATTGAGGTTGAATTTTAAGTTTAATTAGAAAAGACTTTTAGGACAATTAGGAACAACAACATCTGGCTAGCTGAGATGGAGAACTAGAGCAATGAAGAGCAGAGGACAAACTGAGCATCTGGGAATTAGGATCCCATCAACCCTCGGGGACACCCCAAGGTGCGATTTCTGACACTTCCTGGGGGACGGTTGACTGATGCTGTCGACACTGAGTCTCCATGGTGATGGAACATGGACCACACGCTCCCCCCACCGTCCTCTCCGTAGCTCCTCACAACCTGCCTGGGTAGCATAATAAACACCCGGCCCTGAGGTACCCATGTAGATGCTATCGGACAGCAAAAATAACAAACCCCCAAGACCCTTTTCCTGGCTGGAGCCAAAGAACAACGTCCTCCCCCTCTTCTCAGACCGGGGGGCTACAGGGACCTGTCTATATACTCCACAGCATGGGTGGTTGAAGGGGATGCAGAGCGCAGAAGGGGAGGAGAGAGGGGAATTTAGGCAGCAAAGACGAATTCCCAAAAGCAGGGCTTGTAAATATTTTTGTGCGGCCACTACACTGGAATAGCCTTCGTATACATGTCGTTCTCTATTCGGTGTTATTCAGGATATATCCAGAATGTCCCTACATTTTTGGTGGGTTGTATTGACTTAGAGAGCTAAGAGACCTTAAAGATTTTATTACTCTGAGTTTGAGTCCCATAATGGTCTTCATCCTGTTTTACCACTTTACCACTGTGACAAGAATATATTTTTGCATTTTCTGGTTTAAAAATATTGAATTTCAGCATTAAATATTGCAAAAATATCAGTATTGGCCAACTGGTAGAATCTCATTGGTAGGTACAGACTTTCTCTTTGCATATCTGGCCTTCCTGTCTGTAGCTCCGGTCACTGCTGCAGGAGCGACCACAGCTCCATTGTGTGGCGAGGACACAACAACAGTGGGCTTGCTGATAAGGGACTTGCTTGGCGCTTGAACACACACACACCATGGTCCAACAGATAGACCAATATGAACAAAGACTGTTGTGACATTAGGAGGAAGCCTCTAGACCGCTAGGCTAATTAGCCACAACAAAACTCTGCAAGTTGAAATGAGAGCTGAAGGCTTATCTGATCAATCAAATGAACAAAGACAAAAGGGAGAGCAATGCAAGGGGCGAGGTTATTTTTCTTGGGGCAACAGATCATACAGGATGCCAAAGATTGATTATGTGTTCTGTTTCAGGCCAAAAAAGATTTTAAGATGCAAATTGATAAAGAGCTGACTGTCTGTAGAAAAAATACTTACTGTAGCATATGTGTATGATGAAATATCCCAATTGTATAGGAAATGTCTTGTGAGCTCTATTTATTCTTTAGACAGTTTGTTGTGTTTTAGAGAATTAGTACCATTGTATGTCGAAAAATTAGATGTGTGCAGTCCACACTTAAACCTACAAAGTCACTGTTATTACTTGTAAACTCTGCTCCCTCTCTCCATGCTTTTATTTCCACATGTACCGCAAGTCATTCTACTCATCTCAGCGAGAGCTTTCTCTGACATTAGCAACACCGTCCATTGCAGACAGAGCAGTGGAGGCTGGTCCATAGAGGCAGAGGGGGTTGCTCCTCCTCTATTTTTTGAGAGGCAAGAGGGAGATCAAAATATTAAAAAGAATATTTAGTTGAAATAAACCATTACCAAATCTCGGTATTATTTATAAAATATTTTTTCTCTCATCTTTGGAAAAAATCCATTATTGAAATTCTGGTTAAAATACAGCAACACCTGCAGAGCAGTGTGTGTGAAGTGGTGGGGGTGGGGAGTGGGGGGCAGAGGAGGACGGGTGCCTGCTGTCCTCCTCAGGACGGGATCTCTCACATGAATTTAATGTACTTCATTTTTTTTCATGCTAATCTATGATTGGACAAGACACTAAAAATGACGCTCCAAGGGAGGATGTCCACCCTAACCAATCAACAACCAGAATGCAATATTGACATCGCGTTGGTCCAATGATAGTTACCAGATTTCATCTTCAATTCTCTCCACTGTAAGGCAGAGTAGCAACAGTGGATAAGAGCAGTAGATAGCTGCTTGCGTTAACCAACGCAACAGCTTGTTGTAGCAGCCTGAAGGACTGTTTATACATCCATGGAAGGATGGAAGGACTGTTAAGGACTGTTGTTAAGCTAAGGGGAGAATGGATTTGGACTGTGCAGCGCAGCAGCGGCAGGATGCCACCAGGGAGGCTGGAGAGAGAAGCAACCGGAGAAAACAACCAGGAGAGTTAGCTTGATTGTCATTGTTGATAATGATATCAGACTGGTTAACCAGCAGCCACAAAGTTCTGTTAACTAACGAACAAGATGACCAACAGCCACAAATGGTCATTATGACATGGATACTTCATCTCCATGAAAGAAAGAAGACGTCAGATAACGTGAGTAAGATACAGCTCCTCTCTTTCTGTCTCTTTGGTTGCTAATTTCATCTCTGATGGCTAAATGTCTCTGTGTGTGGCTATTGTGTGAATTTATCTCCTTAACAAGAATGCAGCAAAGATCATATAATGTCTTGTGGGTAGTTTGCTTGTTGAAGTGACAGTGAGCTGTCTGGACTCACTCATTCATTTGGAATTGATCCAGTTTTTATTTGAGTGGTTGTTCAGTCACCTGTTGATGTTGTGTGATTAGTGAATGAGTGTGCAGGAGGTTTAGCTGCTTGTTGTGACAATTTCCTCAGTTTGTTTTTAAGATGAGTCGTATATTGAGTAATAGCTTAAAGTAACTAGAATAACGAGTGTTAACATGTCAACTTTGTAGACTATATTTTGTATGTCATGCATATAGATAAGAGTGTCTAAGTCATGTATTTGATACATGCATTAATACTTTCTGATGTGAACCTACACTTTTAGATCTGTGAATGTTTTTAATGTTTAGTCTTTCTAGTGTTCAGCACTGATCTAAACCTGTATCAGATTATAAGCTTTGTGGTGCTTTATATATTTCTGTATACTAAGAAAATACACAGGAAACACGTGTAGATCATGTGATATGTTGTCTGTTTTTGATGAGAACATAAATCTGTTGTCACAATAGAACAATACTATAAATTTGAATTTAACTTTGTTGGTAAAATGACACATTCTGAACTACTCCACTGCTAAAATAAGCATTTCTTCTTCTTATGTATATGCTAAATGTCTTTAAAGAAGCAGCCTTTTCATCACTCAGGGGTTTTTGTTTTTGAAAGCAAATTGTTTTATTGGCATATAAAATTGCCCCTCACCCCTCCAATTTCAGCAGGTGGAGGACAATAATATAATTTGATGCAGTTTATTGTAAGATTCCATGTTGGTTTTCCTCCTGTCCTCCCCAATTTTTTGAGTCACCAGCCACCACTGAGACAGAGTTTAAAGGCCATGAAAACCTATTTTCTCAATCAGCTACTATGAGTGATTGAACACACTATTTTCTGCACAAGTTAGAGCAGTTCTGATTATTTCATAGGAGACTGGCAGTGTCAATCAAATCTGATCAAACCACTCCCACACAGTCCTGATGAAGCAGATTAGCTGAGAGTGTTAAACTCTGAATAAAAATAAAGATATTTTTTTCTCACAAACTTTACCTTTGATTGTTACTTATTTAATTAACATTTAATGTTACAGAGAAACACATATGCCCAAACAATTTTACAGGTAAGGCTCAGCAAGGTCACCTCAGACCTTTTGACTTATTCTAATCTTTTTTTTTACCAAATTTTGATTGCTTTTTTCATGAATAAAAAAATGAATAAATGTCTCAGCCTGTGAGCATTTAGCTGTATATTTTCTTTCTTTACTTCCATTTCTAAAGAATGTGTTTGTTCACAAATACCAATGCTACATCATGATAACCAAAAAGCTTAAATTGAGAGCCACATCTTTAATTTGAGAGAGAAAAAGATTCAAATGTACTGCTTATAAGCCAATATTAGGGTTTAAATTTCTGATACTATTTTGGAATTGATATTTATTAGCTTGCAGCAACTAAACCCAAAAAACATCTCTATAGATGCAGTCTACATAGATTAAGTGTGTATTTGGCAACTTCACATGCTATTCCACGACTGTACTGTAAGTGTTTGCAATGTTTGATAGAAAAAGACTGAGAGACAGAGGAGCATCATTCAGGAATGTCCTCATTAACTTATAATACTAAGAAAGGCAATGTTGTTTCATTAGAAATACATTTGAGTTGAAACTCCAAAGATCCTGTAAAAACACTGGGACATCCTTGAGTACTGTAGAGTGCAATGAGGAGAAAGACTAATGTGCCCACTGTCTGCATGCAGACAGGAAGTGTGGAAATGTTCTGTTTCCTGGTGTGTTTCTGCAGGCACACCTGGACATGGGAGCGGCCGTACGGCCAGGAAGGAGCAGGGGAAAGGTGGAGGGAGACAGGGCTGGGGAGAAGGATGTAGCAGACAGTGGTGATACTGTCCCCTGCTCCCCTCTGGCCTTTAATAACTCCACAGAGGCCTGGGACCCTGCCTGGCCTCTAGTGTAAGGTCACAGTAAAGGGAAGTGGCCTTGTACTCATAACTCCTGCACATATACATCAAAGAGCAGAGGCCATGTTGTTACTGCTTTCTCACTAAACTGCATGGGAACAAAAACTGTCATGGATATAGTGGGCTGAGTCCTTACACGGTTTTAGCTAGAAGCACAAACACAAATCAGTTGTTGCTGCTGGTGTTAGGGCAATTATTGAAAGCCTTTTTAATATGTAACATTGTTTTGATATAAGGTGAGGGAAATTAAACTTGTGGTGATGCTATTTGACAAAAATCACATCTGTTCCTTTTGAAAAAGTAAAAGGAACCAGGAAATGTATAAAAGGCTAAAAACAGGCTAAAATACTCAGTAGTTTGGTGCACTGTGGACTGAAACCAACATAGTTTGTATGCCTGTTTTAGCTGGGTCCTTGACTGAGTTCAGGGGGGAACTATCACTCTCATGAAGATAGGAAATATAAGGATTGCTGCATCTCACGCATGTCGAAAACCTACTGATACATGCACTCAATGCAATTATCATTCTCACCCCCAGTCTCACGCTGAGACGATGTGGGAATTCAGCAGCGGGAGGGAAGACCGAACGTCATCTCAGCTGCAGGGTCACGCACATCCTTGTTGCTGTCACACGCATAGAGCAAAAGGACCCTCTCAACAAAAAGACACACACAGACACACACGAACACACACACAGACTCAGCATCAGTCTGGTTTGGAAGCACGGCGTTGTCTTTGAAAGCGTTCAACACAAATAAACCGACGGATGTTCACTCCATTGTTACTCATGCTGCTGGTGGAACGGGAGATGTGAAATGATAGATAGATAGAATAGAATGGACAGAAGACAAGGAGAAAGGCTGGCAGTAATGGCAGGCAGAGGGCTGCGGGCAGGGATGGCAGTGACAGATGCCGGGTTGGTTTCCGCAGGGCTGGCATGGACAGGAAGAGCCCAGAGAGGGACAACAAAGAGGGGAACGCTGTGACCCTGTGCCTGGGTGCATCCTGCCCCGTCCTGCCCCTCTCCAACCACAGAGCCAGAGAGCCAGCACTGGGTGATTAACACTTCCCCTGGCCATCCCCATCACTCAGGCTTTATTACTTTGTTTTCAGCCTTGATTCCTCTGCTATCTGCTGACACTGCACTCTATTGAGGACGAAAATGAAATTGACGGTGGTGGGGACAAAAAACAGTGATACCAGTGTTTTATTTCAGGGATGTATTGTTATATCAGAATGAAACAATACAGGCGCTGTATCACATATAATCCAAAAGGATGTTTTAAAAATAGAGATTTAAGAGTTAATTACTGCACTGTGGACTGCATCTATTGACTAGCAATTAAACAAATATGCCGAGTAGTTTTTTGTAACTATTGGGACATCTTAAAGGGGCACTCCACCATATTAGTATTGCACTTCATAAAGTTGGAGAGTTGAGTGCACTGGTTTTAACCAGAAATAACTGGTTCAAACTATTCTGACATTTAGTTCCTATTATGGGCCGAGCTCCAAAAACACAGGATCCTACATCCCATAATGATATTTAATATATTTTGTTAGCCCCTTGTTGCCTGTTAAATGCCAACATCTTTCAGATTCCCTGCCCTCAGTTTGCAATACATGCTTTCTTTTTTAAATCTGTCATCTTCAAATCCAAGCTGAGATAACACAATGACATCATTAGGGTTATTTTTCAGACTGTAGAGTCTGTGTAGAGCCACAGAGGACATTGCACAACTGTTTTCACAGGCTGAGTAGTATTCTTGATGACAAGTAAACTGATCATTATTTGTAAAAAATCAGTGGAGAGTCCCTATAAAGATGTGCTTTATACAAGAGACTCATTATTTTTATATCCAAACCTGTATTCAATTCTATTTTGGCCACTTGGGGACAGTGCAAGTGCAACAAACTCTACCTGCCTAGTACCTTGAAAAACTGAGTGCAAGTATACTGAGGAGAACTGGTGCTGTTTTAAAGGCGAAGCGTGGTCACACCAAATATTGATTTGACTTAAGTTTCTTCTCTTCTTACTGCACTCTGCATGAAGTTAATTGATGAATAAAAACTATTCATGGCATTATTTTTTAAAGCATCCTCACTTAACGTTTAGTACCTAAAACCTTTGCACAGTACTGCAGGCACTGGTTAACTGTGATGTGTAATATCATCATGTGATATAAAATAGATTATATGTTCTGTTTTTGATGGTTGATGTTTCTTTACTTTACACATTGCACATTCTGAGATTTCAAATCAACCAGGAATAGTCAGTGCAGGAAAATGTAGCAATAGGTTTAGGTACATGATCTCAATTCTGATAAAAATAGCAAGTCGCAACTTAGATTTAAGTTATGTTTCCTCAATAATCAGGCAGTCGCACTGCTGGTTAAGGGTAATGGAGAATGACAAGTCAGCACTGGTGCAGACTTGCTTTTGTGGAGCAGGTTGCTAAAGTATTACATTCTACATTAATGTAGAGTTAATGCAAGTTAATTTCAGATTTATGTGAATTAACCCAGATATGTGACACACACAAACGTGCACGCACACACTCACCAACTGCCCACAACACAGTGTCGTAGGTGTCCTTGTGTTCGTTGCCTGTTCGGATGTCAGTCCAGGTCACCTGAAAGGCTCCTGAGGAGAGTTTGTCTACTCTCTTGGGGACGCACTTCCATGCAAACTTGGTTCCATAAGCCTCCATGTAGTCTGTCACTAGACCTGCCATTTGCTGCACAAATCAAAGGCAAATACCCACATCAAACATGACAAAATCACTATCATGATGTCCAAAATATAGACTGTAGCACAGGGAGCCATACCTGATCAAACCCCCGGAGGGCAATGCTACGAACCATCACTGTGGTGTCCAAGCCGATGCCTGTGAGGAACCCTGCACACTCCAGAGCCACATCTGAGCAACAGCAGGTTGAGAATTATAGTGTTTTTATTGAGTTTCATGTGCAGTAGCACCTGATGTGTGGCCATAAAAATAAATACTGACATTCTTGCACACCAAGTAGCTCGCTTAAGAATAAGGTGAAAACAGTCAAACAGCAGCATTTAAACAAGATAATGGATGAATTGTATTTGGAAAAATATTTGTTTTGTAATGATTTCCTAAATGACATGTGGATAATGTATTTCACACTCGGTGTATTTGCAGATATGGCACATTGAGTTTAAAACAAATGCTAAGAGTTATTTGTACTATTTCACACTAGTCTGATGCCAATGTTAAGTTTATAACATCACTCTTCCTCAACTGATCACCAGTGGACTCGTGCAGTGGCTCCATTTAAAAGCTCTCTGGCAGACAAAGGATACAGCTGGCTCCGACCACAAGCCTGCAAAACACAAATAAAGAGAAGCTCTTTAGCAGAACTAATAATACAATCAAAATACAGGTCGTGTATATGACAGTCAGTCTATGCAGTGCACTTTGGCCAAATAAAACAAAGCAAGTCCAAAGCTGAAAATGTTTACTTTAAATCCTAGAATTAGAGAGGTGATGAATTATAAAACTTCATAACCTCTGAGGGAAGTGAAGAGGTGTGAAGAAAATGTAGAAAAAGGGGCCAGTAAAAGCTATTTGTGTGTATGTATAAGTGTGTGTGTGTGGTCCAGGTGAATCACACTTCAAATCCAACCCTGAGATCTACAATGTTGAGGAGGGCTAATTGCTAGCGTTTAAGCTAATCCCTGCGGATGGGGTGTGCCATGTTCAGGGCTCAAGTCCACACATCAGCCCGCTGAGTGAAGCCCATCACCCGCATGGATGAGGCCCCTCTCTCTCCCTTGTTTTTACCGCTACAACCCAGACCTCCATACCTTAGGTCTGCTCCACCTGACAGCTCGGGGTGCCTGCAGCACATCCTGCCCTTGTCCTTGCTAACATTAACCACTAAAAGCCCCAGTGCCCATCCTCCCAATGTCTGTGTAATGCACAGCTGCACTTAGCACGTATTGTGAAGTGGCTTAAAGAAGATTAGGCAGAAAGCTTTAGCTTGATTCTACACTTTCATCACTGAGAAACTGTCTCCTTTCCTCTACCCTTTCTTCTTCCACATTGTGTTTGATTGTATTTCACTCTGTTCTGGAGTCTGTACAGCTGCAACACATTTTTCTACCAGCAAAACAGTTTATTCAGCTTCAATGCAAGTACACTGAATGTAGATACAGTTACATAACATATATCACAATCCTGCACATACCAGCTACACAAATAAGCTTGTATCTTCTTAATGAGTAGAACCTTTGTAACATGCATTCTGTTCACCAGCCTGGGGACAAACCTAGCATATACCGAAGATAAATCAGAAGCATCCAAATTAAAACAGGTCATGTCCATATGAGCATTTACTATACTGTAAGTACCATTATATCCAGCTTATAATGTACCACACATACTGAAATTACCTTACAGTAATATAATTGCATTCACTGTTTAGGTAAGATCAGGAGAATCTAATCTCTGACAGTCTTGCTTTGACGATTTGATTTTATAGTGTAGTCAGTTCAGCATATCTTCAGCATATCATATCTTAGCTGCACAAAAATATAGAGACATCAATCCATTTTCTGCTCTCCGCTTTGATTTTCATCTATGTTTGACATAAAGTGCCATGCTGAATTAAGGAACATAACAGAGGCTTAAAACACTCAAAACTATAAATGTGGGAGTTACTGAAGAATAATAGTAAGGCTGGCTGGTCCATACGTGTGGTTATTGTGTGATACAACTCATTTTTTATGCCAGCTGGACTCTAATCTGAGGTAACAAATTGGACAAGGAGCCACAAAACAAACAGACACATTATAAAACTCTTGAGACTTGGCCCCTGACAGTGGAGTGGTAGCGTGTGGTTGGGAGCTCTGGCCAAGACTTCACCGTCTGTGGCTGCTTGCTAACCTTGAGCAGTTCTTCAGAAGCTTCAACACAAATTAAAAAACACACTGGATTCGGATACTCTTGTGTGTCTGTCGACAATGTGGGTAGGTTTTGTTGCAAAAAGCTTGATGTGAGTCCAACTTTGATATTTTTTATTCAATGTTTCTTACATTTCCTGATAGCGTTTCCGTTTGACCAGTCTCATGGGCTACAGATTAAAGTCACCGTTTTGGTTTTTAGTCTTGCCAAAGCTACACGGGCTGCATGACAATGTAACAAAGAGGATGGCTTGAACCACGAGCCATTTGACCATTAAATCACACAACAACTGATTCATTTATTTTGTCTAGTAATGTTTGGTTTAAAAAATGCAAAAGTTCTAACTGTAGATCTGAAAAACAGACTCCAAGACGCCTGTCAATAAGCACAATTTTACATTTTAATGCCAAAATATTTTTCCTGTTCCATTCTTGTCAGAGCAAGATAGAGACACACAATTACTAATAATGAAAAACAACAGAACTGAAATCTGATCAAAATGTTTAATTTTTCAAGAGGGGCTTTTCATGGGCAAGCAGTATTATTCATTAATATTGATCACCGATACAATAAATAAATAAATAAAAACTGTATTTAAACAAACTGCAACATTTCCAAATACTTATCTGATGTAGATGACATTTAACTGGCCTGGCATTTATCAAACCGATATACAGTATGTGGAAATGTAGCAGTGTATGTTGTTGAACTATATACTTTGACAGGAGCACATTAACATTTGAAGTGTTATATTTCCTACATTTTTAGTAGAGTAAATGTGCTGTAATGTAGAATGAAAACACTTTCCTATAAAATAGGTATATTCTGTGTTTTAACAAGAAGTGATTGTTTAATTACACAAACTTCATGTGTCGCGCTTTGTTGAGGCATGTGTGTGGCAGGGCTGCCTAGTAGCTTACAATACTACAGTACTGAGTGTTTTGTTGTGAGCATGTTGGCTAGTGTGAGACATTTAGTGACTCTGTTAATGGTATTATTTAGGCACAGGAATGAATTTATGTAAGAGAGACCCTGTGAATACTTTGTTTCTCAACAATTGCAGGTATGTGAGTTTATGCATGACCATATATTCTTTTTCTGAAAGAATATCTTAATTTGTTTTCTGAAAATTTTCTTTATCCTTTTGGGATGTTAGTGAGCATATAGGCACTCTTCCCTCTTTTTGTGCAGGACTTTTTCCTGGGAAGACTCAGAGAGCATTGATGCAAGAGAGACCCTAACAATGCTTTTGTTTCTCTAAAATTGCGAGCAAGTTATGCTGCTGAAAGATAATTATGGGTTGTGTAGTCCATTACAAAACGCAACGCAGAGTTAGACCCACTACACAATCCTACATATTGCTCCAACTCACTGGCACGTGCTCAGTGCTGTCTCCTGCTAACATGATGATGGCAGGCAGCTCCGGGCTTCGGCCCCGGGGCCAACTTTGTTACTCAGGCGTGTATGTGCTCCAAGGCCCATTAGACACCCATCACTCGCCTGGACCCCCTCCCACTCTATCCCTGCCTGCAGAAACAGCCTCTCGGACCTCACCTGCACAGCTGACAGCTCTGCAGCACAACAACATTACCAGCTCCGACTAGTGTGTGTGGTTTAGTGCCCTTATAGAGGAAGCCAAAGCTAACGCTATTTCACAGCTAGCCACTTTCTGCCTCCAGGGAGTTACAGGACTCCCACTCTGGCATCAAAGCACTTCCTGAGCTCAAGTGGTCTCTCTGAGTGGTTAATTCTGCTTCATATACAAAGGTGTTTTGTTGAATGGGTGAATGCTACGGTGGTAATTGTTTAAGGATGGTTACAGTGCACTCACCTTGATCATCGCTGTCCACAAAAAAAAGACTTACTCACTATGAATGATTTTGTATTGCCACCAAGTGGTCGAAAAGCTGAATAGCAGACTACTGTACACATTTTTTGATAGAAAAATTATTAAGGAACTGATGATCTTAAACAAAACAGACAATGGAACAAGATGCTCTAAAGCCACTGTTAAAAAATACACCAGCACTAATTATCAGCCAAAACGATCAAAATCTGCATTTAAAAAAAGAATGTAAATAAAGACAATTAAAAACCCTGTGCCCGATGCAGGCGAAGACAACCTAGATTCATAAATAGCTTGAATATCGGAATAATTATTTCCGCTTATCTGTCACCATGAAGCAAACAACCACTGCAACCCAGGTATACCGCAACCACTAGTCACCGTCTACGGGTTGTGCCAAGAGGAAACGTCAGGGAAAGACCAATTAACTAGGTGATGACAGGAGCTAAATGGCTGGATTAAAGGGCTTGTTCAGTAAAGGTCAGGATGCACGCTGCTAATCTGAATCATGAGGCGAGGACAGGCTGACAGGAAGAGAGAAAAACAAACTGCATGTCACTGATGAATGATTACAGTGCGTGACAGCGGGACGTGTCGTGTCAGCGAGTGAGGTGGCATGGTGGGAAGAGCAAGGCATTAATACTGCACAGGTTAGAGGTTCTGTTTCCCTTGTATCTCATTGTGTAGAGAGTGACGACAACTATCCTACCTGTGTTAAAATGTATGCATATTCAAGGGTGATATCATTATGTTAGGGGTGAAGCAGTAGCCAAATTGTTGCGTCAAGGTTCACTGTCATGTCAGTAAAAAAAAAAACAAAAAAAACCCCACTGGTGGCAGGATGGAAAAACAAAAACTGATTGCGTCAATTTAATATAAGGTGTGTGTATATGTGTGTGTGTGTGGGTAGGTGGAGAGTGCGCTCACGTTTTTCCAGGTGACTTTTTTAGCCAGAATATGTCGTCACTGGTGATGCCGTGTTCCATCGCTCCCGGGATCTGGAATAAGAGTTAAAGCTTTGAACAGAACTAATAAGCTATAAATCGACTATGGACAGATCTATCAATAATGTTCAACAAAACAAACAAGGAAAGAGGGTGTGTTAAGGTTGGTATGTGTACTACAACCAGTATAAAGCATGCAAACAGTATTATAATAAATCTCCACTTCAGTGGTTTTAGATTCTCTGTCGCTGTAGGTTGTCATTTTCTCATTTGTCTACAAACACACACTGGCAGACAAAGACAAAAATATCCTGGGGGTGAATGATGAAAACAGTGATACTTACATTTGTGGGGTACTTCGGCCGTCCACCCGTAGCAATCACAATATTCTTGGCAGTCAGGATCGTCTGTATGAGAGGGAGGAAAATTTTGAAGTAACAGGCGTTGTTCATATCCTTCAAAAAACAAGGAAATGTCAAATGAAAGCAAGTGGTCTCCACAGTATTCTGCATTAAGGTGATGATGGAAACACTTTAAAACCATTGAAACAAGTAACACTGCTATCAGTAGGAATGGGGGCATGCATAAGACTTTGCACTTTAATGACTTTGATTTAATAAGAAGCAGAAAGAAACATGAAACTCATCTAAATGCAGATATTTAAATTTATTAAAAGGAAAAGAATAGTAAAAATAGAAAGTGCAAGCAAAATCAAAACTGTAAAAATATAAAAAATTGTAAAATATGTATAAAAACATCCTCTGTATGCAAACAAAGGATGCAAAAAGATTTCACTTGCAAAAAATGCAAGTAAAAATCAGCTACATAAAACAATGTAAAACATGTTTTAAGAAGGCATTCATAACATTTTTAAACTGATTTGCAATTATCAATTTGACTTCCTGGATGTATAAATAATTGCCCACCTCTTTCCCTGCTTTGGTTAGTCCTTTGACGGTGTGTTCATCCACCAGGCTTCCTTTGATGTTCAGATATTTCACCTTCCTGCAAAGCAGAAGATAAACAGCCGGTTGCTGCTGGCGAAGCATTACCCCACTGTCATTCCCTCTCCCTCTGATTATTAGCTACTAATTCCTACTGTTCACATCACTGCACACTACATCTTTTAATCAGAAAAAAAATATATTGAAAAAAATTATGAAAGAAGAAGTTACCAATAAAACCATTACAGGGCTGAACAACAGAAGAGGTTCTGTAAGTTACTATATTCTCTTTTGCCACAAAGAGGACGGGGGATGTACAGTAGATTCAATGCTACATATCTCTTTATGGATCAGTGTCATACATACTGAGTATATGCTTTGACAGCAGTTTCTATGGACACTTTAATTGTATAATTAAGAAATCAAGCTGACCAAAGCCTCGGTTCCCATTCAAGAAGTAAACTACTGACATTTTGCAGCCGCCTTTCAAGTCTACAGAGGGTGAGGCTGAGTGAACTGAGCCAACAGAGATTGCATTTTTATCATAAAAATGTGTATTAGCTATTTTATTTATAACTCATTCCTTCTTGTTTTCAATTAATGAACTCAAATTTGAAATGACAACTAAACCAAAAGGGAGCCACAGTGTGTAAAATATATATACAGCATTAGAGAGTGAGTTATTGCCATATACATAACACTGGACTGGAAAATGGAAGTTAAATTCAGTAATAATCATTTTTTATATTAACATACAGTATTTCATTCAATTTAAACTGTACATTTTAATTTTTGTTTTTAATTAATTTAAGAATATCTTCTTAGTATAAGCTCAGTATGAGAAAGACATTTTAATTTAAGCAATATACAGACAGTCTTTGTTGACATACTGTATCTGTACTCACAACTGCCATTTTTAAATATTCACCTGCTCAGTACCACTCACACCAAGTTTATTGCTTAATTATTACTGATTAAAAGTAGGACATTCATTTAACATCCGTTCTCATTTATTAGTATGTTTGTAATTAATAGGCTGAAAGCTCACTTGGTTTATTGTTCATTAAAATCAAATTAAATCGTATCAGGATCATTACTAATATGCTGAAGCAAAAGGATCTCATTCAATTCATATTATTGCAGGTGAAGCTCGGGTACATTCACATTGAGGTTAACACCTGTTTGCCCTCCAGCCAGCTACTCAATCAACATGTGGTCGCTGACTATCAATCCTTCAGCTGTGTGTACCAACGGAAAGGTACAGCCTTCAGCAACTCATGCCATAAAAATGAGCAAAAAGTTAAAAAAAAACAGACATCAGAGTAAATAATGTAAGATTATTTTACAGAAATTTCAGCTTTTGCCATAAGTCGAACATACACAGCACTAGAGATTGACTTAAGAAGCCAGATTGATATTTTTACTCCTGGTAGGTGGTAAGAGCCAGTGAAAAAAACAGTATCATGGGACATTATAAATCCCTACAGTAACTTCTTAATGTCAGATGAACCAACCCTCAAATTAAATGGGAGGAGTAACTCCCTAATTCCTACTTATTTTACTGTCTTTAAATTGATTATCAAATGAAAGATGATGTCACTTACTTGTCCTGGAGCTGAACTCGGTGACCCCAGTTGAGAGATCGGACGTGGTTTTGAACAGCCTCTGCCATGGTGGCCCTGGAAAACACACAAGAGGTAATACTATGAACCACGGCTGTAAATAATGACTATTTTCATTATCGATTTATCTGTTGATTATTTTCTCTATTCACTGATTAATCGTTTGGTCTATAAAACATCTGAAAACAGTGAAAAATTACCATCACAATTTCCTATAGCCCAATGTAACATCTTGAAATGCTTTGTTTTGCCTGACCAACAGTCAAAACCCTGCAAATTTTCCATTTACTATAACGGAAAACTCAAAAATGCAGCAGATTCTTATGTTTGAGTGCATTCAAAAACCTGGAACCAAACATTTGGCATTTTCAGCTTAAACATTTCTTAAACATTTATCATAACTGTTGTTGATTAATTTTCTGTCAATAGACTAATTGTAGCAGCTCTAGTATAAACAGACCAGACCACTGCAATTCTGAACTGACATGACACAGCAGAAAAGATGTTTACTGTGGGTTTGTTGGCTCACATGCATAGTTGAATGAGGGGAACCAAAAAAACAACGAAGCCCAAACAATAGCTGTTAGGCCATCAAATAAAAAAAGATGGTGAGCTGTCTCATATTCCCTTATGGACTGTGTAGAAAAGATCATCTAAAGGTTATGAATGAAATGAGCAAGGTGAACAGAGTGAACAATTAAAGCACTATGTGTACCTTTGGGAGAAATGAATCATATCATTCCCATTCAGAATTAATGTTCTAACCTCAAGTAATGTCTTTTGTTCTATTGCAGTTATGTCACTAGATGGTGCTGTTGAGCCACTCATTTTCAATGTTGACAGCGTCTCAGCATGAGTATCACTTCTCCTTTAAGTTGATGAGCCACTGTCGTACAATATTGGACTTGGTTTAGACCTACCAGTCATGGCAGATTGGCCCTGAGATCTGCCAGCCATACTTCTTAGCATCTTTGACTGCAGCGCCAAGTAGAGCAGCCTGATGCATGAGCTTCTTAGGAATGCAGCCAACATTAACACACGTGCCACCAATACCCCACTTGGTGCCTGTTTGGAAAAGAATTTCTCACATACTTTACGATGGTGTCTTTGAATCTCAATTCCATGTTATGTTGAGTGGAAATTTGTTTTTGTAATTTTGTAACTGACAACACAGAAAATGTATCTTACCTTTAACAGATGGCTCCACATAATCTAAAACAGCAACTTTCTGTCCCAACTGTGCAGCTGTAAACCACAAATATATATCATCAGGTTATTATTAGATAGAAATCACTGTGCAAAGCATAGAGGAACATTAAGCACAGGCATTTGAAAAGATCTCACCTTCTTTGGAACAGGCAAGCCCTCCTGACCCACCGCCAATAACCACCAGGTCATAGTCATACTTCCCTGCCACATATAAAGTTGTTAAGATAGAGTTAGATAGCTTAAAATGTCATAAGGAAACCACACTTAAAGGGAAAATTCACAGTGAATACGATGATTTTTTAAAACTATTAAAACAATTATTTTTTTAAATTGGTGCCCTATGACTAGAGCAAACTGAGAAAAAGGCTGTAGATTGCCCACACTGCTCTTAAGGGAGAAACCTACAACAACCAGAATGCACTGCACACATCCCTTCCAATCAGACTGACTGACTCTACTGACATTGTGTTTATGGCCAGCAGAGCAGCCGTTAAGCAAGCCGTGTTATATCTCTTTACTGAGTCTTATTTTCATTTACAAAATGTTTTTCCTCATTGAGTCTGGATATATTGTACCGGTGTGCAAACTTACTGAGCTGCACGGGTGCACACAAGCCAGAGCTGATGATGGACAGTAAAAACATCTCTGAGTCTGCCGTCTCCATTTGAGCTTGTTTTGGGAAACAATCATGGATGCAACCAAAAACTTTCTTTTACCTATACTTGACGACAAGGAGCTGGACCCTGGATTGTGCTCAAGCTGGATGCAGGCGCAAAAGTTAACTTCCAGGTAACTTAAACATGCAATGTTTAGAATTTAGTGGCATCTTGTGGAACAGACTTGGCAGAAATGGAATATAATATTTATAAGTGTGTTTTAATTAGTGTATAATCACCTGAAAATAAGAATTGTTGTGTTTTCTTTACCTTAGAATGAGCCCTTTATATCTACATAGGGAGCAGGTCCTCTTTCACGGAGCCCACCATGTTGCACCACCATGTTTCTACAGTAGCCCAGAATGGACAAACCAATGATGGGTATTCAGTTTGTACCAATCTGCAACCTCAAAGCCAGATGCCACTAAATCCTACACACTGCACCTTTAACACAGTCATTGTTCACTGTTCTGTATTCAGAGTTAAAGTCCGATATAATATTCTGTCAGAAAACTAAGTCAGGAGTTTTCAGTCTGTGTCCATTCTCTCTCACGACCCTCATCGGTCACTAGTCGATGCTGCAAAGCTACCCCCGCTGCAGCGCCTATCTTTCAGCTGCAGCTGTAACGTAGTTCCAGGGGTCCCTTCCTCTTCCACACTGTTATCTGATTCCACAGCGCAATATTCGGCCTTGTAACATGAAACTAGTGTTCTTCCAAATATGCTGATATTTAAAGTATTTAGTAGTACGATGTTTTAGTGTCTACTTCTCCCTATTGCTGGTGTTATATGGTAGACGTAGTGTTTCGGGAGATCCACATTTGACAGTCCTTAAAGGCACCACTACAGAAAATGACGAAACATAGTTGTAGTCTGAGGAAGATCTCCTCAGTCCAGCGGACTTTTGCTGGCAAATGAGCAGGGAGCTCTGGGTGCAGGCAACATGGAGGGAAGTTAAACTTTGTTCATTTGCATATACTACCCACATTGTAATGATACAATAATGGTCGAAAATTGGCTAATTTCCCTTTAAAGGATACGTTCACAATTTCTCAAGTGTATCTTAAAACAACAGTCAGGTGTCCATAAGAACAGTGAGAGAGGTTTTCCTCGCTGTAATCATTCCTCCTGTTCATACTGGCTGTTAAAAGATCCCCTTCAAATGCACTTTCAATGTCATTGATAGGAGCCAAAAATCTGCAGTGTGTCCACACAGTCATTTTGTGATGAAAATGCATTTAAAAGTTGATGTGATGCTTACATGAGGCTTCAGCAGTCTGAGTTAGTCATATCAAGTGGATATCTGCTACATTTACAGTCTTTTTAGCATCGAATCGCCTCTTTGTGTTTCCCTGTTGAGCTGCGGTGGAAGTATAGTAACAAAAAGAGGGACTTTGACACTAAAAAGGCTGTGACATTGAAAGATATCTATTTGATTTGACTCATTTGGACGACTGAAGCTTCATATTAGCTTCAGATAAACTTTTAAATCCATTTTTGCACAGTTGGAGGACTGTGGATTTTGTCCCCCATCACTTACATTGTAAGTGCATTATGAAGGAATATGCTAATGGTCAGTATGAACAGAAGGAATGATTGTGGCGAGAAAAAAACTATTTTAATGTTCATGTTCATTTGGACACCTGCCTGTTGTTTCAAGAGAGACTTAAAAAAAACTGTGAACCTGTCCTTTAACATCATTCAAACGCTTGGCTCATTCATTTGGATTTACTTTTGTGATGTGACGCAGTAACTTTCTCCACTCCCTCTCAATATACACCACAAGTCACTATATTTACACTAGCGTTTATTTAATCTTCACGTATCGGTTTTTGATGTTATTCCCGTCATTTTGCTCCTCTGACACAGACGACAGTTTATATAGGCTAGTTTAAACTAATTATAAATGTAGACATGGTTAGGCTACTTGTTTGTCATTTGAAATGGACCTCAGCATCCACAGTGCGTGGGGCACCATCGAGTAGTGCATCACTTAAGCAAAGAGCTTTAAAACAGCACATTTTTAAAATGAGTTTGGCTTAAATTAGCTTTCAATTCATTGCCTTGTACCTCAAATATAACTGTTTGACGACAGAAAATCCCCAAATTGTGGTAACGTTACGTCTGTTTCTCCAGGTGTGTAACTAGCTGTGCGCTGACAACACCTCCAACTGTTCACACAGGTCCGCTCCATGTTTCTATACAAGAACACAACGTCACGTTACCTGTCAGGTTTCTTGTCAAAACATGCAAACAATTAGTCCTTTTCCACCGGTGTCTGCCTCTGCAGAGGGCAGCCATGTTGTTATTATGAAAGGACCCCGGCTGGGTGTGGGGTGTGTTCAGAATTGCCTGAGAGAAATTAAAAAAAAATAATAAAAAAAAAATCAAACTGTCACTGGACTCACTGCTTAGACGGTGGTTAAACTTTGATAACAATAGCTGTATATTCTGTGATTAAGAAACAGAAACTACGGATTAGTCATTTTTCTTCTGTCTTTAAAGTAATACTTAGTGTGATATGTATGATTTCTCATATGGAATCACAATGGGGGATAAGAAAACTGAATTTCTGTTGAATACTTTATTTATTTTGGGTAATTTTATCCATAAATGTAAATAGAGAGAGAGAGAGAGAGAGAGAGAGAGAGAGAGAGAGAGAGAGAGAGAGAGAGAGAGAGAGAGAGAGATTTAACATTCACTGAGGTATATGAAAAAGAAAACAGCGAAAAAAAAACAGAAAAACCTATTGAACATTATTGATGCCTTAGAATTATTAGAAGAGACCTCTCAGCAATTTTATTCTATTTTATTTTCTTGTCTTTTGTTAGGTTATAATTCAGCTTACATTGTGTGCTCCATTTTCTAAGGAGCCAACTACTGGTGATGTATCACTTGCCATATATTGTTGTACAATTTCTACCTCCATAAAAAAAAAAAAAGATTCACAATTAAACTTATTCTATAGGCTATTCAATAAAATGTGTCTATAAATAATATATTGTTCATATTAAATCTAAAATAAATATAATTGGATACTCCTGAGATTAAATGCAAATTATGTACAGGTAACCTAATGCCTGTAGAACATACAGGCATTTCAATGGTCATGTGAAAAAAACACAAAAAACATGACCATGTATTTGTGTAAATGTGTAAAAAGATATTAGCTAATGTGGTTTTTGACATTTTTACTTGTCACACATAGTTGGAACTAATGACATTAATGACTGAATGTCTGTGTCACTTCAGGGCCATGGTGGCTCATTGTGAGACTTTTAAGGGGACATATTAATGGAATGGAGCCTTACTAGTAAAATGTATCAGTATTCCTTGAAAGTAACTAAATAATTTCGTGCAAAGAAAACAATGTAGCATTTCACTAAAAGTTTCACTCAATAGAAAAATGAGAACATCTATCATTTACTGTAGATTGTGGTAATTAAGTTTTGCTGTACAATACAAACATTTATAAATGTCAAAACAGGAAAGGCACAGGTGTAATTATTAATATTAATTAATATTGGTTACTAGTTCTAGAGCCCTGGTTACTGTCCATCCTGTCACTTAATGAAGCTGAGTCATTGTTAGGTTTTATCAGTTCCACCTGTGCTTCTTCTGCTATGATACATATAAATGTCTGTTTAAAAGGTGTAGCCTCGGCCTACATGGTACATTAACAGGGCTCACGCCATATTGTATTTATTTATATTCTCACTCACAATGTTCAAAAGATCTTATAACTCAAGTCTAGATTTGTTTTAAAAGAACATTTCCAACCACCTAAACAATCATAAACTTCCATAACATCAGGAAAGCTTAATGAAGAAGCTTTTGAAGACACTTTCCCATTTGTACTGTGTGACACTCATTCTTATATCACTGTCTCACATTTAATTTTAGAATCATCATGTCATAGTCATGTAGCTATACATTTTCCAGTGGTAAAAGTCTGTGATATTGTGTGTGGTAGATCCTATACTTCCTTCTCTCATGACTAAAAATAGTAGACTCAAAAGGCTGAGCTTATAAAACCTGACACCTGTGCAGGTTTTTGCTGCAGGAGCTTGATTGACACCCACAATGGCTCGAGTGTGGCTAACACAAGACATCCACATTCAACACATTTCATTTTCTTTGGTAGAAAGTAGTTCCATTTTGAACTGTCCACTGTGAGGTTTGTGATTTTTTTCTGAAGCTAAGAGCTCCATAAATAAAACCAAACTTTGAAATTTAGGTGAAATTTAACTGCCCCTTTAAAATTTTGTAATGAGCATTGTAGCCTCTAAGGGACGTTATCATGTCTTTAGACTTTGAGTCATGCTGGACATTTATAACATAATATGAAATAAGACACAGAGTCAAGCAACAGCTTCTTTCCAGGCATGGTTTATTGAAAACACACCAAATTTATACTCTACAAACCAGTATTTTTCCGTTATGTTTAACAAGCGTAATATTTGCCTCTGGGTATTAGTAAAATTAACATAATACATTCTGTCACTGTGGCATCGCTTCTGCTCGCTACGAAAGCATTAACAACTTTACTCCTCTAGGAAATCAAAACCCATTTTCGAATGACTATCTTTTTTAAAAGTTTATAATACAATGTAATACAAGGCAGAAACCCACCAACAGTCTTAACTACTTGGGGTTGGGGGAAGTTGGGGGGTGGTGGTGGTGGTGGGGGGTTGGAGAGGAAGGGTGTAGGTGAATGAATGAGTGAGTTGAGTGGATGTAAAAAGGGAGGGAGGTTGACACAGGAGGAGAGGGGAGGAGGTGAACAGACGGGATGGAGAGATGACAGTTGAAGGGGAGGAATAAAGTTATATAAAACACACTTATCTTTATCTACCATGGAAAAGGTTAAGGCACATGATAGGTACAAACACATCTGCTACTGAGTAGTACAGTTACTTAATTTTGACTGTCTTGAATCAGTTATATCTACAGGTAGGTTCGTTCGATTGGATGTGTGTCCGTGTCCTGCATTTATTTTACAGCACAGTTACTTGGCTCTTTATTTTGTAAATGTACAATGTGCCGTACATCCACAAAACCAAAAAACCCATTTTTTTGAATGCATGTAAATACAACTCCAGATCCTTTGGTTGTGGTACTGCGGAGCGCAGTCAGGAATAGACAGTCATGTGGTTATTTGTTGCGAGGGTTCAGTATAGTCCAATGAAAGCACACACTTCTGAGGATACACAAAAGGGATGCTGGGTATTATTATAACTTTTTAACCTCTGGAATTAAAATTTATACAGTAAGTTGTTTTTTTTTTGTAGTTTATTGATTTTTACCACAACGTACATCTTTGTAAACACTGTGTAAAATATGCAAGCTTTATAAAGTCACGTCACAAAGAAAAGTCAGACTTCAATGCAGGCACATGCCGTTCACCTAGATGACGCATGAGTGACACCAATTTGGATTGGATTTCCATCTCTTAATTGAGCTGATTCACGAGACCGACTGAGACTGTACACATTACCACTGAAATTCATGTGCGGTCTCACCAAGCAAGAGAAAAATGGCAATATGATTCTGCATCTCTCTGCTTTTCTACATCTCTTCTGCTCGCCCTAAAACGTTGTAAAAATATATACTATATGATCATACTTGATGTTTTGTTTTTGTACAGTGTGATGCAACTCTTTGATTCTTCCTGGAACCACATCACATCTACATGTCCACCTGCACTCTCTTCCTGCACGTGAATGAATTAGTTAATATCCAAATGACACCACAAAAAACTGGCACTTGGAAAGAATATAATATGAACATTTGTACACTTTTTCTTCATGCTCATGACAGGATATTTCTCTTTAAGATGCACCGGTGAAGGAGGGTTCGGGGTTGTCCGTAGCTTAGTCTGAATGCAGCGGGAAGATAAATGAAGGGACTTTTGTTAACACCGTCATCTCTTGTCTATCCCCTTACCTCTGTCTCGTCCCCTGACCCCTCCAGAGTCTCTATTTCCAAGATGCAGGGGCTGTGGGACAACATGTATCCATCGCCTTTAGAAAGAACACTGCAGATAAACTTTTTTTTCTGTAACTTTTTTTTTGACAATACAAAATATAAATAGGTGATCGTCGGCGTAACTCGACAATATTTGACATACATTTAAGTTACGTGGTTATTTCTTGCTTACAAACATGGTGAGCCTTTATCAAATGAGATGTGCTTTCCAAACAATGTGATATTAATATACAACTAAGAAGTTGGTAATTTTTTGTTTGTTTTTTTTTCTCCTTCATTTTTTTTCCATTTTTTTCCTTTTGACCCTAATATACACTTATATAAAACCCAACAAAAATAAAAAATGCTTTTAGATCTATCCTTTCATCAAGAGAACAATCCTCTGCCTCTCTTTTTCTCAAAAACACAAATCATTTATAAACAAAATGCCTTGTATCCTCTTTAATACACATCATTGACAAAGAGCAACCAACCAGGAACCGCGTCGCTACGCAACCTGAGTGGTTACACATGTAACCACAGCTCTGTGAGCGGGGTCAACATGCCCCTTGGCTCATACAGCAGCATGTTGACCATGATGAAACAGCGATACAGTGTGAACACAAACTGTTACTCCATCAGATGTACACACCATGTCACTTTCCTTTCTCCAGACCACAACTTGCAGACTCCTCGCTTTATAAAATGGACATCAATCACCTGTTAACCACTTTTGATTTCAAAGCATCTCAGTGCAGTTTTTTTTTTTTTTTTTGTTTAAACACAGTGAACCAAATGGATTGTAAGTTCATGAGAGCATACTGCTGGGAGTGTGTGTTTATCCACTATGCTACAGCTCTTCTCTTCTTTTCTCTTCTCAGGCTCGGTTTCTCCACTTTTACTTTCCTTTTCTCGTGTCCATCGCACCAAACTGAAAACCAACATTCAGTGACCTTCAAACACACCAGTCCAAACCTGTTCACATCAAAAATACCAAAGCTTGACAACAAACTGAAAGTCAAATTCAACCAAAAGCCCACAGAATTTGAGTCTTCCAGATGTGAAAACTGAAAAAGTCAATTTGTCATTTCTTCTGGCACAGGTTTCCTTCCAACACACGTTCCTTTTCCATTCACTTCCTCCTCCCTTCGCACGTCCATTTCTTCACCAGCACCGGCCTCTGTCCGTTTCTTGTCACTGGTAGAGCTCAACAAGAGTCAACACTGTAAAATTCACATGGTTGTCCAGTGGGAATGTAGATATGAGAAAGTAGTGGGAGTAGTCACTTTTTATATTTTTTTGTTTTTTTGGTTTTTTTTCTGAAAAGCATGAGAGTGCTGGCTGCTGCTGGGTAGTCGCTGCTGTGAGTATTTTTTTTAAATCCTCTTTTCTGTACAAAGTCCAACTCCAAAGATGAGCTCCATGTGAAATGGCAGTGGTGATATGAGAGATCCTCCTCTAGCTGGGATGTTGCACTGTTGTTATATTAAGCCTGCAGCGTGCGGAAAACAGAAAAACAATATCAGACAAACCATGTACTGAGTCTGAAAAAACAATAAATGAAGAGTTTCAGTAAATGCTAAATCATCACAAACAGTGACTTAATGGAAGTTCAACATTTTGGGAAATGTGCTTTATTGCTTTCTTGCTGAGAGAAGATCAATACCACTCTCATTGCTGTACGCTAAATATAAAACTTGCTAGAGCCCACACGCGATTAGCTTAGCTTAGCTTAGCTTGGCATAAAATCTGGAAGAAGGAGAAAACAGCAAGCCTGGCTCTCTTCAACTCACTGGCCTCACCGACAAAAGGTACAAGAATAACTTTCCGTAAAAAACACAACTTCTAGTTTATACATTTAGTAAGAAATGAACAAACGAGATATAACGTGTCAATTAGTGCGCTTTAGAGGTGCTGGTAGCCATTTTCTATGGTACACTCGAGCTAGGCTAGTTGTTTCCCCTTGTTTCCAGTCTTATTTCTGAGCTAAACTAACAGTCTGGCTTTGTCATCATATTTAGCGTACAGACATGACACTGTTTCATCTAGCTCTTGGCAAGAAATTGAATACACATATTTCCTATAGTGTTGAACTATTCCTTTTAATATTACATGGTGATTTAAAGGATAAGGCTAGTGTCATTCTGTACTTTTGTTTTTGTCAACAAATTCAACGAAAGGACCAAAACCAACAATGAGTTAGTCCATCTGTCAATACTTTCTGACTGCCTCATAGCACTCAGCCCCAAGCCCATTTTTTACTACTGAAAACATAATGCGTCACAAATATATATTTTCAATTTATTTTAGAAAAACTAATTAATTTCCTTTAACAGCTGGGCACTGTAGCTTTTAGTGCATTAGTGCATTTGTTGTGGACTATTTTCAGCTGCAGATTAACACACCTTGGTATAAATGGAGTTTTATGGTACAGAGGAGGAAGAAGATATATCTGTCTTTGGCTCTACAGGCAATATTTGTTAGTAGGATTAATTCATTTTGGTCTTTTCATGGAATTCGTTGAGGATGAAAAAAAATAAAGAATATCAGCATCCTTTAAAATTTCATACACTTTTTTGCCATCATTTTTCCATCAATTGATGTGATTTTGAAATGAAACTCCAGTTTTGTTTTGATGTCAGACAGCAAGACAATCAGATGGCATTATCACAGTATACTTGACAAATCACAACAAATGCTTCAATCATGTCAGCTCATATGGCAAATGGAGGCAAGAGACAGAAAAACAGATGTTTAATGTGCTTGATGAAATCTTGGATATGCTAAATGAAGTGAAAATTACTTACCTGATGGCTCATTCTTACTATTACCTGTAACTTTTTATTGCTATCTGAAGTGGCAAAATTACGATGAATACCACAAATCATACCACTTTATCTCTCAAGAATTACCCAGTGATGTATTTCCGATGATAATGCAATGGATGTAGATGAGAGATATGAACACATGGCTACTAACAAAGATGACTGAAATAAGAAGATGATAATGAGGAAGACAGCAAGTTCTAACAAGAGGCCTCTGGCCAGCAGTGAGGAGGGGGCAGGAAGAGATAAAAATGCTGTTGATAGAATAATGACAATTACTGAAGCTCACCCAGATCAGCCTGCAGTCATGTAGTGGGCTTTGATGGAATTTAGTCAATCACAATTGCACCTAACAATCACCAATGTGAATAAAATATACACAAATTTGGGGATATTATTTATTAAGATTTTTTCCTTGTAACCTGCATGAAAATGTTTTGCTTTGATGCAGAGGATGTTCTAACAAAATAATATTTCTTATGGAGAAAAAACGTGTTTTGACAGAAAGCCATCATTCGATTTTAGTGGCTTCAGTTGTATTTCTATTCACTGAAACTGATAAAAAGCTTTCTGTTGAAATATATTTATTTCTCTTTTCTAAAAAAGACATTTTAGGAAGTCTCTGAACCACAAAGAGAAGCTGAATTTCAATTTTCTGTGACTTGCATGAAAAAACTACCATCTAAGTTATGTAAGGAGCCACTTAGTACGTCATTTATATCATGAATTTAAATAAGATAATATTCAAATCAACTACTTCAGACTTCAAAATGTATGTAAACAGAATTTGCACATATGATGCTTGAGTTGATAATGTGTGAATTTGTGCGTGCGCACATGTGTTGGTTCCCATCATCAACTCATCAACTGACATGAATTATTTATCTTTTTCTTTGACTCGAGCAACGGTGTGTACGACAAATGTAGACAGAGAAGAGATTCTGAGTGTGTCTCTATCTGTGTGCGTGTGCATATATTTTTCTTTTTCCCTACTGCTTTTCATTAAGGGATAACTGAGTCCCAGGAGGATCCATCTGGAGTGCAGACAAATGATTCCCCTTCATCATTTGCCACCAATTTCAGCAAAGGCTGTCAAGGGAAGCAGTGAGTGAAACTAGGCATACATTTCAATCAGACAGGTGGTGCTGAATTGTAAACAGAGACCCGAGCCTGTCTACTTTCTACATGTATTATAGAGGGGAGAAGTCACATTCTTATTTTCTTATTTTTACAATGGGGTGTTGATCACCCAGAGTGGCAAACTGGAATGTTGCAGTGGCAAAATAATTATGGGATTTAGTAAAGCAATGTTAGAAAATTAATCAAAATATAACACAAGGCATATTTAAATTAAATCCACCCTGAGATTTTCTTTCACGATTCAATCTTTTGTTTTTGGGTGTAGCTTCTTTCCCATAATCTCCAGATGTAGGTGTGCGCAACATTAAAGGAATAGTTCGACATTTTGGGAGATACTTACGATCTAGATGAGAAAATCGATACCACTTTCTTATTTGTTAGCTAAATATGAAGCTACAACCAGGAGACTGTTAACTTAGTTTAACATAAAGACTGGAAATAGTGGGAATCAGCTAGCTTAGCTGTTTCTGACGGTAGCAGCAGGTTGCAGTTTTGCTAGGTTTTATATACAGGACTACACTTCGGTTTTTGTGCAGTTTAAACAAACTGTTAACAAATTAATATAACTACAGACAGATATTACTGTTAATTAGTGATCTTTAGAGGCACTGGTACCCGGATTTAGTTACCTATTGAAAGGCTAGTTGTTTCCCACTGTTTCCTCTCCAGGTATATACTAAGCTAAGCTAGTTGGCTGCTGGCTGTGGCTTCATATTTATCTTAGGACATGAGAGTGGTATCGATCATCAAACTCTCCGTAAGATATCCCTTGAAATCCCACAAAAAATTTCAAACCTTTAGGAAAAAAAAATTAATTGAACTGCAAGTGAACTGCGTAAATATCCTTGTAAGTGACAAGATGACATGTCCAGCTGACTGTTCTGGTGCAGGGTGACAGCGGGTCTACATGATACAGTGTGAGGGTGAAAGGGAAACAGGCGGAAAAGATGAACAAAGAGGGAACGAAAAGGAGAAAGGATGCTACAATCCAACCCAAAGGTGAAGGTTGTTATTTCTGTGCTTTTACTTTCAGACCTACCATGCATGCATTTAGACCCAGGAGTCAACAGGCTGGGGCTTAACATCACAAGCGTCCACCAGACTGACCGCAGGCCTGTTACTCCTGATATAGTGTTTCCTATTTGTGTCATTCTGTGGCCACAGGAGGACGGGTTAAAGAAAAAACACAGCAAAACAAAAAGAGGTCAATACATTTCACAAATACGCTCACGCACACACACATACAGCACACATGCATCCAGGATCAGAGAAGCCAGTGTTAGTTCCCTGCCTTAAGGAAGCTTGGAAGGAAGTCAGAGTGATTACAAAACAGCATACCGAAACATGCAAATGAAAGAGGGAGAGAGCAGTTTCAACAGCCAAGTTGCATTCAAAGCGGGCAACACCTCTGGGAAGTACACGGCAGACTTAGAAGACAGCTTTGGAGTAACGCTAGAAAGCTTGTAGACTCTGAAGACAAACATGGCTGTTTGCTGTGATTACTCCTGTCTGTGGCTTAGGAGCTGGTGAAAGAATCTGCCCTTTAAAAATGTCACAGTATAACTCCAGCTCCAACCAGTTTAGTACTTAAACCTAAATATGATGAAGTGTAAGCGTCCAAAAATCAAAAAAAGAGCGGAAGCTCTTCAGAGGCGCAACACACTTTTTTTTCCAGCTCTGAATATAAGGGCAATTGTCGATTCCATTCTCATCACCATCAGTTGGAAAATTCAACAATGAAATTAAAAACCTTAAAGAGCAACTGAACACAAGCTGAAAATCTTGATTTTGCTGATCTCTAGTGATTTAAAGTCTGGCCATATTGCAATGATGTAGAAGTGTACTACATGGGTGCAGGTGCAACAGAGCACACTTCTGCAACACACTTAAAACTCAACTAGAGGGGGCAGTAAACCACTACTTCTCATCCTGGTATTACAGTAAGTTACCTTTTAAACAAAATTAAATAATTTTAATTTTAGTTTACAGTGAAAGCTAAATGTTACTACATTACAGACTTTAAGGACGGATGGGCATCCTTAGCTAGCTACTATATACTTTAGCTACAATCCCTCAGTTTCCTCTCTTTGATGTGTTCTGATGCACTGATAGATGAGACACAATAGAAAGAAAGACAAAGAACTGAAGACCCAGCTTTAAAGCGAGACCATGTATGTAACTTTCAAAAGTAGGAATAACACATTCTTCCTCTTATAAATGAAAAGTTGCAAATTGATAAGCAGTAAAGAAAAACAAAAAACAAAAAAACATAGCTTAATTCAACACATTCAGGGGTTCCTGCTGTACAGCTTTACTTTGTCTGG
The DNA here is from genome assembly GCF_914725855.1 of Thunnus albacares. Lineage (NCBI taxonomy): Eukaryota > Metazoa > Chordata > Actinopteri > Scombriformes > Scombridae > Thunnus > Thunnus albacares. The sequence continues at coordinate 9,327,152 of NC_058107.1, forward strand.
TGTGAGCAGTAGCTTATGATGGCTGATTTTAGCTAATGTTAGCAAACTTTTGATAGATATTGCTGTGTGTTGCTTGTGCTATTATTAAACTACATTTAGGTTTTACAATTATCTTGTAATTGGCAACAAAAGTTACATCTGCTTGCTTTAAGGTACTGAATCATACACTCTGCTTTATCAATTTAAATCAATAATGTCTGGACAGTACCATGAACAACTGCCTACCTAAGGAAACTAAAACATTGTTCTAATCCTGATAAGGAGCCAAACACCACATTACCACCAAGAGGTGGTAACTTGATTAACCAGCTCTTAAGAAGGGAGGCATTTTGGATTTATGAATTGAATACTATTGAACCATATGGACTTAATGAAACACAGGATTTGAGTTCTTTTCTGTGATATGAAAATGTTAACCATATGATACATAGTATTTGAGCTCTTTTCTGTGATATAAGTATGTTAACTTTATGAAACACGGGATTTGAGTTTTCGTTTGAGATACGTAAATATTAACTTGTATTTCTCTCCACAGGCTATTTGGACTCTTAGGGAGAGATGAGCCAGAGGGTCCCCTGGCACTCACCCTTCCCATTTAGTGACGTAGAGGGACAGCTGTAAGACCTGTAGTCCGTTCTGCTTAGGGAATTTTACCCATCCTATTCAGTCAGTTGTTTACGGGATGTAATGAAGTTTAATTATATTAAATGGTGTAATTCTGTCGTGTTTTTTGTAATGTCTATATTTTCATTTTCGTGCCCTTTGTAAAATGTTCACTTTGAGAAAATGAAGACTGTGCTAATTAGTCATGTGACTCAAATGTATTTATCACACCTGTGAGTACTCAGCAGTTGTACTGAGTGAACCCAAGGAAGCTACAGGCGAAATGCGTTGTTCGCTCTTAATAAAGTCACAGTAAAGTCATTACAGTGTGCGGTGGTTATTTTGATTTTCACCACAGTAATTGGATTATTATTTTCTCCAGACTTAATATCCCCCTGACTTCGCCTGCGAAAGATTTTTAAGAGTTATTTTAAACCTGTATGGAGAAGCAAATATATGACCATACACTTAAAGGGACTTTAACGGCCTATTTGTTGCATTCATTTGACAATCCCACAGGGTGAATCCATTCATCTAGCACTAAAGTAGATCAAAAAACAAAGTACAAAAAGTACTTGAGAGTCATCTGACACGTCAGGCATCCTCTGAAGCCATTATCCTGTGACTCCTCTCTGAGGCTCGATTACCAATCAGCTCACTAATAAACAAACTTTGGCTGTGGTGTGAAATGGCTGTATAATCAGCAGACAACCACTTGATAATGCAGCAGTTTGTTCATTGCCAAGGCAAGGGTCGTCTCCACGAGGAGCCATTGTTGGCGGTTCTTTTAATCAGTCTCAGATTAATTACTTCACAGACGCCAAAAGCTTCGACTCAATTAACTGGTGGCTCACAGATCTGAGGCTGTCCAGAAAGCTGAGCTGCGGCGGGCAACATTAACAGAGAGTGACAACTTCCAGCCTCTTTAAAGAATCGATAGGATTAAAAGCCTCTAATGACGACCACCTCAGAAAACATGAAGAGGGAGAGAGAGAGGGACACAGAGGGAGAGGACATGTGATAATATTTCAATGAGACATCATCATTTCATCTTCTATGCCCAAATCTCCCAGGAGTTCAGAAGAGGTCTGCCTGTACCTTTAATGGTTCCCGTTCTGTCAGGTCCACTGAGCTGTCGGCTGTCTTGTATTTGCAGTCCTTGTCCCTCTGGTCAATGGTGGAGTAACCATCTAATGAGGTCAGAGAACAGTGGTCAGCTCCATTGTCATTAAAAAAAAGCACTGACAAATGATTCATGGTGTTACTTTGATTGTGCTTCTTTAAACTTTCTGGCATGTATGTTATTTACCACCACAGTAGGTCCAAAACAAGCTAGATGTGTGTGTGTAGTGTTTGCAAGGTGTATTTGACCATGTCCTCATAAGTACCTTTGAAAATGCACTTACATACACTCACAAATTCCATTTTTAACTGTCCTAACTGGACAGAAATTCTCAATTTGACAAATACTTGGTCTTACATTTAGGACTTGAAGTAGACACATATTATCATCTTTCTTAAATTAGGAAATGACTCCTATCTCTGCTGATATTGATGAGAGCTCCAGAGGTGTCTAACCTGTTAGGAGTTGCCAGGTAGTCAGGCAGAAACAATGTGATCATTGGGGAAGCTTGATGACAGTGAGCCTTTGAAAACATTTAGTGATTTGTAATGCTCTGTTACAACCACCAGTTTCTACAGTAATAAATCAAACTTCACTCCTACGGCACCTCAGCTAATGCACATGACTCAAGGCTTCTCAGTGAGACTAAAAGTTTAAATTTTAGAACACAGTCATGTTCCCCTGGATGTCTCCTGCTCAGTGGTTAAAAGAATATCCACAAAACTATAGCTGACGAATGTTTTTTTTATTTTATTTAGTTATTCCAATTTACAGCAAGGACTATAAAATTTGAGATATTAATTATATAAAACTGAATATTGTTACAATATTTTTTTCATACAGTTGAACTGATAAATTTTATGTTGGTTTGGTCAAGTTTGTATTCGCAGTGCGACCACTTGGAGAGGCAGAGGCTGGATGTTTCAACCATTTATCGATGACTTTAAGCTAAAAATTCCATTCTTTTTTGCTATTTGTTTTGCTATTGGAACGATTTTTCCAATAGTATGAGCTGCTCTTTCAACTGTAATACCCATTACATTTAGCTATCTAGCTCTCTATCTTTAGCTGTATAATGTCAAATCTTAATATATATTTTCTCAAATTAGCTGAGATACTCCACTATCTTTCCTTGTACACCCTGGCAACTGCAGAAGTATAAAAGAAAGAAGAAAGTTGCACACTGTAGCTCCCTTTTCAATCAGATGCAGTTTAATTGGACATCCTCAAATGACGTTTCGAGCTACATGCTCCTCTTCAGACACTTCTTCTTTCTTTTGTACATTGTTTCTTTGGTCCAGCACCTGTTAAAAGGATGTGCATATCTACCACACTTTTTGAACTGCAGAAGTACGCCCCTGGGGTACAAGTACCCCTGGTGGTGAATCACTATTTTACTATGTTTATACATTTATTTTTTTATGCCACACAAGTGGGTGGCAATTGTTTACTTACAGCCTACTGTGGAAATGGAGAAATTGTAAATATTTTATGAGATTGAAGGTATTAGTTTTTTGGCATCATATTTTTGCATATATAGTGGGTAACATAGTTACCAACAAACCTAAGGCCTACAGCTTTCAGCTTTGACCCTTGTCTCATACTCCAAACCACAGGTGTTAGTAAAAGTACAACACGTCATGATTTCTACTTTGCGGCTCTGAATGTCATAAAACAGCGACATCAAACTCTGTTAGCTTAGCGTATTCCTTCTCCTTGCTGAAAGTCAGTGTAGGAAGCTTCTAAAAATAATAGTCTTAGTCTAAGGTCGGAGTATTTTTAGTAGCTTCACTTTCAGCATAATACCTAGGATGGATTCTGAGACGCTTGATAAATCCTGCCCTAGAGGCTTGGAGGAAAACCAGCTTGATATGGGGTATCTTTGGGTAGGAGGGTGAAAAACACTAGTATCTCTTAAAGAGTGGCTTCTTCAGGACACAAAATCCTATCCTATCTGTCGCCCACAAGAGTCACACAATTGTTGATTTCATGAATGCAAGAAAAACTGTTAAAGTTGCAGTAATGTATTTTAAACAACAGCAGGAATATTTACTTTGAAGGAGGCCCAGCAGAGGAAATCTGCTGTATGATATATTAAGTGTGTACTTATTGTACGGTAAGTAGGGAACCACCGACATCATTTGGTATTGAGCTTCTAATGAAGGCCCAGCTTTGTACAAACATCTTGTCAAGAGAGGGGTCTCGCATACAGCATCAAAGAGTGTCATGTCTGAAGCTCGGTCCAAAGCCATCATACTAAGATCAGAGTGTTCAGCGGTTTGAATTTTCAGAAGGAAAAAAAAAACATCTTGGCAACGGTTAAAGAACTAGTAGAAGAGATGTCGAATCAAAGAAGACACGATTGGACACTGGAGAGAGATTAGAGGAGAGCTAGCTCTTCTTTGGCTAAGGATAATCATGCAGTCTGGCTCTTACCTGGACCCAGCTCATCCATAGGTATCATATCACCACTGCCACATTTCCTGGTGCCTGAAAAGCATTCATATGCCATTTGTACAAAAGCGGCACACACACAAACTTGAGTCATTGAGCCAAAACGCTGCTGCTTTTCAGGGTAATGGTTCTCGGCCAGTGATTGAGTAATGCAAACTGAGAGTGGGCAGGCATGAGCGCCGTGATTCATGTGCATGTATGGACGCAAAAAAAAGGGGGGGGGGCACAAGGCCATAAATCAGGACATTAAATTGCTGCTATGCTATTGACTCCTCTGTCAAAGAGATGTTTGTTGTTGGGCCAATGTACTGCACAAGTCCCCCTTCCTCTCCCACAGATACTGAAGCTGTTGTAAAAAACCTTAATCCCTGTTTTTTGATTGTAGATACAGCTAAACACACTTACTTCATGTTGGAGGAATTTTCATTATCCCTGACATCAATTTAAAACCCGTGATGAAATTTAAAAAAAAAAAAATCAGCTTTTAAAAATACTTTAATTTCTTTCCAATCTGACTTTCTTTAAGGTTTTGGTTCAACAGCAGCAGTATGCTGTTCAAAGATCCATCTCCCTTTATATGTGTTTTTTTTGACCCCTTTGAATGTGGTTATTGCAACATATAACACACCACAGCTTCACCACGCAGGAGATGAGAGTAGTAATGTGGAAAGCATGGTGCTTCAGTATAGCCATGAAGAGGAACACACGTCCTCAGCAAAGTGAACACACACAACATACACATACACAGTGAACCAGATGCTGTTTTCAAGTAATCATTAGTATTTAGTTTAAACCTGCTTGGAGGACTATATGGTTGGGATAGCCATAACTTGTACTTTTACTAACTAAACTTTTTTATGCATCTTGCAGAGATAAGGGTTAGGGTTATATTCCTTATTTTTCTCATTGTCAACAAATCCCACAACAATACCCAAACCAACAATGCATTGATCCTACAGAGTCCGTCAACATAGACAAGAGCTTTCTTGGTTTTGATCTCTTCAGGGGATTTGTTCACAATAACAAAAACAAAGAATATCACCAGCCTTATGCTTTCAATTAGGCACTGGACCCCCATGTGCTCTTTGTTCCAATATGTTTGTTAGGCGGGATATTCTAACTCACAAATTCCAATAATAGTGACATTTAATTGTTCCTCACTTTGCCAATGACCCCTGTGGTACACCACACTCTCATCTAATCCCTCCCACTGGGTCCTCTAAACAGACGAAAACAGCAACGATCACAAACACACGCACGCCGACTGACCTTGGTTCTTCTCCATCAAGGGTAGAGTGGTGTCGTCATAGCCCGGCTTGCCGTTCTTGGTTGCTTTAGGAGTTGCCGTCACCGTGGGCTTTTATGAGAGAAGAGACAGATCGAGCAGCACGTGAATGCAGCACAACAAAACACAACCACGGACAAACTGAATTATTCTTCCCCTTCATGCTTTTTAGGATTTAGAAGGTAGTGATTCTCATCATTCTACAGCCTGACTCACAGTATCAAGACAAATGCATAGAACTTATGTGTAATTTAAGTCTCTGGAGATTTATATCTAATTATTTTCGATCTTGATGACTGGCTACGAATGCTACTAATACTTTTTGGCAAACAACTCCCACAGTGGGGCGTCTTACTGATGGTAGAGTGGTTCTTCTGAAAATGTTTTAAATATAAAATTTTTAAAAATTATCTGATATTATAAATATTGCAATAGTTTCAAGAGCAGGACTACTGTTCTGTACCTGGAAGTGGCTTTTGTTCCAGCCGTCCTTTGTCAAGGCGTTCCTCAGCTCCTTATAACTCCACACCGTCTGCAGCACGTGGGATGCCGCCTTCGTTTCTCGAGCTGATTGGCTGAGGGGGCCGCAAGAAGGAGGAAATATGAAATGAAATAACTATAGCAATTAAAGTCAGAAACATCATTTTACTCCCAAACAGTGACGACTGGGTGAGCTAGCACGTCGCTGCTGCAATCAATCTCTTTATTCAAAGACGTTTAGTCCCCTGAGTGGCTCCAGGGTCTAGTTTTTAATTCACAGCCAGGCGAGTGCACATTTCCTTTCATTAGCTAACTCAGAGCCACCAGTATTAATTACATGTGGGTGGGGGCCTCACTTCAAAGAAGTCTAATCTCAGGGGGGGCTGAGAGGAAACACAGCTATTTGGTCTGTGAATGAACTGTGTATATTCACTCACTATATATTGAAAAGTGCTATTGATCTTAAATTAAAAGTGTGGTGCAGACACACTTCATTTCAGAATGTTGTGGTAATATGAGACACCTCTTGAAATATCTGCCTCAATATCAGTTATTTTTCATTATCAGGTGGTTGAGTAGAACTCAAGCATTAGAGGAGCGACTGCTCACTTACTTGTGTAAGTACCAGCTTCAGAGGCACAAGTAACCCCCCCTCCCCAAAAATGTCCTCCAGTTCTAAAAGCCTGTTAATTAATGTGTGGTGGGTAGTGTTGTGTGTGTGTGGGCTTGGGCTTGTTAGAGTAGAGTATTGTGGTGGCCAAGCTTGGGCCATTAGAGACACATTATAATATCCTCCATGGATCATGATGCAAATTGCATTCAAGGTCATTCTGTAATTATTACATGTATAATGTCTCCATTATACACACAAACTTCTTGCAAAGTTTTACATAAATATAAACATACAGTATAGTTTCTGTTCAGCTCAGTGTCTGTAATACAGACTGTTTGATCTACAGTATTAAGACTGATGATAAAAACACACAAGCATGGAGCAGTTGCCTACAATTTAGTGGACACAGCAAATATTGGGTAAACCAAAAAGTCTTTAGGCAGCTTATTTTGTGATAACAAAAACAAACAATTCTGTAAGTGTTCTGTGTATTATTGCCGTCTGGGGTTGTCTGTGACTAAAAAGCAGCCTAGTGCAAAAGAAAAGCACAAATAAATGTACAACCATGATGTAATTCAATGAAGACAGTATGCTGGTTTAGGTACACTCAACCTAGAAACAGCTGCATTTTATTTATTGCAAAGCACCATTAATTGCATTCATAATACAGTGAGTAATGCATAAATAATGCCTTACCTGGTCCTGTTGATGGCGACCAGCTTCTCGATAGCCTGGGCCTGGATGAGGGAGCGGGCGTTTTCAGAGCTGTCGGTGACAATCTCATGGATGGTGTTGAGGATGGCGACCACAGTGTCCTCCTCCAGGTTCTTGGCTGGCCGCTGCTGACCGCTGGGTAGGTTACTGACCAAGTCCCGCATGGCGTAACTTCCTAAAAATGCAAACAAGTTGAAGAATGTTTAATTTTTTATATTATCCTGGTGATATTGCTGCTGGAATAACACAATTTTATTTGATCTTTTGGCCAAAAATGAGCAACTCACCCAAGGATCATTGATGAAAATGCCTTAACAAGTCATGATGTATGGTACTGACACTTCAGATATTGTGGGTTGAAATCATTTCACTTGTTTCTACCACTTTCAGTAAATTAAGACTTAATACCTTGAAACAGGACAGACAGCTCTAGTTACTGTGTCTTCATTCTATTCTACGCAATTCATGTTAAATTACTGTGGAAATAAGAAATTAGTAACCACAACCCAATAGCAAGATTTTATCAGGTGTCTTTCGACAAGTACTATTCTAAAACTTAATATTAAACTAAATAACTTATTAAAATGGATATGTGTTGCAATTTCTCTGCAAACAGCACATAAAGGACCAGTGTGTAAGATTTATTGGAAGAAATGGAATAAAATATTCATAAGTACGATTTAATGAGCGTATAATCACCTGAAAATAATAATGGTTGTGTTTTTGTTACCTTAGAGTGAGCCCTTTATATCTACATAGGGAGCGGGTCCTCCACGAGCCCACCATGTTGCACCACCATGTTTCTACAGTCGCTCAGAATGGAAAAAACAAAAAACTGGCTCTAGAGAGGGCCTTTCACGTTTTGCGGCCACCATAGGTTCTCCTACACACTTGGAAGAAGAGGGGTGGGGTGGGGTATTCAGTTGGTTGCAATCTGCAACCTCACTGCTACATGCCACTAAATCATACACACCGGTCCTTTAAGGTAATTTGATTTGAATTTATGTAGTATGAACATGAATGAAAAATTCTTATTTATGACTTTTTTTTGACCAAAGTTCAAAACCTGATATCAAGTTTAGTGACCAAGCAACATAAAATGTAATCTAATACACACCTGTAAGACTGATACAGTGTGTGAATGAAATCTAATGAAAAAGCAGTAAACTCACAAAAACTCTAAAATGTATTAAAGAAGCTACATACTGGCCAAAGAGCTTTGTTTGTAGCAGTGACTTTGCATAAACAATAACTGCATAGACTGTATTTGAGTCCACTTGAAACAAAAATGTTTTTTGATAAAACCTCTATAGTAAACCAGTGTGTGTGGTAGTGCTATTGGTTTGTACCAATCAGGTCCTTGTTGCGGCGGTCAATGGAGAGGTTGCGCAGGGCGATGGCCACAGCTCGGACCACCTTGTCAGAGTCGGAGCGCAGCAGCTCCACCAGGATGGGAAGACCTTTCTCCTTACGCACCGTGGCTCGGATGTAGTTGGACCACTAGAGGGCGGACAGAGGGCAGGGTGTGACTGCTCTTTATAATTTCAACCCTAAACCTCTGAGGTAGGCTGACTGAGCATGTGCTGTCAGCAACATCCTGTTTGACATTTATGCACACCTACAGATTAATACTTGGGAGCTGCCCAGTATGACCACACGTCTTTTCTTTTGACCACTGGGAAAGCTTTGGTGGAGAAGTCCAGGTCACCTCTGTGACACCAGTCAAGGGAGGTGGGGATATTTTTAATATTTGCCTTCATGGACATAGTCACATACAACTCATGCATTCACACACACCCAATCATTCACTCACTAACAGCTCAGCACTGCTCCTTAGGTCTGACTAATTCCAGAACATTACACAGTGGGGTTCTGAATGGACATGTGATATAATTTGTCTTAATTTAAACATCAGTAGATTTTACTTCTCATTTTTTTGTAACATGAAACATTAAGTTTGACATAAAAGGGTTTCTCTTCTAAGTACTAGTACCCCCAGAGATGTAATTAAACAGAGGACAAGCACAACTGAACCACCAGGTGGCAGTAGTAAGCCTTGAAAAACAGCTACATTCAGTGGTACTGAGCAGTGGCAAAGAATGAGGAGGATTTAACGAAAAAGCTCTGATATCCTCCCAAGGAGTGTGGACATGCTTTGTCCAGCTACCAGATGTGACAGTGTGATGGGTTAATGGCTCCACTGGTTCCTGAGCCCAGTCAAGCATTCTGATCATCTTCAACATGAGAAAAATACACCAAAGAAAAGAAGGATTTCTCCTCAAAATCCTCACCTTAGCTGAAAATCACTACTACTGAATTATTCAGAACAGTATGTTGTAATGTGGGACTCAGGGCTGGATGTTAACTTATGGAACTAAAAACAAAAAATCAAAAGTGCTCAGGTGGTTTTTGCACTCCAGCTAGAAGGGCCTGTTGCTGCTCACAAACTCAGAAGACTGAAGGATGTGTTTACAGTCTGACACATGGGTGTTAAGAGAAGCATTGCCATGATAATAATGCTGCTGTGGGCTGAACACAGCCAGCATGCTGAGTAACATAAGTGTATGCTCTTGCCCTAGGTGCTGCGAGGCAAACTGGCATCTGACAACTAGCTTTCCCTGTTGATTATTCACTGCTGCCTGCAAGCAAGACAGCCTCTCAGCAGCTCTGCAGCTGATTTTAATTGGAATAAATGTCCTGATTCTGGCTGTGGAGATTCTCATATCATCTATCATCAAAATCAAACATCCACCAGAGATGTGAGCGTGGTGTACATTAGTTATCTAACCCTTGTCTAATCATCTAATCTCTCCAGGAGGAAACGTAGGATCGATAAACGGACTGTGTCTACATAAAATTACTGGATTGCATTTATTTTACATATATCATTCAAATATCATTTTAAATTTCAATCAGTAAAACCTCAGACTTCTCTGTGCTATTTTGCTATTTATATACTTGAAATTTGACAGTACACTGCTCATCCCTTTTACTTTTAGTCCCCAAATATCCTGAGAATCAGTAAGATAAAGATTTTACTCTTTGAGCTACCTGCTACCTGTTTCATTTGTATCTGTGTTCTGGTGATTATTTCTGCTCACACAGTTGCTATATAGTTTGTAGATACAGTGATTCTAAGCACCTCTAGAGGCAGCTCTTCTTAACCTTTAAGCCCATATGACTACAGGTATTTTTGCTCAAGTCACAATCCAAGATACATGTGACTGTAAGGTCAATGACAATCATAGAAATTGCAAAAACATAATATACACACACACATAAAAAAAAATCTAAAAATAACACAGAACATAGTGTCTATGTGCTGCACCCTCCCCACCCTGGGACTCACAGTCCACTGTCCAGCGCTGAGGTTTTGTAGAGCCCCAGCAGCGGCCTCCAGGGTGTTGTAGTTCTGGCTCTCTGTCAGCAGAGATAGGTAGAGCCTCACAACTTCCGGCTGATACAGCAGCTCAAAGCCTGCAGGGAAATACACACACACACACACACACACACACACACACACACACAGTGGTAAGACCCCTGACAAGACAGACGGGCCAATTAGGCTGTGTGAAGGTACCGACAGCACAGTACTGAGGTTTATCTCAGACCATGGGGAGTGTTCTTTGGCATTGGGAAACAGGAGAGAAGCTTGGGTTTACCATAATACACAATAACTCAGCTAATATTAGACAACCTTGACAAATGCCACAACATTTTGATTGTAGAGGGGTTTTTTTTGCAAAGTTTCAGAGAGAATTAACACATTTCCACAATTCTACACACTGAAGTTTCACAACCGGCTGCAACACCTTTGATCAGTGATACTGGAACAGTGCCTGATATCTTTGCTCTTAGTGATACTAAAGCTTTATGATTGAAAATACTTCATTAACGAGGAGGACATGAGAAGGAGAAATTATTGATCCGACAGCCCTGGCCAAACCTAGAGTATTTGAGAGGGAGGTTTATCTCACTGGCACCTAACACATTCCAGCACAGTCAATCATTAGGCCTCCCCCTGATGGAAATGTAATTACATTGTCAGCTATTAGACAGTGCAGGCACAGGGAGAGACAGAGGCGTCGAATCACATCAAATCAAATGTATTCATCCTGGCTTTTTGTTAGTTTGCACAAACAGGTTCGTCACCAAGTGCTGGACAAGGGATTCAATTAAAAAGTGGAGGTTTTAGAGTGTGGATATTTCCTCTGTCAAGGTCATTCTGAGCTGTTTGCATCTGTGGAGGGAGTCATACATTTTTTATGGAGGGATACATCACACCGCAAGAGGGGAAGACATCTTCAGATTTCGATCGCTTGAGCAAAAACAATTCTTTACTATTTAGGTGATCCTGAAAACAACAACTACATACATGTTCAGGGTTTGTTTCAGTCAAATTTAAGATGTATTCATGTAAAACTAAAGATATTTCAGATGGAAAAATGGAAGAACGAAGCACTCAAGTTTAACATACACATAAGATCCATGATTGGATGTCACATTGCCAGGAGTGTGACGTTGCTGTTTAAACAGGGGGCACAATCTCCTAGTACACACTGCGGCTGAAACAGACTTGTGCAGTTTGGAGCTGTAGTTAGCTGATGCTTTGAAACTGGTGGCTAAAATCGTCTTTTACAGAAATACCATTTCACCAGCAGCTTCCTTCCTATCCTCTACAATAGCACAAAAGCAATTTCAAATTCGTCTTCTATCCCTGTAGGCTCAAATTAAAGAAAATAACCCACTGTTTTTTTCCCATGTCTTCTGAGGCATGTACTTCCAAGGTTCTATTTGAAAACCACTGTATTATGTGGGTAGGGATATGTAGTAACCCTATTTGATTGATGCACAAAGGCTCACAAGGCCCTTGGTACATTCTTTGAGAAAAAGAGAATCTTTCTGTAATACAAGCGTGACTCAGGTCAGGGTATAAAATCATGAATCAATGCCCCTAAGAATGCATCTTAAGGTAACAGCTCCTTTTTTATTGACATAGCCTACTTTTTTCAGCAGAGGGAAAGAAAACCGTGAGAAAGGAAAGAGTGTCATTTTTGAGTGGTACAACGGAAACACACAAACTGACATTTGTGCCTCTAAATCCACATCTCACACCCATAATTTGCAAAGAGCGGAAGCCTAGGCGCTCTCTTGGATTGCCAGATTCAGATACAGCAACATAGTTGTTAACACTCAAAAAGCAGGGTTCCCAACTCTGTGGTGCTTCCCCCCTGACATCATGCCAAGCTGGCTCCAGACTGTGTGTGGGAGGCGCTGCCAGGTTGGGGGGATGTTATTATAGGTGCTGCTGCAGAAATCTTGGACTTTTTTTCAAAGAAGCAGCAGAAGCAGGAGTCATCATGCAGAAGACCCTGGTTGTAACCACGTGCTAGAACATCAGTCATATCAACAGTCTTTCACGGGGGCTACGCAAGAGGGGGAAGTCTGCAAACCAGATACTCAGCAACATTCTGCATGCTCCTCATATTTCTGGGCCTACTGGGTGCACACTCAGCAAACTGGAGACCATTTTGCAGGCGGTCCTGTTGACAGACACTTCATCTCCAAGGCAGATTCTCTCTGCACAAAATGTCAGCCATGTTGAACCTTTGTTGCCAAGTTTGCCTGCACTCCAAGACTGTGCCTTTTATGACTGCATTTTTTTTTGTAATATAATCTGCAAATCCATCCATCCATCCATTTCTTCCATCTTGTAATTTCTGGGGTTTTGGTCTGGCAACCAACTGAAGCGACTTATGAAATTGGCATTTTACAAATGAAGGACTCGAGACAAAAAAAGACATGTACTGCTCAACAAGGGAGGATGAGAGTAGAGGGAAATTCACTGGGCCTTTAAAGTAATTCCTTTATCCTTTGTGGAATTTCTCACTGTTGAGCCAGAGAATATCTCTGCCAAAGCTCTCACTCAGTGTCCTTAGCTAGGGCTTAATGTCAGCACCAAGTGCTGTGGGTCTCTCCTAATAGCACTAGCCAGGTCGGGTTCTGTTGGCAACCGTACACTGTAGTGTTGTTCTTGTTGTCATCAGTCATCTCCTGCTAGCCTTTTGGCCTGCTAGTTGTCAGTTTGTTAGGCAGAATTACAATTCAGAGGGGGAGATGAGCTGTCAGTGTGACGTGACCTTGGCTTTGCTCAGGGCAACCCTATATTTCTATGACAGACTGCAAACATGATGAGATTACTTAAATACAGATGTATCCAGTGCTACTGTGTGGAGTATATGCAAGTGCACTTCTTTTTCAGTGGGAACAGAGCACTGAATTTACAGACTTTTCAAGTATCAGCAGTGCAGATATCTCATTGTATCCACATATATGGACCAGTCTCAGGCGTCAGGGGTGAAAGATGTATTTAGATCCTTTACTGAAGTAAAAGCAGACACACCACAATGCAAAAATATGTGATTACAATCGCAAGTCCTGTATTGAAAATGTTACCTAACTAAAAGGATGTAATGTACTTAAAAGGATGTGATGTACTTAAAGCTGATATAATCATTATTCTTGTATTAACAATAGATCAATTGATTACATGTAGTGTGAAATGGGTCGCTTGTAGCAACAAACCCACAGATAAATAATTGGGGTCCAAGTAGATTGCAAAAAATTGCAAAATTTCACATTTTTAGAGCAGGAGACCAGATGCAGATGACTTGAGAGATTAAAATGGTGAAAGAATTTTGACTCTAGGCCAAGCTGTTTTCGAGATAATTGCGATAATGTAAACTTGATTATTACAGCGTCACCTTGAGGTCAATGACTGTCATTATATGCGCCTGAGTAGTGGATGGAATTTGCAACCCATCTGCCAATTTTTGGTGGTTCTACATCTTACTGTTTTTGCTGCACAAACACTTTTAGCAGGGAAAAATTATAAGAAAAAAGATATTTTCATGGGGTCACAATAGGCAACCTTCGACTTAATATGACCTCAATATGCACTTGAAAACATACCACATGCATGACTTGCTACATTGTTGCCAAGTGGGACTTGCGCACCCAGGGATTCAAACCCTGGACCTTTGTAGACCTTCATAGTCAGCAACTTAACCCCTGGACTATCAGCTCTGCTGGTGAACATGTCATCTTTTGATTTCATGACCTCAAAGTTGGATACAACGGAAGTTTAAGGGACTTAATGCAGCTGAAGTTCAAATATTCACCAAAATTACAGATTTACAGATAAATAGCTGAAGGACTAATCACATGATTGTTATCAACAAAAAAATATTTGTGATATTTTCATGAAGTTTGCATGGCATGGTGCCAGGCTGAATTGGGACTGGTGTCCTTGCAGTTACAAGGCATGTGTTTAGACCACTAGACCATCAGGACAGCACAGCTGTCACTAACAGCAGTTGATGGTAAACATTAACTTAGTTCTGCATACGGTAAAGTACTGCACTGAAGTCAATGAGAGTGAATAACTTGGATGAATGAAGTGTGTGTGATGCATGGAATTAGCAACCCATCTGCCAATTTTGGTGACTTCTGGTCTTATGGTTTTTGCTGCAGGAACACTTTTAGCGGATAAAAATAAGAAGAAGAAGAAGAAAGAAAGAAAGAAGGAAAGAAAGAAAGGAGGACAGAAAGAAAAAGAAAGAAAGAAAGAAAGAAAGAGAGAAAGAAAAAGAAAGAAAAGAACAGATCTCCAGCAGTGAGATTCACTGCTTGAACCCCTAATTATCACCCCACTGCAGTTCCCCTTAGCTCTATGGAGCGCTTTAGCATCTTCCAGCTCATCAGTGTAATTTTGGGCCAATGTTAGTTCAAGTATCAAAAGCTAAAGCCCAGGTTGAACAGTCTCTGTCAGAGTTGTCTTATTATGTATTTTAATATTGTATTATAATTACTGATACATTAGTGTGTAAGCAGCATTTTAATATTGTTGCCGGTTAAGGTGGATATTCTGTATTTTACATTCTGTTCATGTTTTGTACATGAATATTGATTTGTAAAGTCACTAATAATGGTAGCGCTCAGATAAATGCATTTAGTAACACTTTACTTTATGTCCCCCTATTTAGCATTTACAGTATATAAACATTTAATAAATGGTTAATAACACACTGTTATGTAGTTATAAACAGATATAAAGACATGTTTAAGTGTTTATTAATGTATAGTTTTTGTCTTCTATGAAGACATATTATATATTATTACAACTGTTTTTTACTATATTGTCATTCATTATCTTTTTATATACCAGCCTCCACTTATGGGTGTCTACAAGAAGATTTATAGTTGTTGACAAATACATTGATCAACAGTGTCTGCTAACAACTACATTATAGTGTGTTATAAACAATTTAGTAACGGTTTATATACTTATTATAAATGATAAATAGGAGGACTTAAAATAAAGTGTACCAAGTAAAGGTTCTCATTCTGCCAGTGTCAGGCACATGTACACTAATGGTCTCCACCAACCACGTGTCATACACAAGTCAAAGATACAAAAATAAACTACAGTCTATAAATGAATACATAAAAGTGTAACAAGCATTAGTGCCAACTCCCAGTGAACTCAACCCAGCGTGTCTATTTCCCCTGCCTGTGTGTTGGCGTGGCAAACATCACACACACAACTGTGACCTCCTTATGAGATTCCTGCTGAGCTCTGCTTCACAACTTGCTGAGGGACACACACAAACATCCAGCTTTGCCTTTACACACACAAATACAAATGCACAAAGACGACGCAGGATGCTCAGGAGATCTACATTCATCCCTAAATGAGGTGAAAGGGGAGGAGCAGTGGGTTATTTTTCAAAGGAAAAGATGACGGTGACAACTCCACCGACTGAGACGAAGCTCAATTAGTGACCGGGCGCTGAAGAGAAGTGGCTTTGTGGCGCTGCGGTGCATGAAAACTGGGTTAGAAACAAAGTTAGGTTGAAGTGATTGAGTGATGCTTGGTACAAAGCTATAGCATTAATTTGGTTCAAGTATCTGCACTATTGGCTGCAATTAAAGCCAAGGTGTAGCGGTGTGACAGGATGGTAAATGATAAAGGATTAACTGATCAGTGAGGAAGGGATGCACGAACACACTCATACATGTATGTGAGCATTATGAAGACTCCTCTCTCGGACTCACATGAACACCTCACTGGCTCAATTCTCTCAGCCATCTTGCCTTCCTCTAGGATGGTTGGCTGCATTTGTGCAGCACTAGATACACACCTCTACAAACACCTCCATACACACACACACACACACACACACAGATCCACAAACACACCAAGCCCTGGCTCGGGCATGTCAAAAAGTGATGTTCATCGATCCAGTCTGCCTACAATGTGTACAAGGTCTCTTCCTGCTTCTACACAAGCTCCATTTATTTACTGCTCCATTTCTAGCACACTTACAGCACACAGCACTTCCATCGAATCAAGGGGACATGATGGCGTATCACTTTCTACAACTCATAGGGGAGTTTTACATTGCTGTGAAAGGACTGGAGAGAGATGGGGGAAGATACAGAGAGTGGCAGACAGAAAAACAGAAAACAAACAGCAGATCATAAAATAATCCCTCTTATCTGTCATCCTCAGTCAACTTTCTCTAACAGGTTTTTGCTCTGTAAGAGATCATTCTCCGTTGACAGGAATATTGTCATAACACATGGCCTCTGACCCTTGCATTCCTGACTTCTGGTTAACTGAAATGCTGTTGAGTAGTTGAAGGAGGGGCCTTTATGCTATAGTCTCATTGTTAAGTTTCTCCAGTTAACTGTCACAGGAAGACAGAAACATTGGAGACAGAGTAAGAAAAAGAGAAACAGAGCAGGGTTGACCACAGGGTCACATTCTCCCCCTTTGAAAAACTGCATAAATAAACGAGGCCATTCCAGTGGAGAAGCCTCAAGATGCTGAGTCTCCAGTCTCATTCCACATCTGAAACTCATGCACATTTAACCCCACCAGCAGCCTTTTTATGTGCAAGTGTTTTATGTAAGTACCTGCAGGCATATGGGAGAGTGCTAGAGTGATAATGAAGACTTGCGCAGGGCACAGCCACAGCGGGACGATGGCTAAAACTGCACATCATTAAAAGTAGTATGTCACCGGTGTAATAATGGTCGTGACTCTCTCAGCTTCATTAAAAACCAGAAGGTGAACAGTGAAGCCACGTAAACAAAACAAGTAAATTGGCAGGGTCTGCAGGAGCTTAAGAAATGCCTTCAACAGTTATGTCTGGCCATGAGTCATATTTTTTTGTTTATGCCGCCTGAAGGAGCACCAGATGTAGTTTAACACATCAGGACAAAGTAGATCGTGTCACTATTCCTGTGGACGAAGGATAATTTATAAGTGGACAAACCAAAATGTAATCTATCTGAAAATCCAGCCAAATCAGCTTATGTGTGTAATCTACATTGACTATTGTATAAGGGCATTCAGCGATTATAAAGGCAGTGTTTCCCCCATATTCACCGCCGCTGCAAAATTATGAGCGCCGCTGCTAAAATTTCAGACAATCATTAATATCAACGGGCTACTAATGATTTTCACTCATACACTGTGTGAGTACAAAAACTCTGCGTTATTGTGGATTTTTTTTAGTCATCCTCCCTCTCTTCATTCTTCAAAGGACATCTATGTGAAAGGTACGAGAGTAGCGTAACTCCGTTAAGGAATAAGGCAATGCGTGTATGTATGTGTGTGTGAATGTGCATGAGTTGTTGAGCGAGCGCAAAGGGTGAGCGGCAGAAACATGACGTGAAGGCGAGCGGAGCAGAGGAAAAGTTAAGCAGTAAGTTGTCAATCTGGCAGTAAATGTACAGTACAGACTACAGTTTGTCAGTTAATAAATGCTGCAGCTCCTCAAGACAAAGAAAATACTCATCTAGGGGGTTAGCCCCGAAGTTAGCAACAACGCGTTAGCTTAACTTGACTAGGCTCACTTAAGGTGGACTGACTTTAAAGGTGGACCGCAATTCTCATTGTCTCATTTAGTGTCAATGTCAGCCGCTCTTAAACAGAGAACGTCTCTTTCTTGAGTCCCGTCCCATCTGATTATTGGCTAGATGATTGGAATGAGAAATCAGAATTCCATTTTTATGCTGGAGATGCATCTTAGCGTCATGTGTGAATGACACTATGGCTACGAGATGCATGTTAATGCTGGGTATAAATCACAAAAAAGTAAACTTAATTGACTGTTGTCATTTCTGTTGTGGTGAACCACTGTGAAAATCTGCTTCTCCTCGCAGGTTACACTGAAAACAAACATTATTTTGCAAATACAATTTGACCCATGTATGATTCAGTTGATTTAAACCACGCAAGTGTCCTCAACCTAAGCCTGAGGGAGAACATGTGATGGAGGCTCGCATTCCCTTTCTATCCACAGCCCTCCCAACAGACTTGGAGCCCAGAGGAGCCAAAACAGAGTGCACTGCCAGGCTGTAAAGGCCGTTCACCCCCCAGTTACCCCTTCAGACAGACAGGGTCCAGGAGTCAAAGCTTCATTATCCCATTTCGCATCCAGTTTGGCCTTGCCGCAGATTGGCATCTCTATGGGCAGCCCCAGGGCACCACACATTAGCATACCCACACTGCAGTTGGCCTTAGTTTGTTGGATGTTGACAAAGGGAGGCAGAAGGTGGCAGTTGGCCCATCTCTTGGACAGTTACCCATCAGCTCTGGGCCACAAAGATGTCCTGATGCGATGGGGTGGTTGAGGGGAGGGGAGAGAGAGTTGGAGAAAGAGACACAGTGGACCAAAAGGAAAAGATGTCACTGAAGTCACAAGGGGAATATGCAGCACAGACCCCTCTACCCTTCTCTTCCTCCATCTTTGCCATTTCACTACAGGCGTCCTGCTCCAGCACTACCAAATGTTGGGTCCATGAAAGCTTGTTTCCTACCATTTAGCACAAAAGGGTCCTTTTCAGCAAGCGATTTCTGCAATGACAGGGTAGCACTTTCACTTTCCTGTGCTGATAGGCCAGCAAAGTCCCGCTGTGGGCTTTTAGAACCAGAAGGGACACATCAACACCGCTATCAAAAACATGCTGACAAATTGACACCAAATTGTCTGAAACATCCAAACACTCCCTTAACTTAGTCCATCAGAAATGCTCCATCTTTCCAAACTTTGGACAAAAACACAGAGCCAGTGGTCTTTCACTCTTGAGCCACAGTTGTATTAGATTTTCTGTGGCTCGCTCAAGAATGTGCCTCGCAGCTATCCGGCCTCTCAGGGGATCAACAGTGGTAATGCGCTGGTTGTTTGTCTCCAATGTTCCTCTTGCTAATGTAATAGTGTTCCAGGGCCTGAGGTGGAGGTGTTTATATTAGAATCTCTGTCAGGTGAAGTTATTATTCCCCTTCGGACAAAAAAACATATTGACAAGATATGTCACTTTTCAAATTGTGTTAAGTATGAAAAAATAACATGACAATTTGCCCCCATTCAACAAATGGCTTTCTCAGTTAATATTGCCTGCTGTTTAGACATAGGTGTGAGATAATACAGATGGCCTGTCTCAGCCACACGAGGCTCAGGTTTGTCTTGCTTGTTTCTGTTTGTGCTGCAATCAAGTGCTCCTGCTTTCATGTTTGGCACAGGCTAATGCTTCATGTCATGGCTCCAGGTGCTTTTAGTTGGACATAATAACAAAATGGACTGAGGGCAAAAAACACAGTTAAGTGCATCTCCCAAGTTGTATTTCCCACTGTGTTGGGATAGTTGTGTGTACTTAAATCTAAATTACAGTATGTGTGACAGCACTTAAATCCAGCTTTGCAACCAACCAACCACAATTGTGGAGGTATGTCACTATAGCCTATAAAAGTCAACATAACAAAGATAAGTGTGTTTGCTGCTGGCATGTTTTTCATAATTAGGACAACCTCTTACCCCTAATCACTGCATCATTGTTATGCTGTCTTCACATTATATGGGAGTTACCGTAATTACCTGTTTGCTACTTGAATATGACATGAAAACCATCCGTGTCAACATCCAAGTGGTAATTGCCAGTTGGGAAATTTTCCTGAAAGCTCAAAATGAAAAGAAAACACAAACAAACAGGGATGCCTCATGTCAGCCAAATGTAGGTGTTCAAGGTGATTAAACAGTAATTTAACATATAGTGCAATAATGAACATGCACATTATTTTTTAACCTTCATACAACCAACTCCTCTATTATACAACCGTTGCTTAGCATTACAAGTCATTGTTACAATTACTCTTGTTATTTGTAAGAATTATTAGTGTTTTGTTAAGAAATAATTTGTTGGCTAAGTAGTATTACTTTTGATACACCTATAGAGTATGTTTCTCTTTGTATTTTGTTGGTATTGCCAAAATGTCTGTTTTAGGTCCCAAACACTTGCAAGTAAGACTGTAAGACAGCTGGAATCTCCAGTAAAGAAAGACATACAAATCTCATTCAGCATTCTGTCTGAATGGGTAAATGCATGTAAGCCGACCCACCTTTGACCATGGTCTGCCCGGCTTTGGTGAGCTGGCATTGCTAATTTAATAAACTCCCTCAAGACGAAAGAGAGGGAGAAAGAAAAAAGCAAAAAAAAAAAAAAAAAAAGCCAGGGAAAAAGGGGGTTTGATGTAACTGTAATGCTCTGATTTATCGGAGCGTATGCAGCTATACTGCGGACTGGAGTCTCTGCTTATAGTGACAACTACAGATTAACCTGTCACATCTGCCACATATGAATAGGCGTAAGATTGGCAGCCACCATCTTGAGTTGTCTGATGATGTGAGCCCTCAAGTCATTAAAAGGGAATCTTTCCAATTATTACCTCGAATGATGTGGATGTCCCTGTCTTATGCTGGTCTCCAAGCGTAGCCATTAAGCTGATGGAGAAAATGCCAGGCCACTGCCCATCCTACATACTGTGCACACACACACGCACGAACACAGGTTTACTTAAGTCACTTTTGGGGTATTTACATAGACGTACATTAATTTCCTAAAGACTTATCCTAACCCTAACCATGACCACTACTTGCCTAACCCTAACCTTTACCCTAACCTTAAATTTAATCAACGTTAAAAATCAGCGTTTTACCAATTGGGGACACAGCTTTTGTCCCCAGTTGCACAAGCCGTCCCCAATTAACTGGTCTTAAGTCTGGTGTGTGTCCCTGAAGGTGACTTAAGTCATACTGACACACAAACAAGCACACACACATACACACGTGTCTGGACTCTGCTATTAAGCTGGCTGCAGATAGAGAACAGATACAGAGCAGCCTGCTTCTCTGCTGGGAACATTCATTTTCTCTCCCTCTTCCTTTCTTTTCCTCTCTCCTCTTTCCTTTCTTTTCACTTTCTCCCACCATCTTCCTCGCTTCAGTCTCATAACCATCCGTATCTCCCCCACAAACACAAAATGCAGCACACATTCCAAAATTGCTCTACCTATTGATGTAGACAATATGTTGAGATGAAAGAGTACACGATGGTAGTACTAGGGTTGCTATGGAAACTCCTCCCCACTGCCACTAACAAATCTGTTCAGTCCACGTTCATACCGAGACAGTTGGGCCAGCAAAACAAGAGGACCAAACTGCTTTTCTAACTGAGTATTACATAGCACTGGAACATGGTCATTCAGATTGACTTAAGTACAGTGAGTGAAAGCAGAAAGTTCTAGTGCCTGGCACAAGAGCACTCGAGGCTGCCACAATGTGCACTTTAGCTTTAAAAGGAGACCTTTCCCATCCTCACCTACAATCTCATAATTCCACAGCAACTGGCAAAAATACTAGCCTGTGGGCTGCAATTAGCGGCCAAGCCCCGCTTGTGCTCCCTTGTAAGTTTGTGTTTAACAGCAACAGCTCCCTCAGAGGCTCAAGTGCTTCAGAGTGGAGCGGCGTGTGTCTCTGTTTTCAAACGTATTAGGTGTGTATGTCTTTGTGTGTGTGTGTGTGTTTGTGAGAGTGGAGTGTGTTTCAGCATCACCTTGAGTGCTTGCTCTCTTTACCCAGGCAAGTCACGTCCTCACCCAGACGCAAATGAAACTAGAAACTCCAGCAACAGCGAGAGCCTGCCAGAGAGAAAGAGATAGAGAGGGAGAAATAGGTGGAGAGAGAAAGAGATAAAGATAAAGAGAGAGAGAGCAAGAGCGAGAGCCCACAGAGAAAAGCTGTGGGGGGGCGGTGGACAACGTTTCCCATTTCCTGTTTGGCAGCTCACCTGAGCCTGAAAGGCTGAAAAACAAGCTCAAGTTGTCAGGGCGGTGTCGTGCTTTCACCACAAATTCTAACTTAGCCGATTCTCAACATGCTACACATCCCTACGTCTGACAGGGATTTCACAGTGAAATGTGGGGGAGAGGGGAGAGGGGCGGAGGAGTAAGAGAGGGAGTGAGGAAGCGAGAAAGAGAGATGGGGGACAGAGGGAAAAAGAGTAGAGAGCATAAAGCTGGAGGAAAATGGAGAGGAAGAAAGGAGGAAAAAAGGTGACTAAGGAGTGGGGAGGGAAGGAACAATATAGAGTAAAGGGAGAAGGAGTAAAGGAGTGGGGGATGGATAGAGAGAAAGAGGGAATCGTGACTGAGTGGATTTGTGTGCTGGATGGGACAGCTGTTTGGTATATAGTCCACAGAAATGCATGGATCATGTCAGTTGGGGCAACAACAAGACAGTAATAAGGGAGGAAAAAGAGAAAAAGTAATCTACCATCTACCATAAGAACAACTGATGCACTGCAGCACAAGCTAAATGATGTACTCTGCAGTTTGGGGAGGGGGTTTTGGGGGTTGGGTGTCCAGCCTTCAGGAATAAGCCCAGATAATCCTGTGGACTGCTGCTCTGCTTGATATAGATATATAAGCGGGGTGGGGGGGTAGGCAGTGACTGGAACAGGGACTGAAGATAGAGGCCTGAGACTGAGGCAGATGTGGAGGAAGGGGGGGATGTGGGTTGACAGAGGCCTGGAACTGCAGCCTGGATGAGAAGAAGGAATAAGGCTTACACTAACCCACATAAACAGACTAGGTTTGGACTAACGTCTGTTATTTAATTTTAGGTTTGAAGCTGCTGGTACCTGCAGTCTATTTAAAAAAATCTGAACAGTGAACATTTTCATTACCAAAAAAAAGGTGCAGGTATTTGATGGTTTGTCTGATCAGCCGAATTATAAAACAGTAGATATTTGTGGTCAAATCAGAAATTGACTGTTTGGGGATGTTAACTAGAGCAATTAACTAGAGCATTTAAAGAGTTTGTAAGGTGGTGCATTTGATGTTATCAGAGTTTAAGGTAACGTCTATGGCTCTGTCCTTTTCTTTATTAGATTTGGGGAGGTTTAGACTCTAGCAACCCAAGCTAATGTTACCTGAGATAGCATTACCAGTTAGCTGTCCAAAAAGCCTATTTTTCTTTCAACATTTGAAAACATATTGTTTGAAAATACAAATTATGTAAGCTAGGCAACAAAACAGGTTTATGTTACACTATAGCTTTCCTTATCATAAATGATATTGCTTGTCATACTTTACTACTAACTAGGTCTACACTGCAATACAAGAACATTGTTTCTTTATCTCCATGTCTTCTACATGGATCATCATACAGTTACAGCCTTAGTCTTTCAGGTCGATATCATGCATGTTGCCATCTAGTGTATATATCATAGTATACATAGTTTTGTTTATAGTATGTACTTATAATATACGCTAAGATTCTAGTTTTTAAATGGGACAGTTTGAATCATTAAAAATAGAACCGGAGACACTGTTTTCAGCCAACTCATGGAGCTAACGTAACTTAATTAGCTAGCTAGATATGGCTGATCATATCTGACTTGGCAGAAATGGAATATAATATTATTAAGTATGTTTTAATGAGTGTGTAATAACCTGAAAATAAGAATCGTGTTTTTGTTACCTTAAAATGAGCCCTTTACATCTACAGAGGGAGCGGGTCCTCTACCACGAAGCCCACCATGTTGTACCGCCATGTTTCTACAGTAGCCCAGAACGGACAAACCAAACACTGGCTCTAGAGAAGGCCTTTCGCGTTTTTCACAATTTTTGCAGCCACCATAGGTTCAACTATACACTTAGAAGGGGAGGGTGACGGGAGGGGTATTCAGTTTGTTGCAATCTTAACTTCTCCACTAGATGCCACTAAATCCTACACACTGCACCTTTAACCTTTGATAGGATGGGATAAGACAGTGTGGCTGTGTGTCACAGTGGGGCTTCAGTGTTTTTCTTTGTCTTATTTCTTTGGTTTGTCTGTGGAGATCATCTTTGTTTTATTGTTCTACTTTTGTTTACTTTATTAGTCTAGCAGCTTTCACCTGTGTTCATTTGTTATTTTTCACCTGCTTGCTTTCTACCATATAGCCTCTACACAGCCATGGTACTGTACACACACCCACACAGGTGACACTTATTTTGCCTAATTAGACCTTGACTCAGTAAAGTGTGGTTAGTACAGACTGAATGACATTTCCCTGACTCTACTGTCAATTTAGTTGCACCATTAAGATTCTTATTAGCCCATGAAGAAGAGGTCTAATCAGTCAGAATAACTGTTAACCCCTGTGTAGCTGTCCAGGACCTGAGGTCATTCATTCTTTGCTAAGGTCATTTTACTAGCCCTTATTTCAGGTACATTTTGTTTTCTTTTTCAGATTAAAATTGTTTTCCAGCTCATATCCTTTCCACAAAACATTAAAGCATCTATATTTTCTGCCTCAGAGTGGCAGACCAAGCCACTGGTTTATAACTCTGAGTGCAACTGTAATCCAACAGCGATGGTGAAACAAATCTATGCCTGAAACAAACATGACAAATGGAAGAGGAGGTGTGGCATTTGCTGAATGCTGATTTACATGTTCCGAATCACTAAAAAAAAGGTGGGGGGGGGGCCTGCACTCCACCCAGCTGGCACACCAAAGCCTGAATAAGAAGCTCCTCTTTTCCAGCTACAGTCTGGAATCTAGAATGTATGATGACGGCTGTGATGGTGTTTGACAGAGGAGGGATTTCCTGTGTCTGGGTCAGCATCAGCACCCATCCCTCATTTAATGCTCCCTCCAGCCCCACCAATCCCTCCTTTGGAAAATGGCCTGCTGAAGTGTGATGGATACTCTGGATTAACTCTCGCCTTGGAGGATGACAGTCCACACTTTTTTTCTCCATACAAACACACACACACAAACACACACAGCAGATACAGTGGTCAATTTTCGCAGGTAATATTCTCTCTCTCTCTGCAACTCCCTGACAAACAACACCACCTCTAATAGCCACATAATACCACCCTCATGGTCAAGGGCACAGTGCACCGCCCGTTATGTGTGCAAGTGTGTGTGTGTGGGTGAGATTGAGTTAGTGTTACAGAGCATTTGTGCATGAATGAGCTTGTGTGTGAGTGACTGTTTGTATGCGCGCTTATAAGAGTCAAATGAAAGGCAGTGAGGATGAGATGAGTTGCTCTCACTGGCTAAAATGAACCCATCGTTAAATCAAACATACATTAAAATCCAAAATACTTGTGATTATAGAGCTGTCAAACAGATTGGCTGTGGCAACAAAAAGTGCCCTCTTCCCACTCCCTCCACTCACTTTCTTACACAAATAGACTCTTATATCTTTCTGTTTGGCATTTATTTTATATTTCTCCTACTCCTGCTCATCTCCTTCAGGGCTGTTGAAGTCACAGAAATATTGTAAGAGCACTGAGACCTTGGCCTTTCCACTCGCTTGCTTGCTTACTTGCTGGAGAGGAGTGCAGAAATTTAATGTCGCGTAGGAAAAAGGCGTCAGTTAAATCCCTAAAACGTAGGCTGATATACAACATGACTGATTTTATGCTCGGAGTGAAGGCTCAGTGGAGGAAAAATTTGATTGGACTCCTGCCCGTGCTGAACTTGTCTCTGCTTCATCTGACCCTCTCCTTCCATTGTATACAAGGACAGCAGTCCTTAGAGTGCATTTAGACGTTCCTGTTTACAACAGTCTAGTCTGTTTACAAGCAATATTTCATTTACTGTTTACCAGTAACAGGACAGTGGCAAATACTGAAGGGGGGCTTTCTTTCCCTCGCTAAGCCTGTGTTGTAGCTCTAGCGATGCCAGTCAGCTCGCCATTAATCTGCTTTTAATTAGATTAAAGCGTCTCTCGCAGCAACAGGAAGCAGCGCTCTTGTGCCTCAAACGGGGCCAAACAAAGCCTCCAACTGGCAAGTAAATCTCACTGCTCTCTCTCCTACTTCCCTGGAATCATTCTTGTCTCATAATTACCACTTTGCTCCAATTGCTCAGGTTTGAGGAGACGGGGGAGGCGAATGACATGGTTAATCATCTGAGGGGCCTGATGTTGCAGGCTACTGTAGATTCGCAGCACTTTCTAGAATCCCACAGAGCCTTGTAGGAGGGAAAACACTGATCGGGGGCACTGAGTTTTTTCGGGGTAAGGGAAGTTTAAAGAACTTGAGAAACAGTTGATCACTGCTGTGGGTGGAAGTGGTGTTAAATTTATGCACCACCACAGAGGAAGTGCTGGGAATTAGTGGCGCCCCACTATCCTTTGCTAAACACAGGTGGATAAATGCTGCCATGCATCAACACACACACACACACACACACACACTAATCTGCAAGGACTTCATTCCACTAATGATGTGTAGAGCAGCCACTCTTCATGAGACCTCCTAGGAATAGTATTATTTTGCAAACCTCTTTGTATTTCCAACAAAACACGAGGTGGTCCCACTTAAATAAACCTCTCATTCTACTCATTTGTTTTTTACTCTTCCTCGCCTTATTATCACTGCCAGTGTGAAACAGCTCATGAGGGCAGGGTTTGGAGTTGAAGGGGGGGGTTGCAGCATCTAAAATGTCAGCTGCAAGCCGCTGGCTATTCACATAATTAGTCCCTTTTCTCTGTTGTGCTTAGTTTTATAATCAACAACAAAGGAGGGCAAGTGAATGGCATGTGAGGAGTGTCCAGTTAGCTGTGGCCAGCTGAGCAGGCTAGGTGGACGGTGGCGGTCCCAACAGCTGGTGTGCCAGAGCAGGATTCAGTTTTAATCCCAGGTGAGGTGGGGAGGGTTGGTGTGGGGGGGCTAGACTGGAACATTTAGCATCTGGAGCAAGCTTTTAACATGCTGGCATACAGTATGAACACATGACAACATACTTTACAGACAATTATATGGACATATCTACAATTTTAACCAGTTAACCAGAAGTCCATAGCCAAACCGATCAGTTAGTCCTCATCTTATCTCTTGCTTAAGCAAAATATACTATTTGAAACTCTTCCAATAAAGCATAAGTCTTACCTTTGTGTGGCTAGACAAGTATGTTTTCAGGTGCGACCAGCAGGGGGAAAACACCCACAGCAGCTGCAGTTGTCTCTGCTAACTGCTGTGAACCGAGGCGGCTGTGGGTGTTTTCCCTCATCAGACACAAGCAGCACTGAAGAGCCTGCTCTAGCTGCACAAGAACATACCTTGACAAACCACACAAAGATGAGATTCATGCATTATTGAAGAATTTAGTTGAAAATGTTTTGCCACAATGCTATAGTTTGTGATGGGAAGCATTTGGGACTCCAATGCAGTGGATGAAAAAGTTCTTAACAGGCCAAGTGGACCTTACTCCAGTCCAGGTGACTCAGAGATGACTCATGTCAGTGATACTCTGGATGTTCTAATAGGGGCAAGACCTTGCAAGTGGCTGCTTCCACTAATTGCTTACTGATGCAGTGAAAATTAAGATCACCTACGCGGCTTGGGGACAGGCAAGCATTTAAACCATTTCAAGATATGGTAAGAATACATCTCAACAATTGGATTTAAATTAATCTTGAGCCCATATTGGCTGCATACTGTATCCTTTTTTTAAATATCTGAATAAAAACCAATCCAACCAAGATGCATGAAGTGTGAATGGGGTAATTAAAGTCCTTCAAACTTTTAGAAATGTAGTAAATTATTCCCAGTTGCCACATGGGGCACCAGCTTGCAAATGTGTTCCATGTAGCAACCTATTAGAAAATAGAAACAATAAACACAATTTGGATGGAAATGCCAGAGGAGCACTGTTTTGTATGATTTTCTGTACTTACACTTTTATTTTTATTCATCATGTATTTAAGCATGAGATCTCCAAAGATAGAATATCTCTTTTTTGTTTGCTTGTATCCCATTTAGCTTTGCCTCTTCAGCTGAAGGTTATGGCAAAAATGGAACAGAAATATAAAACCAATTAGTCACTCATCACACCTTGAGATTCACAGGCCTCTTTTTTTTAAGAGCAGGATAGTCTTCCCTCTGGATGTGATGGCATTCAGTATTAAGAACTGTAAAGGTGATGCAACACACCGTATATTTGCCATAAGGAAGGTGTAACACAGAGGGAAATGTAATGACTGAGCCAGCAGAGAGATGGAGAGTGATATAAGGTGCCAGACAGTCTGGATACAACCCTGTGTCAAGTGGATGCTATGTGTAAAGATAGCAGAGAAGCTGAGAGTGAGAAAGTAAGTGTGAATATGTGTGTGCTTGTGTGTCTGCGCAAGTGTTACATGTTTATATGAACGTTTTTTTTTTTTTGTTTGTGTGCATGGTTTGCATATGTGACATTCTATCTGTGTGTGCGTGAGGTAGCCATAATGTTTTGGGGTCTCATCTTGCTGTGAAATGTGACGGCAGGAAGTGAGAAAGAAGAGGTGGAGGAGGGATGCAACTGGAGCGACTGACTGGTGCATTTATTTTGAACAAAAGGGTAAGTGAAAGTGGCCAACAGGCTGACCGTAGCCAGCAAGAAGTCAGCAAGGCTGGGAGTCAGCATTCACTATCCGTGGTGTTAAATTCCACAGTGATGAAAACAGAAAGCGCCTACATGAGAACCCTTCTTGGAATTTGGGATGGAGAGTAAATTATTCATATTATTCTGCTTTAACTTGGAGTGTAAAGTAGACACAAAACAGGCCAAAACTTTCCCTTCCATTGGAATTGTGCTACTCTGAAGCAGACTTGGCAGCAGTTAATGACACAAAGATGATTTATCTTGAAAAATAGATCTGCTTGAGCATATTTGCTCACTGCGGCAAGACGTTCATCGTGCCTTTGGACAAGACGATTGCTTTTCTTGCTGCAGCTTCGGAGACACATGGAGATATTACAGGGAGGATTAGACGAATCAGATTCATGCCGCAGAGCCATTAAAGGAAGTATTTCTCCTCACATGTGCGGCGACGACAGCCGAGACAAACAATGAAAGTGTAGCTCCGTTTTCCTTAATTCAATTGAGGCTCTGACTCTTCAGACTTCAAGAGCTGAGATGCATCACAGACAGAGATGACTCCGATTGCAAAACAGTCAGTGTTCATTATACTACAAATGGAGATCTCCAGCGAGATGATATCAAAGAGGGTTATATATACAATACATAACAGCTCACGTTACTGCTGTTTGTCAATACTAAGACCTCTCCACGAATTAAACGCTCAGCTTGCAAGACAAAGTAGTGAGACGAGTTACACAGTTGTCGTCTTAGTAAATGCTGCTGTTTTGTCAATTGCTCAAAGTGTGTTTGCGCGGTGATTGGAGCACAATAAATCTCTCAGGGATGGAGAGAGCATTGAATGTCAGAGAGCAAGAGAAATGAGAATTAGGAAAGAGAAAGAGAGAGAGCAAGAGGGCGAGCTTGTGGAAAGCGCTGAGGCTTTTCTAACAAGGCCTTTACTGCTTAGTCAGATTGCCCTCATTGTCAGATATGACTAATTAGCAGCACCTAATGCTGTTGTGATCAGTCAGCCTCACTGGAAACTACAAGCAGTTTGACAAAAAGATTCATCATGGTGAGAATAAGCTCTGCCAGAGGAAACAGCGTTCACCCAGAAACTTTCCAATTATTTCATCACAATATATATATATATATATATATATATATATATATATACACACACACATATATATAGTGGGGAGCGTGCTGGCAAGAGGTAAAAGGTAAAAGGCAATTAGGGTGATGCTGATGTGAATTTTTCAAGCTGACAGTGTATGAATACTTTTTATTGTCATCACTATAATACTGCATCCAGGTCAGGCTGTTATATGACCGGACTGTGGTAAGAAAATTACCTTCCTAATGACAAATCATATCTGATTTTTTTATTTGCCACGCTAGTAGGTTGGTCGGTTGGTTGGTCCACCATTTTGGTCCAGACTAAAGTATCTCAACAACTACTGGATGGATTCCCACACAGTTTTGTACAGACATTCATGGTCCCCAGAGGACAAAGACTGTAAACTTTAATGATCCTCTGACTTTTCTTCTAGCGCCATGATTTATGACCAAATACCTGCATTAGCATGCTGATGTTAGCATTTAGCTCAAAGCACTGCTGTGCTAAGTGCAGCTTCAAAGCTGCTAGCATGGCTGTATATTCTTAGACTTGGTGATGAACATTACAAAAACAGATAATAAATTTGGAATGTTACGTCACTGTGCAGTCTGAACTCACTGATGAAAGATATATGTGTAGTTGGAGGCACATGCAAAACAGCCCTGTTCACAGTGAGTTAGCTTACTAAAGCTAACAAATAAAGTCATCTTAACTCATCTACAACTGCTTTTACAAGCCTAAGTGTCTGTCCATGTGCCTAGAAAAAAGCCCACCTTCCTCATCTGTCAGGGTCAAATGATTCACATCTTAGTTTCACTAGAATCTGAGCACTTGTGCTTATTCATTTTGGCTGCTGAGGCTCATTGAAAACACACCCACATACTCAGAGAGGATGTGAGGCGCCTCTCATTCTCCTGCATCGTGACACCGCTCTGGCAATACAGTGGCGAGAGACAAGCATAAGAGAGAGCCGATGAAGAGGGAGGGGAGGAAGAGATGAAGGCTGCATAAAAGGTAAAGAGGCTAATTAATATGAGGCAGCATGTTTCTCTCGGGACAGCCAATAGCTGTTTCTGTATTCTCTTAACCTCCTCCTCAAGTTGGAGGAAACCCCAGCAAAAAGAAAAAGAACTTATTTTTAACTTTTACTGGCTAGCTTTTTTCTCACCGCTCTTAAAATAAAAGAGGCAAGATCAGCACAAGTGCACACACTCACTTATCACACAACACACCTTCTCCTCTCTTCCCCTCCTTCCTCCCCTCCCCTCCCCTCACCTGACCTTTCTCCAATCTAAAGGTTTACGCTGTGGTTTCAATTAACTGCTGGGAAAAATGTTTCATCATTTCAGGGGCTGCCACACTCACCGGCTCTTTAATGAAATGCGTCTTTTCACAGTTCTTAATTACTTTTGTTACAGCCACCCCTCTCTTTCTTTGGCTCTGTTCTGGGTGGAATGAATAATGCACCGCCAGTAACTCTGGACTCCTCTAATGATGTATTTGCCTGCAACAAGTTCCCCTTCTGGTGCAACTATACCTTAATCAGTTAGGATGGAGGAAGTGGCCACATAATCAACAAAAAGAAAGAATCACAACTAAATGACTGGCAAAACAAGATTACTGAGTGAATTAAAATAGAGCATTGATTTTAGAGATGCTGTCTGTAGTTTGTATAATAATTTGTAATGTGGTAGTGCAGAAGATTAGACATTGATGTTTGGTTTATGATAGACAGATGTGTCAGATGTATCTTTTGGTTCTGTCTGTATGTGTGTTTGGTTTAATGCTTATAGCTCTTGATGTACAGTCAGGATTTTTCACATCAGTCATATATTGGACTTTAAATTTGAATATAAGTAGGGCTTTTCCACTGCAGAAACTCTCCCAGTGGACCAAGAACCTTTTGAAGAACTACACCGGAACTAACTGGAGGAACAAGGGACTAAATTTAGTTCTTGTAGGATGGTACCTAAACTTATTTTATTATCAAACCTACTGCATAAGCCAACATTTCCTTGTATCTAAATGACAAAATAGGTTTTTGTTTTTTGACTGTTAATGGGGGATGGGATGTGATGCATAGTCTTTGGTGTTTAATTCAGATGCTTTGTACATCTACCACTGTGACCTCCTCCCTTAGAGGTTCTGCAGCAGTATAAAAATGTCACGTTACTCCCGTCTTTGTGTCGGAGAGAGGACAGTCATTGTTGACAAGACCACAAGAGGTCACAGAAAGTCAGGAAAATATAAACATTGGTTGTTTTAAGCATTTGAACAAACAACACATGCTGTTTTTTGTCTGTAACTTGCTTCACTCTGCCTTTAAGGTATAGTTTGACACTTTCGGAATTACACTTATTTGCTTTTTTTTTTTTTTTTTCAAGAGTTAGATGAGAAGTTCAATACCACCCTCACAGGTGTCCATTAAATATGAATCTACTGCCAGCAGACTGACAGGAAGAAACAACTTGCCTGGCTCTGTGCAATGTTGCAAAACATTTGCCTACCAACACCTCTAAAACACTCCAATTCACATGTTATATCTCTGGCGCACCCTGGTAGCCTACTGTTTAAAACCCCTGCCACATAACCACAAGATTACGCTGCATTTGATTCCAGCAGTGGATATTTGTTGCATGTCGCTCACTATATCTCTCTCTCGCCTTATTTCCTGTCATCTTTCTACTATCTACTTTAAATGCCCAAAATAATAACAATAAAAAGTTATATTTTCTCTGTTTAATTAATACAAAAAAAAGTGTACAAACGACAAATTGTGGTATTACAGGGAATCAAGTGCTGGTGTATTTCCTGGCTAGGGCGCGGTGACTTGCTGGACTCTCCACTGGTTGGTTTGGCAACCTCATGATGACGATAAAACTCCAGGAAGTCACTGTGTCCACAAGAATTAGTTCAGCACATAACCCATTGTTTAAGAGTTTTAAGTCAATTTTATTTCCTTTGGAAAGAGTTAGGCTAGCTGTTTCCCCCTGTTTCCAGTCTTAATGTTAAGCTAAGCTAACTGTTTCCTCGCGATAGCGTCATATTAATGGAAAGATGTGAAAGTAGTATCAATATTCTCATGTTCCTCTCAACAAGAAAGTGAATAAGTGTAGTGCTCAAAATGTCAAACTAAGGAGGAAACACTATGTCCTTTATATCATGAAATTTAAAGCTACACTAATCATATTTTTACGATAATAATGGCTCAAATCGCTATGTGTAATGAGAAATGAGTCACTTGTAGTGACCAACCCAGAAACTACAAATGAGTGCTAATGTTTATCCTTGTCAGCTGGATGTGTAATCAGGTTTGCTAACGAGTTCTCAAAAACAACTTCATACTGTATGCTGATAATATGTCAGTGTTGTGTTAACAGCTTGCCCAGACGTGAAAAAAAACAAAAAACATCTCTAATTAAAAATACTGGTTCCAGTCTTCAAATCATGTATCAAACTGTACTGGAATCAAAACAGGTATGAAACTGTAATCACATGCAGCAGAGCATCCTACAGGCTTGGTTCTCTTTCTTTCTTTTTCCTTCCCTCACACACTCACACACACACTCACACACACACACACACACATCCCCACACAAACAAAAAGATTAATCATTGCCCACTGCCAGGTCCAGCCTGGTCCAGCCTGGTCCTGGCGCTGACCTCTCTCTGTCTGACATCAGATCAGGACGGGGATACACATGTAATCTCCCATATCTCTCTTAGCCATCACCAGCGAATGAGAGCTTCTCTCTCTTACTCTCTCTGCGAACTCTCCACAGATGACCAGGGGATGTGGTGCTGGCAGGCGGCAGAGTACGTGCCTGAACCCATACAAAAAAAACATACATTTTCATAGACAAACAAACAAGACACCGAGATGACTTTTATGCTCTCGCAGTCACCAGCGCACTCACCTCTGATGTTTCCCAGAGAGGAAAAAGTGATAATTGTGCTTTAAAAGTCGATGTGGGTTTTGCTCCGGTGACTAAGCTTATTATCCATGCATCTCACTGTTGTTGTTACTCGCCTGTGTGTCGAGCTAATAAACGTCAAATAAGATTTGTCTGTCTGCACTCAGGAAAGGCAGAGCACTCTCTCTAACGTGAACCCACACACACATTTCAACTATGGATGACATTTAGGCCTATAATGATAATTGCTTCCTCTGGATTCAAGACTCCGAAGGGTGTTGTTTTCACATTGTGTAACGTAATCGCACCACAATTGTAACCGCTACATATCCACAGTCTCAGCATGCCAGCTTGGCTTTTACCCATGAAAACCCAGTGAGTGGAAATTATTAATTATCATCCTTGGAGCTCATCTGCGTTCCTTTACTTTAGGAGTGATAAAAAAAAAGGCAAAATCGGCTTAACTTGGAAAAGCACAGCAATTAATTGTGATCTAGTTTAATGAGAGCCCACTTTGCCGTGTTAATGTGGCTAATTAACAGTCAGATAGGAAGTGGTATTGACTTTGAGTGCCTGCCACTAGACATTGATGAAGGTGCTGATGTGTAAATACCACATAAGGATGTGTAACAAGTGCATGCAAATTCCACTAGATAGACAGACAGCAACACACACACACACACCTATCCACAGAGGTAGGTATTATACAGACCCACACACAAGCAAATACACATTCTATTACCGTCTGGATGCGCTGATGTGTGTGCTGCATACTAATTTGCTTTTTATGACTGTTACTACTGCATACCACTGCCAAAATCCAAAAGCAAAGAGAATATGAGTGCACACACAGTTAGTCACACTGCCAGAACCAGCTGCAGAGTCTGGGGGCAAAGCTACACTCTTCAAACTTCCACGTGATGAGTTTGCCAAGTTACCTGTGCCATATCACTGATCACATGATACAATGAATATTTATAGACACAGTAGATGAGCAAGAAAAGGAGAAGAGGTGAGTTATCGTTCTCTGAATATGGGAAAAAATAACAGCAAAAACTTTTTTTTTGTCCAGTTTTGTGTGTTGCAGACACATACATTCCGCTAAATCATGACATTACAAAATGAGCCCAAGGCTACAATTCAGATGCTTATACAGTAGGCTCAGTCGGAGTTTGGCAACATGTCAATACTACAATATGCTGTGAGATGATAGTTATTTGTCAAACATTAGTGCTTTTTTAGCACTGGTTATAATCTACTAATGGTCCCAAAGTGACTAATCCAAATCAATAAAGAGGCTTTCTTTATGGCAATATTGGATTCATAGGGATTTAAATCACTGGCATCCCCATCTGGTTAGTTTATCTACTGTATAAACAGTTTCTGCATTCAATAAAGTTCATTATGTCATGATATATATCAGTATCTAAATTACAGCTACAACTACTGAGTATTTTCATGCTTAATTAATCTGTCCATTATGTTCTGGATTAATAATCTAATCAATTCATTGTTTGGTCTATACAACATCAGAAAATTATGAAAAATGTTCATATCATTTTCATTTTTTTTTCTCAAAATAATTTCTTTGGCATTACCGCCTCCATCTGACAGCTAAAAGTGCAGAGACACAGGAAACATGGGCAGAGAGAGGGGCTTGACATGCTACAAAGGTCTGCGCCCGTCTTACCACAGACGCCTTTCCCATGTGGGAGGCGTCCCAAATAACAGGCATCCAGGGTGCCCCCAAATGTCTGTTTTTGTCCGACCAACAGCCCAAAATCCAAAGATATTCCATTTCAAGTGATTTCAAATAGAGAAAATCAGCAAATCCACACACTTGAGAAGATGGAACCACATTTTTGCATGAAAAATTACTCAAAAGATTTATCAGACATCATAATAGTTGCCAATTAATTTTCTGTTGATCGACTTATTGATTCACTGACTAATTGTTTCAGCTCTAATCCCACTTTGATACACTGTGATAGATTTTATTCATATCAACCACTCCTAGGCTCAGTAGTCACCAATGAATTATTAGCACAGTACAATGCAACAGACCAAAAAATGGATGCTACAAAGTCAATACAGCTCCATGTACAACAACAGGCTGCTTTTTTATTGCCTTTTGTGTCCCGTGCATTGTTGCAGTATTTAACAGAGAGACGGCTCACAGAGTTTATGCTCTCACAAGCTGCTGTCACAGTAGAGACACAAACCACCAAACAAAGCTAAATTACTAGGCCGTCTCTTTGACAAAGGCTTTGTTGAGGCATTGTTTAAGATCTAACTCATTTCCCCTCTGTCTTCTTCTGCAGGGTAACATCTAAATGAGTCATTTCCAGACTGGGACACTGTCTCTCAGGAGTGAAAGTGTTAACAGAGGGATGTTTTTTTTGACAGACGAGCGCCTACCTTTTGACGGCTCTGTGCGCTTGGGCAGATCCAATGTGTCGTAGTTTTTGTCGTTCTCACCGTTTTTTCTGCCTGGGTAGAGGAGAGAGGAGGGAGAATGATGTCAGTGTCATATCCTGAGACAAATGGATCGTAACAGACAATGTACTAGACACCAGGGTTAGGCCAATATGGGTTTGGGTGGCTGATACCAACATATATTTTTGAACTGAAGCTGGAAATAGCTCATATACATTGTCTATAAATGTAACTGTATTCATTTTTGCAGTCTTGTCAAGCCTTTCAGACAGCATTCAAAAGCACTTGAGAGCTAATTAAATTGTTAAAGGTGAGCTATTAGCTGCTCAGAGTAACCCAAGTTTCAATAAGGGTTGAACAAAATGACAGCCTGATTTTTCATAAAAGGACAACACTGATCCATTCATTTGGCAAATTCACATATTGGTCTAAACCAGGTCTACACACCAACCCACAAGAAAGCATGAATGTTTGCATGTAGACACAATACAGAGAGCTACAAGCATGATATGGTCAAACACACAAATAGATTCTACATTGTCTGATGCTTTGGCTATCAAACATGAGTGTGTTCACAGAGATGACTTACACCAAAAACACACTGTATGAGCACCAGACCACACACACACACAGACACAAACACATATGTATTCACTCACAATTGCACTCCTGTTTTCTCACTCATCTTTTTCCCATGATCACATATACACATTTTTTTACTGTAACAGGAGTACTTCCTGAGCAGGCAAACACCTTAAATAATGCAGTGCCAGAAGGGAAATGGAGTGGGTGGGGTGGGGTGATTATGGTGCAGCCAGCTAATGGTCATCTCACATGCACATGGACATGCCCATGGGACAACACAGAGATACAGAGCAGAAAGGCCGATTCCTCAACAGGGTAGGAAGAATTTATGAAGCTCTCCCTCTGGGCTGAACAGCCACTTCCCTTCAGGAAACAAGCTCATACATTTAAGTTGCGTAAATCAAGGGATAGAGGATATTGGGCTTCAATTTGAAATAAGATATTAACTATTTAGTGCTGTCTCCCTCTAAAATGATCAGTATTACACTACTTTTAGACTTACACCACTAAAATTACACTAATTATGGGAAGCTCAATCTCAATTATGATTATGAATATGATTCTAATATGTATCAATACAATATTTATTTGGCATATTTATGCCAAATATGCCAAATAAAATGAACCATATAATATTGTATTGTACTAGGCCCCAATCGATGGCTCTATTATTACATGTTCAAATGGTGCTTTCAGACTGCAAGCAGTTACCACTGCCACCTTTCTGGCTGCTCCAGTCTTGGCAAAAAAACTAGTTGTCTGAACTTGTTATGATAATCATGTCATATTGCTGGGAGGAGTCATTTGACATTTTGGAAAAATACTGTATACTTACACAGTTAGATAACAAGATTGATCCCACTCTCATGTCTGTGCGTTAATAATGGAGTTAAGGCCAGAAGGCCATTAACTTAGCTTGGCATAACGACTGGAAACAGCTCGTCTGGCTCTTTTCAAAGCTCAAAAATACACCCACCAGCATCTCTAAAGCTCACATAGTAACATGTTGTTTCTCTTCAGTTTAATCTGTACACAAACTGAAATTAATTAATAAAAAATGAAATTGTGGTTTAACAGAGTTACCTGCTAAAACTTATTCCTGGTGACCAGTGACCAGCACACCTAATTCCTTTCAGACAGATCCAGGTTAGCGCTTTCCCCCTGCTTCCAGTATTATGCTAAGCTATGCTAACTGGCTGCTGGCTGTAGCCTTATATTTACCAGACAGAGAGTATTATCAAGAAGAGGGCTACGTTTAGGGTTCTTCATTACTTTTGCGATATCACATTATTATTATCATTATTGCTTCTAGGGTTAACCTAGAAGCAATAATAATGTGATATTGTTGAATTATTGCAAAATCTCTATGAGAAGAGGTTGAGGTGGATGGTTGTGTGTAAGGATCTGACTTTATGGACTATGGTTCAAGCCCTGCACCCTACCAACAGTCAACATTGGTGTCTTTTAACCGCGGCCATTCAGTATGTTACCTTTGGACAGAGCTAGGCTAGCTGCTTGCAGCCTTTATGCTAAGCTAAGCTAACTGTCTCAGATGGCAACATTAGGCCACGTTCAGACTGACTTTAGCCCTACATGAAGTAATGCAGCCCTCTCATTCGTTTAAATGAGGGCATTATAAACTGTTGTGCAGTGTTCTGGCATCTAACAAGCATCTGAAAGCACCTTAAGACTTTTTTCTGGGGTGAAGTCAGGCTCTATTCTACAAACTGTCAGATGCTGATAGGCTTACCTGTTTCACCAAGTGCTGCCTTTACCTTTGAGGACTGAGGAACAACTAATTCTAACAGTGTGTGAGGACTGGGATGGGTAGAGTCTATAAAACTCAGTGCTACAGCAGGTAAAGTAGGTATGGTGAAGCAATGCATGTGAAATGAGTGAAACATCCCAATTTCTGAAGTCCTTGGAACTTTCTAAGGTTTTTGGAGGACACCCAAAACTACTTATAACTATATTCTACAGCCAGGAGGAAGGAGGAGGAGGACAGAAGGGAGAGTGGAAAGGAGGGGGAGGACAGCTGAAGTGAGGAGAGTTGAAGGGGGGACACTCACCTTGATTAAACCATTCCTCTACAGTTAGCCAAGGAAGCAGCAGCAATGCCAAAAAACACAAAGCATAGAGAAGAGAGAAGAAGCATGGTGAAAAAGACGTGTGTGCGTGTCAAGAGGCTGTGCAAAACATGTGATAGACAGTTTCCCACAAAAAAATCTCTCATCTTTTACGAAAAGAGTGAGAAGAAAGGAGGAAAAAGTAAAGAGAAAGAGAGGAGAGAGGGAGCAAAGAGCGAGGAGGAAGTACTTTTGAAATAGAAAAGAGGTAAGATAGGAAGCCATTAGTAGTCCATAGGTGCTCTCTGGGAAGCGTGTTCAAAGAGTCGGCATCAGTGGGGCGGCTTTTTAGAGAGAAAAGGGATAGTAACATAAAGGAAGATAGTGAAACATAAAGGAAGATAGCATACGAGTAAAGCCAGGAAGTAAAAAACAAAGAAAATTAAAAAGAAGAAAGGAAAAGACAGAGAGAGAAAGGAATCAGCCCTCAACTGTTGCAAGTTATTTACACAGACAGATTAGAGTCACAGTGAAACATATATGTAACAACAGCACAGGTTGCCAGCGTTTGTAGAAGTGCTTCATTAAAATCACTGCGAATAGAAATGTGCTCAAAGAGATGAAAATAACAGGCAAGAATCAGACTGTTTATTAGCTAAAACAAAGCTCGAGCTGATAAGCGTGCGTTGATCATAATGGCATATTTTAGGCTGAATGTGACATTAAACTGAAGACAAGGCCAAACTTTGCCTATTTAAGGTAACAAATTACCAAGCATACTGCCAACAGTGTCACTTAAAAACCTGCCTGCTCCTTTACAGCTGTGTTTAATGTTTCTGTACCTGAGCCTTTTTTTTCTCTCAAAGAACACCTTCAGGGTCTGCAGCAGCCAAACACATCTCATTTTTCAATGTATGTGTGAAAGTCTTTATGTGGTTAATTGGATTCTTTATAAATCTGTATACATATAAGCTCTGTGTTGTCCTGACCCCTGAACTGAAAGGATTCTCCAATGAGTCGTTAGAAGTCAGGGGTCACTGCCTGATAGTCACACCTCATTGGCTGACTGATTAATGGCAGCTATTATTGTTGTACAGCAGGGAGATAACAGTGTTGTTTAGCTCACGGCCTGGGAGAACGCTGATTAAGACATTGCTAACAACACATACGTACATGGCATCTGTTAAGGAGAGTCAATAACGACAAAAGCCTCCTGACGCAGCAGACGGTGCCATGATAGACATCCATTACAGAGGTGGCTGAACACAAATGAAAATCTTGTTTTGAAGCTAAGAGGTTACAGAGGCCAGAGAAACACACACACAACACTCTAAATTGTAGTTTTAGATTTGTTTAAGTTCACTGTGCAATGTCAGAGTGGTAGCTTGTACAAATGTAAGAGTCAGTATGTATTATTGTTGTCAATTGTTCTATTTTTGAGAGTGTTTCTTTACACATAATGGCATTTTAGAGAAGTGATGGCTTTAATTTGTTGTTTATCTAAGTTGATTATAGTGTCTCTGTATGTGATATCTCTTCCTACTGTTTTATGTGTGAAGAGATAAGATAAAGATTAAAAACTGTAATCAATTATTTGTTTTCTGTCTCATTCCCTAAATGAGCAAACAGTTTAACTGAGTCATGTAATCTCACTAAGTTAAACCTTACTTTCATGACAATGTCGAGAGAGATGACCGCATTTGGAACATCCAAAATATATACTCTATATGTGCAGCAGATGTGATGGCTTACTTCACATTTTGTAAAATGCTATCATGGTCAATGGGGATTTGCATGAGCCCAGAGCTGAGGAGAAAATGCAACAAAGAACTGGAGACCAACAAAGAAAAGAATGGTATCTCTGCAATCCAGCTGTTTGAATAATTGCTCTGCTGTCTGTCAATTATTTCCACATCCTTCAGGTTTTTTGTAAAGAAAAAAAAAGAAAAGAGAGCAAAAGGTGAAAACAATAACTGACTATGAAAACACTACATGCAGCCTCTATCATTTTAGCAAAATGTTCCACACTTAAGAGGAACTTTTATAATTTGTCCTAAGTTGCCTGTGAAGAGGAAGAAATCTCCTTGTGGATTGAAATTCAACAATTTTTTAAAAATCTGTCCCCTCCTCACCTTTGGCCTTCTTGCCTCCAAAGCAGCCAGCATCATCCTTCTTCTTCCTCTGTGGTCCTGCTGAGCCGGGGGCCTGTGGTGCTGATGGATCCTGGAACTTTTCGGCCCCCGGCACCTCTTTGTGGACGTGGTAGGAAAGGTTCCTCATGATACAGACACAGTTCTCCACAGACTGGGAGGAAAGAGAGGCAGAGAGGGTGTTGTCTACATCGGAGTGGATTTCACCAGCTACTGTACAAAAGACTGACGACATGTATGTATGCACATACCATTAGTGTTAACTAATATGTGATTTAACGAGTACCTTATTGTCCATATCTTTCTTCCCTACAGCTGATTGAAGGGCGTGCAGCAGGGCGTCCACCAATCCCTCACATTCCCTCAGTCTGCGCCGAGCCTCTGCCCCGTCTGAGCTCACATTTCTAGAGGAACAAAGTCAGACACGCACACACACACACATTCGGTAAGCACGAGAGAGGCATGTAAAAGAGAGTGAACAAGGTATAACTAGATTGTTGAAAGGACATACAGCAGCTGTTCTAATACAGTTGTGAAACCTGCAGAAAGAGCGTCAGTTGAGGATTAATCATTGCTGCTGTTCTGCAGCTAATAATTCAGCTTTGAGAAAATGTATCTTTATCCAACTTTAAGCTGATTTTAAAAGTTGAGCCAAGTAACTATTGTTAGCAGCTCTGATATAGTTTATAAGAGACAGTAAGCTGTGAGATTCATGATTTAAAATAAGGACATGTTGAAGGGGTTTACTACAGAATGAGTTTTGATCGGCTAGGCTTCTTCAGCTATTTTTTTTAGTCCTAGCGGTCAAAAGTCAATATATTGTCCAAATATCCATCGCTTTCACAAAATTCAAATATTTTCATGAACCCTTAAATTTACCCCAAATCTCATGTGATTTGCTCATAATTTGATTCTTACCAGGAGAGACCAACCACTAAAACAGTTGGTAGAACATTGCAAACAGCAGTTCCCCTGCTACACCTAGTGTTATCACTACTACAACTACAAACTGTGGCACTACCACCACTACTAGTAACATGGATGTGAATATATTAATTTAATGCACATTTGTAAATATAAAATAAAGCTATATGCAATATGTTTCTCACAGGAACAGGGAAACGATAAAAGATTAAAACATTACATCAGTGGCACCACAGGCTTAGTGGTTCCAATGGGAAACAAGTGTAATATAACAAGTTTACAGACTGGACAACAAGTGTGACTGTTAAAAAGCTCAATATAACCAATACCAGTCTAACCTCACCATGTGATTTTGTAGCTTTGCATGTGACCCATGACCTTTATCTTCAAGCACAATGTACAATGTAATAAAGTCAGACTGCTTTAGAAATAATCTTAAGAAAATGATGAATATAAATTTCATTTTTGGTACAAAGGGATATTCTATCCCTGTTACATCAGCCGGCGCCCTGAGCTCAGCTCCTGAGCACCGGCAGCAGAGCTGGTGCAGTCTTAGTGCGGCTGTCTGACTGACTGTGAAAGGCGAGGCTTTAAAGAGGGTTAAAGGATAGCTGGGGCACCCCGCTCCTCACCAGGGACTTCATTTATGAGGGCTTCCAACCCACATAATCCCATTAGCCGACCCCCAGTTAGGCCCGTGGAAGAGTGGCAGCCTTGTGGAGGTAAGCAGAGCTGGATAGTGCTGTGTGGACTGAAAAACACATCACACCCCACACTGCTGCACATGTGTATATTTTGGTTTAACAACAATAGACAGCCCTTCAAAGTCATATTACACTGTATGAAATGCATCATAGCAATTGATCTGTGCGGATTAATTGCTATTTTACAAAATAAATGGTTGTAGAGCAATTAAAACACCTCTCAAATTAATAATATAACTAATTTGTTTGGCGGATGCTTCTAATTTTTAGCATGAGGACAACTAGTGGGGTAATGAACTACAACTCCTGAAACCCAATCAGGATCTCTACAGCACACACACACAACTACATCACCTGCCTGACACCTTGTTATCTTCATGGTTGGTGTCTGCATAGGCATTTCTACTGCTGTCTTCTGTCGTCTATGGAGTGGAGACCCACAGAACCATCCTGCAGTTTGTGCTAATTAAAACTAATCTTTGGTAGACACCAGGCAGACAGCACCAGCCATCTGGACCCACTCATAAACCAAACCTATGCGTCTTCAGCTGTCAGAAAATGGTCACCACCTCCCCTGTAAACGGATCCAGATGAGCGCCCGCCTTGGATTTATTTGACAGGAGTGTGTTTGGGGGCAGACAGACACAAGAGTTTTATTGTCAGCTGTTTCATTTCCAGAAGTCTTTCAGGGAGCAGTTGTCTCTGTGGAAGGTTTATGGACGGTGCATCTGTCAGTGGAGGCTGTGCAGGAAGGTGCCTCTGGACAGGTTATCTGGGGGTGTAATATTAACTCTTAATGGGGGTTAAGGTCTGTAGGGACTTATGATTATTGATATATCTGACATTAAACCATCTGTTTTTGAATTACTTGTACTTCCTCTGACAAAAAAAAGAAAATAATAATGATATGTCCAAGAACAAACCCTGATGTTAAATATTGGCCTGTTCTCAATCACTCAAAAAAGAAGCATAAAGTTTTAAGCCGTGTTGACATGAAGATTTGCAGAAAAATAAATATGCTAATTGGTTAAATATTTTTCTTTGGTTGAGTTTAACAGTGATGTTTGTTTTCATCTTAGTGACTCAAGGACAAAAACATGCACACATGGCATCATGCGTAGATTCTGTTTTTCATTTAGCTCTTAGTTACTTTGTGTTGTGGCAGTGCTGACAAGTAGGTTCTATCAGATCTATCTCTGTATCTGATAGCTTTTCCTGCTGATGAGGCATTCTGGCATGGGACAGCTAGCTTCCCATAAACACAAAAAGCTGTTAGCCACGTAGCTTTCATGTATACTCTGCTTTTAGTTCTTTTGGTCGTCTCCAGACTGGGTTGAGGACTGAGACAGTGACAACCTTCCATCACTTGCTCTGACATTCCCATTCTCCGACTGCTGAGCACCTGGAAAACTCACATGCCAGAAAGTGTGTGGCGTTACTATGACAACCAGCAATTGTGAGGTACCATGTCAGCAATTCTAGCTGTAGTATTCTGACTGCTTTATTTAATTGGCTTTTAATACTTTAATGTTCATTGCTCATTTATGCAGTGTTTGAAAGCATAACACAAAAATGAATTGTTGAGTGGTGAAAGATTATTATAAATGTACTGTGAAAAAATGATAATCTTAAGGCACCCTTGGCTTGCTCCAGCACCCACTTTGTGCTCTGCTGCTATAAATGAGTTGTTTATTACCACAAATCATGACTAAATCTAATAATCTACAATCTTGCAGTAGTTTAGATGAAGCAGTTTGCAGGATATCCACGTGTTTGAAAGATGCTCAGAGAAATCTGTGTCATTTAATA
Organism: Thunnus albacares; assembly: GCF_914725855.1. Lineage (NCBI taxonomy): Eukaryota > Metazoa > Chordata > Actinopteri > Scombriformes > Scombridae > Thunnus > Thunnus albacares. Next base: position 9,371,882 of record NC_058107.1, read on the forward strand.
CTGGTGTATTTCAACATCCACAACATTTTCAGAACTAGTGCCATTTCTAGGATTTACTGAAGCAAAACATCGTCCTTTCTCTGGTACCTACCAATGCATTTTCTTACCATGACAACACTGACAAGCCCATATTTTGATGGCCGAGGAACATCATGACAAAATACCAAAACACAATGATACTGTAGTTCTAAGAAAAATAAGGACATTCTCTTTTCTCTGAAGTACAGACATTGAGGGAATATAGTTCCCTCTAAAAGCACAAGGTCTTTTATTATTAACCAGGAACTAGTAACAAAAAATGTTAGACATTGATGATTTTCAGTCTGCTGTGCTCTTCAGCAATGCAACTAAGCCAGACAGCCTATCTTTCTAGTTATAGCAGAGTGAATAACAGACATCACAATGGATGAGTACCATTACGAAAAGGTTCCAATTTTGAAAATATTCAGGGCATCAATTTGGACATGTACTGTATACCATTTTAGGTACCATTACACAAATCTGACAAATTTGGCCTATTTCTGCTCTCATTTAGTGAGGAACCAGTGACTGCTGTGAAGAGCATTCTGTTGTTAAGGGCTAAAAGAATAAGTGGGTGTGCATACGGTCCTCTGTCTGTGTCTTTCTGTGTCTGCACAGACACTGACAGCTCGTCACTGTGATCTGGACGTGTCTGTGGTGTGTGTGTGCTTTATCAGATGAAGTGTGGGTGTGAAGGTCACTCAGAGTCATGTGGCCATCAGAGGACAATAGAGCAGCTGAGAGGAGTAGACTAGAGCAGGACTGATGGAGACTGATGGAGATGGATGGAGACATGGCTGACCTCTGCTAACACCCTGCAAGGTCAACGGCAACACCGCAGGACCATATGTGTACCCTATAGAGTTGGGTATGCTTTCGCTTTTATTGATTCTGATTCCATTTCTGATTCAGCATATTGATCTGCTTCTTTGTTCAGATTCTTCTCACACAATTTGAGAAAGAAAAGAGATCAAAATATGTTAAAAGGCATAAAAAAAATGTAATGTAGCTAAATCATAACCTTTCTTTTGTTAAATTAGCCACACTACTAAAGTCTACCACTTAACAGACATCATAAACACTATACACATTCCTGCAATAATGTAGAAAATTTGCAGAAATTGATGTGTCGAATAGAAAACCTATCCCATTCAAATTCAGAACCAGATTCTGACACCATAGGGTACACCCCTGCCCCCAACACCACCGCAGACACACACATACACACACACACACATTGCTTTCCCCTCCACATCCCCACAGCGTAAACACTGTAAATAAGACGGCTCCTATTGACAGAAGAGGCCATTATAATAAAACTATCCCCAGCTCTATTGAGGTGTAAGCTGCGTCTCTGTTGGCGTGAGTAAACAGATTCTCCCTGGCATCAGCACTTCTCCCCAATGCACAAACCCTGCGTCTAGGCAACTGTGGGCCTGGTTACAGTTACCATGGAGACATATTCTCCCGCATCTCGGGTTGAGCAAGTGAGGGCGACAGGGAGATATTGTGGTAGCAATGAGATATGTGGCATCGGGGGTGATGAGATGTGGATACAGTGTTTGGGGAGAAGGTGAAAAACATACGTACACACACAAAGAAAGACAGGAAGCATGGCAGATACTGAAAGAAATTGAGAATCATGAAAGAGACAATGAGAAAGAGGTAGAGGTCGTGTGGCCCTGATGTAAAATTCCATGACTTCTCTATGACTTTCCTTATCTATGTCTGAGTGCTTTCATTTATTCCCTCCTGGTTCGTTGACACTGCTCTTCAGCTGAGCAAAAAATGTTCTACAAATACAAGTAAGTTTCCAGACTTTCTACAGTCTGACTGACTGTGAAGAAAACTAGCAGGAAACCATCTAATTCACTGCAATAATGTGTGAAATACATTCTGGTCTGTTCTGTCTGAGCTAGATTTGGATGTTATTTTGTTCTGGATGTCAACCAGCACGCCCAGGCGTCTACTGCAGGAGACGTTCTGCTCTGGATTACAGTCTAAACGGGCTTGGCCAGCCCAGGAGGAGACAGCACAGCTGAGGCATGATAACCCACATACACATTTTACTACAGTCTGTCACAAGGTCTGTCACTGTCTGTTTTTAAAAAGTGATAACTATTTGTCACTAGATCAAGAATGGATATATTAGGACTGCGGTAAGATTAGATCCCTGTTGTGAACGTACTCTCTCTCTCTCATCCACAGAGGATCATGGCTTTAGACTTTCAAAACCATTCAGTGTAACAGTTCAGTCTATGGCATAGACTTAATAAACATGGAAGGACAATGTTATGTGTTTTTCCATGCTGACTCTCTGCTGGTGTTACAAATTTTCTGATGACATGATCATTCAAATTCGTCAAAAATGCAGCTTAAAACCTTCCTTTTGTCTATTGGTTTTCTTATTGTGTTTGTGTACTGAACAACTTGCATCTCTTTGTGAACTGCTGTTGAGAATACAATGCAAATTCAAACAAGCGCATGATAACTTTCAAATCGTGGCAGCTGCAAAGTGAGTTAACCCATAACACATCCTGTCCATTAACAAGCAGATTTCTTGAATACTCTGTGTCTTTAATAAAATGTAAAACAGTCACAGGTAGAAGCTGTAGCCACTTTCAGTGAGCAGTCATCATCAACAACCAGTCAGTCGACACCTGTGGTGAGTGAGCCCAGATGAACGTCTGGATCAAATGTGCTTTGTGGTCGATTGCATGAGGCCACTTTTGCCACTTGTTTAAGTAACTTCATAGCATGTGGCTGTATGCATGTTAACTGGAACCCACTCAAACTTCTCTTTGTACTTGGTTGGTGGTAGTTTGGTTATGCATATGGTGATGAGGTGGCTGTTTTGACTGATAAAGTGATAGACCCAATATTACATGGAGATATGATGGTCTCTGCTCAGTTTGTGGCTTTCGTTTCAAGCACTCCCTGGAAAGAAACTCATTCAGCTGCTACGTTTACTGTCATGTGTTGTTTTTTATGTTTCAGATTGGATGGCTAACTTTTAGAAAACAATCTGCAAAAACTGACTGTAGGTCAGAGATCTGAGGCAGCAGTTTCCTGCTAGCTAAAAGTTCAAGTCATACAATCATTCTGTAGCTTTGTGTTAGAGACCATCAAGGCCTTAACAACTGCTTCTTCCACAGTATGTGTGCCTGGACCAGGCTGAGCAGAAAAGAGTGAGTCACACTACTTTATTACACACTACTCACAACAGTGAGGTCGGTCTATCTGGAAATAGAGAAATTAACACCGTTTGGGATGACTGACTGGATAACAACTCAAGGTTTCTGTTGCAGCCATTGAAAAGAGTCAAAACAGAGCTGTCTGGCCCACACCTGAAAAGGTTCAGTGACGTGATTTCTCAGATAATAAACAGAAGGATTATAGCTCAAACATGGGGGTTGAGGACATACAAATTCAAAAGTGAATATGTATGTTTTTGTGTTGTTTTTCTGGGGGAGAGGAGCAAAAACAGTGCAATGCAAAAAATACTAAACACACATACCGACTGGCAGTCATGAGGAAACAATTTGCACTGTGGGCTCAATTAAGCTTCACTCAGCCTTAACAAGCTTGAGACTAACTTCATTTGTGTGATTACTTAATTGTAACTTGTTTAGTTTGCAGCGAATGCTGCTCATTGGCCTCAGAGTGGTGTGCTAACAAAGTCGTCCAGCCCATTTTAGAATGACAAGGAACAAATAAAGAAACATTTATACACCATTTCCCAAGAACAGAAAGTATCCTAAATGTGACAAAAAATAACAATAAACCTCAACTGTCTTCTTAACAATGTAACTTAGGGCTTGTTTCTTATAATTTGGCAAAGGTGAAGTGCCTCACATGGCTTCAGGACTGATGAGTGCAATACAATAAGCCTTCTTGTCTCTAAAAGATATTTGATTTTAACACAATGGTATAGTTTGATGCTCATCACAGGTTAGAGACAGTTTATTAACTTCTGCCAATCGATACAGCAGCAGTTAAGAGAGGACAGAAACAAAGTCATTAAATTGTAGAAAACACACCCAAGTTATAATTTGATCATCCACTTAAAGATGTGATTTAACACTTCAAATCATGATGAAAAGTGAGGAAAACAAACCACAGTCTATATAAAAAAAAAGTCTTGCCAGCACAAACGTCTTTTTTTACATAATAAGGTATTTGCTAACTCTGATATCCAGTACAATCTAAAGACGTATTAATATGTGCATGTGGTTAAAAGGAGACATCTGAAATGAATGCAGAACTTTCAGGTATGTCATTAATAGTTTCAGTCATCTTACAGTCACAGAACAGAGTCAGCCTGTAATCCTGCCACAGACAGCCGTGCGAACATACTTCACATACATGCAGATATAGCGGCCGGGACATGAAGAACGCAGCATTTGCCATCCCATAAATTCTCAAAGAACCTAAAATCTGACCATGGCCCGGTGTCAGCAAGAAGTCTCATCATGTCACACCTGTCTCCTCTACAATGTTATCTTGATAAAAGGAAACTTTGTGATTTGTTCTTGTCATTCAAGGCCCAGGTCAGCTCAGGTATCCGCTCTATAAAACCCAGTAGGATCTGTAGAATGTGTCCACGTTTTGTAAACATTAATAAACCTGAATAAACCTGCCAAGTGTCTCAGTTCTCTCTCAGTTTTGCAGTATCTATCTGTGTGCTTCCTGATTTTAAAGTGGTTTTGCTCAGAAGCCTGACTGATCTGCAGGATACATCTTCTACGCTTAAATGAGCCATCCAACAATTTGGTCTAATAATTTTTCCTACCCGATATTTGGAACGTATTATTGGCTTAAATAACTGAAACAAAAATGAAGCCAGCGTGATCAAAACTCTTCTCATCTCTAGCTGTAATACATCTCTCAAAAATCCAGGACTTATAGTTAATCGAAACCATGTTTAATAAATAAATAAATATGGGTGAACTGCTATTTGACAAACTCTACCTCAGGCAGCCGGAGGTGTTCTTGAAGACAGTGGTCCACTCAGCGTCGCGGGGCTTGGAGTCCTCATTTGGCTCGTGCTCCCAGCCCGAGTGGGGGATAATGACCTCGTTGGTCATGGTCTGCAGGCCGTGGTTGATGATCACCATCTTCAGGGGTTCATAGGACGACAGATTCCACAGAGTTCCTGCAGGTTATCAGAGGAGGGAGGAGGAAAAATGGAAGAGCAAGAAGTAGACAGGAAGAGGATAAAGGAGAAGAGAGCAGAAAAAGGTGATAAGGTAAGAGGGTTATGAGGAGAAATGGGGAGGATTTAAGAGGAGTAAGAAGAGGAGGGATGAGGAAGGAGGAGTGGATTGGAGGAGAGAAACACAGAGAAAGGAAGAGAGGAGGAGAGAGAAAGGGAAGGAATATGGAAAGAAAGTGACAAGAGGAAAAGAATAACAGCGAAGGTTGAGAGAAAATGAGTAACAACAGAACAGGGGAGAGAAAATGGGAGATTCAGGGAGAGAGAAGAAGACATAGAAAGTGAGTGAAATTGATGTAATATAACAACAGCTGTACAGCAGACAAAATATTGTACAGACCTCAAGGTTGAAATCAAAACCACATTTGGATTGGCAGTAAACCACATTTGGGAATAAAATGATAGAACAAAATTGGTTGTTCATTAGCCGGCTGTGATGTTAGGCACATCATCTGGACATTCTGCACTCTAATTAAGTCACTGTAATAGTTTTATAATTCCCCTGTGACGGTTTAGCTGACTACCAGTATGTTGTAATCAATACTGAGTTTATAGCAGCCACATCACTGTGACATTTCTATATTCATAACATTGCTGTAAGAATCCTCAGTGTCTGAGCTGCTCAATAGTGAGTTTACAGTAAGTAAGTAATTGGGCTTTTTCTTCAGAAATAAGAACTGTTTTTCCTTCCAGGCTAAACAGAGACTGGTCTCTGCTAGGTTTCTGTTCATGCTTGACTTTGGGGACATTTTGTACATGAATGCACCATCTCAGTGCTTACATTCTCTGGACTCTGTATATCATGGAGCACTGAGATTCATTACGGGCTGTGAGGCCGTTACTCATCACTGCACACTGTATGCTCGGGTTGGCTGTCCCTCACTGATTTTTCGAATACTCCTCCACTGGCATTATTTTATTCCTCAAGCCATTCTTGGGCTATTACCAGCATATCTACTGTATGTGTGTACATGAAAAGAAAACTTGCAGAAAAATGCTCTTTGTTCACGGAGCATGTTTTTGTTGACTGTACCTAAGGTTTGAACAGAGTTTGGTAAAAGAGCTTTTATGAAGGCTGCTCTCTATACTCGGAATCTTCTACACAATGAGTGAAAATTACAGTCGCTGGTTTCTCTGGGCAGGTTTAAAGTTTTGCTGCGGGGACTCTGTGCATCATCATCTATCTGCCAATGTCAGTAGGGTTGCTGGGAGGTTTTCTCAGTCCAATTCTAGTACTAAGGTTGTATTTTATTTTCTCTTTTATTGTAATTTTATTCATGATTTTATTAATTGATATTGACTAACAAGAGGTCTGTCTGTATTACTTGTTTTAATGTTGTTTGTCAGAAACGTTATGTTGCTGCCTGTCTTGGCCAGGACACTCTTGCAATCTCAATGAGGTTTTCCTGGTAAAATAAAAATAAATGTTAAAAAAGTGACTTTATGTCATTTCTCAAAATGTACAGTATCACTATTGCCATAATACACTACTCGATTACTATGATTACTTTTCCATTAAAGAGTGTAAAATGTGAGGGACAGACACAACGAACTAAAGATGGACTGTGTGTTTTCATCACCTTTTCATGTGTGTTTGTGTTGATCTGCACATCGATATAACTGGCAGCCTGTTCTATACCTCTGCAAAGAGGTAAACTAAACTGAGCTGGGTATGTGTATCCTGAGGTTTCATAAAAGAGAGGCAGACAGACACACAAAGCAGAAAGGAGGAATTTCTGGCAGCACAGCCAGGCAACAAAAGCCCACAAAAATACTGTGTTGAAGCATCAGCATCAGATGGGTTTTCACTCAAACACATGGAAGCTCTGGAGCGAGGCAGCCTCCGGTTTGAGGAGAACAAATATGATACACCAAAGGAAAAAAAAAAACTTTTTGAGGTCCATGTTTGACAGGGCTGGAGTTTCTGTTTTTATTAACTTATCCCTCAGGTCTCTGTCTGACTTCGTCTCTCATCACTTATCGCCCTCCTTCTTTTCTCCCTTTACATTCAGGCATTTAGCGGAGATTCTTATCTGCAGCGACTTACAAGTGATTTGTTAGTCCAAAGGAAGAACAGCTTAGAGCTAGAGTGTTAAGATTAACCACACACACACACACACCAAGTATTCAAAGACACACACTTTACATACATAAATGCACTGATACACTTGTGTGTGCGCACAGACACCCACAGTCTGTGATTCCCTCTTGTCCCATAATAACAGACCATTAGTGGAGCAGTGAAACTGACATACTCGCCCTGTTCTTTAAAATGGTTACTGTACATTTTCCAGACGGTCAATATTTCCTCTGTTAAATCATGCTCTGTGCACACAGGATGAGAAAATAAGTCTCAGCGGACCGGCACCAGGCTAAAAATAACTCCAGTCCTTCTGTTGTGGTTGTGCCTGGAGAAAACTGGCTTCCTTCGCCAAGAAATTGGAAAAAGAAAAAAACTCATTAGACTAATTTGTGTACTGCACTCTTGTGATATTTTAAGTTTGAACGAAGCTCATGACCTTTGCCACTTAACTCCCTCTCCGTCACATCTCTATATTAAGGGCATTATCTATCCGGGTGGAGACACTAGACATCCATCCCCTCTGTGGTTACAGCTGGTGACTGGACTGGCTTCCTGTACGTCAGCGATTACCAGGCAACCAGTGCCTAACTGGGAAGCTTGTAGCTGTGTAAGCTGGGCTGTGGCTCCGCTCTGGGCCGGCCTGTTACGCAGTGCCACATGACTGAAAATCAACTACTGGCACAGTCTGGCTTACACCACTGACATACACAAAGTGTGACGCAGGATACTGAACTCACACTCAAACCTCAAGACAACTTTGTATAATTCTGTGTGCTTCACAGATCATATTCATAGGGCTTTACTTACAGATCTCTACTGATTCAGGTCTTCTGAGAGTAAAGTTTGCCTGACAGGCCAATTTCAGGACAAAATTTTCCCATTCTTTGCGCTTCAGGCATTTACTGTAAATTTTATACTGTTATAATGCTGATTCAAAATAGATTTTTACAAGCACTTTTAAAAACTTTCAGGGTATATTCGAAGTTTGAAGAAAACACATTGATAAACTCAAATCTATCCTGGCAGGATGATGCAAACTGACTTCAATCACAGTGTGGAGTGAGTGGATGGTTGGTATAAATGCCTTCAAGTGCCTCTTATGATTTCCGTTATCTGCATAGTCAAGCGCTTTTGGTTGAAAATAATGAAGTACATCCTGTAAATCAGTGTTACTCCAAACACCTCTCCACACCAAATGGAAGTTTGTATAGTACATAGAAACACATACACATGCCTGTACAAACCCCTTTTCGTAGGTCCAATTCTTTATTCTGTCTATTTATTGTATTCTCACAAACGGTTTTCAAAACATATTGGCAAAGGAAATGTCCATGAGGCTTTTTTCCTGTGTTTATTCAAGAATGTGGTCTTTACATTTGAGAGCATGATTTATTGATTTCACATTCAGATTTTGTAACTCTTTCCCTCAAACCCTGCCCTCACACTTTAATAGCTCCTGCTTGTGCTTAGATTTGCTCTGCTTGTGCTCAAACTGCTTGCACAGATTTCCTGCTCCAGCTTCAGCCCTTCTCCTTGCACTCAGGCTGCTTCTGTGTACCGGTGAAACATCTGCTCTCAGATTTCTGCTCTGCTCTCAGATTGTTTGTGCAACAACCCTGTCAGCATCCCCTAACCAATCAAATGCCAGGTGTAGTGTTGACCAATGAAATGACCTCTGCCTCCTTGTGGGCGCATTCGCTTTACTTCTTAGAGCATCCTGTATGGGCGTTACTCTTTAAGCAGGTTCATCCACTCCTGCTCTCCAGAGCTTTATTAAATGTTCTTCCTTGCTTTCTTTACGACTTTTTGAATAAAAGGACAGTTAATATATATACCAGAACCTGACTTGTTACTATAATAGCTAAATATAATAGTAGCTGTTTAGCACACCAGCCTCCCGTCAGTGTACTGGAGGAGAAAACGACGTCACCTTCATGACTCAGGAGTAGGAGTGTAACGGATCGCCAAAGTCAAGGGCCACAAGTAAGTTTTTTATGTTAATGGTGCTATTACTTCCTTCAAACTGAATTGGTTAAGTCACGTTGCGTGAACACAGTTATTAGGCGACTAAAAACAATCTGGACAGCGCCGTGTTTCTTTTTTTTAATCTGTATTTTAGTGTTTAGGAATGGGAAAAGTACCAACAGCAAATGTAAGCAGCTAACACACTAAGACAGTAGGAAAAAAAGTAACTTATTTGAGCAGAAGCAGAGCAAATCTAAGCGCAAACAATGGCTGTTTGAGTGCGAAGGCAGGGTTTGAGGGAAAGAATTACAAAATGTGAATGTGAAATCAAGAAATCATGCTCTCAAATGTTAAGACCACGCTATTGGATAAAGATAGGAAAAAAGCCCTATAAGTGTCACAGAAAATTTCACATTACAGTTAATGGACAAAGGTTCATTTGTGCTCAACCGATTAATAATGCCATTTAACTTGGTGTGTGCAGATGCAGTAGTGTGCTACAGTAAGCACATGTATTCCAACGTACAGTGTGTGATAGTAAGCAGGAGTAAGGACTCAGTGTTATACTATCAAGAATTATGAGCTGAGTGCTACTGAATCACCCAACACAGTGAGACCGAATAATAAAAGTTACCAAAGGGGCAACAACAAAGAAGCCATGTTAAAAAATGGTAAAAACATTTTTTTTTTGTTACTTTATAATGTTTCTAATTATTTTATGACCTTCATTATGAGTTTTGTTTTCAGTTAAACATCAGCTACATCCCTGATGCACATGTTCTCAACTCTCCTTTTTCACAGGATCAGTTTCATCATTTTTTCCAACCAAATGCATGAGAGCATTTGAGAGAGGGAGCATCAGCATCCAGGCATGAATCAAACAACAAATGTGCTCTTGTGGGCAACGCTGGTATGATGACAGCTAGCAAACATTCATGCCTGCCTGCCAGGCTGACAGCTTGATTACCTCCACTGTTGTGTCATTAGCATCAGTTTTAGTTGTGACAGGCAACATTCAACATGCAGTCAACACAGGAGCAGCCAGTTATCAACACGAGCTTAAAGAAGACAAGCAGTGAATAAAGATGGGAGTGGAAAGAAACTCTTGATTGAGTTGTTTTTGCCATCCACTGTATACTACTGAGTTTTCAGAAATATGATTGGCAGAAGATGGCTGAATATTGTGTTACAAAGCAAACATAAATCGACCAATTCTGGCGGGTTAGAGGAGACAGAAGCTGCATGGTCTGATACTAAAGTTTAACATTCAAGCCTGATGTAAAAGCCTTCGTGCATACCTCGCTGTGACATTGCTGTGTTTAATGATGCCGCTAATTTACGCTGTGCATGTTGAGTGTTATTGTTTCTACATCGTCAAAAAAAACAGGTTCAACAGCTCCTGTTCAACCTACTTCTGTATATAAAACATAAAATATACCTGCATCTGTCTTTGACTTGTCTTGGCCAGCACATAAGCAAAAAGCAATTTACAGAAAAAAAAACAAGGGCTCATCTAAACCTTCATACTTCAAAGTAACGAGAGAAACCTGAACCTTTGTTATACTACGATTTTCTCGAGTTGAAGTAGAACAAATCACAGATTTTAGGGGGAAATGTCCACGATTACGATGCTGTTCACCATCACCCGCAGTCCTCCAGCTGTAACACTGCTCCAGCCGGTGGAATCAGTCAGCTTTACACTGATCACATATGCCAGAGGGGAGGAAAAGGCATGTCTTTACCGTGGCTGTGATCCATCAAGTACGACAGGCATACAGCCTGCTGGCAGAATGTTATTTAAGATGACAGAGTGCTGTGGAAGTGACGTTCTCCAACCCGCGTCCTGCCACTGTTTCAGGCCAGTGAAGCTATATCAGGTTTAGTCCATTTGCTGTCCCCTGTCAGTTTGTCAGAGGTGGGTGTGTTAGGGATGTCCTGCTGTCTCACGGGAATGAGGCTGATACTGTGCAATTGTGATGTCAAAAACTCCCTTTACACCTGATGTCCTTTTAACGTTATAATCTTTCAGATTAATGAATCACATTTCTTTTTGCAATAGCTATTCAATGTATTTACATTCAGTAATTATCTCCCTCTATAGTAGTTTTTATTGGTAGTGGCGGTTGCACATTATACAGATACACCAGTTTTCTCTTCTGTTTCTGTTTCTGACAAAGAAGCTGCTAAATGAGTTGCCATATTAAACCGCACTTGCTGCTACCATGGTAACCATAGATGTTGCCAAATCAACCAGGATTGAAATCTAAACTAGATAACTAGATTCATCTTTCCCTTTCTACCTAACTTAAGTTTATTGTTCTTCTGGATAGGAATGTCCTCTGTCAAAAATATGTTCCCCTAGAACCATGGATCCATAAAGCACATAGATAAACAGCAGCACACTGTTTCAAAGTGAGCTTGAATGAGTGGGGGATGGAGAGCTGCTTCAGGTCTAAAAAACATCTATGCAAAAAGCATTTATTTATAAGCAACATTTTGCAAGTAAACCACACCTCCTTAAAGTGCTGTGGGTGGAAAATTGTAAAACTTCTGCAATTTGTTCATGCTGAGGTTTAAGAGAGGTTGTTTAAATCTAGTGCTGACCTTCTTCCTACAACAGATCCACACTGACAGTCCTCTCTTCATGGATATTAAATACTAAATACTAAAAAGAAACCATCAAAGGAAAGTTCTGTAGAACTATTTAGCTTTATTAATTTTAATATAGACCTGATGTTGCCTGCACTGTAAGCTGTATTAGGTAAGAATAGTTGAACCAGAATAGAATTAAAATTAACATCTAATCAGGGAAAAATTAGGTTAGGAAGTGAGCATCTGATACCTGTAATATCTGAACCCCAGTTGGTCCAGAAATGACAGAGAGTGTCTGGGATGTGGAGGAGGAGGCTCATAACCTGGATAATATTAGAATCAGTTATACAGGGGGCTGAATAACCAGGTTACTCTATGTATCATGTCAACATAATATCCCAAATATGATCCAAATACTTTATTCACCTCTAGATTAGCTTTGATGATCAGAACTTAATGCATCCTGGATGTTAACATCCAGCATGCTAATGATAAGTGGAAAAGGGTTCACAGGTTCAAACACTAAATTATCATCTTTGTCATATCTTCACTCCTTCTTCTCCTAAGTGTGCTATCTAAAAAAGCCAGGATTCCCAGAAGGGCCATGATAAAAAATTCCAAGAGTTTACCATGACCTCCCATAACTCAAAATAAATCAAACTGCTTTCAAGATCTAAAAATGTTATTCCTTTCTGGTTTATTAATGATGTTTATCAGCTGAGAAGAGTTCTGAAGGGGTAAACAGTCGGGTTGAGTTGGGAGTGAAGTAAGTCATCTATAAAGCAGCCTGTAATGCAATGAACGTGTGAAACAAGTTGTAAAATGTATTGTGATATATTCCTGTAAACAGAACCTAATCAAGATGTAAAAATATCTCCTAAGATGTTGGATAAAGTATGCATACATACGCGGTGCTTGAATTTCCATAAATAGGACAATGCATAGGGAAGGCTTATGGAGATTGCTGATCTGATTGTGATATGATATGTATGTAGCAACAATCTTTCCCAATGTTTGGGTTTACACACATCCTGTGGTTTGCCTTTGTTTCCTCTGTCTTAAATCCAATCCAGCCGCAGGGCAAGTCGAAAACATACATTATTACCTGTCTCTTTGCTCATTTATTGCCACAGACAGACAGATTTGATTTGTCAGATATTTGTCAGAAACAGACACAACACAACAATGCTTAGATCAAAACTGTGTCTGTGCATTTATCAGACAAAAAGGGGAGCAAAGCAGATGAGTTGTGAGCTGACTTTTTACTGGATATTACCTCATGACTCTATTTATTCCTTTTCCTTTCCTTCACATCCTCCTCTCTCTGATAGCTGGATGTGAGGGCTGAAGAGACAGGGACAGGGACTGGGAATGGAACTGGAGCTGAGGCTGGGGCTAATTAAATTTTCCAGGCACCACTGGCAGGCATGTTGCTCTTCTAGCAGGGCTATTAACTTAGTTCTGCCCATTACCGTTCTCCCCCTCCTCCTCCTCCCTCCTGTCCTTCTCCTGCTCGCCCCTTATGCCGTCCATCACACCAATAGTAGTAAAGGAAGAGGGGAGACAGTTTCGAAAAAAAGGGAGAGGGCATGCATGTGAAGAAGAAGAGGTCTCAGTAAGTGGACTCACTCTACTGCTTGCCTGTATATATATATATATATATATATATATATATATATATATAGTGTGTGTGTGTGTGTGTGTGTGTGTGTGTGTGTGTGTTTGTACATGCGTGTGTGTGTGTGTGTGAGGCTGAGGTTGATCCCCAGAAAGCAGTTAATGAAATGAGGTAGGAAGGCTAGGCAAAGGATGGTGGAGGAGGACCTCAAGTATGATGCCCTTCTCGGAAATTAATTCTCTGTACTCTTGAACATCATAAGGACCATGTCCATGAGTATGAGTCACACCTCTGTGTATACATGCGTTCTATGTAGCATCACACCAAGAGGAGCATAATATAAATGGCTGCAACTGTTGAAACTGATCTACTGGGCCAAAATTGTTCTGTTGTTCTGTTGAGTTGCCTCGAACATGATGGATACAATGCTGTTTGTTTGATTATATATTGATTGAAAATTCATTGACCAGTGCTACACTAGTTTTCTATGGGAAGGCTTTGATTTGAAAGCATGAGAATATTAATATTAATTAATTATTAATTCAATTTGATTTGTATTCTCCAGCTCACACTTACACTACTACAATAGTGTATAGTAATCATTGTCTTTTATTGTCCTTCAGTGTCCCTGCAACTCTGCAGTTCCCCTCAGCTCTAGAGCGTTTTAAAGTCTTTCAGCTGGTTGTTTTTATTTTCCGGCAAGCAACTGTATTGTTATGATTCCTTCTAACCACTCTTATCATCGTTTACAGCCAAAGCAGGCAGCTGTTCTCAGTGAAACAGCTCTAATAAACCCACTGTATGGTACCTGCCCCGCACAAAACAGTAGCAAAGTTAGCAACTAACTGATGAGCATACAGGAACACCTAGCATTTAAAAAAAATATGGTATTTCCTTCAGGAGTTGGTGGAGACCAAAACAGAACAACAAAGAGAGTGAATATTGTTGTTATGTTTGCCAGGTGGCCAGAAACACGACTCCAAATGAATGCAAATGTTGTTCTGTCTGATGGAAAAAAACAACTTTATACTTTATTAGGTAATAATATAACAATGGTGTTTTTACAACTCGTTGAGCGGCTGCCAAGTGGTCAAAAAATAAATGAATGCAGGTTTAAGAGAATTTTTATTAAGTTAGTAATTAAAGTAATTTAAAAACACTGAATGTTATTACTGAGCCCCCTGGTGTTAAAACTGAGAAATGTTTTAGGTGCTAAAGAACAAAACTTCCACTAAATATTACATTACACAAAAAAAATCCCAGACAACCTTGGCTCAGACTTTCAAATGTGTCTAGACATCATTGCTACTCTAACTTAAAGGCCTGCCAATTCGCCCTATTGTATGCCTTTTTCACTCAAATGACAAAGCAAGCACCTGCCTCACTGTCAGTCCACAAAACCCAGACAGCTCCTGCAGGAGAAACAGCAGACAAATCTGCTTAATAATCTACATTTCCAGAGTGGGACTTGCTGGAGGGCACAAACAGCCCAGAGCCTACCGGGAGGGAAAAGTGAATTACTCTGAATGGTACAAAGCTCTAAAAATATGAACGACCGGTCTGTCTGTCTTGTGTGTTGGAAAATAAAACCACTTCCACGTCACCCATTTCCCCCCGGCAGAAAACAGAGCTCTCTGTGGTTTTACAGGGACAGCACACACTCCAACAGAAAACTCTTAAAACACATGGACTAAGAAAATGGGCCTATATTTAAAACCCTCCAATTATATTTAATTGTAGAAAAACACGGCCAGTTCTAGCCACATGGGCTGAGGCTGTAAGCTGAGCTTGCATTGTGACTGGCCTGTTTTCACTGGGGCCAGAACACTGGCGATGGAAAACTAAAGCTTGAGACATACAGAGAGAGAGGGAGAGAGATAGAGAGACAGAGAGAGAGAGAGAGAGAGAGAGAGAGAGAGAGGGAGGAGAGAGAGAGAGAGAGAGAGAGAGAAGAGGGAGAGAGAGACAGAGAGAGAGAGAGAGAGAGAGAGAGAGAGAGAGAGAGAGAGACAGAGAGAGAGGGGGGGGAGAGAGAGGGGGGGAGAGAGAGAGAGAGAGGGGGAGAGAGAGACAGAGAGAGAGAGAGAGAGAGAGAGAGAGAGAGAGAGAGAGAGAGAGACAGAGAGAGAGAGAGAGAGAGAAAAAAACAGCCAGAGAGAGAAAATCAGCACGAGTGTAGATAATGAATGAAGGAGAGAATAAATTAGATTGAGCGAGGGAGGGCGGATAATGAGTGAGAGAGAAAGAGGAGAAAAAATAAAAAAAAGCCTCCCCCGATTCTGTCCTCCTTGTCTTGTGGTGCAGGGTTATTTTTAGCTACGATTGGGAGCAACACGGTGCTGTAAAGGCAATCATTTCTGCTGCGGCACAGTCATCGCTCACCGCGACATCTCTGTCATAGAAAACACACATACGCACACACACACACACACACTTATGCATGTATGCACACTACAGTTCAACAAGCAAGTGTTTTTAAGAATGAGTATCCCTGCCAATACCTTTGAATTGCAGCTGTCAATAGTAATTGTATTGATATTCACTATTTAGAGCCACAGCCACACATCTTGACAAAATGATATCCAGCTAGAGAACATCCACAGCTTCCCAAACCCAACTTTGAAAACAATCGTTCTTCCCTAAACTCTAAATTATCTAAAAAGCAACCCCATTTACATCTTGGGGTGGTACATATACTGTATTTTACACTTCACAAAGGTCAAGTATCTCACTTTACAGCAGTTCTCATTTTTCACACGAAAACAAAAGCCCAATCTCAGATGGCAAAGAGTGCATACCAGCCAAAGTGTGTCAGGTCAAACCATTCATGTTGGGGATTAGCTGAGCACTTGGAAGGACACACACACACACACACACACACACTATAGTATATTCCCCAGTTGACATTCACAGGTCAAGGAGAAGAAACTCTATCATGGCGTCACAATCGATACTTTCCTCTGCAGCTCCTCTTATTAAAACATATTTTATTACAACATAGAGCAAATAGTTGCTTTACTAAAATCAATATTTACATGCCATCTGTTTTTCCATGTAGAATCTGTCCAGTGTTGATTTTGCTCACAGAACTGTATAATAAGGCGGAAGTGATCAAATATCACATTGTGTTCCATATTGTGACTCTTAACTGACCCTTGTTACCTTTTACTGAGAGTATATGTCTCTACAACCAGCTAATGAGCTCATTAATGTCTGCTACTCTTTTAACGAGTGGTAAAGAGAGACATCTCCAAGATAACTCACTGAAAACGTGTCTTCACTGGAATTAAAAGAATGACTAATTATAGCTTTGAAAGCTTTGTTATCTCCCTTCACTATACTGTAGCATATATGTAGGAAGTTACACAATCCAATGCTAATTCAGCAAGTATTACTGTATATCTACCCATATGGGATGCCTGGAACATAAATGAATCAAATTATGTAAGGTGTCTAAGATGAGAAAATAACACTTCAACTTTAATATGAGCAATATTGTGAAAATTGCTTCAGAAAATAGTCACACACAGAAGTAAATCTGCTTCTTAACGTATGATTCACAGTTCTGTATTACTGTGCAGAGTGTGGGATTCTGGCCACTAACTTAGTATACTGTATTCCTGTGTGGAATAGATAAGTGATGGGGAGTGTGCAGCCAGTGATTGGAAAGGCCTGGCATATATTTAGGTAGTATCAGCTTAAAAGGCTTCAAAGCAGCACTTTCATACTTACTATACATAAAAGAGAGTTGAGAGTAATTAGACAGACAGAAACTACTACAGTCCGTGTAGAACACAGCCAACAGGCTTAGCTGCAGCTATGCAGGTGTTTTCGGCTAATATAAGAAACCTTTACCTATGGCAAGGCAATTGTACACGATGTCTTACTTGATTAATCTAAATTAGCAAATGTACTAAATGTTTTGCTTGATGCAATACTGTCATTTCATCATGACACCATTCAAGCGAAAGGCAATAAGCACCACAGAGAATTTCAATAGATTTTGTTCCTCCTAGATTCACTTATAGTCCGTTATATTGTGACAAAAAGCCTAAAGACAATCACCTGCTTGCATTATTTTAACCTGATGTTACAAAATGGATCACACATGAATTAAGTAGGTAGTTTTGTTGTCTGATTACAACTATTAGTAGAACTGATTTAATATAGAAAAATGATTTTGTTAGTGTTTCTGGTGTCATTTTGGTGGATTATTCTGCTCCAACCTCATCACATTATCTTTTGTAGGGATGCTAATTATAATTTTTATTATCCAATAATCTGCCTATTATCGTCTTGAATAATCAGTCAGAAAATGTGTGAAAATGGTGAAAAGAATAACAATTTCCTGAAGCCCAAGCTGAAGTATTCAAATTATTTGTTATGTCTGATCAAACCAAAAGATACTCATCATACAATCAGAGGACAAAAAACAAAGACATTGTCATTTGAGAAGCTGGAACTCAGGTATTTTTGGCATTGAATTTTACAGTCGATCAGCTAATCATCGATCAGTTAATCATTTCAGCTCTAATCTTGTGTTTCTACTATTGCCTTTAACATGATAATGTTAATTCTTACCAGTGATGAGCTCGCGAACCTCCATGTCATTGGTCTTCCTCAGCAGGCGGATGAGGGCTGGGATGCCGTCACAGTTCTTGATGGCCACCTTGTTGTCATTGTCCTTGCCGTAGGAGATGTTGCGCAGGGCACCACAAGCCTTACGGTGGACTTCAGATTTAGGGTGGTCCAGGAGCCCCACCAGAACAGGAATCCCCTTCAGCTGACGCACATCCTTCTTGATTTTGTCGTTTTCATAGCACAGGTGCTGCAGGTAGGCGGCAGCGTTGGACTTGACGGGGTCGATTGGGTGGCCCAACATGGCAATGACCTCAGGAAGGTCTGGGTCACGCCAGCGTGGGTCCTTGCGGATGCTGTCAATGGAGGGTGAACGCCGGCCACCCATGCGGTCCAGACTGGCCATGCTGCCCCTCTCCGGCTGGGCCAGCGGCGCTGAATACATGCCATGGATGTAAGGGTGGCGCTCATCAATCAGCTCTGCCTCAATGGGGTCGTCTGGGTACGCTCTGGAAGACACGCAGAGAGAGGACAGTGAGGACGAGAGAGATGGACGAGGTAAATGGGGGGTGACTCAACCAGATTTGTCTGAGAGAGAAATTAGGCAGCCGGGGGAAAGACTCTGAGAGAAGCCAAGTGAGATGGGAGCCCCTGACTAATGAGGAGAGAAGGGAAAGCAAAGGACAGGGTGAGTGAGAGGTGAAAAGATGTAGGCGATGGAGAGGAGAAACGAAGGAGAGCAAGTTGGAGAGAGGAGGAAAGACGTAGTGATCTGCAGTTCGGATCTGTTATTAACAGATCTGTCAGACGGTGGCAATTCTCTACAAAGAGAGTGATACAGTAAGCAAGATTCTCCTTATTACTCCTCACTGTCAGGTGGTAGCCACAAACATGTCAGACTTCAACAAACATAAAGTCTAAGTGATTGAGGGACAGAAAATGATTGCACAAAGAAAACCAGGCAGTTCTCAGACAGACAGAGACAAAGGCAGCACCAAAGACAAAGCTTTGAAGGAAAGCCTTATGAAGTTTTTTTTTTTTTTTTTCCAGCAAGCCACCATATATAGTAGAGAATGCATTTGATGTATTTTTCCGCTGGGAACAAAGAAAAGAGCTGTGCTGACCCCCTATGGAGAACTATAAGCCCAACGATGCTCCTTTTGCTCACAGTGCAGAAGACTAGCATACAGTTGCTAAAAATGCATTAACCTTATTAGCATTATTACTTTTAGGGCTGGACACTTATGCAGTATTGGGCTCTACTCACTTTCTATGACAAAAATAAGTGCTGTCTTCTGGGGGAGGAAGAAGGGAGTTGCCTTTTGAGGGTCCTTCAACCAATCTCTGTCTCCCAAGCCTATCAAGTCTATGATCTACACATGGTTCTCTAGGGCAGGGATTCCCAACCTATTTAGATCGGGGCCACTTAAAATAAATCAAAGTCTGCCTGGGATCCCTTGTCACATGTTATATAGTCTACGAGTTAAAGGAAAGATGACTTATTTTATTTTATTTGAATAACTTTTAGAGGCTTGAGGAGCACAAATACTGCAATTCATAATAAATAAAGCAAAAAAAAAGAAGAAAGCTTGCAAAAAAAACAATTTTGTGTGTAAACAATATGTTTTTGTTATTCTATCCTGTCCAATCATCTTGAAACCCCTTGGATAAATCCAGCAACACCTTGCGGAGGTCCCGATCCCCAGGTTGGGAACCACTGATCTAGGGTAAGCAATTCCAAAGGCAGCCGAATCAATTCTCTATTGGAAGATGGACAAAAATATACACACTCAATTCCAGTGACAGATCATTTGTCGGTGGGGTGCAGGCTACAAATTTTACTTGAGGCTCTTTAATCACAGGAACAATTTTTCATTTTTAGGGCCAATTCCAAGGATGGAGTCGTGGGAGTCACATTTTACACGAGTTGCATGTGAACAAAATATTTTTGAAACTTGAAATTCTTCTCCCACTGTGTTGCCTTAAATGTCTGGTGAATGTGTGGTAGGGAAAAGTTATGACATGGGGAGAGGAATGTAATTAGGGTTGTGTACTTATGCGCAGCCTTTATCATCCCCCCCTCCCACCCCGCAGCCCGAGACTTGTTTATCCTCATTACATAATGCAGCTGGTCTCCTCTCACCATCCTTGATGTATGGTGGTTGGTGGTGCAACAAAATGGTGGCCAACGCTGGTGGTTGGTACAAAATTCCACAACGAGCTCTAATTTTAATGAGTTTTATGTTAATTATGTTTTTACAGTTCTTCCCAGACATGCTGGGGAAGGGGGGGGGGGGAAGGGGCTCAGTGTGCCATCCTCGCCTCGGCTCTGGTGTGTTCCTCTGTTGATTTTTTATTTTACAGAAGCCTCACAGTAACATATTGGCTTTTATGGCACGACTTTGTGCATTTTACTACCGGAGAAATCGATAGTAGATGAAGTGGGTGAAAAACTCCTGCCCGAGCATTGTAACGAGATACTAAATCCCCTATTCAGATGGATGGAAAGAGGATTAATAGAGATGGAGTGAGACTCCACCGCAAGCACGGCCCTGCGTCCAAATGCTGCAAGCAACGTGAACCAAGTTCAAAGAACCGGAGTGCTGAATGGTTGTGGCAAACGTTGCGGGACACGGTTTAGGTGTCATGCCCACATGTCAAGAACAGCTGTGACTGTCTGATGTCTTTTCAAACAGGTGTTCCTCAAAAGCTGCAAATGAAGCAGCTAAACTTAGCTTGCGAAGATCTAGTGTATCATAACTGTTTATTCCTCCTTTTAAAAGTAGTTTTTTTTTTCCAGCTGGTGGAACATGTTAGAGAGCCACAAACCTCTATAGGCAGCCTGTAACCACAGTATGGAAGGAGGTGCCAATCAAGAGCCTGATTACGGCACATCATTTGAAGAAAGACTGCTGCTCTGAGGTTTGGCGAAAACACTAAGCAGCATGTCAGACTGCATGGAAAAAGAGTGAAAAATGCTTCCTTGCGTACACCCCAATTTAAACACACACTCACATACTCAGAGGTCATCATCTAGCTTTCGATTGCTGTGGGATATTGGACATGACAAAGCAACGAGAGGAAGGAGTAACCCTCCTTAAGAAAGGCCACTACACAATCTCAGCATCATCACTGTCGCCCAGACCTGAATACATAACCACAAATCTCTTTCACATACAGTATCTCTCTTTCTCTGTGACTTTCTCTCTCATTATCTGTCACACTATGTTTCTCGCGCACTTTCCACACACAGATAAGATATACAGTTGTGCAGATTGTGGCTCATTTAGATCTGGGCTGATGCGGTGGGGCTTTTGGTAAAGCAGGCGTCGCACGGCTGAGTGATGGGAATGTCAGGATTTGCATTTAAATTGGCGCCATTGTGTGTACAGGGAGGGGTGTATTCATAGGATGTGAAAGGGCTCTCTGCCGCCAGACGCGATGCTCCGAGCGTGATTACAGCAGATCACTCTCCTCATGTTAATCGAGCTGCTAAATGTCCGGGCTATTTGTGTGTATCTGTGTGCTTTTCTACAGATACACGCAGTGTGCTCGTTTGTTCAAAGAGACAAAGAAGAGAAGATAAACAGATACAGTAGATACGAGATGTATGCATGTCCGCAAACTTCAGCACTCATTTATTCAGCTGGACTTTGTCACATCCTTGCTATTCTTCCTTTCCTTCATCTTCTGTCAATTACTTTCATCATCCTTCAATTGTTGCCTTGCCTGACCCTCGTCTTCCGCAGGCCCATAAAAGGAGATGAACTGAAAAGGATTAGAGACTCGGAAGAAGATGTTTGCTTCTCATATGTACACATAACATCTCTGCAGCGTTTAGGAGCTTTTCACTGACTGTCCCCGCCGAGCAGAACGCTCATTTTGAATTATGGGCAATAATTGTTTTATGATGCACAAGAGTCTTTGTGGGACAGAGAAGAAAGCAGAGAAAAAAAAACAGCAAAGCTGGAGTGTTTATGTCCTGCCACTTTATTTCTCAGGATGTTTTGATGGCATTATCCACCGCCACCACTGCTTGATTTCATTGATTTAAAAGGAGAATAAAAACGCTCAGAAGTTTCTCCTTTAATTTAGAGGATGGTTCTGAGAAACCTCAAACATGACAGAGGGGAAGTATAATATTAAACAGAGTATTTGGCTCTCAGTGAAATCCTCTTGGCAGGATGGAGGAGGAGGAGGAGGAGGAGGAGGAGGAGGAGGAGGAGGAGGGGTCCTGGCCGGCTAGTGACAGATCACTTCCACGGGCCATTCCCTACAGACATCACTGGATTAAAATGAGAGAACCCCTGCTCTCAATTAAGGGATGTGCATGTGTGTGTTTGTGTGTGTGTTTATCTGTCTGTGTGTGTGTGTGTGTGTGTGGCGACCCCTGGATACAGGCAGGCAGGTGCAGCTGCGCGGGTCACCCAAGGAGAGATGAGCCATTAGAGATTGGCTTAAAGACGCCCCTGTAGTCTGGCAGAGTTCAAAAGCAGCTATTAATCACGCTGGCATGAGGACACACACACACACATACGCAGAATAGTGCTCATGGACACACATACTGACACACACATAAACAATGGGTAGGGATGGGGGGGGGAAAGGCAGTAAGATGCATTCACGTCCAGGCGGCAGGGGGGCAGGAGAGACAGACACATAGGTTATCTGCAAAATCTGTGCAGTGATAAACGGTAAAGAGATGCCCTTCCTTCCTTTAGACGCTACATTCCTGCTGCCTTTGAGCAAGCAACCTTTAGACTATAAAAGGTAAATAATAACACTTTCCAAAGCAAAGTTTAAAAGTGCTTCAAGTAAAATCTAAACTGAACGATGACCGAACTCCATAAAACAGAAAGATGACAAAAGTAGAAATTGTCCAGGCACATAGATAAAAGTTTCAGTTAAAACAGATGTGGCGAAAATAAAAGCCAACACTCTACACTATCCAACAACAAAGACAAACTTGTATTTCACTGCAATTTAACGTATGATTCTTTTTTTCTAAATCTGCCTTAATTCAGCATTAAAAACATTTGTTTTGATCACATTCTGCCATCTCAATCAACCTTTTCTAAATTCACACATCACAGTTTAGACAACAAAAAACTACTGAGCTGGTGAACTAGTGCTACTCTGGCCTCCACATGCCTATTACAGTATATTGGAACAATGTTGACAGTGAAATCCAGGACAGTGAGGCACGCTCACACATCCAAAGAACTCTGGCAAGAAAACGTACATCAACATTCCATTCACACACTACCACACTGGACTCTGCGGTGACAAAATTAGTGCTCGGCGCCGATGCGGGAAGCCGTTTTAGTGCTAAACATCTTCATTTTTGTCGGCGCATAATTGAGGGCTTGCAATGCAATGATAAGCTGTAATTAAACCGCTTTAATTCCCAGATTCATTACAGCGCTTTGGAGTCACCGTTCCCTTCTTGGAAGAACACTAATCGCAGTGTGAGTGCACAGGAGAGCCTGGGCACTCTGGGAGGGCTGATTCTCACCGTTCCTTGGAGAAAAAAAAGAGAGAAACGCGTATAGTATACTGATGTTTTGGTGATGTGACATTAGCTGATGTGAGTGCAAGAGAAATGAAGGAAAGAAGAAAAAAGGAAATGTTTGGGATCTGTTTTATCCTGCAATTAGCCAGGCAGTAGTCAGTGGAGTGCCTTCAAATACGTGTGTGTGTTTATGTTTGGGCATTCACATGTGTGGCTGTCAGTGTGTGCATGTGTGTGTGTGTGTGTGTCTGAAGGGGTGTATATGGCTGTTAGGGGTGTGTTGTGACACATGTAAGGCAAGCTACAAATTGCCTGTCACAGCATGCGCCTCTCACTAGGCGGATGGGGGAGTGACTCATTTTCTGAAGATGTGGATTTTTATTGAGCGCATGACAGTGTGTGTGTGTGTGTGTGTGTGTGTGTGTGTGTGTATGTGTGTGTGAGAGATACCGTGCACGTAAGTGTCAGAGCAAAGTCAAAAGTGTGTAAAGACAGAGAGTCTGATTAGGCATCTGCTCTTTCGTGCCTCGTGCACATAAATGCAGGAGCTTTTAAATCCAGCTACTTGCATATGCATGAGTGTGTGTACATAAGCTTAATTAAGAAGGGTCTAAAAGCAAAGCTCATGTGCTGTCAAGGAGCTGACATACCTGGATTCAGCATCACCTTTGAACATGACAAAAAAAAAAACACACACACACTCTTTTGTGTCTTGCTCCTTCCTGCGTCTCAACCTCCTCAGCTCTATTCCTTTAGATCTGGCTTCAGGCCCAAACATTTTGCCCTCAGATTGGACGAAAAGTGCAGAGAACTTGAAAAATATCCATCTGCTACAGATCACTGCTCAAAAAGAAGTCTTTAAAACGCACTTCCCGTGTTCCTGCACCAAGTCAACTTCAAAACCCTTCTTCAATTTACTTCAGGGTGGACATTTTTTTCTGGGCTCCCCTTTAGGCGGCAATGAAATGCTTGGAAGCTATTAGGAGACAAGAGTCCATTTTGGGATCTTATTGTTGAAGGCTAACAGGGTTTTTTTCTTCACGGTGGAGCCAGGGGTTATACTGCTCTCTACAAAGGTTGCTCTAAAACCACAAGGCTTTGAGAGATAACTGACAAAAGCCTCCCGTCCTCTAACTCTCTCCCTCCCCTATCCCTCCCCTCCCTCGTCACATCTCCAATCATTCCCACCTCTTTACCTCTGACACAAATACATGTTCCCTATCCATTTGCAGGAAAATGGCAATCAAAGACTCGCTTTTCCTCGCTTCCTTTCTCAAGCAAGTTGCTCAAGAAGAGGAGACATCTGTTTACTTGCACACGGTGTAATGTAGTCTTTTTTATGGTGAGAACAAGACAAGTATTCCTTATTCTCTCTCATCTTAACAGGCCTGATCTCCTCTCATGTCAAGGCAAAGTCTGTGCTCATGCATATGAACGAGAACTCACTGTCCAACGTAAAAAGAAAAACATGTATACTGTATGAACTTGTACACCTTCATAAAACTATTATTTCCTGCATGCTCCAGCAGGCTGAATCCCTCAGACTAAACACAATCTGTCAGGTTTTTAAGTATCAACTTCGGGTAATGATGTATAAAAACAACTATTATACTGATGTATGTGTGTATTATCTTTGCTCTGGGGTAACAGACCACCTGTTTAAAAGTAAGCCTCCATCTTATTCAGTTTTTTGCATTTATCCTCACCTGACTCGGGGTCCGTCACGAAGAGGTTCCCGGTGGGTGCGACCCCGGTTGGCCCCCTGTAGGGTGCGTCGGTTGGCAGTGGAGTAGTCGGGCTCAAGCTCGTAGGGCTCCTCCTCCTCAGGGCCCAAGCTGCGGCGATCATCCTCCAGGCCATATGGCTCGGCCTGGAAGCGCTCTGGCTGTGAGCGGTTCAGATCCACAGTGCTGCTACCCATAGGCACCTGGGGCTGGGCCACATGGCCATAGTCATCCTTGCGAATAGGCAGCGTGTAGCTGTTCTCCGGTCGGTAGCTGTTGGGCAGGTAGGGGTAGCGGGGCGGCCGGAAGTTGACACCGCGTGACAGGCTGCCGTAGTTGTCTGTCAGATCGGCGTAGCCATCGTGCAGACCGTAGTGGCGAACGTACTGGCTCTCGGGTGTCTCACCGTAGGAATCATTGTAGGAGTTGTTGTAGGAGCGTGTCAAGGTGGAGGTCGCTTGGGGTGTGATGAAGCGGTCACCTCCATTCTTCAAGTAGCGCCGGTCGATGGAGTCGGTGTAGTTGCCCAGTGGGGACGAGCCCTCAGGCAGGGGCAAGCCATCCGGGCCGAGGGGCACCTGTCGCACTGTCCGTGTGGTCACCGTCTTCACCATCTTAGTCACCTGCAGAGGAGTACAGACATACCTGATGTTAAAGTGAACCTGATGTTTGCATCCACTTGACATGATGTAGTCATCTTCAAACTTCACACCAAGAAAACCATACCGCCCACTAAATGCAGACATTTGCTTCTTTTAGCTGCCTAAATAAGGGCACTGCATCGGAACGCTTCTCAGTGAAAGAGACTGACAAATAACCAAGATAAGTAAATATTAACTTTGTGTCCAGATTAAAACATGCATTTTCCATTTGTGTTATTTCAATCTTATTAACTTTTTGGTGTTAGTTTTATTCATTTTTTTCAATCTGTGCAACTAATTAATTCATTGTAAGACATGTATGTTTCATTTTAAAGTGTTTTTGATGCTGAAGCTGGTTGGGGGATGATTTTCTGATCATGAATCAAAAATTAAAATTCAACTATACTATACATATGCACTGGCTATAGTCAGGGAGAAACCTCCGCTGCCCTGGGGTTGGATACTAACTGATCAGTAGTTCATTCTAAAGCCAGTTATTGACACATGGGTGTTACCTTAAAGTATAAAGTGCAAAAAGTCAGTGCACATGCTATGATAATTTGTTCTGAGACAAGCACTAGCAACCAAATCTAAACCCACGAAGTTGCATATACAAAGTAACTGTCTTGCTCTACTGAGTCCCCGGGATTTTGCTGTAACAGAGCCATCTTGAAGTGCTACAGCTCCACTGGAGCTTGAATCCTTTATGTCCCCAGAGAGCAAGGCAGCACCACATTCTGTAGCTCCAGAGCTGGAGGACTGTGACAACCAGACCTGCATGTATCTATCTCTCACATTGAGTTCATCCCATAGCTAAATAACTCGACTTCCTCTTCTGTCTCTGAGGCTGTCTGACTGGGGAATTAGAGACAGCAGCACCCACCCTTTCCTCGCTCCCTGTGCTCGCTGCCCATACAAAACCAATTTGCTGCCCAGTGAATTCTACTGTGGCCAATAATTGGCTATTTTGTCCGCAGCTATAAATTCATCTTCAAAATTAATGAGGTTGATGAAAATTAATCGTCATCTGCAGGGGTGCAGGTCTGATGCAACTCATGATGTGCCTGACAAGGTGTTGCAGAGAGGTTCATTCCCACTTGACAAGCTTAGACCAACAGCCTGAATTTCTTGAGAAACGCTCCTCTCATTCCCGCATCTGATGGGTTTAATTTTCAACACTGGCCCTCTTAATTGTAATATGCTTTCTTTATTTTCCCATCAATGCCATAATTTTGATTTTAATCAGGAGCAAGCAAAGGCATGTAACAACATCAAGAAACCACAATATCGGTTGTTCAACGCTTGCATCCTCATTAACTTGATTGAAACAAATAGGAATCTTCACTGGCCTTGTTTCTTGATCACACCCTGAATGTGAGCTACATAACAAAACCTATTTCAGGAACACCAAGGTTCATTTCCATGTTGAGAGTAATTACTGAGTAATTTACAATTGTTTCTGTTGCCATTCCGCCTTGCGCAGTTAAAAATAAAGAGCTAATTTGCTTGATTCACATCAGCTAAAGCATATGTATGACCTTGAAATAATAAGCTCACTTCCATCCTCTTGATTCAGGGTGCTAGGCTCTGACAGAACCCACACAAGGTTTTTCTGGTGTTCATACCATTAGCCCTGATGCTAAATCTTGGCCTCAAGGGTGCTACACAGGCCAGGGCTGAATGTCATGCACTGCATAAAGAGATTAGGTCGGCATAATAAATGCAATTTATTAAATCATATTTTTATTCTATTTTTTGATACTCTTAATAGATTTTCTTGACAGATATGGATTCACAAGGGAACCCAAGCCCATATGATTTTATCCATATCTGGTAATTTCATCACATTTCATTCATCATTGTTTTTTTTTTACTTTTTACTTTTATTCTATTCCAGCTGTCTGAGCTGAGAGAGGAGCACGGTGAATGCTACAGCTTCCCAGCCTTGACATGCCCAGCTGCCTTGTACTAACACAGCTTTTTAGGCGATTTGCAAGTGCTGCAAAGGGAGCCATCACACAGGTTTCAAACACTCTTTTTGATGTACGCTCAAGTTCACAAGGCGTTAAACCGTCACGCAAGGGGAAACGAGGGGAGGCGAGGGATCTGCGTTTCAGAGGAGCCTCTGAAATGTGCTGAAGCGGGGTAAATACGGCTGAAAGAGAATTGCTAAAATGGTGGAGAGTGTTGTGAAAATGTGTTTATGTGCACATGTATATAGACTGTAGATTTGTATGTGTGTGTACTTGTATGGAGATTCACAGCTGCACTGAAAGGCATTCAAAACAACCACGGGCAGTTAGACACAGGCTTTAACTGTTTACCAAACTGTTAAAAATGGATGGAAAGCCAGCAGGCGTCAAACTGTCCACTTTACGACACTGTAAGAGGCTTCACAACCTCTGCAGCATTCACTTTATTGAGCGCTTAAGTGGACATGGTGGCTGTGGGGTTAGTGGGGAGGATGAGGTAGTAATTCAGGTTTTTAAGAAGCCTGTGACTCATTTTCAGCCCATCTAGTTTAAGTAAGCCTAAGCGGCTAAATGTGGGCCTCTTTAAAATGTGACGACAGAGAAACAGGGAGGCAGTCGGGGGAGGTGGGTGGGGGGGGTGACACAGCACAACCAAAAATCACACAGGGTTCGGCGTTCTTTACTGGCTCTGTCTCTGGTACTGTCTCATAAGGGGAGGGGGTCAACATGTGGACCGGGGTGGGGGTCCTGGTGGCAGGCCGGGACTCCACCATCAAGTTGTCAGTCACCATCACTGGGAGGTAGGTGCGGCGGGTGATGGTTTTGACCACTTTGGTCACCTAGAGTTGGAGGAATGGGTGGGTTGAGCTCTCAGCAAACTGCATTAGATTACACACAGCATGGCTATACATGAACCCTGTTGTTTTAGCTCTGTAATGCGTGAGACTAATGACACAGCCTTGCACACCTTTAAGCTACATGTACCTGTATGCAATATGAGAGAGGATCAAAATGTGTCTTGCTGTGTTTCAGTAACTATTTATTAAAACTGCTTGCAAAAAAAACGTTATTGAAGTCGAGTCTGTCTCAAAGAGAGTAAGGCACTCAAACAGAAAAAGTATCTGGGTCATTCTGTGTCAAATCAGAAAAGGTTGTTGCAGCACCGTCTCAGATTTTGTTTAAACCTTGTCTGCATCATGAATGGGTCCAAAAATCAAGGCCTGTAAAATATTTCTGTTATACATGTATACATATGTATCCTATGTTTTCATATTTTTTCAGCCCTTGATATTATTTCATTTTTTTAGCCTCAAAAACATCTTATCTGGTAAGCCATGTTTGGGCATTAATATCTTGACAAGTATTGTTCCTAGCCTCACTAAACTTTGTAGGATGGAGGACAAACATGAGAGAAGAATCTGCTTCTACATTATGGATGCTTTTTTCCTAGAGTTAAAACAATGCCTTTAACTATGTGCATTTATCTATGAAGGTAACATGGAAGGACACTGGCACTTTGTACACTAAATGACCATACATTGAGCTATTTCCACATACATTTTCATGTTCCTACTAGTTACCCCACGTACCATTTTGGTCCTATGAAAATGACCAAAATTTGTTACCACACTTTGTTTTATTCATAACATCTTCATCTTCAACTTTATATTGGCAAACTCTGAACAAAATCTAAGACGGTGTTGCAACCACTTCCCTGGATTCTGTCTGATTTGACACAGAATGACCCATCTGTTTATTCTGTTTTGTTCTACAGCGACGCTTTTGACACATTTTTCACAATAGCTGCACCTGAAGAAACTAACATTTGGCATTTTTCTGAAAAAGCTAATAACTAACTCCTACCTACTCACAGTCGGCTCCCTGGCGTTTGCGGGATAGTGAAAGTGCGGTTATTTGTTTGTGTGGTCTGCCTCAACTCTCATTAGCTCATATCCAGAGGAAAGAGGAGGAATGCTGCTTTTATTGGTCCAACTGAGCTCTTCCTCCAACATGACTGGTGTTTCATTCAGAGAGTCTGCCAGGAGGAAACGAGGGCTGGATGATGGCCAAAGGAAAGCATGGCATGCTGAGACAGGAGGACGGACGTGGAAGCCCATCTAATTGAGCGCATACATGTGTTCTCACTCATACGCACACGCGTTTGGGGTCCGTGCCAATTCACTTTGAGTTGAATTGATTGAAAGCATAAATAGAACAAGTAGTTAATCTGCTATTGAAAGGCCATTCAAAAGCTTCCACTTCCTACATGAACTGAATTTGTCAGCTGAAACTTACCCTGACCCTCCTGCACAAACACACATAAAACTGCACATCACCTTGACTTCACTGGCATTGTCTCATAAAGCTTCATCTCGGTGCCAATTTTATCTGTTCCTTTCCTAGTATGGCATCTACTAATACTGCTGATACTAAATCAGCTGGAAACGTGTTTACCACTGAAAAAACTTTTTTGCCTGCAAATCAGGAAGATGGGAGATGCTTCTGTGTTTCATCTTCCAGCAGTCAGATGGGGGATAACCATCAAGGGAAAAGAGTGCGTTAACATTAGACAGTATGGCGAGACTTTGGTTCAAAAGAACAGAGCACATAAATAAAAATGTGAGTCTCTGCGAAATGATAAGAAAGATAGAAAGAGAGAGAAGTGGAAAAACAACACATGAAAGTGAGTGTGAGAGGGGAGGTACAGAGAGGAGAAAGAGAAAGAGGGAAAGTGGGGAAGACATGTGGAAGGGTTTCTTTGTGTAAACTCTCGGCTAGGTCTGGATCCGTTTGCCACCACAGAGCCACTGGCTTCCAGAAGTTCACCCTGAACATTAATCTGCTTTTCACCTCAAAGTGACTTCTAGAAAATACTGGATCCCTCCTCCCAGCGGGGTGGTGGGCCCTTTTAAAAAAGGCGTCCTTGCTTTTCCCTTCCTCAGCAGCAAAGCCTTTGATTAGTGTATGTGATGTTTGTATGCATCATCCCTAAGAAGTTCTGAGTGTGAATACATAAAATTATGTGAGTGTGTGTGGCCACTCCCCTCGTAGTAAATAGGCTGGAGGGCAATGGGCACTCCCCGATGAGGGATTAGACCAAGCTTTTTAATTACAGTTTCACAGTCTCCAGAGTAGGATCGACACACAGCACTCTCCACTCCTCTGGAAGCCTACAGCAGCAGCAGTTGAGTGTAGTTGTGTTTACATCCCAAGCAAAATGTCTGAAAATGTTGAAGTGAAAGAGAAGAGCTTTCCAACCCCCACATCACTTCTAAAATGTCATAGATTCCCTGTATTTTGTCAAATGCAAATCTGGTGGGGATTCTGGTGGGAATTCTTCTTCGTGCACAGAGATGTGATGCTTCCAAACTTAGATGAGAAATGCAGACTGCCTTCCAGAAAGCACCGAAGACGCTTGCACTGGAAACTCTTCAAAACTCCAACCAGGAACCAAGAAAAATGTATTCCGGTCAGAGCAGTGTGCAGATTACTGACACCATGATTTCGCAACTTTGGGGTATTTAAAATGGTAGAAAACCATTTGAGGAGCCAATTTGCTTTCTTAGTGCTGCTTTACGTGTATACAGATAACCATGGTGATTCTGATTACCAACAAAAATAAAAAATCTCATATCACAACATGTATAATGTGTTATTGGTGCTGAGCAGTGGTATTTTGTACCCCCTATAACGTCATGAGGTATTTTGTAAAGTAATTTATAAGAGAAAGAGAAACAAGGAGAGACAGAGAGAGGACCATGCAAAAGAAACAGAAAATAAGAGTTTCGTCCCAGGAGGTGGAAGCAGCAAGCAGTGAATTTAGAACAGTGTATTTTAGAGTATAGACTTGAGCATTATTTGGCTTGTGACAATGCAGACTGTGTTGCACACTGCTGCTGTAGCCTAAATGGGCACACATGAAATGGTGGCGTGGTGGGTATAAAAGCTATACTGGTATAAAAGTGCACTCACCTTCACGTTAGTTGACACATCCTTACAGAGAAACAACAGAACACAGTAGAGGACGAATCAACAAAAGAGCACAAAACTAGGAGAACACCAGGGGAGTTGACTCATAATAACACAATAATCAAAGAAATAAAGCCATGAGAGGAAGATGAAACCACTTAGGGCTGGAGGATTATGGGATTTAGAGTTCTTAAGGATGGAAGTCTGAGAGTGGAGGTACAGTACCATGCTGTTTGGAAGCAGTAATCCATAACCGTAATTTGAAGCAATATTGAAATGGATCAAAAAGACTTTCTGGTTTTTTCCAGCTATGAGCTCAATGGGATCCCTGTGCTATGACAATGCAACTGCTCTGAGGTGTGCTGCTCAGGTGTGATAGCAGGTACCAGGTTGAATATCAGCTCCATACACTAGGTATATAGAACATCAGCTTTAGCTGCAGGTCACAGTTAACAGTTAACACTTTTTAACAGCCAACAGTGTCTAACATTATAACGATAACAAAAATTTTTGTTAATCAACACTCTAAAAATACAGTTTGTTTGGGAATCAACAAATGTACATATTATTTATCACATTTCCATCACTCATCTTGCAGGATTTTTGCCCCCTCTGTTGCAACGCTGTAGCTAAGCTGAGCACCTTTGGTCTTACCTTGGTTTCTGTGCGCCGTGTGGTGCCATCATCAGAGGTGACCACCGAGACGTGGGAGGTGGGGGTTCCTGGGTCTTCCTCTATGGTGACCGTCTCCTCCACCATCTCCTGCGGCTCCTGCATCATGGCCAGGGATGTGGCGTTACTGGGGCTCTGCTCCTGCATAGATAGACAAGTTAGGCAATCAGGGGTTAATGACAGATTTTAATACTTAGTCGTTAAGACAGCGTGGAGAGAAACAGTACAATATCCAGGTAATCTTCCATTAGATATATGACAAAATCAAACTTTAATAAGGCTATTGCAGCAACAAATGATATTACAATCCAGCAGAGACGAACAGAGAATGAATAAGAACATTGCAAATGAAAGGTATTAAATATAATGCCAGCTGCGATTTGCAATGCGACACTCGAGCATCAAGTAGAGGAATGGAAAGTGTGAAACACAGTACATGAATAATAATGTATGAAAAATAACAGCATAAAAATATATTGAGATGAAGACATGAATGAAAAGTGTCTATGAGGTGATAATATGCAAATGTGACATACATGCAGAATGATGATCCTTGTGTTGTTTTGTTTTTTTCTGATTAAATATTATATGTATTATTATTTCATGAAGTCCTACTAATAAAAAAAAAAGGACAAAAGCATTTCTGGGACTCCATGTCCAGATACTGTAAGGGTCAGTGAGTTGTCCCTAAATGCAGCATTCCCAAAGGTTGTTTCCAGACAGTTGGTATTGGACAATTCTGCAAAAACCGCTATGGTTCAACTGAAGGTTACTTGATTATGGTGAGAGAGAAATCATGACCATGGTTAAAAAAAGAAGACAATCCAAATCTCTGGTGTGAAAATACATATTACATGTCTTTCCACCACAGTGTCCACCACAGTCGTACTTGCCACTATGTTGCGGGTGCACTGCCTCCAGCATTTGTTCTGAAATTTGGCACTGAACATTTACTTTGTGCTGATGAATCCACCAACATGAATGTAATTCCTTGTAAGAGTAGGTTGCTCCACAGAACATACAGCAGCACTTGAAATCTGCAAGCACACAAACTCTGGATAATGCCTATACAGCATACAAGAGGAAAACTGTAAAGATATAGTTTTCTACTTTGTTCCTAGTCCTGACAGTCCATGATTTATTTGGTCCTGATATTATATCCAAACACTGCAGTGCATTGTAGCTGGTAACTCCTCACCTCTTGAGACTTCAAATTGAGTTAAAGCTTCTTTCAAGGCAAGAAAAAGCCTGGAGGACTGTGTTTGATTCATATTTCATTGGGAGGCCATGTATTTGAAGAAAAAGTGTCCATGGGCTATGGATGAAAGTGAGTATGGAGCCCTCATACCCCACCTGACCCTGTGTGAGTGCGTGAGAAAAATGCGCTTCCCTCTGCATTTACTGCTGATGGAAAACGATATGAAGTCACTGGTCAGAGCAGCAACGCCCTGGCATGGGCCGCTGCTGTGCATAAGTGTGACAAAATTACAGTTCCCGTGATGGGGAGGGGAAGGAAGGCATTTGAAGCAATCATTAGTAACCAAAACAGCACAAAGCCAAGAGAGGGAGAGGAAGTCAAAAGTAATGCAGGGGGCGGAGAAGGGAAGAGTTGGAATAGGACGGTGTAGTGGAAACTACAGGAAAAAGAGGGAGCAGGGAATTGTATACTCGTACTCCAGATAGCTGTAACTGATCTTAAGAAAGGAATGTTAACCTTTTTACAGAATGCTTGAAATGCCATTTTTATTGTATACACTGGGGGTGTAATGGTACACAAAATTCACAGTTCTGTATGTACCTCGGTTTTGGGGTCACAGTTTGGTATGATTATGGTACTGCAGAAAAAAAAAAAAATCCAAAACATCCAACAATGGCTCATCAGCCAAAACTATTACTGAAATAGTTTCGTTTTGCTGCAGTGGAAAAGGAAAACAACCTTTCTGTTTCCTGCAAGGAGTCAGGACACCTTTTGACAGCTATTTTATGCTAATTTATGGTCTAACTGTATACAAAGTAGTTGAAACTAGCTCCACCTCCAGCAACTACAAAAATCTGCTGCTTACACACTGATGCTGTCATAAGGCTGGGCGATAAAATGTTCTTGATACCGGATCACAATAAAATTTCTGTTGATAACTGATAAACTTTGGACATTTTTTACTCAATATGGATAGCTCTATCAGCCTATCACACAGCAGAAATAAACACGACAACAGCCATTCAGTCTGAAGTTTTTGGCCTAGTATACACACCCATTTCCTACCGCAGCCAACAATGCTATGCTAGTGCTATCATTAGCAGGGCTATGACCATCTGGAGGGCCCGCCACATTTAAAGTAACGTTAGCCGAAAAAAGCTGCTAACTTACGGACACATTTCTCTAGTAGAAACATCCTGTCTGCAACTGCGGGACACTCATCGCACGCCATTGTTTTAACGAGGCTGCTTTGACTGCGAATGCACAAAGCTAATTGCTAAGCTAGGCTGAGTTTGAAGCTAGTTAACACCAACTCATTTATATTCAAAATGCAGTTTTTTAACTTTGATCCCTATTTATATTACACCAAAGATAAAAAGGTAAAAGCTATGAAAAACAAACAAACAACAAAAAATCTCCAGCAGTGGTCCCGCCACTAACGATTAGCAAAGTCACCTCACGTAAAAAACGGTAAGAACAACTGAACCAAGCTGACTATTTTTGTCCGACCAATTATACCAAGCTGCAGGGAGACAGAATGAAGGCCGAGGAGAGAGCGCGAGGAAAAGTTGTAGTGTTGTTCTCTACACACTATGAGCAGTGCCTTATGGAGGAAGACCGCTTGTTTTCCTCACATCTTTGAAGACGCTTAACAAGTGAACAGTTCTTCATTGATTGGCCAACTCCTTTCAGGCTTCAAAGCCACACACAGTCCTCATTGATCTGCAGTCCTTCTTGCTGATCAGTCAAAAGTTTGCACTGTTAATGTTGTGGATCTCTTCTCCTAATCCAACAACCCACCGGGCTCTATGTCCCTTCTGAGCAAAAAGCCTGGGCTATTGTATTTGGGTGTATGCATATATTCCTTAAAGAAAATGAAAACTTTCTCTAGGTACCTATTCCACTCTATACAATAATTTAGAGTCAATTAGCATCCTGAACTGAGCAGAGTTAGGTCATTACACTTGGAGAAAGTTTCTGGAGTCCCATTATTGGGGTTAATGACTGAGAAGGCTATCTGCTGCATAGAAAGAGACACATTTATTTACACTCAACCATTGCTGAGTTGAGGAAAAGACATTTTTTACAACTGACATTCAGGCTAAACAGCATGGTTCTGCTAGGAAGGGCCCTCTAATGGTATTCAGTAAAAGTCAGTGCTGATTGGTTGCCTCCAATCAACATCCTTGCTCTGTTCAATTAAAAATGTGAATTACCTTCCTGACTTTGTGCCCGGTGCTGAAAACAACAATGGGTAATACCTTATTTGCAGAGTCTTTGTGTGAGCGTATACAGTAATAATTTAAAAATGTTTTTTAATGCCACATAGAATTTGATTTAAGATCAGTTCAACAACCAAAATACAGTAAGGTCTTGGTCAGACCCAGAAATGCAAAGCTCACTAAAAAAGGCCAGGAGTGCCTGATTACACATGGTTTTCCCAGATCTTTTGTCATTTATTGGTTGCCCATTGCGATTTGACAGTACGTCTGTGATGCATCTTTGTTCAAGTCCAGCTACTCTACAAAAAAACAAACGCTGCAAGTTGCATTCATCCACTTAAATACATGAAAGTGTATGTTTTCACCGACATGTGACTTGTATGAACATCCCTTAAAGAAATAAACTAAACGTTGCTAAAGAAGGATAATAGTTAATAAGTCATTCAATTCTGATAAGTGACTCATGCAGTAAATGTGCGTGTGTACCAAGTTGAATGCATGGCATGATATTGCTTTTCTTCTTCTGTACAGGATGCGATCTGGCCAAATTAATTGCATTTCTATGACGCTTCCTTCCTTTGAAGGCTCATTGGATGAACCCAGAGGAGAGGCTGTCGAAACAGGAATACTGTAATAAAAGCAGCACCTACACTGGTTTAAAACACATAGTGCTTGGCAAAGCATTGGACAGAGAGGAGGGGAGGGATCCTTAGAGGCTTGCTGACAAACTGGCTTCTTGATCCAAGCTTAATGTGGTGCCTCTCGTTCACTTTCCTTGCTCTCTCCCTTTCGTCTCTGCTCACACTAAGTGAGAGAGTAGAGTTGAACTCAACATTACAGCCGCTAAATAAATGATTAAAAGCCGTCTGGCCATGGGCTAGCACGGCTGTCTGCTGGTCCCGGGGGATACAAGGCTGATTCTGAGTTGAGGAGACTCAGGAAAGCATACCCTTTAGTCAAGGGCGGGATAAGTGGAGCACAGTGAGTTAATGGCTGATCTCAGCGAGATGGATGATAAAGTGGCAGAGGGGTTTGAGAGAGATAGTGATAAGGGAGGGGGAGGAAGCTTGAAGACATGCAAATCTTGTTAAAATGGTTTGTATTAGACAGCAGAGTATTGGTAGCCTCAAGGTTAGATAAGTGAGCTTATGATCAGACAGTTGCAGGCTAAAATTCTCCAATCAGCTGAATCAGAAAAACAAGGGGGAGACTCGCTCCTCTCAGCTACTCAAGGATGCCTTGAGCAGTGCATCTAAACATACCTGCTTCCCCAGAACAACTTTGGCTGCACAGAACAGCACTTCATGAAAATGTGAAAGCGCCAGTAAAAGTCAAACTTGGATGAAGAGGATAAAAACATATTAAAAGCACCTGGGAAAAAAAAACAAAAGCTTTTATAAAGCTGAGCTAGCCTATATGTTCCAAGTTCATCAGGGGGAAAAAAAACACACCTTAGGGTTCCTTAGCCTAAGTAAATAACAAAGTGACAAGAACGTTTGTCTCCTTGCCTAGCTTAAAAATCCTTGCCAAGAGCTGAACCCCACTTCTGATGAGGAGAAAAGAGCTTGTGAGAGCTTTGCCAGTTAAATCACTTCTGTTCAGCTAGTGGTAGCGGAGAGGCTGAGGCGTTAAACAGACAGGGATTTGGCTCTGAAGAAGGCCTGAGGATTTGTCCAACCTGCACTTTATTCAGTCCAGTGTGGTTGGCTTTGAGTCAGAGTAAAAGGGAGAGGGCTGTTTTGGCGGATAATGAAACTTCACCTTTCTCATATGATGCCTAGACAGAGAAGACTATTACACGGTTAACTCCTGAATGGATGAGGATTGGGGTGTCTGTAGTACAAGATAAACCAAAGTTTGTTTATTGGCCTGTATGTGTATGAATTTTAGAGCTGCTGTTGCTACAAATTATACATTAAAGCATTGCGTAGACTGAGAAGACACTGAAGAACTCATGCTCTTGCACAACTCAGCAACGTCCAACACGATCAATGCCTCCAAAAAGCAATACCCTTGACAAGAGCCCTTGAGCAATCTCCTGTGGAGTATATTTCATTACAATAGATCACGCGGCGACGTATGGCTCCTTAAACGCGACTAATCTGAACCGTAATGGATTGCTGTGCTGAGAAAAGAAAAGGCGGAGGAGGAGGAGGAATACAAAGGCAGGAGATGAAGTGATACAGCGGTGTCAATTAGCAGCAGCTTGCTATCTGCCATCAATCCACACTCATTCATCATCTGTGTTCAATAAGCTGCTCAGTGTTGTCTGAGGATGGAGAGATAGAGTAAAATGATGGAAAAGGAGAAAGCGTAAGCAGATAAGGGGCTTTCATTCCCCCAGGACAGAATCACAACAAGGAAACTTCAGTGAAAGTAGAGAATGAGTCATCTCTGCAGAAAATGTGCAAGGTGTATTGTACTGGTACAAATACTTTTTTATAGTAGTAGTAGTCATACCAAAAATAGAGACGTGCAGAAAACATACATTATTAGAGATGGGTATCACACTTAAACTTTTCTGACTTTTTTAAAAACATATTATTTAAGGAAAGTTCTTTATCTCAGTGGTACTTAAAGTGGGGTCCGGGGATACCCAAAGGTCCTTGAGGGAGTTCTAGAGAGTCCACAGTAAAAAGGGGATATAATTTATTTTCACTACAATTCCATCCATAAGTAACATGATGACAGAATGTATGACTATTTTGGTCATGGGTTTCATACACTTTCTGTAATAAAACATCTAAAAGCAAAAATCTTATCAGATGGGGGACTCTGGGACAAAATCTTATCAAATAGGGGTCCATGGTCTAATTTGTGTCAGTTTAGGGGTCCTTGACATGAAAACGTTTGAGAACCACTGCTTTATCTGACACACTGATCAATTAGACATATTTTGTTAAATGAAAAAAGGTTCAAACATTTTGATTTTATTGAAAAACATTATCCTGGTATCAGTGCCAAAATTAATAGGGTTTTTCCACTAGTCTGGGTTGGTTTGATTTGCCAAGCCAAGCCAAGCCAAGTCTCTGTGTTCAGTTCTCACTACTTTTGTAGCTCCTAACTTAATTTTTGAAGTTTAGTTTCTCTCCTGTGTTCTTGTTTGTACTTTCAGATATCTTCCTTATTTTACTGTTCCCTGGTCACTTTCAGTCATATCATTTGTATTAAGTTACTGCTACATATTAAAAAGTTTTAAATGACAAAATAACAGGAGACTTTTACTCTGAAGAATTATAGGAAATGTAATGTGTTTATAACCGAATTAGCGAAGCTTTATTAGCAGCAGCATTCTACAATAAAAACAAAGGTCTACACAACTGAAGATATTCGGAGTTATTGTTCAGCAGATCAGTTATAAATAATGCAGGAAGGAATAGCACAAGCAGAAACAGCCACAGTGAGATGTTTGATGAACAGTAGATAACAGGCTCTTACTGTGTTTTCTGCAAACAGCACACCTCCAACAGGTAAACAACCTATTTTACCTTACCCTGCCATGTAATGGAAAAACACTCGCAACACTCCAAAAACAAAGGAAAAACACCATAAGGTATCATTGGCACTGATTTTGAAAAAGTTTCGGATGAATCCAACCCTACAGGTAAGCCTGTGTGCTATCTGAAAATTTACAATACTAGTGACAATATGATACTTGAGTTTTTATCCACTAATCAGTATTTTTGTATTAACAATAGATCAAATTACAATGTGTAATGTGAAAGGGATTGCTCATAGAGATGAAACCACAGAAAATTATCAACATTTCTGTGGAGCATTTTAGCATCTTTCAGCTCATTGTTTTTGTTTGACAACCTGCAACTTTACTGTTTGGGTCTCGTCTCATTGTTCCCATCAACTAAAATTACAGACGCAGAATCTCTGATGCAAACACACAAATCTGCAGAGAAAGATAGCAACTAGCTGGTGGACATGGTGCAGCATTTATTCAAAAACATGCTAATGTTGTTCGATGTCTGCTGGATGTATATTATACATAATATGTCAAAGTTGTATTTACAGCTTGTTGTGTGGTCCCCAAGTGGCCAAAAAAAAAAATCAATTTTTGCAGGTTTCATAAAAGAAACCAAAATTCTCAAATGTCAATCTAAACAAAAGCAGCTATAAAGAACTTTAACAGTCTAAAAAATTATAATTAATATAAAAATACAGTGGGGTCCAAAAGTCGTATGTATTATTATTAAATAAAGAACTATCATCTGATCAAAGAATAAGTAACAAATCTGACAAGACATACATTGCTTTCAGAACTTGCTGTTTTTGATACTCAGTGTCATAGACGCAGTCCAGTCAGAACCAAAATGGTATTTAGGTTCAATACCCAACCTTGGTATTTAGATTTGATGCATATATTCAGTATAATAATAATCACAAACCATGTCTAGGTTGAAATATCAGCCTAACAAGTTTGATACCTTTTAACTGAGCTTGATCTCTAAAAGCTTAAGATGTTATAAACTAGGAAGTTAATCACTTACAAGACATAATTCTAATTAACACAGACATATTTCCTGTTGTCATGTTATTGCAGGTGTAAATGTGGGTAACTTTCCCACTCACTCCTACACAACCACAGTGAGCAGAAATTAGATGTGTACATCTCAATCTAAACACAGTGGGAGGGAGCCTGTGGTTACTTTCAGGTTGAGACAACAGAACCTGTCAGATCGCCACCTGGTCATGCATACCGGGGCGATCGGAGTCACCTTCCTTACTGATGCACACACACACACACTCACACACACACACACAGACACACACATACACAACATGCTCAGTCTTAGCCTGACCCCTGTGCAGTGACTAACAGGATTTCACTCCGGAGGCATGCCAGCAATCATTACATGGCTCTTACACAATTAATCCTCCAGCAAAGATCGCCTGGCTAACCTTGGGTCGTCCAATTTCCCATCAGCCCCTTCTGTTTATACCACCTGCCCCCTCTGCAATTCTCCACAGCAAAGAATCACATGATGAAGTTCAAGAGAGAGTGAGCGAGAGAAGGGAGCGTGTGAGAGCGCAGTGCACAAGGGTGACCCATGAAAAAACAACTGTGAACTGTGGCTGTGTGATCCAAACATCCAGCCAAAACAAGGCTTGTTTGTGGGATGAAGCGGAGGCAGAAGGGAAGTCAAGTAGAGGAAGGGGAACTAGAGAGGCTGACAATGCATGGCAAAGGCCCAAAACAGCATGCTCTCACAGAGTAAAAAAGGGGAAGAGGGGCATTCAGAAACATCCAAGGCTAGCCAGGCAGGCCTCATCTCAGTTACAGCCAGGGCAGAGGTCCCAACTCTCTGGAAAGATTGGATGAATGAACTGTTGTGGTGTGTGGCAGTAGTCTCTGGTTTTTGTTTGTGCATTTATGAGGGTGCTTCAAGTCTAAAAATCCTTCTAGTCAACTGTTTTAGGAGTAAAAAGCACACAAACACACAAATAACTGTAGGGGAGTGGGCCAAAGCCCTGATGATGCAGCTGGGAATGATGGGACCTTAATCTCTCCTTCTCTGGCGACTGATCCTGAGCCAAATCTGGGCTTCTCTCCCTCTCTCATCTCTTTCACGCTTGGCCTCCTGGTTTCAGACGCCTCCATCATTTCTCACCCCAGTCCTGCTTTTTCTACCTCTTCCCAGAAACCCCCCTCTCCTTCACCACCCTCCATCGACGCGCCCTTTTGTTCCATTGCACCAGCGCCGAGACAAAACTCGGGTTAGCCAGGCCGCTTGACAGACTCAGAACCTAAAAGGCAGGGGCCACTTCCAAGCCTCTCAACCTACCGCCCAGCCCAGAAAAAAAAACCTGCAGCTAAAGCTTGATTGCTTCCCGACGGGGCATTGCGACCACATTTAGCGACAGATGGAAACCCCAGCTCGACCCTCTGCAACATTCGACACCACCTTAATCTCTGGCATGGGTGATATTCCCATTCAAATTGGCCAGGAGATGTTTTGAAACCTTGGGTAATTTCTTACATATGCCATCAATTATACAACATACATACAAACACACTTGCACACATGGAGTCACACACAGAGTCACATAGCACATATGTTGCAATTCATGGCCTGGAGTCAGATTAGGAGTCAAACATGCAGAAAGTCTCTCTCAACATGGAATTTATGGTAGCATCCGGTCAAAAAGAGCAGCTCAAGCAGCGAGGAGATAAATAAGTTGTGCAGGGTTTCAGTAAGTGGCAGAAGCAACGGACTGGGGGAGGAGGATGATAAATAAAAAACAAAGAGAGTAGAAAAGCACTCAAAGCCTGTAGAGTAAAACTAAAACAATGAGCCTCTGAGAGAGGTCAGCACTCATGGCTGGGGTTTGATTGTTTGGACAGCGGGTGCGGCGATGAGAGAGAGAAAGAGAGAAGAAGAAGAATGCAGTGCTGTAGAGGCAGCTTAGCGGTAGCTGGCCACAGTCGACGGGTGGTGGGCGGTGTGCGGGGCGGCGGTGGGTTTGCCTTGATGGCGTAACTATGGGTTCCTGGAGGGTGGGTTGTTTGCAGTGCCCCTCCCCTCAGCCTCTGGATCCCTGTCAGCATGACTGTCAGAGGACTGGTGATTGGAAGAGGGGGGTTTGCAGCAGTTTGTGGAGGAGGCTGTGAGGCAAGCTTTGCCAGAAGCTTAGTTCATGTGAGGTCTACTGGAGACTTAGGGAGTTGGAAAAGCGACATATGTTCCACTTCCTGTCAGGCAACCAGTGCAACACTTATTGTCCCCCTGACACCCTTTCTCCAAAAACTGACTGCATGTGCAGCCGCAGGGTCTCCCATTTAACAGACACTTACCCCACCCCTCCCTCCATCTCTGGCTTTCTTTCTGTCTCTCTTGTGTAGAAAACAGTAAAGCCCGGGGCCCTTATAATAGAGGACTACTAACAGGCTTAGCAGGGTGCTCACACTGTTTTAGGAAAGATACTGAATGTCCTCCTCTGGGAGTGGGGTGGCAGGTTGTTAGGCACACTCTGTACGAAGAGAGGGCAGGATGTCATCAAAACAATGTTGCATTTCTTAGGACAAGCTAAGAGTTCTTAAAAAATTTTATGTCATGAACTTCCAAACAGACCTTATGAACCTGTTTGGCAAAATTTCTGCTTTTACTGATTTACTTCCTAACTCTGTGTCTACAATGTCCCTAGGGAGGTAATAGAGGTGAGATTGAAACCTTTGACTGCATCCCTCCAATGCATTCTCTAGTTGGGATATTTCGGAACAAATTAAACTACTCCTCATTTTGACAAGAAACCTCCATACTTTCTGAAGAACCTCCTTACACCTGAGGCACCTTGGCCATGCTCAAACCTTGCTCTGTAAAAACACCGTTGCACACATAGAAAACACCTCACAGAGCTAACGCAACCTATCACAATAACTGCGACTGCTTTTCAAATATGCACTCAGTCAAACGTGATTAACCCCCGTCTGGGGATATTTTTACGACCTTGTGCCAACCGCCTGATAAAGGATTAGGCTCATTCTGCAGGCAATGGAGTAGTGTCAGAGCCAAAGGTGGAGGACAGGTCGCAAGAACTGGCCAGTGGAGAAATCCCTGCCAATTTACTGTTAACCTTCAACAGGTCGTGAGATAAGGTGAGGCTGGATCTATGTTTCTAAAGGAGCCATTGTACAGCTGGATAAATCTATCAAGAGGCTTGAGCTATGGCCCAGTTACTTTATTTATTATTCTCTCTCTGTCAGATGAAAAGAAATGTGATATTACATCTACTCTGCCCTGCTTTGCTCAAAGGGCCCTGCTAAAGTGCATGTGTGTCTATGTGTGTGCGTGG
Organism: Thunnus albacares; assembly: GCF_914725855.1. NCBI lineage: Eukaryota > Metazoa > Chordata > Actinopteri > Scombriformes > Scombridae > Thunnus > Thunnus albacares. Next base: position 9,415,668 of record NC_058107.1, read on the forward strand.
GCGAGTGGGTGTGCATAGGAGCAAATATCAGGTCATTGCAGTGCTCTCTCATCCTGAGTGCTACCATCTGGAAGAAAACAATCTTCAAATAACAACAACACTGAACGATATTCTCAAACAAGCATTTGTATCCTTTTCATTAATCTGTTGTTAATTCATGTCATCAAACATTTTTGTTTGTCTTTTGGCATTTGTTCTCTGTAAAGCACTGACAGCAAGACTGCTAAATTGGACAAATATGAATTGTTACGGACCAATACAAATAATTGCATTTTTGCACCCAATGCCTCCAATAGACAAAGTACACTAAATAATAAGAATTATTGTATTAACATGCGCTGTAATATTGATCAATACATAGTATGTAAATAACTGTCATATTCTTTACATCCAAGATAGACAATGTTGACAAGACCAGTATATTTATTAGGGATGCAAATAGTAATTATTTCTTATTTTAAATTAATCTACAGATTGTTTAATCTGTTTAATCTATCAAGTGTCAAAAGTTGTTTTGTTCAAACAGTCCAAGTTCAGCTACTTAAATTGTAAAAAGCTGAAAATTATCAAATTAGAGAAACTACAAACACTTTTTATAGGCATTTTTGCTTGTTAAAATTACTTTAAAATGATTAATACATTTTTGCTGATTGATAATCATATCAGTTTTAACCTGCCATAAAGACCAGTATTATAATGTTACATGTTAGCTGGATGCCAGTAAAAACATCCCTCCACCAGACAGCTGTCTATAGTTAGATCAGTTAGATAATGACAGAGAGCTGGAGCAGTCCTCTACACAAACACAGGATCCCTAAGAGTTGGAGCAGTTCGGAGCCAGAGCTTACTGTTTAACACTACCACAGATCTGAAATCTGTGGGTCAACCAGAGTACACAGACACCATGCCCTCCACATCACTCCAAAACAAAGACAGATCTACCTCTCATCTCACAATGTTGGAAGTGGAAAAACATAGAGTCTGAGTGTGCACAAAGACTCATAATAGCAAAAAACAAGTCAGAATGAAAGACAGACAAGGCCACCATATCTGTACCTGATGTATTCCACTGCCTCTAGAAGAGTTAAACAGAGCTAAATTTGATCTGAACAGGATCTGTATTGGTTTGCTACAGATGACATTGTGTTGCAGTTAAGATTTTAATCAGAGATTAATAGTGCCACAAAAAAAACAACAGCTCATTTACAAGCTAATGGAAACAAGTCTACCTGATTTCCTCTGAATATTGAGCAGGGGATAAAAATGCAGAGAGACAACAGACAAAGACATTGTTCTGGTGATGTGTGTGTGCATATGTGTGTGTGTGTGTGTGTGTGAGGCTCACTGAGCAACAGAGAGTCTTTTAAGCTCACTTTCAAAGCTTCAAGCTGATCATGAATATTTAAAACTAGGCAGATATCTGAAATATAGTTTTGGTACTATGCCTTTTTTTGCATGCTAAATTAGCAGAGAGTACATTTTGAGCAAGAGCCACGGCATAAATATAAATAGCGTCTTTGAAGCTGTGGCTCATTCACTATGAAGTGTGGTTTTCATACCAAACATTTGTTAGATGAATTAAAAATATCAGAAAAACTGCATTTTGAATGATCAGGAAAGAGCCCTGGAGAGTACATATTATGAATGCAGAGTAAAGCCTTTTGGCTGGATCCAAACTGACGAGATACCCGCTGCACTGCTGCATAAGGAGGATGAGCCAGTGGGTGGAAGGGGGTGGAAGTTTTTTTGTTTGGTGGGTGGGGTAAGTTTGAATCTCACTGTCTAATAGAGTCATTCCCAAGCTTTGAAGAGCTCCCCAAGGTGTTGAATACGAAAGGGCTTCTCTTTCTTCCACTCAAGCCTTTGCACTTCTCAAATTTTGTTTCTGTGTCATGCACTATTCATGCTCTGGGTCCGTGTTGTGTTGCTCTGCAGGTGGTTGGGAGGAAGAGGAGGATGCAGATGAAATATGAATTATCTCCTCTCAGTGTCTGGCTAAGCCCCACTTTGCTGGCACCACTGCTTTTCAATGTAGCTCCCCTCCCACTCAGCCAGCCAGCTGCGGGCCTAGCATCTGGCTGTGAATCCCCCACCCAGCCTTTAATCAACCAAACACACACGCACAAACATCTCTATCCATCTCCCCCCATGATGAAACACCCCCCCTGCTGCATCAGCTGCTGCTGTTCGGTGGTTTCTGTGTGACAGGAAATGCTGACTTCTGAAGATTTAGGTATCCAGTAAACAGGATATTGACCCAAAATAGCCGTTAGCTGGAAAGGGAGTGATGGCAGCACAAAGACTCCAATCTGTCCTATTAAGAGATAGGTCAGGCTAGTTTGGATGACAGATATCATCCGAAACCTGGTGAAGACATGACTCCCTACCGGAAGGAAATCTCAACCCAACCCTCTGGGACATCAGCCAGAGCTGCCCCTGATCCTTAACACACAGTTTCACAGAGTCAGACACTTAGCCTCAAGTTATTACCTAGATCCATTCACACTATAGATTTATATTAAAGAATCATTCTGGTTTAATACAACCTTGGTCTAGCTGTAATAATAACACTGTTCTCACCAAGGTAATGGCTGAAATAGAACAAACCCCCTTTATATATTTAGCCTTTATTTAACCAGGTTTGTCCCACTGAGATCAAAGATCTCTTTTACAAGGGAGACCTGGCCGAGAATGTTAGCAACACAGAGTTTCAACAATAAAAATAACATACAATCACATAGATTTGAGTAACATTAAACTGATCAGATAAAACATTTGCAAACAGACAACCTGGACTCAATAGATTTCACCATAGTTTTAAAATCATTCTGGGTTACTATGTTTTGAATTTTAAGTTCAGTCTGTAGATTGCTGCATGCAGCAGGTGAAGAAAACCTTAAAGCTTTCTTTCTCAGTTCAGTTCAGACTTTAGGAATAACAAATCGCAAAATGTCCAGAGAATGGAGACTGTAATTTCCACATTTCAAGTTTAAAAGAGAAGATAAGTAAGTAGGAATTTTGCCAAGAATGGATTTATAAATAAAAACATAAAAAGTGACTGAGATAACATGTACATAAAGCAGGCCAATTCACTTTTAAGTATAATACACAATGGTGTAGGGCTGTAGTCTCCTGGTCAATTAGTTGGTCGATATGCTCTCGTCCAACTAAATTCTCATTGGTCGAATAATCGCGTGTTGCTTTCATAAGGAGAGAAGTGCTACATCAATAGCTTTCCATGATTAAATCATTATTTCCTGTGGCGGGAGGGACAGACTAACAAATTACCTGTGAAAACATGGGTGTATTCAAAACACCCCCGTTGTTTTCACAACTTTGAACTCGCCCAACCTAATGGAGACTGCTGGGTATAAGGCCGTATTCAGACCAAATCAGGCGGTGTGGCGTATAGCCGCACGGTCGAGCGGAGGTGTGGGTGTGTTTTGTGCTTTAAAACGTAACCACTGTGAAACAATCAGAAAATAACGTTTTATTGATCTGATTCACCGGCTTTCTCGCTACCAGCATTCCCTCTCTTCATTCACTCTCTAGCTCACTCGACCACAGTTGCTCTCTCTCTCGCTTGTGCTCTCAGCTCTCTCTCTCTTTTTCGCTCGTCTTTGGTGGCCAATCACAACCAGAGATCAGACTGATCAGAGTTGTATATTCTGCCATTATGGAGGACAAAGACGTTACTAGGACGAAAGGAGGACATTTCTCTTCGTTTGATAATGTTAAAAGTAAAGTGGACTGTGCTGTTGGCTTCCCGACTCACTTTAAAAAAGACGAGAGAAAAAGAGAGAGAGAGCACCAGCGAGAAAAAGAGCAGCTGTGGTCAAGCAAGCTAGAGAGTGAATGAAGAGAAGGAGCGCTGGTAGCGAGAAAGCTGGTGAATCAGATCAATAAAACGTTATTAATTAAGTAATTAATTAATGTACTCAACGTTTACTGAGCGTTTACTGAATGTTTACTGACTCAGTGTCTATCCTATAATTATAAAAGCGAGAACCCCTGCAAGGCCAAAAATAATTATAATCATAATTAATAATTTTTTAATGCCCCCCCCTGCGACTAATCGATTAGTTGAAGATTATGTATGATTACAGTCGACCAAGATTTTCTTTGGTTGACTACAGCCCTACAATGGTGATTGTCTGATATCAGACAGAGATGTCAACTTGTTACACTTTGTTTCCATCTTCAATTTCTGTGGGGGAGGGGGATTTGATTTGATCAGCACTAAACGCTCCAGCTGGTGTTGACGTGGTGGGTGAAATACTGCGACTTGGGTGGTGCTCGGTTTTAGCTTGTCCATTTTCAACATGGTGGCCAGGTCACAAACTTTCTCACATTACAGCTAAATAGTACCCTAAAATATGTTTCTGCAAACATCTTGATTCATATTCGATCAGAACTGCCTAGTTTTACTTCTCCTTGGTTCCGGCACACAGCTTGACAATGGCGTAGGTCCCGCCTGTGGCGCTGATCGGCTAATTGTTAGTCCCCCCGTGGAGCTCATTGGATCGACTGCTTTTACATCTGAGAAACTGCTGTTTCATGTCGTGATGCTAGACTAACAGAATCAGTCAACTCGACTTGGTGGAGTGGGTGGATTCAAGGTCTAGGAATCTCAGAGCCCAATGATACACACCATCCAGCATGTGAAGACAGTGAGCAGAGGCATTCATGTACAACACACCACCATGATCAATGACAAGTATAAAGGTAGACTCCACCAATATCTGTTTCACATTAAGAGAAAAGCAACACTTGATTATGTAATAAATCCTCGTAAAAGCTTTAGCTTTTTTGCAACACAGGCCTACTGGATATGTTCCTCAAAGGACAAATGGTCATCAATTAAAAACCCTAGGTATTTAAAAGTAGATACCAACTCAGTTTGTTGACCATTTCTGATAACAACTTTCTTAGACAATGCTGATTTTACTGTTCTTGTAGTAAAAAACATAAGTCTTGTTTTATCTGTATTTAGAACAAGCTGACAACGATGTTCTTGTCATCTAGCAAATGGATACTGAAGATACGCAAAAGCCTTAGGAGGAGTAGGTGCAAAGCAGTAAATGACAGTGTCATCAGCGTAGAAATGAAAGGCCTTTGTGATTTTATTTGATGACAAGGTAAGATTAACACAGTGGTTCAGCTATAAATTCTGATGCCAGTTTTAAAAAGGCTCTAAGTTATCTGGGCCAGCTGGTTTTCTAGGATTAAGTTCTTTTGGAGCTCTAATGACCTCCGTTGTGGTAAAGGGAGTGAAGTTAAAGACCTGAACATTGCCATTGGCTTTGTCATTAATTGGAGATACTCTTGAGGGATTTTCAGAGTTGAACAAGAAACCAGAGGAAATAAAATGATTATTTAAATAATTTAACATTACTGTCTTGTCAGTTACCCTCAGACTACCATTGAGTGTAGTGGGTGGAAGATTAACTAGTTACAGTTACAGCTAGCAGACAATGATTTTATGGTTTTCCAGAATTATTTGGGATTTTTGAGGCTTTCTGTAGTCATGGACAAGTAAAATTCAGCATTTGCTTTTCAGAAGAGAGAGGTTAATTTATTTCACAATTGTCTAGGATGAAGCCAGTCAGCCTCTATTCTTGACTTAAATGCCCTGGCCCATGCTGAGTTACATTCATGAAGTACTTCTGATAGCTCGGTTGTAAACCAAGGATTATCACATTCCTTAATTCTAAATTTGTGGAGGGGTGTGTGATTGTTTACAATATCAATGAAGCTGTCATGGAAATAATTCCAGACCAGTTCAACGTTGTCAAAAAACACAATTCTATCCCAGTTAAAATGATACAGAGCATCTGAGAAAGCCTACTCAACAAATATCTTCATGTTACATGTTACTTCATGTTTTTCAACAAATCTCGCACACTATCACACAATGATCACTCACATCGTTAGTGAAAACACCTGATGCAGCGAATTTAAAAGGCTTATTTGTTAAAACTAAGTCAATTAGTGTCAATTTTTGTAAACATTTGGGATTGGGTCTTGTAGGGGAATTAACTGTGTGAGATTTAGAGAATCAAATTGTGTGTTTAGTGCATCGGACACAGGCATTAGCCAATCCCAGTTCAAATCACCAGCCAACACAATTTCATTGTATCTCAGTTGAGAAAGAAGCTTCACAAGACTTGACAATGAATTACTAAGGGCAGATGGGGACCTATAAAATCCCACCAAAATAATATGGTGATTTCTAGATAATTTTCCTTTAAAAGGTAAAGGCTATATTCTTTTTTTAAGATTGTTTTTGGCCTTTTACCTTTTTATTTGAGAGTAAGTGTAGAAAGACAGGAAACACGGGGAAAGAGAGAGGGGTATGACATCCAACATGGGTCCTCTGGCCAGGAATTCAACCATGGATGTTGCGGATATGTGGTATGCGCCTTAACCATTAGACCATTGATGTGCCCCCACCCTGTAAAGGGTATATTCTTAACATTTTCCCTCTCAGTCAAACTTAATCACCACAGGTATCACAGTAGATGGAAGGGAAGAAACAGGCAAACAGGTTATTTTTCAGACTTTGGAAATGAGTAACATAATTAGTTGACAGGGCATTGACAGAACTCAACATATGTTATAAACCGGAGGGTTCTTAAAGATTTTATGTTACAGCCCCTCATTTGATACATTCTGTGTCAGACCAATTTGCAGATATTTCTACACTGCACATTAGGGGATAATAGTTATAAAAAGTGAAACACATGATTATAACCGTCACACTTACACAAACTCTACTGGGGATAATTTGGAATGAGTAATGAAAGCTTTAAACTGTTGCTCATTTTGCTGGGGACCCCCCCTGGAACCTCCTCAAGGACCTTTGGGGATCCCAAGACTCCACTTTGTAATACATCCACACAACAACTATTTTAACCCAGGGGAACATGGGTAATCTAATAGTAATTATGCAAAGAACAACAGTCATCATCACACACTTCAGTGAGAGGTGCTTCAGGCTAGTCCATAACCTGAAGAAACGACTGCAGCAGCAGCTGATGGAGCCACTGCGCTTCCCTGTCTACAGCTGTGATTACCAGGAACACTGAGGAGCTTGTGTGTTTTTGTCTCTCTCAGACAGAGGATGTCCGGTGCGCGCCAGCCATCTGATTACCCACAATTCTGATGCCGTGCAGCCACTCCAAATCAGTTTAGCCTCATCTCCCTCCCTTAATTGACCAAAATACGGGTACTTTCCAGAGTCGATGACCAAGACTGTTTAGTAGACCTGATGAAACATGAAACCCCAATGTTATTCACTCCAGTGTATTTGTGGTTGTAAAATTTAGATTTATAAGTAAGTACTTTCATTGTTATATGGGTACTTTCAAATTTAAATCACCTACTGAACTTCAAATGATACACTTCACCTAACCTTTGGAGTAGATAAATATCATCAGTGGTAAAAGGCGCTGAGTACCAAATTATAACATTGTTGTGAATGTGAAACTGTTATTATCCCAAGTCAACAGGGTCAGTAGAGTAGGAATGTCCTTAACCCTGAGTACTTGTTTATCTTGTTGTAATGGTTAAGTGGTGCACTGCTGGCACAGCATTATGAACAATGTGGGGAGCTGGGCAAAATGTACAGAGACGGGAAGGAAACATGGGCACTCGTCACTTTCCTGCTGTCTGCCCACTGTGGAATCCAACCCCACCCTGGTAGACTAAATTCATGAAAGAGGGGTAAACAGTTGAGGAAAAGCTATACAACTCATGTGTTCTCATTATTATAAGTATGGGTGCTTTCTTTCTGCCCAGAAAAACTGAGTAAATGCAGAAATAGAAGGTTATAATACATAGTCCTGACTGTCTAGGAAAACTATTCTGAAGGGGTATAGCAGCTATTGCTGCAGTTGCAATTCAGCCAACTGTTCATTACACTTTAAAAAACAGGAAGAGAATATGGCAGCTAAACAAAGACAAAATCATAAGCTCGCAAAATGTCTGTAGAAATGCAGTCCAAGTTTACCCCACTTGAGTCCAAATTCATAGACTGACCCACTGGGACAGCCCTGACAAACATGTCAACTCTCCTGTAGGAAAGCAAACTTTAATGAGCACCCTTCTAAGACTTACAGTGTAGCCAGGGCAGAGATTACGTGAGGCTGCACCATCCAGAAGGTTACCTCTGCTATTACCTTTGCACCAGCTGGCAGGAGCTGCTTTGTGTGTCTCTGTAAATGTCTTGGGGTGAGCAGAGGCCCTCGCTCTGGCCCACACAGAGAGAGTGGGGTCCACTCAGGGGGGGAGCGGGCCTCTGTCTGAAGGCTTAAAATAGAGTGGAGGGTGTGAGATGACTGCAGCCAGACCGATTCTGTGGAGAGCTTTTGTCAGAAGGGGGGTTTGGGAGGAGGGGAGGGGGTGCCACACTCAACAACTCTCACTGCTCTGCAATGAGTTCTACAGCACGTAAGTGAGCCCAAAAATAACTCACTACAGTATTGGATCTGGATCCAGATATATGTATCGGGTGCACTCAGTCCCACACAAGTCCTCTATGGTTAGAGCAGAACTTCTCTGAAAATTTTCCCAAACTACATTTACATCATTAGATACTAAAATTCTCCAATAAAGCAAGAGTCATGAACTTGTGTGTTAGCGGGTCCTTAAAGCAGAGTGAGGCAGCTTTCACTGCAGGTTTTACAGACAGAGACTCCTCAAACTGCTAAATAAAATCCTGCCTCATTGGAATAATTTGCATAGTTTTTTATTATTATTATGATAATAAAAATATCAAGAATTAATCAGAAAAACATTCACAAGCTGTGGTCACTGAGAGACAGGTTTCATACCAGAGGTGCACAACACCAACTGGCCAATATCTTATTTTTAATAAAAGGCTTCATATATTGGTTAACACTATTGTTCACTCACACACACAAGATATTTCTGTCAGTGGCAGCCAAACAGTAGGGCAAAGCTTACTTTTCTCAATCACACAGCTGTGCACATCACAGTGTAGACACACACACTCACTGCTACAGGACTTTTATTTGCGAGTATAAAAAAAAAAATTACTGGACAGTGACAGCCTTTTCCAATAATCCTCTATGAGAAAGAGCTGTAAGAAGCCAGCTTTGGCAAAAGAAAAGCAGGCACACAATCGAAAGCAAATCTTTCTCTGGGAAAACGGAATATAACCACGGGGCTTTTTGTCAGCTTTACACTGCTAGAAAAGAGGCAGATATGCAAGTTTCTCAAAAGGTCCTAGTCAGCTTTTCACACAGGATTGCAGAGGTTACAAAAGCATTGCATAGGAACTGACTTGGAGGGCTGGACCGACACCAACAGCATTAACTACAATACACGCTAACATCCTGTGCTTTTGTTGCCATAGCATTGTCCTCTTGCTTTATGCCTCAGCAGGAATGTGAACTTCATACACAAAGGTGATCTGTGACACATTGCTGTGATATATTGTATTGTTGAGGCGGAAGTCATATGTCAATACATGATGTGTATGAACAACTGTCTTTGAGTAAAGTTACAAAGAGAAATCCCTGGCCTTTCATTACAAATCTGACATTTTTTCCATTTACAAACAACTGAGGATACATGTGCAGCAGGGTGGAAGGAAACTCATGGCTGCAATGACATGAGAGCATTTACATGAACATTTTCACCATTTAGAAATGAAATAACTTGCTGGAAACCAGTAATTTTTTTTTTTAAAGGAACGTTAGCATATATGAAATTGCTGCTGTTGGTCTTTTGCACAGGTTGACAGCAGACAAGCCATGCATTCTGGATATCATTGATATTATTAATGTTAGTACTATTCATTAACATTTCCAGCTCATTGACAAACCTTACTGTGAAAATCAATTCATCATCTTATTAAAATTCAGGGCTCTGACCAGATCGCTAGGTGTTCATAGCTAATTATGCAATCTGAATATGGGATGTTGAACATTTTCCACACATTACTCTTACTCTCTTGCAATTTAAGGCACAAAAACAACTAACCATAATATCTCAATCATTCAGGGTTTTTTTCTATCCCCTGCATGTGTGTGCATGTCACAATGACATCACTCAGAAAACTGTTTTAATTAAGACCAGGTTTTAATGAATACTCTTAAATACCAGGACAAAGTAACAGCTTCCATCCAAACGCAGCTCTTGAAACTCAATATTGGTCAAGTGCAATCTTTAAAACACGCTGACATGACAAAGAGCTGATTTCTGTGAAGTTCTTTCTCCTTCATAGCCTCGTGAGTAAGAGGGTCTGTCATCAAAGCCAGCAGGCAGTGTTTTTACTGCCTTTACGTGCACTGGCTCAACACCTGACTTCTCTGGTCTGCATTAGCGCAGTCATGTGAGTGGTTCCTTAATCAGAATGAGCTCCTGTTTGACACACCATCTCCCCTACCTGAGACATCCCCAGATTTCACTACAATTACTCTGAGCATCTGCAAACCATCCAGGCTGCAACCACATGAACACTGTGGAGTATCGCTCGTTCACTAAGGCTGTCAGAGCTCTAGGCCCGGTCCCTCTGCCTTAGCAATTTCAGCAAATAAATAAGAGATGTAACAATTGTTTCACCTCTAATTCAGGACTCCGGATGCACCCTCATTTCATTAGGCTGAAATTCTGACTGAGACAAAGAGAGACAAGACAGATCCATAAGCATCGCATGCCAGAGAGTGGTTAGATAGATAGCGGGCAGGCACCATCCAATAACAGAATGAACACTCAATCTTATTTTGGATCCCTGGAAGCATTGGGGTTGTGTTTTTCTCCTCAATCGGAGCAGATTTTTATCTAACCACTAAACTGCTGTGAACAGATCGACTGCTTGCTGGAATGTCCCAGTCATGGTGAAAATTTCTTATGAAGCCTATTGTTGTCTGCCCCACTGGGGCCTCAGAAAATGGCCCAAATGAGAGAGAAAACACTGGAGTGGATTCCACAGACCAAAGCCCACTAGTCCACTGGCCTCAGGATGGAACGGGGCAATATCTCAAAATGATGAAAACAACTTTTTCAGGCCAGTGATGCAGCGAACAAAGACTGAAGAAGGATGATATCTGAAGACCTCGGCTAAACCTGTGGAATGTATCAAACAGGGAACAGCCTGTTTCAGATTATGATTCAAGGATGCAAAGAGAAACTGTATGCAACACCACCACAAATGGTTCTGCACACATTGGGAAAGAAAATGATGACTCTTACAGTTTGCACATAACTTACTGTGTCCTGTAATAAGAAGCCAACAGACCCCCACCCTAAAAGCCTCAAAAACACAACCCTGCGAACTATTTCTTCCAGATTGAAAGCCCAAGTGAACAACAACATCTCCCAACAAGAGTGATGCTGTATAATATAAACTGCAGTCATCTGTCTTCACCCAAGTATGCACCACTAACAAAAGCCATATCTGAGAGATTCATGGGAAAGAATGTTATTTTTTTTTCCAAATGCAACAAATATATGTCACAGACTCAATGAAATGTTCACTAAAACACTAGAAATGTTATGTTGACTACTTTATATTGCTAAATCTATTTCAATCACCACAAAACTAAGTACATGTTCAAGTCCAAAATTGATGAGTTTATGCAAAGTGTAATGAAATGGAACAAGCAGTATAAACAAATTGTGCAGGGGAGATAAATATTCCCCTGGGACTTAAACTAAAAACATTAGACAATCAAGATGTGACTTCAAAATGATGAGTAATGTGATACAGTGCTCTTTCCCATTACACCCCAGTTAAAATCTCCTAGCAGCCACCAGCAGGGAAAACAAACCAAACTAGAGAAGAGGACATCAGTTAGTCTGGGAAGCAGACAGCCTTGAATCACCAGCAGCCATTTAGCAAGTCAGTGAAAGACCTCTATCCTCTATGCTATCTGGCACATAACTGCTTTACTTGAGCAGAGGAGACACTTCATCAGCCAAGGCCGCAAATCAGAAACTATACAGGCTCACAATTCTGCCCCGTCTCAGTCCACACCTACCTATGCAAGATGCAGGCCCTGTGTCAAAGGAATAACCCCTATTGAATATGTTCCTATCTTCACTTCATTCGGTTGTGAAGTTGCAACACAGATGAGTGTACTAAAATCAGAAATGTAGGCACAGTAGTTCCCCGGTATGTGTGCACGTGTGTGTGTGTGTGTGTGTGTGTGTTTCAAAAGTCAAATGCTGCTACAGGGGTGTTACAAATGCCGCTTCCACACTGCACGCCAAAAGAGAAGCCACGTGGTGCACGGACTGCTATTTTCTGCTGAAAAACAAGGGCTCCAAATTCCTAACATGTTGTGGAGATTAGAGAGCAATTCTGTGCAATTCTGAGCCCCATATGGTGACAAGGTGCTCCCATCTCCCGCTATTCGAGGTTCGTTTTCCTTGCCAGGAGTTCCAGCACTTGTTCTAAAGCCAAAATCAAGATTAAGCAACAGAGGGGAGTAAAGAGATGGGCAGCAGTGTGTTGTGAAATAAAGCTCAGTTTGATCTGAACGGTTAAACTTTCCTCTCATCAACTGCTGCAACAGTAGCCCCTGGACTGCGAAGTAGGTCCAGGAGGATGGAGAGGGGCAGGGGGAGTTGACTGTCATGCGGATCATGATTCATTTGAGGTATTAGGCCACTGCAGTTCCCGTTTCCCAAATCTCCTCTATAGACTTGCGGGACAACACAGAATGAGTCAGCCCTTGGACACTTTCAATGAAAACACAGTGGCATTCTCGATTCAGTCCACAATGAATCCAGGGAATGAGCAATAAGCTCCTATTATGCAAATCCCTGGAGTTTTACGGGAAAAGCCCCACCTTGACTGTAATCTATACAGGACCTTTCACCTGTGTGCATGCTCGGCAGTGTCAAAGAGGATTAGTGGCTATGATCGAGTGTTTACTGAGCTACCTTACTAGAGTATGGAAGCATCAGCAATGGCATCAACCAAACAAACCCCCCTATTGAGGCATTTCTGGAATAACATCAAAACAGATTCTTTGCACATCCAGCTTGAATTAGGTTGTCACAGTCTGAGAAATTAGTCTGTGTAACTGTCTGAGTGCATGGCTGTCATATTTCATCACACCCGTTGAATCACAAGACCAGCCTGGCGACACGCGCAAAAACAGACCCAGCAGATATTGACATGAAACGCCATCTCTGCTGGATCCCAGTTTGACATCAGACGGCCTGAAAGAAGCATGAAAGAGATATTATTCCTTCAGGCCACAGCCTCCTGAGTGGCGTCACCAAACCAAAGCAGTTTGTTGCATCATCAAGGCCCTGCTTGCTCAAGCCGGGATATTAGAGAGGGAAAACTCAGCGCTGACTGATTGGGACTCCAACAGCCCCATTAGCGAGGCACGTTCCAGAGGCATGCAACAATTAAGGCAGCTCTGCCTGCCAGGGAGGACTGAACGATCCATGAGCAGCCAAATGCTCATCATTCAAAGCAGCCAAGCTGAAACCCCAAGCCAAAAGATGTAACTTCTAGAGAGAAAAATATCCATATAAACAAAAGAAAAAAAAATGACTACAGTGATTCTGCTGCACTTTTACAATTGCTTCTTTATGAAGCATGCTCATAGGCTCATAGACAGTTTTCTCATTCCAATGAAAACAAGGCTTCACTTGAACAAATCGGACCTACTGTGACACCAGTTGGAAGTTATGGAGAACTAGTATATACACATCCAACTTTTTAATACGCATGTCAAAGACAGATGGACGAGTTCCTGAATAAATCACCAAGGGAGCATTCATCCAGTATGCAGGTATCTTTTATCATTTTTAGCTTCTCCATGTCCACAGGGGACAGAAATGTGTCCAGTCACAGCGATGGTAAAGCCTGCCTATGGCAGATGTCTCCTGGCTATATTTTTTTTTTCCTCACATGCTCCTCTGAGAGCGAATAGGAGCTTCAGCATTACAGAGTTTGACCCACTTCAGAACCTCACTGCACAATACTGCAGTGCTGCCGCTAGCAAAGTTCATAAACACTGCCAAATATACACAGGCATTCATACATAGAAGCATCTCTAACATTCACTCAGCATCCACAATGTGCACAAACACAGGAACATGCAGCCCTTGTATAGTAAACATCCTAGAAAAAACTACTTCTAAACTCCATCTTGCAGACACCGGCTCGTCCCTGGAGAGGTTATCTACAGTGAAAAGGCAGAGGAAGTCTTCCTCTGCAGCAGCTGTTCTATACACTGCACACCTCTGTACCTCTTGAAACCCCAAAACAGGCCAAGCTGAATATAATATGCCTAAGTTTGAAACTTTGAAACAACCGACTGACAGATCAGGTGCCTAGAACTGGCACCAGATAGCTGTGGTTTGGGAATCCAAACACAAGAAGAAAGAGAATTCAAAGTAGTGAGGACTTTTTAAAGTGTGCAGCTGTGGTAGAGCAGAGCAGTGTTCGGCCGAAAGGGAAAGTTAATTAGGTTTGTTGGTGTGTGTTGGAGAGAGAAGACAGGAGGCTCGTTTGCCACAGAGACTGGAGTACAGAGCAACAGAGGCAGCTTGTGGCTTCGGGGCTCCAGGGTCGGAGGGCTGGGGACATCATGCCAGTCCTGCTGCCTGCAAGCCTCAGATTGCAGAGCGTGGATGGAGGCCTGTAATTTCAGATCGGTCTCTGTGCACGTGCCCACTGTGATTTCCACACCACAATGTGGCTGGGGACACAATAGCTTTCCCTTTGAAGGCCATCCCATAGATCTGGTATCCAACTCTCAGCTCATGCTATGATGACCATATATTTCAGAGAAATTGTTTGGAATAATTCTCAACTCTTTGGAAAATGCAGGCAATTTGTCATTGCTAATATAGCAGAACAGGAACATATCTGCATATTCAACATTTGTAAAACTGCAGCACTACAAAAAAATACAGCAGTAATGAATTACTTAAAGCTGAAATCCACAATGTTTTAAAATCAATATATCAGGATTGAAATATTGGTGGAACACTAAAACTGACATATTTGCCATGTTATCTGGGTGGTAGGGTTGGGCTATATGTCGATATAGAGTACATATAATATACTGTGAGATGATTGAGATTTTTGATAGAGAGGTAGCTATCCCTTTGATGCCCCCCGCAATATGGCAATCAATGTGCAGCTCTGTGGTGATGTTGGATTAACAGGATTTCACATCAATATGATGATGTACATTGATTTGTCAAGTAAGTAATTCAGTGGATCAGCCAATCACCAACATTCAAATTTGATTATTGGAACCTTTCAGCAGGTTCTCAACTGAATCTCTAGAAAATTTACTACAACACTGAATGGCCCTCACCTGTGTGAAAGTTCCTTGGTGAGTGGTAGCAATCAAGGATCAGGACCGCTTATTGGCAATATTGAATACACAGGATTTTGCATCAGTGTAATGATGTACACTGATTTGTCAGGTATTTCATTCACTGGATCAACAAGCATTTCCATTTGATAATTTTTATCTATAAACAGTTTCTCAATTCAATTTCCAGAGAATTTGCTACATTACTGGATAAGGCCTTCATCTGTGGGGAGATCTTCCAAGTGAGGGCCTGGTGGCTGGGCGCCCATGGGGCCTAGCTGGGCTCCGTCCAAGAAGGATAATATGGGGCTGCTGCTGTGTATGGATATCTGTGTTTGCTGTGTTAGCAAATACAGACACCTGACAACTGAAATGGGCTGTGGTCAATGCACAATAGAGTGTGCGTAAGGACAAACTACTATCCTATTTGCAACTACTGTCCATTTGTAAACAAATCAGAAAAGCAGCAAATTTATCAAAGTTGCTCACAGGAATGGTACATTCACCTGTCTGTGTGGCGAGTCCGATGTGTCAAACACTGCAACACTACATGGCACTGCCTGTGTGTTTTGCACTTAAGACTACAGAAATTAAGTAATTTTTCATTTCCCTCTTGAAAACTTTCACCGTCTGTAGAAAGTACCATCAGAGTTCATTTCTGCAGGTAAAAATAGAAGGTAGTAAAGCACTCAGCGTACTTCACTTTCAGCACCATAAGCAGTACTAGACCGTAACAAGGCCTTGTTAAAGTCACAACACGAGCGGCGTGAGAACATGAGGGATCAAGGAAAGTGAGCACTCAGTCTGGTCTCCCGTGACTTCTGGCTCACCGGTAAGTGACGCTTATGCACTGCACAAGGAGGGCATTGATACATGTTCTGCTGGCCAGCTACAGACACTAATTAGCACCAGTGTTTCAGGGACAGTATGCTTGAAGGACTGCGGATAAGTGACACAGTGAAAACAGTGGAGGTGGGTCATGGTTTGGAGCAGACTGAGAAATGAGTACTCCCATTTGATCATTTGAATCTGGAATGTAGCTGCTCCATGACCACAAAAACACTCCTTGTGTTCCCTTGTGGCCTGAACAACAGAGGCTGCAGCTGGCCACTCCTTCACAGGAACTTACTCAACCCCCCTGCACACACATACACTCAAAGCCGGATTCAAGAGACGGAGCACAAAACAGGCGAAGAGTGGGTTTTATTGGATTAAGTCTCTCTTAACTGTACTAGAATATGATGGAAAGAATTTGGAAACTCAAGGAGGTCTGTGTCAACAGGCCTTGTTTGCTTAACTTTGAGAACTTTGTGAGGTTTAGTGCAGTCTTTTCCACACGTCCTAAACCTGAGGTAAAAGAAGAAAAGAAAAAAAACATGCTGTAGCACAGCTGCTGACCAGCCAGAGAGTTAAACTGAGACCCTCCACGAATCTCTAAGGATCAAGGAAAGCAGCTTGGTAACCAACGGCAACTTAGAACATCCATAGTGAAATAAATACCCATTTGAGTGTAATGGTGATGGCAGCCAAAGGTCCAGTTAGGAAAATATAGATTGTGATTCTTCAGCACCAGGTTTTCAAAGCAATGAACTTGCAGCATCAATCTTCAGAGCTTTATTTTTTTTTCCTCCTACAATGTCTGCAAGCACAGATAAAACCACTGACACCGGCAGACGTAGAGGTTTGAGCTATTTATGTCACAGTTAGGCTTGCTGCAGTAGTCAGTCATCGGTGTTACACAGTGTTCGGGCATACACTGATTATATTACTTGTCCACTGCCCCCCACTGTCATCTTGCTTTTTTTTTTATAGAAATAAAACCCATTTAGTTCATTTTTCACATATCAGCAACCACATTCATCAAATAAAAATACTCTAATTTGTAAAATACCAAATGTGTTATCAATACTTAGTCGGACAACAGACACTACAATTATAAATTGAAAGTGTCTGCTCTGTGAGTGTCCACAGCAGCAGCAGTCACAGCACAGAGTAGCAGAGTGAGACATCTGTCCTCCCTCCTGCTCCCTGTTGTAAACACACATAGCTGTTAGCAAGCAGCTGCTCTCATGTCTATCCGGATCTAAGTGCTTGTTTTCGGCAGAAACTCTCCCGCTCTCTGCCTGCTTAGCCTGCTCTCAGTGTGTCTCTCTCTGGATGGCAAGTGGGTTGCTCCGGTTCTGGTTGTAAACAGTGGTCCTCCTCTGACTCGTCCCCACATCTGTGTGTGCTGCAGCCTGGCTGTACACGGAGGAAAGACCTGATGCTGCTGGTGATCCTGAACAGCAGCAGCCTGAAGCCTGCTGTCTGTAAATTGTAAGTAAGGGGAAGATCTAAACTTAAAATCTAACATTAAAGATCAAAGTAAGCGCTCTACAGAAATTGAGCATCATCAATGAATATCTTATCTTGTAAAATGTCCGTTGTAACACCGGCGTTGTCATATCTTAATTAACCAGTGGGAAAATTTTCTCACCGTGGCATCCGTAGTCACTGTCTGCCATTTTGAGACATATAAAAGCACAAATTAATGATGGAAAACAACATGTTCTCATGGCTCAGTGGCTAATATACCCGTGCTATCAGGTCATGACTGTCCTCTCTCTATCCCTTCATCTCTGACATGCTCCCAGTATATTATTATCTATTGTAATTTAAGCCGCTACATTTAGAACACTACATCGGTTTATCATTTACCCATTAATATTGATAGTAGAGTATAACGGCTGTGGAGAAATTAGACCACTATTTAGAAAATTGGTTTATTTTGTTTTGCTTTCTCCTTGTTCATTCTATGTGACTGCGGGTAAGATTTACCCCCCTAATTGTGCAGGATTGAGTTACAACAGAAAGAAAGTACCTCGTGCTGTGTTTCATGTCTTCTATGGCTCTACTAGCCTTTGATTGAATCCTGACACAATCTTTTCTCTCCAAGTTTCAACTGCCCCCTCTTCAGAAAAAGAACACACAGCTACAATGTCCTATTACCAAACTAAAAGCTTGCTTGGCTGGAGCAACAGGATACTGGCAGCTCTGAAAGCCTACACCACAGGGCCAGGATTGTACACTCTCCAACCCAGTGCAGAGTGTTAAGTACAGCACCTTCCACGGATGGCTGGCACCTGTCCCTCCATATCCGCAGACCTGGTTGGCACAGATCAACACTGCACCACGCTCCACTTCACAGCCTATTACACATTCCAAACAAATTAAATATGAGGGGGTGTGATGGGGCGAGATGGTATTTTCATGGAGCTCCAGCAGCCAGCGCAGGCCACGTATGCAGCGGAGGTTCATTAGACAGCTCAATAGAGTCTTGTGGAATGTGCGAGGAGGCGCATCACTCCATTGTTCACCGGTGGCTCCTCTGGGAATGGGCTGAGCACATATCAAGAGAAGATGAGCAGATGAGTAACAATGCATTGCCATCACATGTAATGGCATATGACAGCCAGCCCAGTGTCTGGATGCTTCTATTGTAGAAACCATTGAACTATACAAACCGTTGTCTGCGTGGAGAATCGGCATTGCTAAGAATGCCAGGAACTCGTTTATCTTTCCCATTTTAGGAGGTCTGTTCCCGGTTTGGCTGAACTCTTGCCACTGGTTAGCATAATGTTTGTGTGCAGGCAGTGTTGGGGCCAGAGCCATGGCTGTTACAGCAGAGGCTGTGTGTAGCGGGAGCCGTTGCGGCCCCAAGGCTGGTCAGTTTACAGTGGTTTGGACTTTCCCTCTCAAACTCTTTCTCCCTCTATTGCTCTCTTTTATTTTTCTCCCTGGACCCAAGCCATCAGCAGTAACAGCCACTACTGTGTGTTGCAAGGTTCAGAACAGCATTCTAATGAAGTGCCGGACCTCGTCAGCGCACTTCAACCGCCAGCGAGTCAGTAACGGCCAGTCCTCACTTCAAACTCCCTACAAGCTTTGTGACTGAGTTCTGAGTAAGCAATACATGGATTTTCTATGGTTAGATGATGGCTGGTTTTTCAAGTACAGTGAGCCAACATGCACTGTACAAACATGAGTATTCTGCTGAAAAAAAAACAAAACAAATAAGCTACTGAATAGAATCACAATTCAATTAAAACATCAGTTTCACCTACACTGCAGTTCTGAGTTTCTTGTCTATTTGACTGCAACTGTTGATGTCTGTTACTTTAAGTGATCAAAAAATATAAACTTGAGGTGATGAATAAACATACACTTCATATCTATCAACTGCACCATGGAATACATATCTTCAGGTGTGCTAAAGAAAGTAAATGTTGAAGTTACTTGAAATTCCTTGAAACATTATACTGTTGTTTTGTCTGGGCATATGTTTACATATGAACACTGTCAACAGATGTGTTACACATATGCACATCCTGAAGTACAAAGTTGGTTACAGGTGTGTACCTCATCCAACCTGTCACTTCTTTGACAACATGTAGTCATGTAAGTGTGTTATGATATGTGTTCTGTTACTGTTACTTTAGGGTCAAATGACAAATTGGACAAAAAAAAGTGCATTTATTGAATTAATTTCTCTCATTTCATTTTAATATGAAATTGATCCTGTGGCAAATCCTAATTTCTATGACTGTGATGACCTCTTGCAGCACTAGGATGCTGATGCTGATGCTGATGAGGCCAGGATTCCTCATGCAAGCTCGTCGCACTGCCACATGTCAGTGTAATCTGGACGGTCAGCCAGCACTGATAGAGCCCTACTAAAGAGCTGTCAGAGGGAATCATTAATCCCAAGAGGCAGCATGAGACAGATGGTACGATGATGGCGGATCGATGCTCTCCCTGGCATCCCGACTGCTTCCAGCGGCCGGTCCAGAGGCACGAAGTGGGCTAATCCCTCAAAAGAAAGTTCCAGACTAAACACGCAAGTCTGAGCCATCTTTTGCTACCCCAGCCCCCACAGCTGTGCTGCATGTACTCCCTAGTACAATGTGGATGGTACTGGAGGGGGTTAAAAAGAGAAAGGGAGAAGTAGGGAGGCATTTGTTCCTCCATTTCTGGTTGAGGGAAGCTTTATGAGGACTTTGACCTTCCCCCTCAGGGCCCCTCTATGAGGTCCCCAGCTGCAGGATAGAGGGGGTGGAGCCTATATGACCTATACATTACTGTCAAAGAAGCCCCAGTTCTTTTCAAAAGGCCCCAGAAGCAGATCCCTCCCAAACTGAAGGTCTGGGTGGCAGCAGTATTCCAAGCATGGAGTGCAGAAACAGTAGGAAAAGGAAGGAAGAAAAAAGAGGAGTGAATTTCCACTGTACGGTCTTCAAGGAGTCTTTATGGTCTAATGTTCACATATCATCAATTGATCAATCAACCACTAATCCTCTGACCTATCATGAGCACTGTTTATGTTTTTGCAGTCTATCTGATACTGTACACTGGAATGATTGTTTTCTTTCCCTGGTGTAAATTAAATCTGTATTATCAATATTATACTGAGACAGTCAGTTAGAGTACAGGCCATCCATTGGGATCACATTCCACCACAGCACCTCTATACATCCACACTCAGATCGCCAGCTGTTTTTCTATGGTGTAGATACTGGAAAAACAGTAATTTGCCGCCAGTGGTGTCATTAATCACTGGCTTTAAAGATCACCTAGATCCTTACCCTCACGTCGCTGCCTAAAAAACTGTCACATCTGTTACCTCAACCACAGTCCCAGTTGGAAATCTAGACCAGTGGAGATGCATGCAAACATTCACAGGCACAAGTATACACACATGCGTGTACACAAACAAACCCACGCAACTTTTAAGACAGCGCAGGCAGACGTGACAGCAGATTGTGTCATTAAGAAGAAGAGGTCTTTTCGTCTTCTCATACCTTCAGTCCGCTCCTGTATCAAACTGGTTTCTGTTCCATGACAGTTTTCACCATCATTAGCACTACTAACATTTTTTGACAGCATCAGTAATAATCAGAACTGATTGATCAAGGCTTTATCCAATAGCAGAGTGGTGTTTATATCTCTTAAATAAGAGGTTGTGTAAAATCACAATGTTGCCGTTATGTAATCACACTGCCATTAGGATATGAGATCATCATGTAAATATTGTCACTACAATAATTACAGCCTTGATGTGGCCGAAACCACAGCTTTGTTTAAAACTTTATCTTTACTTCCCTAACTTTGTAGTCAACCATGTGACGGAGCCTCTTCAGCTTTCTTTGAGGCAATTGGCTTTCTTATCTACTCGATCGAAAACATGGCTCTTGTTGCTGGCTCCCAGCAGCACAGATAGGAAGGTGTTTATTGGACACAGCCAGGGAAACCATGAATCCCACTCCCTTATAAACAGGGCAAGCCCTGTCCGTACCCTGCAGACAAACACTGAGTAAATAAGCTGGGGATCCAATTGATGTCCCTCTGTAGCCTCCAGTGTGTGTGTGTGTATGTGTGTGTGTGTGTGTGGAAAGAACAGGGGCTGACACCGTGTCTACATCTCACCTCTGGAGGATTAACCAAATTTGGCCGCAGCGAAAGCACAAACAAGTCTTGATCAGCCAAGCTGTCATTAATAGCTGACTGGGAGTTGCTTGTGTTGCTGTACAAAATGGAACGCAATATAATGGTGGCAGGGATGTGCATGAAATATATGCATGCGTAAAAGATTCATAGTGTATGCACCCTGCACATATTTTTGATAATAGGCACGCTGTAGAGCTGAATAGGTAAAAAGAAACAACAGCTCTAGCAAGATAATAAGCTGCCATCTCATTAATGCGCTGCTTCTTCTCCCCAACGCCATTTCCAAACATTGCAGTATGAAAGCATCCATCTACACCCTCCCCCCCCCCCAAACCCCTCCAGCCGTCCAATTTACTGCCACTCACCTTTTTTTTTTTTTAATTCCATCAGCGTGATGATGAAAGCTGTGAGAGCATTATGGTTCTCGCCAGTGGTCAGACAGTGAGTGAACGGGTGCGGGCCTGCATCGGTCACACTGTCAGCCAGCCAAATGGGTTAGGACAGATAGAGGGGAAGCCAAAGGAAAGGAGGGGGGGGGGGTTGTGGTGCCAAGTGTTGAGTGGTATAGAGCCCTACAAGCTACTACTAGCACTCCAGCTACTACTAACACAACTACAGAGTAAACACCAAAAACCTGAGGGCGTGTTCATATGATATAGGGCAGGAACATACGGTATACTATGTATAGTGCAGTGTAATACTTGCTGGGGTCAAATAGCCTTTGCACATAATTCCTAGTGTTTGTTTTAACCCACTTGGTGGACCAGATGTCCAGGATAATGTTGCATCAGGAGATTTCAAGCTGTCTTTCAAAAATGAACTACAGTAATGGCAGCATAATATATTACCACCACCTCACAATATACAATATAACATATGGAGCCAATGTCTATTTTCATTATCAGTGAACCTGTTGATTATTTTTTGATTAACTGGTTTAGAGCTATGAAATTATTGGTTGACAGAAAATTAATTAACAGCAATTTTGTGCAATTATTCAAAGGGAAACGTCAGGATTTTTCAACCTGAATCCTATTTTCTCATCTTTTTGTGTCTAAATGACTAATGAGGACAACAATTTCTTAAACTGGTCAAGTATTGAGCAAGAGAGCTTCAGCCGACAGCCATGAAACAGGCTGCAATGTAATCCTTTGAGGCAATAGCACCCCCTCAATGTACGTCCTCTAAAAGTGCTTGTTTTTGCCACTGACAGGCTCAGACTGTTATTACAAGTGTCTGACAACATTATGGAAAGGACCATACAGAGAAACATTTTTCTTTACCTTTCATTTGTTATTGTGCTTGTTATTGCTGCTTGTTATTGTGTTTCACCAAGTCTCACTCAATGAGAAGTCTCACGAGAGACGAATTGTTCAAATCAGCTAAATATTCAGCCATGTCTTTGAAAATCTCTTAGATAAAACTGAGTTACGCTTTCTGTACCCCGACACAACAAACTCCTCCCGGCACTCCTCTCTCCAACTCTCCTCTCCTCTTCCTGCAACAACTCAACTCTCACAAGAGCGAGACTTCTCCTTGAGCGAGAGAATGTCAGAAAATAGTCAAAAATGCCCTGAACAATTTCCTGGAAGTCAAGCATCTTTGAATTGCTGAATAGATCAATAGTTGAAATATATTTGACTTACAGTCTATAATATATATTAATAAAATGTTTGGCTTTTGTTGCTTAATGAGGATGGTAACATTAGAGAAACTGAAAAAAATAAAAAAAATCATATTGATATTGAGAATGCATGATAAAGTTTTTTTGGGGGGGGGTTTGGCCAAACTACATCTGTTTGGTACTCCCAGCCAATCATAAAGAAGTATTTGCAAACTATTTGATTAAGCTACTGTATGCAAGATTGCAGAGTATACTGGATATATACACACATATATATATAGGGTGCTGGTGAGGGAGCCATGTGGACGGTGGAGTGTTAGTTCTCATGTTGAGGTACATATATGCTCTCAGCTGTTCACATGTAAATTACAGGCATCCAGGGAAAGAAGTGGGTAGGTGGGTGGCTCATGGGTAGATGGAAGGCAGGGTGGCAGATAGTGTAACATGTCAAGCCATGTTGTGTCATTGGTCATGCGATAAGAGCAGCCATGGGAACGGTATGGGAAACATGGAGAGTATGGCCAGTATGGACAGGCTGCATGATGGGAAGACCATCTGGTACCACCCACCACCATATGATCATGCCTCCTCAAAGACCCTCTCACCTTCAAAACACAACAGCACTCATGACCCCCACCCACCAGTGTGGCCCCCACCAGTAAACTTGCCCCTTATATTGATGCACTCTGCACAGCTATTGATGGTTCATATGTTTCCGGTCATTGACATTATTCTCATATGACCTCCACTCCCCAAACAATGCCACTCCTCATGCTCCACATGTCTTCAAATATTGATCGGCACAACATCTACTGCAGTCACAAAAGGGTAGCCCGAGGAAAGGAATGGAAAAGAACACGCAAGGACGGTCGAGCTGTCATGCAAAAACACCCCCGCAGAAGAGAAAAGATGGAGAGAAGTTTGAAGGCTTTTTAATTTCGGTAAGCAATCAAACAGCATCCAAGAGGGGAGAGAGCGCTCAGTTTCTGCAGCTGAAAGCCCCGCTAGCTGTCAGAAATCTGGCAGTAATCCGCAGTCTGAAGACAAGACCTCCTTTAGTCTTTGGCTGAATCACAGATGAATTATTTTGTTATTCAGACGGGTCCTTCTTGCTGTAGAGGAAAAGTAAAGTCGTTTTTTTGATAGACCTTGGCAAGATGATGACTACTGGATTATTCATGGTGTTTTCCTTTCTCCTTCACGACAAATCTGTTTTTCTATTTTTCATGAGCAGGGGATGCGATGGACTCAGCAACTGAATACGGAGGATTTGGGCACTACCCTGCTGGTGTAAAGTTCTAAAATAAAGGCCAGTATATATTTAACTCAGACGTGGTCTGGTGCAGGCTCCCCCACTAATTGAGGGCTATGCAGTAATCTTCAGTGGGCTAAAACTCATTTACTGTAAGCTCTGCTGCAGTATTAAGACGAGGTCGAGGCAGATCAGCATCCCTCTCATCTCATCTACTATCTACATTCTTCTGAGTATAAAAACTGATGTTTGAGCTATCAGACACCCTAAGGGACACATAAGGTATATTATAGAGCATCGTTGTGGAAAGAGGAAGCTGAATGAGGTTTAAATGACAAGTTAATTCCTGTTCCACACTGTTACTAAAGGCCAAACTACAAGAAAAAGATAGAAAGCAAAACAACAAAAACAATGCAGACACTGCAATTGATCCATTTATGGCTTAGATGTGATTAGGATACACACTGACTCCCTTTCTTCTAGCACTGCCCAAGCAGGTGCTCCCTAGCTGAGGAATGTCCAGCTGAGTTGAAAAGGTCACGCTACAATGTCAGCCTGCCCCTAAGTATTCCAACCATCTCAGTTTTACAGGGGTCACGGACACAAGGGGCATCGTGCACCTCCGCAATCCATTTTGGGATACATCTGGAGAGGACATACTCTCAGGTTGTTGACATGTATTTTATCCCATTCACATAATATAAGCCAGGATTCCCACTGGCTACTTTTGAGTGGCAGGCCGTGCTTTTGATCCATCAGCTCGCACTTGGAGCACAGCCTTCAGACTTATCAAAAGCAAAGGGATGGAAAAAACAAAGAGTGGGTGAGGGAGGGAAAACAGCTTCTTTTTTTGGCAGAGGCTCCTCCAGTTATCGGGTGGCACTCATGCACAGGGGCAACTGTTAAAGTATTATTATCAGAGCAATGTGGATAGCTGACAGAACGTTTTTTTTTTTTTTTTCACTGCCAGACAGGTTTGGTAACTCCACCCCTCTCAGCCCAGCAGAGGAGAGCGGTGCTGATGAGAAGTTGACCTTATTCAATCCTCCGCTTTCTTTCTTTTTTGGATTTCTGTCTCCCTTTTTTTGTGCATCTGAGCGCTGCCAAGCTCGGCGGGGAAAAGAGCGTTGTGATGGTGTAGGCTGCCTGTGGATGCGCTTCAAACACAGGGAACACTTCCAATAATGTATGCACATCATGCCCTGGTACGCACACACCCACACAGACACAGCAACACACTCGCAAGAGCTAACAAAAGCACATTCCTGCGGTATCTGTGCAAGTGAAAGACAAAAGGGTTTAATGCCATGTCTCTCACACAATTGGCACTATAGTCCAGGCTATAAATCCTGGCCTGGGTTCATTCAGAGCCTCACAGGCAGTGATCAGGGACAAACTTTCAATACTTCACTGCTTGTCCCATGATCACACTGGTCACTCTCTAGGTGTTACCGACACGTCTGAGCCCATGAATGTGTCAAGGAACTCATAAGTCACAGAACTGCTTTACTGCAAGGCACCTCCACAACACACACACACAGACTCACACACACAAACCACACACACACACACAGGACCACCACTAAACATATCTCACGGTCACGACTATTTACAGCATGAAATGGTCACTAAGTGGTGTAAGTGCAGAGTCTTTCCTGTATCTGATGTCATGCAGGAGTCTCTACTGTATACATGCATGCACATCGCGCACACACGTGCACACAGACTGCACATCCTTTCACGCGCACACACGCGCACCATCATCCTGAAGGACATCGATACATCTCAGAATCTCTGCTCTCGTGTATTAAACTGTTTATTTTATTTTTTTAAAGGTATGTAAATGGAATAAAGAGTGATGTTCCAAGATAAAAAATTAGAGATATTTAACAAAATCCCCCCCAAAAATTAGGAATCAATTAGTCTGGGAGGAGAAAGACAAGAAGAGTCAGAGAGGCTGAAGATACGATGAGAGGAGACCGGCAGAGCAACACTAACCTGTTTCACTTCAGCAGGCATGGTCCAAAATCCCCCCTTTCGTTCCCGAAAAATAAAAACCTCCCGGGGAAATGTGTGACAACTATTTCCTCCTCTCGAAAAAGTTCTTTCTTCCCTCCTCTCCTCCTCTCGTCTCCTCGCGTTTTCCTCGTCTATTTACGCTGAGTGTTCCCTCTGTGAGCGCAGAGGCAGCAGCTCAGACCCGGGCAGCCATCCTCTAGCAGCCGCGTCAAACCGCACGCAGTTCACCAGAGAAACACAGGAAGTGCAGCGCTGTGCCTTTCAACGTAAACGCGCGACTGTTACACGCGCTTGCAAAATCAAGCTGTGTATCAGCTAGCGACTACAGCTTGAAAACATATTTGTGAATGAAAATATCAAAGTAATTCTTAGGCTATATATAACAGCTAGTTTAACTTGCATGATTTCATTTCAAGACACCGGTTAGAGCCGTGGTTCTCAAAGTGGGGTCTGGGGACACCCAGGAGTCCTTGAGGGAGTTCCAGGGGGTCCCCGGCAAAAAGAGGGATAATTTATTCTCACTATAATTCCATCTATAAGAAACACAGTGACAGAATGTATGACTATGTTGGTCATTTGTTTCATACTCCTTCTGTAATGAACCATTTAAAAGCAAAAATCTTATCAGATGGGGGACCCTGGAACAAAATTTCATCAGATGGGGGTCCATGGTCTAATTTGTGTCAGCCTAGGGGTCCTTGACATAAAAAAGTTGGAGAAACATTGGGTTAAAGGACCAGTGTGTAGGATTTAGTGGCATCTAGCGGAGAGGCTGCAGACTGCGACCATCTGAATACCCCTCCCCTCACCCTCCCCTTCCAAGCAGGTAGGAGAACCTACAGTGGCCACGAAACTCGCGAAAAACGCAAAAGGCCCTCTCTAAAGTCAGTGTTTGATTTGTCTGTTCTGGGCTACTGTAGAAACAT
The DNA here is from genome assembly GCF_914725855.1 of Thunnus albacares. Taxonomy (NCBI): domain Eukaryota; kingdom Metazoa; phylum Chordata; class Actinopteri; order Scombriformes; family Scombridae; genus Thunnus; species Thunnus albacares. The sequence continues at coordinate 9,443,292 of NC_058107.1, forward strand.
GGCAGTGCCACATGGTGGCCTCCATGGAAGGGGATCCGCTCCCTGTGTAGATATAAAGGGCTCATTCTATGATAACGAAAGCACAGTTCTTATTTTATGGGGTTGTACACTACCTAAAACATATTTATGAATATTATACTCCATTTCTGCCAAGTCCGTTCTGCTAAATGCCACTAAATTTTACACACTGCACCTTTAAGATCCATATTGTTACAAGGGAAAATAGACCAATAACATATCTTTTGACACCTGTGATTAATTTCCATGTCTTTAGAATTAATGTCAAATCAAAAACAGCCTCTTAATCTGGTGAGCAAACTAAACTATCAAATATAACTGCTGCTTAGATTAACATGCACATACAAAGCTTCTTCCAGAAGTTGTTGTTAATAGTAGTTATCAGATCCTATGACTGACTAAGAAGACATTAAGTGCTTAAGTATGTAAAACTATCTATATAAAACTCTAACCCATCAAATGTGATAAAATGATCCATTTCAGAATGAAAAGCAACAGTCAAAGTTGCATATTAAAGATGCTCTCTTTTAAACATTGCTATTATGCCTACAGAACTCCCAACACACCAGAGAAGTGAAGATAATGGGGTTTTGTAATAAATATGTCTTCTGCTGTACTTAACAGCAGGTATTTCCTTCTTGATAACACGATAATGCATAATGTGCATTAAGAGAATGAGTTAGAGGAATTTGGTTTCATTACAAAACTCAGTATTGCAAAGTAGTATTTAACTAAATATATGTAGCATGAAGTCTAATTTCTAGCAGACAACTTGTATCTGCAGTCTTTCCACTGTTCAAAAGCTGACCAATGTGTTTTTTGAGAAACAATAATGCTTTTATTTTGAAAGTAGAAATGCTTTACATCCGGTGTAATTCTGGCTATCTGCTGGTTTGACACAGCTAAAAGAGGGACTCCGCTTTCTCCTTTGCAGAGATGCTGTATGTATAGAGTGGAAAGAGATAGGGGGCAAAGGGAGCCGTTGCCCCTGCAGAATCCCCCATCTCTAATGAAAGCAGCAATCCAAAAAAAGGAATGAAGCTGAAGTGAACTGCACGCACATACACACACACACACACACACACACACACACACACACACACTCAACAAAAAAGTTAGCCAGCGAGAGGACAAAAACCTCCAGGGTTGAGAGAAAGGGGGGAAAGAGGAGGTGTGTTAGTAGAATGGAGGGTTCCCAGACAGGCAGCAGGAGCTTTCTCTCTCTCTTTCTCTCTCGCTCTCTCTCTCTCTCTTTCTCTCTCGCTCTCTCTCTCTCACACACACACACACACACACACACACACACACACACACAGAGAGTCTAGGTCCCTCGCTCTATCTCTGGCATCTTGGTGGGGTGGGACCAGCTCCCTCTATGCACTCCAGCTGCGTCTGTCTGTCAACCCGTCAACCCCTCCCCCTTGTTGGCATAGACAGAGAGACGAGGAAAAAGAGGAGGGAGGTGAACAGGGGCTCACACACGAAACAAAAAGTTGCCCCTATTGAGGCGAAGGCACCCCATACTCTGCAGATTTTTACACCCCGCACACACACACACGCACACACAGCTCTTTTTCTCCACCTCTTTGTCCCGTTCCCCTTACTGCACTTGATATAAGGGAGGGGTGGGACGTACGTGAAAGAATTTGCATTCAGATATCTATGACTGTGACCAAGGCTGAGGAGGAATGTTAATCTAATAACGTAGATGGAGGCTTAACTAAGGACAACTTTGAGAGAAGTCTGGACAGAGAGGAAAGGGAAAAAAGGGATGACTGGACTCAAAAAAAAAAAAGAAAACAGAAAGGAGAAATCCCAAACGGAGGGGAAATGGCTGAGGTTTTGCATTCCACAAGCCTGGCAGTACTGTTTCATCTCCCTGATGTTACTGCTCCATTTGTTCTTAATGAAAGACCTGGCCCACCATGCACCATTACATTTAGATCTATTTACTTTCAACAATACCATTCAACAATACCATTAAGACAACATTACCTTCAAGAAGTGGTTTTAAAAAAGAAGTCTAATAACTTCAGCTGTGTTGCATTTGTTTTATCTTATGTGACTTGCAATATCACATTCCATTTAAGTCATTTAAGCATTAAGTGAGTTTCATATCCATGTTTAAAAATCCATTAAGAGCTTTGGAATACTCATGGGAGTGGATGAGCATTGAAGAATTACTCTTTATCTTCTCTATAAATCTGTACACGTGTTGTACCTGTGTCCATTTTACATTTTAATGTTGCGTTTATTGATTTAAGGAATATTTGCCAAATTTGGAAGCTTCCTTTCCCTCTTGATAACTTTCATGAAAACTTTGAACCACTGGTTGTACTGGGGGGGAAAGCCAGTTACCAAAAGACTTTTGGATTCATCCTCTGGGAAGCTGTACCAAATCTCATGACAATCCATCTGATAGTTGTTTAAATATATATCTAAAAGTCAGAAATGTTAAACTCATGGTGCCACTAGAGGCATAAGGTTTCATCCTCTGGGGATCATGAATGTCTGGATGTAATTTAATGGCAATTCATCCAATAGTTCAGCATGGACCAGAGTGGTGGACTTATCATATGACACACTGACCAACAGACCAACTGGTGGCCCACCATTGCCATGCAGTTAGCATAGCATCAATAAGCTTTCTGTTCTGGGAAATGTAGGGAACTGCCAGATAAAGTAAAAGTAGAAAGAGCAGGAGGTAAACTGGATATTCAAAAAACAACATTTAATTTCAAAATAATTCCTGGAATGTGTTCAACATCACAGGTTGGTGATACATATTGTTTCCAGGAATACCTGTTACTGTCAGACATACGCTATATCCTCTTGAGTCTAGCCAGCCCACGCCTGGGCCTTGTAAAATAAATGTACATGTGTATGAATAATCCAGGAGTTGTAATCAAAGCTCCTGCAAGTCAGCTTTACTCTGTCAGGATGTACAGTGTGAAACAGATGGTAGAAAGGTTAATGTTCAGCAACAAGGCGCGCCTTGACAGCCAGACACCTCCAATGAAGCTGCATCTGTTAAAATCATGTTTTTTGCTTCCATTCAAGATGCCAGCTGCACAGAAAAATAGAGAGAAAGGAAGAGGAGCGAAAGCAGGTACAGAAGGTACACTGAAGGGAGAGCCACTAGCGGTTTGAAAATACACAACATGCCGTTTCATTACAAAAAAATAATGTTTTTATAATCTTCAGTTTCAAAGGAGACTTTAATAGCATCTAATTTTGAAAATAACCTCAGATGCTTTTCCACTCTGCCAAGAATACATTTCCCAGGAAACACAACTTTACCCTCAAACTTTAATCAAGAGTTGAGTACATTCAACCAAATCTGCACAATACATAGCAATTCTGCAAAAAAAAAAGTGCTTCAAAAGTTGATTTTAAAGATGATACAGACTTTGCTACCCTAAGTTCTTTGGGACAATCACTGTAAAGTATAGAGACAGTGATGACAGAAATAACGTATGTGTGAGAGTCTACAGGGCCAAGATGATGTCCTCTGCTACAGGCTGACTGCTGTTTATTATAACAATGGCACAGCCTGCAAAAAGCCCTTATCTAATGACTTGTACTATCATGTTTTATTTTCCCCTTGAAAAATGGCTACTCAGCGATGCAGAGGATTAGAGTCCAATCTAATGGGGGCTTTTGTCTTGTAAAAAGGCAATTTCCCCTTCATTTAGGGAAATAAAGCACTGTTTAAATGACATCACTTTAGATCAAAAGGTTATATTTTCTGTTGTTATGTCACAATACTGTAATTGCACAGCAAGATTTGTAATACATTTATAACAGGATTAGGCTTTTCCCTAGTTTTCCATCTTGTCATGTGTAATTGGGATGCTGAATCAGGCATAAACAACAGAATCTGAATCAGTTTGAGGCTGACATACAGGAAATCTTCATCTTGTTTCTTAACATCCCAAGACATCTTTCCTATCACCTCCAATTTTAGCTCAACCCTTGTAAACCTTTGGATTTGTAATAGAGTCTTCAACCCTGTAGGTGTAGAAGGGAATTTCTGAAAATGATAATCACTACTCAGCTGCTCCATGGTCTAGTGCCCACCTTTTCACCAAATTTCATTAGAATTCTTTCTCATCTTTTTGAGATTTCTTATTGACTTGTGGGCCAGCTAAATGGAAAACTCCTTTTGAGAGGTAAAATTTCAGTTCTCATATGCCTTAGAATATGTGTACATGTTGGCTCATGATTCCTAGTTTCTTGGCAGGTTTTTCAGCCATTGCATCTGATAATCCCCTTGTTAGTCTTATTGCCTGGAAATTCATAGACAAAAGTGGTGATGGCCAGCTGTATTTGTAATTTTGATTCATCTAAAGAATGTTTAAGTTTAAATTAGATTTTTTTTGTACACACAGGGAATGTATGACTGGTATGTATGCCTTATTCAGTACAGAATGATCAGCTTGAATGAGGTGCTTGGAGAAAGAGGTCTGTCAAGAGCAGTGCCAGTCTTTTCACACATTCCTGCGCTATTACCATCATCCTCTACACAACGAGAATCACTCTCAGACACTCTGTGTGAGACAGTTCACATACCCTGCCCAACCTCTTTCCACTTCACCCTTCAGAAATACGCCAACATATAAAGGGGGGCCTGCTGCCCTGTGACTTCAGCTTGAGACAAATTTTTAGAGCGTGTGTGTGTGTGTGTGTGTGTGTGTGTGTGTGTGTGTGTGTGCAACTCTGACACAAAAAAGCAAAGCTTTGCAAATTTCAGGCTGTGATGTCCAGTCTTTTCGTCTGTCCAGCTGTTTACTGTGTCTCAACCTGAGGCAACGCCAGAACTCATATAGTCAGTCTGGCAGAGTGCAAAGTCAGTGGATGTATGTGTGGTCCTGATTTTGTCATGATGATGTGATGGTATAAACCTTGACTATTGTTGCAGAGTGTAAGCTCCTGTTGCAAAAAACCCACTTGCTGATATTCGCTCCAAAGCACACAGGTGGAGGAGAAATGATTTACAGAAAATAGCAAACACCAAGATGTTTGTTTCTGTTGTGCATCTGAGTGTTAAGACTTCCCCCCTCTCAGTTGATTTGTCTATTATTTAGTTTGTCTATCTTCAGAGGACTTTTTAAAACTTTTTTTTCAGTTGAATGATCAGCTTTAGCTGTGTTTTTTAAATACAGAATTTGAGTGGCTCCCTGCATGTGAATGCAACTCCACCATGCTGACACTGAACATGTTCACATATGTCCATTTGTATTTTTTAATTAACATGAGATCCCATGGCCAGTTTACATGATTGCATGTATTTGCTCAGAGACAAGTTTATTCTGTAAAGGGCCTGACTGAAACACTTAACTTTACCTGGCAAGAGACCTAAATATTCATGTTGTACAGTAGTAAGCTTCATTAACTGGGGTGCAATTGAAAAGAATTGTTCAGCTATAAGTCTTTTTTGCCATTTGTAGTATTAGGGAATGCTCTGTCCAATAAAGTGTGCATTTACTCCTGCAAACCCCTGAAACGAGGCTCAGTGCTACTTCTGTTCCTCATTTGATGACCATTTACATGCTTGTAAGTCATGTAGTAAAAATGTCGCACTAGTATGTTAAACTCATGAGGATAATTAAATCAAGGCTTTGAAGAACACCTCCAGCCCTAGTAGAAAGCCTAGAGAGACTGTTTTCAATTTAGTTGTTGTTTTTTTTTCAGTTGAATGGGGTCAGCGTCCAACCTTGTTTGGTTATCCTGCTGGACACTGGGAAGGGTGAGGTCACATTCCTTAGGTGGCACTGAGGAATGGTCCTGTAAAGGAGAGGGGCTTTATTTTAAACACATGGGCTACAGTTTAGTCTTTGAACTTAAGGGCCAAGCCCAAAAGTCAGTTTAGACTAGCATGGTCATCTTCAAGTACATATTTAGACTTCCATACTGTCCAGAGACTTTCAGACTGAGGCAGTGCCCTTCAAAGATATTTAGACTGTTCACCTATGCAAGTACACGGAGAGGATATGTGGTAAAGGAAATGGGAGTAGTTTTCAGATACCCCTCTTAGTGCTTTTAGTGAGTATAATGGTTTAATGGATTGTGATCAAATGGCAGGGAGGTGCACCAGGACAGGCATTAAGTCCACCAGCGTTGGGGCTGATTTGAAGGATGAAGGTTTGAGCCGCCCCAGAGGAATATAAATAGCTCGCAGTACAAAAGGCTTTTCCGCTGTCTCCCCTTCAAACCTGTCTTTCCCTGTTCATCTGAACAAGAGGAATATGCGCAACACCAACCTTGAGTAAAAATTCCTGTCCTTCCATGTCAACCCCTGTATTGAGCTCAGACACAAAAAGGACTTTCCCCCAACCTTGAGCAGTTAGCCATGTGATTCATGGGCCATTGCCTCAAACTTGACTCCTAATGTTGAAGTGGCGTGAATAAAAGATTACCATTACGGTTGAGAAATGCAGGAAGAAGCAAGCTGTTTTTACTTGCTAAATGATAGATACATTAATTTGATTTGTAAATGGACTACATTGCCTTTAGATTTGTTGCTCACAAACTTTTTTAAACCACTGCACCACTTCATGCCCACCCCCACCCACATGACATGCATACACATGCAACTTTTTCAACTAAACATGAAACAAACCATATCTTATGAGAATTCATTTGAGCAAACTAACAAAACAAATAATAACGATCTAACTTGTTCTGACAATGTAAATGTAAGTTACTTACTTTTGTCTTTTCTGATTTATTCTGAATAAAAGAAGAAAATAGCTAACACTGCATATGCTTGTTGTTGTGCAGGTCATTTTAATGTGATGTCTTTTTTTTTGAGGGGAGGGGGGGGCATCAACCAGTTATTAGGATTCATCCTCTGGGAACAATGGCTTTTACCAAATTTCATGGAAATCCTTCAAATAGTTGTCAAAACATTTTACTAAAAAACAAAACTGCTGGTCGCACTAGAGGTAAAGTCAGGGTATCACCAGAGTCAGTAGGATTCATCCTCTGGAGACCATGAATCTTGGTACAATATTTCATTGCAACTGCAATCCATCCAATAGTTGTTAAGATATTGGATCAAAGGCACGGACCGACCAACCAACTACCAGACAGACTGACTGACTGACTCTGCCATCCATAGAGGCTAAAACCAATGGATATTAACAAATCTTGTGGAACCCTTGACCCATCCTCAGGGCACCCCAGGGTACCATGGCACCTACTCTGGGAATCACTGCTGTAGATGTTAGCATACTGTTGGGAGGACCTGAGCATTGTACTATGAATACTGATATTACTGGACAATCCACTCTTCCATCTGAACTCCAGTTCTGCTGCTCTATTTGTCTCATTTACATCTATCTCTAAAGATAATATGAGTGGAGACATTTGCAGCTTATCCAAAGGACCAACTAACCTTTCAACCTCTGAGACATGATTAGGTGCATATTGAAACATGAAAAACAAGCAGCAACATTATTAGAATTGAAATCCATGAAACTACAGAATGCGAGAAAAATGGTGTGGGAGGGCCAGGGAACAGTGTGGGATACAAAAATAAACAAAGGAGGCAGTTTCACACCAAGGTAATTAGGGTGTTTATGGAAGGCAAGAAGGTTCCTGATGGCATAGTAAGACAGGAAGACAGGGAAAGATAGAGAAGGGGAGGGGGTAAACTAAGGCTCATTGTTAGGCAGGTGATTTACGAGGGTACAGGGGCTCCGGGGCCCTGCCAGTGGAAGGATAGATCTTCTGTCGCTATAGCACCCTCAGCCCTTTGTATCCATTGTGCCTAGACAGGGCTGGGGGGCTGTGGGGATGAAAGTGGGTGGAGGGCGGCTGGAGCGATTGTTGGTTGAGTGCTGTGGTGCCATCGCAGGGCTGGGGCCTGTACATCTTCACCACAGACAGCAGCACAGATCAAAGGCTGCACTGTTCCCTCTTTCTAAAGCTCACAAGCCTTTGAAAACTTCCCACAACATTTGCACAAGGGGATGATATGCCTCTGCAATGCTAGAAGCCCGCGGACTATAGCATCTGAATACCAAACTCCAACATTTTATGATATCCACAATGTAAGAAATTAACCTGAGTCTCCTCTTCAATGAGGCTGGGTGCACTACGAAATGGGATCTGTGCATATGCTGGGCAGCAGCCGCGGGTATGTAGGTAGATCAGACGTCTGGTGTATATGAAATGAGGTCACCTTCTCCCTTAGCTCCAGACAGGTGTGGTTGTCTTGAGTGCTGTCTGCCTTTCTCCACACATAGAGCTGTCACAATCCACCACTTGACCTTTCAGAGCCTTGACAATGACGCACCTTCAGGCAAAAATCAATTACCACAGACAAACGCGAATCAAATGAAGAAAGGGTATGATCTTAGCATGTGAGTGGTCACATGTGGGGGCTGTCAATGGATGCAGATTCAAAGGCAGCTTGATCCGTGTCACTGAATCTCTACTGATAATTTAATCAGGGAAGCTAATGGAGTGCCCAACAGTATTGTTCTGATGTTCCTCACAGGATGGTGTAGAATAAACACTCTATTTCTCTTACTTGGCAGCCATTCATAAACTGTTATACTGAAGTGAATGAGGATCAGAATTCAATTAGTAAGGTCTCAGAAAAATAGGCCAGTGCTGTTGACAAGAACCTTTCCCACACTCATTGTTACAATACAATGGTCGAGGCTTCTTTTGGTGATCTGCATCCTTACATCCTGTGTTGACATTATGCAGGTCCAAAACAAATATCATAAAATCATTTTCAAAACATGTTGAACCACAATATGCTTTAATCCTACTCTGTTTTGTGTACTCCAGCTTAGCAGGGTGACTAGTGTTAATATCAGAGGGTGATTTATTTATGGGATTCCTTTGTCTCCACTCTCTGTATGGTACATATTGATCATATAAAACAGCAGGCTGTGCTTCATCTTCTTCAAAAGGTTTGACTTTTAAAATGATGTTATAGCTCAATAAGACCAAGTCTGCATGCTGGCAGTTCTGAGGCTGTACTTTGGCACAGTGGTGCTTTGAGCTAGATGCTAACTTCAGCAAGCTCACAGAGACAATGCTATCATGCTGATGTTTAGCAAGTACAATGTGTACCATTTGCACCTTAGTTGTTTATCGTGTTAGCCTGTCAACATTTGCTAATTAGCATTAAACACAAAGTAAAGCTGAGGCTGATGGGAATGACAATAGGTTTGAAAGTATTTGACAAATTAAAAAGTTTACCTAATGATGGTGCTAGATGAAAAATTAGGGAAGTACCAAATTTATTACTATTCATCCTGAGGAGCACAAGGGTCTCTGAACCATATTTCATCACACAGAGCACAATTAAATTGCGCCCACCCTGGAGGGAAAACAATTCATTGCTCTCATTGACTTTGTATTGAGTGAAGGTGCCTCCTTTTCACTTCTGTCTGCTAGTAAACAACAGAACAATACCTAAAAGCTGCTGTGTGGTGGGGTGCACGACCAACAGGGTAAAGAACCCAGAACTAAGTTTTTTATAACCTGCCGAACTGAAAAACTGAGTCTTTAAGAAGACAAAAGTGGATAATGTTACAAGGCTGTATGCCATGTAGTGGGAGAGACCTGACCTGAGCTGCATGGACAGGCTGCAGCTCAAAAACCTCCGTAAAAATGACACATGTACCTGGACATGCTGCTACTCACATTCAGCAGAAATGCTAACTGTAAAAAGAGCCTAAATGGGAAATGACTGCATGTCTATGTGTGTTATTTCCCTGCCTATGTTTACAAACTCGCAAAGTCACCATATCAACTGTAAAAGTGTCATGCCAGCCTGTTATGTGGTGGAGTTTGCTATACAGGTGTGCCATCGCTACTGTAGACCTGATGTTAGCCCTTTCATCATGTATTGCATCTTACCATATATAATGTAACAGGTTTAAGCATATGTTATAAACTACCTTTTCCTCTCTGGTAGACATAGAGTTCTAAAATAATCCTTTGACATGCTGAAATCTAATGTTTTTAGCTAGCTACAGGCATTGTGGTAGTGTTTCAGCCCTTGGTTGATTACTATAGCGCCGACTGTTTTCCCCTCTGCTGGGCGTGGTTTTCAGAGTATGACACGTTGTGCTCTGTCTCTATCCATCTAATAGTTGTGGAGACAACTATGGTGGTGCTAGAGGAAAAAAACAGAGGATCACTAAAGTCATTAGGTTTCATCATCTGGGAACTGTGAATGTCTTTATAAAAGTTTGTGCCAATCCATCCAGCAGATGTTGAGATATTTCACTGGATAAGTTAAGTCTTTGACCTGCTGGTGATGCTAGATAGAAAAGTCAGAGGACTACCAAAGTCAGTAGGATTCATCCTCTGGGGATCATTAATGTCCATGCAGAATTTCAAGGCAATCCATCCAATAGCTGTTTACAGTCTGGACCAAATTGGTGGACTGGCAGAGCAATATTGCCACCCCTATAGCCACACAGATAGCATGGCTAGCAACCAGTCCCTATTATGCAAAAATGTTATGCTCTGATGAACATTAGCTAAAAGAGTCAACATCTATAAAGGCTAATAATCTTTTTGACTTTAAATTTGAGGAAGAAATGATTGCTATATTCCTGCATTACTCTGTCAAACCCATCAGCATATGATATATTTGAGTCATTTGGCTGCTGTCCAGGGCCATGCCTCACTCCACATCTAGGCTATACTGGACAGAAGAGTCTGCTGTGTTTAAAGTCTGTGTAAAGGAGAATTTCTTTTTAAACACATTATACATGTTATACATGTGAAAAGACTGTGAAGTATGTGGTACTGAATTTTGGAGTTACAGCATTAAATTGTTTTTCACCATGTCTGTGTTCAGGATCTTTTGAGCGGGCCTGAAATGGTGCCTCAATGACATAGAGCACTGGCATGATCTCTCCCCCACTATATAAACACTAGAGTGCATGTACTCATAGTTACTATTTTTACACCAGTAGTTTTACAAACTTTTATCGGAGACAACTGGGATTCACTTCGTATAATCCGCTGTTACTGGAGAATGAGTACGAGCTTTATCAACTCAGAGGCTGTTCAGTTGGGCCGTGCTTTCAGCGCCTTCAGCAAACACACCCCCAGCGTTTTAGAGCAGAGAACACTGCTTATTTTTCTACTATTTTGAAACCTCATCTTATACACTTGGTAATTTCTTTAATCATTCAAATTTGGCTGGGTGGTTAATTATACATTTTCCTATGGTGTGACAAATTCACAACAGATCTTTATTATTGCTTTACACGAATTTTAACTCAGCAAACTGAGGTTAGGTGCAGTGCTGATGTGTGTGTAACCTGCTCCAATCTGTATGAGCTGCAGATAAGTTTTTTCATGTTTATTGTTGTCTTCTGGGCGCAGTCTCTCCATCCCACCTGTGTTAAAAAGCTGACAATGTACAGTATATCTGAATGATGAATGCAGATAAAAGTGTTAGCTGCCGGCTGATGTTTAGATCCAATCAGTTCTGAGGTGTGCACTTAGCAGAGCACTATCTAGATCAGTGGCTTATCACTCCCATTAGGCGTCTACATGCACCTAATTTCATTAATCAGACTTGGCCCACTTTTCCTTTCTGACCCCAACTTTAAATAATGGCAGGCCTCACTGAATGTGGCCCTGGGGTTGTGAATCTGAACCTGCAGTTACTGATCCATGCTCTATTTTAATCCATCATACAATCTGGGGACTTTATGTGTATGTGTGTGTGTGTGTGTGTGTGTGTGTGCGTGTGTGTGTCTGAAGCTAAGAAAGGAGAATATAGAGAGAAAGAGAACAACCTGATGCATTCCTCATAACTCATACCACCTCATTATGGGAATGGAGTGGGTTTCACAGTGCAGCACACACACACTTACACACAACCCAACAACTTCTACCTCAAGACTGAACACAGTCTGACTGCCAAGCACTCAGGTGCTGTTTGCCCTAAAGCAGACACTGATCAAACCCCCCTACTCGCACATCCAATTCGCTTTGGTAGGTGTTTATGATAAAGCCAATGGTCCAATGCCTGGCAACCAAATGACATTTCAAAGTGATGTAAAATGGTGCATGATTACGTGAGCGATACCCTGTTACACCCAATTCACCCTCACCAGTGAGCTAACAGAGTGGCTATGGTTGAGGGGGGGTATCTATGAGTCTGATCTGTGAGTGATGGTGTGAGGGAGTGTGAGAGAGAAGGTTAATTCACTGCCTGTCACGTTAAGCACTGTCCACTAAATCATGGACACGTTTATGAGGAGAGGCAGGTCTCTCTCTCTCTCTCTCTCTAGCAACAGATATACTCCCAAGCGGACGTGTACATGGACAGCTGTGGACACCATGGACGCATAGTAGTCCTGTTTATACTACTTTGCGGAGTCCACTTGGAGGACGCGTTCCACACATGCACAGTAGATCGGAGGTATGTAGATGTCCACACAGAGCCTACGTGTTCACCCTCTGATGACAAAATTTACATTACGCGGACCCTAGAGGACCCTCTCATTCTTGTGGACGCAGAAAGTATAATTTCAGCTTCTCTCTATCTCTCTCTCTCACACACACACACACACACACACACACAAACATATAAAGGCAGTTGATTATTGGACCCTGTGTTAGGTCTGTTGGGTGAGGAGATGACAAGTTTGCTTTATCCTGCTATCCTTTTCCTGCATCCTCTTCATTATCCCTTTATGAGGCCAAATTGGCAGCAAGCCCTTAAAAATGAACATTGACACCAACTGTTAACAAAATGTGACTGCAGGCAAATGTAGGCAAAGCAGTTTCATCTCTGCAAGTCTTGCTATATCAATAATACATGAGACTGCCTCCTTTACCATGATTAAAGGTGATGCATCTAAGTACTACAGGTGCTGCATCACCAAATTGTGCTTTCAAATTCTTGTTAGTAAAACATGTGTACAGTCTGAAAGGGGTTCTTCAAAGAAGTGATCATACCCAAGAGTAAAAACAAGAGAAAGTGCCCTGAGAATGTTAGCAAAGCAGAAAACATGCATTCATCAAACCTTCAAAAGCTGAAAATATCCTGAACAATAAGATGTTATGTTGCCTGACCTTGGGAGTTATTAACAGAGGAGGTGTTGAATGTAACATTTTCCCTCGGCAGCTAACAGTTTGAAATGTGTAAATCAATGCGCTTTTGTGACTGCTGACATTTTTAGAGGATTACAGCTGTGTCATTCCTAGATCTTACATTGCCTGCTCTTGCAGAGTCAGCCAGCATTGACAAGAGTCCTGGCCAGGACTCTAATGTCCCCCAGACGCTGGCCAGAGCTGGGCAAAAGGCCACATCCAATCAGCAGCACCACCAGACAATATCAAAGACCAGTGGGCGAAAGGAGATGGGATTGGATGGCAAACGGTGGCGTAGAAGGAGGAGGCGAAAGAAGACAGAATGAGAGGTTGAATCTCATCAGCTTGCCTTAAAAATGAGTCACCACACAACAGATTATTGCACAACATCCAGGACAGTGGGTTCAGACAATGGGAACAACTGTCTCAAATCACAGAGAAATTGAACAGAGAGATTACTGAGTCCCACGAATGATGAAAAGCAATGATTGTGAGCTAACATGACGATGGAATGAGCTTGCTCAAATGGAAGGAGGGAGCAGGAGAGGCAAATGTCACTTCAGAGTGGTAGGCGGACATGTGGTCGGCGCAAGTTGGTGGTTGAAAAAGACGAGGGGGGTTGGCCAGCATGCTGGCGCCATTTACCTGCATCACCACCTGCTGCCACGCTAGCGGTTGGCTGGTGGGGGGGTTGGGAGGCAGATTGGCACGCTCCAGCTGCATGGTGACGTTGCGACGCTCCTCTTCAAGGGCTCGGGTCAACTGCTCGAAACGCGCCTCCTGTTCTTTCACTGAAGCCAGGATGCTGGCAGCTGAGCGAACATCATAGTCCTCCATGTCCAGTGTTGGTTGCAGTTGTACAGATCTTCCCAGTCAGGAAGGAAGAGGAGAGAAAGGGAAGGAGGGGCACCAGGTCATTAAAGACACCCAGACCCAGGAGGCTGGGCGAGTGGCACCAACAGCATGCCTCATGTTCAAGTCAAATACAGGACTTATTTATTGGCCAAGAAGGGACATTGAGGATTTGGCAAACAGCACAAGGCTTTAAATAATCATCATGAACAATGGGAACCAACACGACACATTAATATGAGACAATTAGAATGGTTGACTGGATGATTGGGGAGGTAGGGTCCTAGCATAAAGAGTATATCTGCTCCAGTCAAATCTGATTAATTTAGACTTTTCGCACACCAATACCCTGAAGGGACAAGCTCAAATTCTCCCCACAAAGGGTGACTTGCATGGGGAAATCTATGATACTCAAAGCCAAGCATAGCAAAGACATTAATGAGGATGCTCTGCTGGGTGCCAATTATGTTTTTGCTTTCAGAAGTTTGAGCCTTTCTTGTAATTAAGACAATCCTGGCAGAACAGATAAAACTCAATACAGTTTTGTTGGAACATCAGTGCAACAAAATGGAAACATGATCCATCAATTCAAAGTACAACTGAGGGACTCAAACAGCATAGTGCACACTCAAAAACAAAACTCAAAAACAAAGATTCTTTTTCTGGACATCCAAAGGTGGGAAGGAATGATTTCACTCCTACAAATGAACAATCGTACCCAGTGTGGAGAAATGGCGCTGTCATTGGATATAGTCATGCACAGAGCCATAATGCACACTGACACACAGGCACTGTTGCAGGCACGAATCCAACACATGCAAGCTCCCCACAGTCACCCATACGAACACCCCGGCTCGGTGTCACATACACTCACACTGTCCATCATGAACAATAATGATTTCCAGATAACAGTTGCAAGCCACGGTGCATATCACTGTCACACACACCCTGATATCCATAACTGATGGTGGCATGATATCAAGGGGGTTGACGGCACAATAACAAATGGGGTTGGAAATACCAATCCACAACAATACAGACCTAGTAGATAAGCAGGCTGAGAGGTGTTAGAAAACAGACATCCCCCACTCTAGCAGAAGCAGAGGGATGACACAGCTAGAAGGAGGGAGAGCTGGGAGAGAGGGGAAAGAAAAACAAAGGGAAGACAAGAGAGAAAAAGCCAGAGGTTAAAACAGAAATGAAAAGCAACATACAGCATGTGCTTCTTCTGGATGGGTTGTACTTGACTTTATTGTAAACCCATATCTAATGAAACAAGTGCAAAAAATATTTGAAAATTAGCACAGTATTGTTTATAAATATTTCTAAATAACAGCAACTTGAAAAATCTATAGTTTGTTTAACATATATTTGTTTAGATATTCTTAAAAAGTGTGTTTTTTATTACTATTTATAACTATTCATAACTCAAAGTACATGTCTATTTTCAAGGCCCTAGGGCCCAGATACCAAAAAAGGATCACTGCGTGCCAGTTGAGTAGTGGTAATTTGATCCATTGAAAACTTGTTTGAGAATATTCACCACATACAATACATACAATACAATATCAACTGAAATGATGAGGGCCTTTTGCTGCATCCTGCATTATTACTTAATTTCTGCAAATAGAACCTTGATATTGGACAATTTTGCAAAACTTCAGATTACAATTACAAATGACAATGCTTTGTAATATACAATGCCAACATTTTTAAAATTATCTTTTTCTACAATATCATCATGGTACAACTACAGCATGGTTTGTGAAAAATCCTTGTTTTGGCAAATAAACAAGGGTTAGGGTATGGTCAATGTTAGGGAACTAAAACAAAGGTTTTGTCAAAGGTTACAGTCTCCAGCATGAAAGTCAGATGTACTACATGCTTATCCACAACCCTGGCCTCCAGCCATACTTTTTGCCTCTCTGTATAAACTTCCTGGTCTGGTGCTGAATGTTGGCTTTGGATGTGAATCATGAACATTGTGGAATTGTCAAATATAAACCTAATTCCTCAGATACAGGACTAAATATTTAGGTCCTGGTCTTGTTGAGAGGATCTCTGTCAAAATCTAGTTTTACACGCTGCACATTAGAAGAGTAAATTGGCTTTTAGTTTATGTGTTTACAAGTACAGGTTACATACTGCACAGAGAGAAAGGGATATGGGGCGTCAGTTGGGGCCCGCAGTTCATTATTGCTTTAAAGCTCCCAAGCAAGTTAATCTAGTCATGGGTATTTTACAAAACATTTCATCTTTAAACCATTTTACAAGCAACATTTTTCACAGCTCCAGCACAAGTGATTGGTATTTTTGTATGTGGAGGTGACATAATGTTCTGGCCTTGAACTGGACTGTTCAATCAGGGAGTGAAAGACATGTTTTTCAAGCAAGATGTCACAGGCACGAATACAACACATGCAAGTGTCCAAGATATTCTTGGATATTGTGATTATGGCTTGGGGGTTGCAAAGAGAAATGTAAAGTGACTGCTTATTTAGGCACCACAAGGTTAAATGAGGAGGTACTTTTCAAAACCCAGGAAATGACATTGAGTCAGGAGGCACATTATATCAAAAAATAATGTGTATTTTCCACTGATCCTGCCACTGACACAGACAGAGATTGAGGAGGGGTGGTTTGGCTCAGCAGGGGATGATCAATGCAGATGCAACCATTAGAATCTCAAACAGGTCGGATTACAGAAACAGAGCGTGTGCGTCTGTGTGTCTGAGTGTCTGAGTGTGTGTATGCATAAACAGGACTCATTCTTCACTATAGGACCTGGTGAGTGCGAGGCCCTTATTCCCTTTGAAGCACACAATCCCTCTTTGATGTTTGTTGCGTGCTGATCATTTATTTATCTGGAGTGGAGTGGAGTCTGACACGGCTCTTCCTTCACTCTTCCTCGCAAAGCCATACGTGCCGAGCAGCTTGTGTTTTCAAAGTTTAAATCCACATCCATGTGAATGAAAGAAGAGGCACCTTTTGTTTCTTTTCCCCCTATATGGGGACAGGGTCTCTCATTCATTTTCAAATCAGGAATCTATCATGTTGCTCTCGCTAAAACGTTCCTGGCTGGCATGAGTTGACAGTCATCAGCTGGTAATTTAGTCTCATAATGGAAATAGCGCTTGGTAATGACTACTTGCAAAAATAGCATCCTTGTCTATTTTCAAAGCTATCCACTACTTGAGATAACCGCCAGCAATAGGGTACCATAAGCCATGTTGATTGGACATACTTGATGACGGACTATAATGATTCACACCCCACCCCAGGGATGGGGGGGCAACATAACTATTGCTTCCTGAGTCATAAAGGGAATAATATGGCAGGCATGTCAGCTACGCCCCACAGCTTATCATTAAACACCAACTTCTGGGCCTACTTAAAATAGCCCAGAATGCACAGGGAGGGGCATCTGAAGAATTCCCCTCCGCCACTATGACAGCCCTGGTTTTTTAAAGCTTTAGTTCAGCAGATGTTTGCTAATGGCCTGGGTCAGAGGGGATAAAAACACAGCCAAGGTCTGCACGTTTAACCCCATCCTCAATTACATATGCCCTAGTTAGTCCCAACTATATGTAGTGGAAACATATAAAAGTACAACTCCAAGGGCAGGAGTGTCATTTGTTGATGCTACTGTTGGAGGTTTATGTGTGGAGGGGGTGATCACTAATCACAAAGAAAATTAGATAAAAAGATGGAAAATGTTTAATTAACAAACGGAAGTGGGTTAGATTTGACTACTCTAAAGGTATAAACATCATTAATTAAAAGGAGATGTAGGCTCGTATGTGTGGAGTTGATGCGGCACCTCGCTATAAGCTTCACTTGTGCTGTTGCAAGGCTTTTCCTCAAGGATAAATGCACTTCAGCACAAACCCTCAGCTCTAAAAATAGCCCAGTAATAAATATATCCACAAACATGCAGCCACAATTTTGAGTGAGGATCGGCAGATGAGATGCAGCGGTCGTTCACTTCAAAGGCTTGCTGGAAAATCCAGCAATAAATCCTTGGCACCTTATTCATCAGTTCCATTGGACTCCCCTAAAACAAATCTTCCAATGACAAGACTCTCTACCACCATACTCTGTAGTAAACTGGTGGGCTTTTTCACTGATATTATTCTCAAGAATAACTTCAAATGAGCAAACAGGTTCAGGTTTGGTTTATGCTATATGACACAACTGAATCACAAAAAACAGGGCTGCAAGGGAGGAGAGGGAATATTCTATCTGCCCAAACTGAAACCTTGGTAATTCCCTCATTGCCAAGATCAAATTCTTGTTTCTTGACCGGAGAAAGCTAGAATGACCACCCTTTTATTTTTGCCACAGTTGCATGCTGAAGCCACTGAGGGCCTGGTGTTAAGCCATTCATGTTTTGCAGCCTATGGGGGTTTTTAAGGTTTTAGGAGAGTCTAAGGAGTGAACACCCTGTGAAGAAAGCAATTCTGTACATTTTGGGAAATATGCTAATTCACTTTCCTGCCGAGAGTTAGATGACAGGATCGATACCACTCTCATAGACATGAGTGGTATCAATCTTCTCATCTAACTCTCAGCAGGAAAGCAAATTAGCGTATTTCCCTAAAAGTGAAACTACTGATTAACTTTCGTCTTGTTTCAGAAATCAAAGCCGAGACAAAGAAGGGCTGTAGGTAACTGATGAGACTGCCCAGAGCAGAAGCAGCATGTGGCGCGTGTCTTAAGGGGCTTGCATGGGGGTTTATTAGGAGGATGAAGGAACAGACTGGGAGGTAAAGGATGAGGATAATTGAATGTGACCATCAGTGCCCACTATTGAGTTAGAAACATTCACCTGATTAGGGACTAGGTGGGTGGTGGGGTCCTTCCTCCGCCTCACCGCCAATTTGCCCCTTTCCAGAGGCTGTAATTGCAGCTCAAATTAATTCCTTGTCTAAACCCATCTGATGCCCATCTGAGGATGCAGCTCTCAGTGGCACAATTGGGTACTTAAAAACACCTGCTCTTCCTACTGTGTGTGTGTTTGCTGTTCATGATAATCCTGTACATTCATATATTTAGAAGACTAATTGGAGATATTAGGGCATAAACTGTAATTTTAAAGGCAATAATTTCAAGTTCTTAAGAGATTTTTTCTCCTTGGTTAAGCTGTCCGATATCTCAAAGCTCTTATGGAGAGTGACTGACAGTTAAATGATTCATCATAATGACAGTCTGCTGTGTTGGGAATTTCTGCTCACCAACAGGAAGGTTTTACGAGTTTTTCAGCCCTTAAAAAGCGCTACTCATGAAAATGAAAGTCACTTTGAATTAGTGCTAGTTATGAGGAAAAACAAAGCTCTTTTGCCATCGCTGCATGACAGACACGACAATTGCACGTAATGACATACAGTAAGTGTTGCCATTTTTCAAAATGTGTTTCACAGCTTAACTGTAGCAAAGTAAAGCCAAGCCTTTAACTGTCTTTGAGAGGATGCCAGATGTTTAATTAATCAGTTAACAGATTTTTGCACAATGGCTGTAAGTGCCAATGTCACATAATGTTAGTTGGTAAAATTGCCATATTCTGGATGCTACCATGTAATGAATGGTTGTTAGAAGATGACTGTCATTCCCAATAATTGTCTTAATACTCTAAGTGGCACAAGACAGATACAGTAAGTGACTAAGATTTGAAGCATCCGAGCATAAAAAAAGAAATGCATTGTCACCAAGAATGATCGTCCCTCCAGTTTAGGATTCCAGTCGTTGTTGCTTTGTGGAACATTAAAGTGAGTGTTAATGCCCAGAGGGGTATTGCTGAGTGATGCCAGGATAAGCAAAGCTTAGCGAGGTGCATGCAGTCCATAGCTGATCACTTTCACAGCTAGGAGAAAGAAATGCAGCTGTTGTTTACCATCCATATTTTATTTCATCCCTTTTCTTTGAATCATCTCTCTACGTGGAGGATTTCAGGCCGGAAAACACTGACAAACACATACACACACATATACACGACGAAAAATACTTAAACATGCAAATACATGTCTTTGTTAGTCTCTTTGAAGAGCCTGAACAATTCATCATGAAGTATAGATTACACTTCATCACAAATGGAAACATACTACAGTATATTGCATATGGAGTAAACAAAGCTTGTAAACAGCATTTAAATTGTTTTAAATTCATTCTCTTACATTTCAGATTTCAGCATTGCATTATACATACTTAGTTTTTACTCTATAGAATAAGCTTCATTTCTGACATTGCCAGCACTAACATTATAAGAAACCAACAGTAGGTTCAAAGTCATATACTGTAGCATCTAGATATATCTGTGATTGAGTCATGATAATGTATTACAGTAGTGTGCTACAGTATATAAAGACAGAGCTGAGGGATAAACATAGGTTTTTGATTATAAGTGCAAGATGTTGAAAGCAAAATGATTATAGAAGCAAAAGTGAGATGACTTTGACATACTGACTGATGTCCATGCGTCTTTTCAAATTTTGCGGTCAGTTAGCCCAAATATAGTCTTAGAACTTAAAGAGAGAAAAAGGCACAAAAGAGACTCTTCATGTTTTGAAAGCAAAGGCATGCAAAAAAGAGCAAGTCTTTTGTAGCAAATAAGACATTCATATTGCAATTAATTGTCTCAGGTTGTATCTAACTACAGGTGACAGACTTCAAACACATGTAAAGTTCACTCTGTCTTAATAAACTAGACCGGAACAAACGTCCTCTCCTGTTCAGTACTGAAACACACAAAAATACTGTGACGCAAACTCAAACTGCTTTTCAACTGACATTTACCTGAGCCGATTCAACTGTGTGAATTATTGAAATCAGAGCACATTTCCTTGAGGAAAAAGCTCCTGAATGTATTGAAATAGCAATCACACAAGGCACCTCAGCGACAATGTGAAGTGAAGTGAAGCTCCCTCGAGGAGAGATAACAGAGAAAGTGAAGACTTGGATTTGCAAACCAAAAAAAAAAAAAACTGTCAGGAAATGTAATTACTGCAATGATGAGCTGAACAAAGTGATTAAAAGAGGCTGGAGAGAGGCGGGCATACCTTTGATGTTGGTGAGTGCCGTCAGACCACAAGTAGACTGAGGACAGACGTAGCTCTGTTAGAGTCGACTGGTTTGTTCAGTCCGCCAGGGGAGATCTGTGGATAAAAAACAGGGACATGGAAAATAAGTATTCAGCCAACCTGCTGACAGTGCATCGTTAATATAAGGCTCTTATGTAATGTAGAGACACCTACAATCACAATGCGTGCACAACTGTAATCTGATACTGCTCTACTCTG
Source organism: Thunnus albacares (assembly GCF_914725855.1). Lineage (NCBI taxonomy): Eukaryota > Metazoa > Chordata > Actinopteri > Scombriformes > Scombridae > Thunnus > Thunnus albacares. The sequence goes on from NC_058107.1 coordinate 9,464,546, forward strand.
GTTCTAATCCTAACTCAACCATAAAATAATGCCATTGACAATGCCTCATCCTCTACTGCCCATCACACTTGAGGTGTTACACAAGTCACAGTTTTAGGCTCACCACTGTTTTCTGTTCATATGCTCCTGTTCATATTATTAACAATAATATTAATTTAATATAATGGTAAAATCAAATTTTATGGTCTTGACAAGATTAAGTACCAGACATCCAGCAATTTCCTGCAGCTACATGATGGTAAATCAAATATGATTTTATTTGGTCCTCCCAACTCCATTCAGCTGATCTGTAATAATAATAGTCAATAAATGGTAAACTTGTGCTACAAATCTGGGAGTACTGTTCAACTCAAGTCTAGAAGGTTGCACATCTCCGCTTTCTTCACTTAAAAAACATATTAAAAATTTAGACCTTTTCTATCCTCTGCTGACCTACAGAAAGGTATTAATGCTTCTGTTTCATCCCACTTAGACAACTGTAACCCCATTTATTCATGTTTCAGCCAGCAGTCTCTCTCTTGATTGTCGTTAGCCAAAAATACAGCATCAAAGATCTTAACTAACTCAAGGGAGTGTAATCACATGACCCCTATCTTAGCCTACCTTCACTGGCTACCAGTTAATTCTAGATTTGATTTCCAACGTTTACTGATTACCTTCAAGGTTGAATAAGGTCTGGCCCCCGTATACATATGTGAACTCCTAATCCCTTATAAATTGGACAGCAGCCTGAGGTCCTCTGGCAAAGGACACTTGAATGTTCCTAGGTCCAGGTTAGTAGTTGCTATGAAGGTCCCTGGCTTTGGAATACCTTGCCCTAGTAAATGAGGCTGCATTCAGACCGACTTCAGCCCTGCCTGAAAAAACACAACCCCATTCATTTTAATGAGGCCAACACAGAAGGCTCTGACAAGAAAGAGAAAGTTGAACCAGGCTCAATGTTTGCCACAACTTGGCATCTTCTGGTAAGGCACTGCAAGTGCACATTCCTGGTAGATTCCTTTGTAACAAAAACCCCTTTATTTCTACAGTTCACCTCATGATTGTTGCCTGTCTCTGTTTGGCACCTGATAAGATTTCAAATTCACATCTGTTACTGAAACTGGACTTTGTGGAACATATTTCATGTTTCACCGACACCTGGAGTCAAACACACAAAAACCCCTCTATAAAATAAAGGAGTATAGATGGGTTTTCGAAGGATTGGCATTTGTTGTTGTTTGTATTGGATACAAAGAGACACTAATATTCTCCAAGGCAACCAAGGATAATATATACAAAATGTGCAATTATATGCAACAAGTATTTCAACTGCTATTACTGCTCCTATATTAAGACTAATTTCAGTCTAAGAACTTTAAACAGAAACATACATAAAGAAGTAGTCTATTGATCAATTCCTCACTAAGTATGAAAGGTGAAAGGTTGTCAAGCCAATATCTGATGTTTAATAATGAGGCAACACTTACTTGATACTTTCAACAAACCAATATGTCAGCCTGACCTTAGTATTCACACCGCACTGCCTATGAAAAATATAGACATCACAGGCACTGAGAGAGAAAAAGACCAGTGTCCAATACTGCAGCGCAAATTGGTTTTGATGCTTCATACCATGGGATGAATCATTCTGCCATATACACCAACCTGTCCAGAGGCTCTGCTGCCTTTGATGGCTGAGGAAACAAAAGCCTGGCAGCAAAACCGCTGGATCGACTGCACCCTTGAAGATGTCACTGATGATGAAATCAAATGCACCCTTATGCATGCTTCCTCTTAGGCCAACCTTCATTTCAAGACTATGGTTTTAATAGGATGTAATGGTTCCTTAAAAATTGCCTCATACTTCAAGCAACATTTCACTCTAGTGGAACATTTATTTTAAAAAACTGCAATTCCCAAATTGAGTTCATAAGCAGTTCGCCACAAATATTAGTTGGTATGCAAAGACACAACTCTTGTTGATTGTTGTTAAAAAGAAAAAAAAGTGACTTGTCTGTAGTGCAGATGAAATATGAAAGAGCAGAAGTTTTTTTTATGCAACAAAGGTTATATTTTTGACATTTTAATCACAGCATTTCCTGTGAAAAGAAAGTAAGACAGCATTAATTCCTACTTAAAATCAGAAATATGAACTATGGCTTTAAGCTTTAATATATATAGGCAGCTTTCCACATGATAAGTATCTCCAGATGCAGCTCTTACTCCAGGCCAAATATGCATCAGTGAGTAGTGAAGCAACGCAATGTTTCATTAACTATGATCAGAAGACACCCACAGTGAGTTTTAAAAAAATCGATACAAAGTCAACTTTCCTCTACAGGTTTTATCTGACTCTGGGATTAGAATATCTCCCCTTCTCCAGGGATTCCTGGGTGTGTTCACTTCAAGGACAGATAGGCTCTGAGCACCTTGGATTTCTGGTACAAACATCAAAAGGTGAAGCTAAGCCCAGCCGCATTAGTTATCACCTCGTCTCTCTGTCTGTCTCTCTCTCCGGGTTCAGGACGAGCCCTTACATGGCTCCTGAATGGAGATTATCTCAACACACAGTCACAGCTCACAGTAGCACTTACATTAATAGACAGTTTATCCTGGTTAACATGATGCAATAATCTTGTAAGTGACTTTCTCATCTGGTTTGGCAGGTCAGCAGCACAACAAACTAGTTAAGAAAGGAGAAGACTGTCAGTGATGATGGATGAACAATGCTTCCATGAGTAGGAGTCAAGAGTTCCTGTTGCTAAAGAGGTGTTGGTGACACAGTGTTGGCACAGCTCTGGAGTATTGGTTATAAGAATTCAAAGGCTTATGTTGGGCAGCTCGGGGGAGTAAATGTGGATAACAAGACATTGTTAGGAAACCTGTATTTTCAACAAAGCATTTCCTTGGGGAGATGAAGACATAAAAAAAAATCAGTAGGCAGGCCTCAAGCAGATAGAATTTAATACTCCCAATACCCACATCCAATCAGATTTATTTACACACGACCCAGTCAGATACATCTTCTCTGCTCTTGGTTCTGTGGAACATGTTGACAATCTTCACCACTGCCCCTGATGCCACTACCATAATTTGACAGTAACAACTGCAGAATCCTCATGCAATATTCGTGCTTCATATCTCCTCACCTGCTATGCATTATGCAGACAATTGCATATTCTATCATGACTTGCCCCCCTTCAACCCACATCGTTTGGAAAGCGCTGAGAGTATAATTCTGTGATTAATAATGAATGTAGAGTGAGGGTTAGCTAGCTGACTGAATGACTGACTGAAGGACTGACTGTCTGGGGAATGGTACACTGATCAAGGCCTTCCCTCAGCTGCCAGTACCTCTGCACTCACACACACTGTGTGTGCATGCATAAAGGTGAGGCATTTCATGTATGCTCTGTGTGCACAGGTTACTTACGAATCCACTGAACAACCTCACAAATTGTTTGGGAGACTATGTAAATTAAATCCTAAACTTGAATGCAAATATTAGTAAGACCACTACACATGTGAGTTAATCTCCAACAAATTCTACGACATAAGTGACATATTGCTTTCAAAAACAAAGCATACAAGTGTTTTTTAAAGTGTCCCACTCCTCAGGATGACAACATTTTTTAGTGCCTTCCAAAACACATGTCACAAAATATTACAAAAAAGACTCAGCTTAGCTTAGCTTATCTTAGCATAAAGACTGGAAGAAGGAGGGAACTGCAAGCCTGGCTCTAAAGTTAAAAAATGTACCTACCAGCACCTCTAAAGCTCATAGATAACACAATGTATCTTGTTTGTTTAATCCTTACACAAACAGAAATGTAAAATGACAATTTGTGGTTTTGCAGGGACTTAAGTGCTGTAACTATTTCTTGGCAAAAACCACTGGGCACAGTGCCTTCCTGGTGTGTTGTCGTCACCGTGAGGTTGCAAGCAACCTGTGGAGACTCCTGAAAGTCGCTGGAGATAATAGCCTGCTGGCTCTGTCATCATACAGTAGGCAGACATGAGAGTGGTATCAATCTTCACATCTGACTCTCGACAATAAAACAAACACTGTACAATGTATTCCCCAAAATGATCAAAATGATTAAGAGTGGCAAGCACATTAGCCCTGTAAGCCATTAGTAAGCCCTACCACACAACCATCAATATGTGCACACTTCTCACTGATCTGACAGAAAATGGGATAGGCCTGTGGCTCTGCTTCTGTTTCAACATTTTGAATTTAGATAATATTCAATGTTCTTTTCTCTTATGTCTCTGCAGTATACAGTCTAATAAAACAGAAAATCTAGCAGCTTACTGCAGATTTTTTGCGTTCACTGACAACTCTGTATTTCCAGGTAATGGTTCAGCTGAAAGCAGAGCAAAGACACACTGTACAGTACTGCAAATGCTCCGACTGTGTGTGCAGGCTGTGTTTGCAGAGAGCAGCAGCTAATTGAGTATTCCAAAGAAAATTAGTGTTCATCATCATTAGTCCAGATAAACAGACAGGCTTGTCTCATAAGGGGGAAAAAGAGAATGGTTTGAGATTTAGAACTCGGTGCACTCATCCTATTGAGCTGACCTTGGCTAACGCTCCTTTAATTTAACACAGGAAGGGATGATTCTGCCCCATCAGAGCCCACCACATCTCAAGATGTGTACACATTAAAAAAAAAAAAAAAGGCAAAGGTAGAAAGATTTTCTCACTGAGATGTTTGAAGGGTATAGGAGGAAAAATTTATTGGCCTCCTTGTTCTTTGGACTGTGCATAGTTCTAGATTTTCTTACATATTTCAGCAGGTTACTTTGACAGTTGAGTTTGTTACAGATTTATAGCAGGCAGCTTATGATCAGTAATGCAATCCATAAGCCATGGCCTTTGTATCATGACCCACCTAATGATGACTTAGGCAAGCCAACATGAAGAACCATCCGGCTTCATGTTTGTGGTCCATGCTGCACTCTTTGACCTTGTGAATGTTGCTGATAATAGATTCTCCAGAGTAAGAAAATACTGATGTTATTCACACCAGTAGTTTTTAAGAAAATAGTATTGTAGTGGATGAACCCAAGAGCATAGGAAGAAGTTGAATTCTTTCGGAAACATTGTGGTGTTTTGGTCTGGCAGTCTATCTGTGTGTATGCAGGAGCACACACACACATGCGGTGACCTCTGGCCTCAGGGCATGAAGATGTCAGAAAAAACATAGAATAGACCTAAAAAACGCAGCCTTTCCCACCAGCCACAAAAGGAAATGGACAGTTTTCAAATTAACGGTTCTATCTCACACAAGCTTCACCATCTACTGGACTCTATGGGTAATATTCTCCTCCAGTCACAATTGCAGTCGTCCACTGAAATTCGCATGTATGTGGGACCATTTTCGGCTGTGTGACGTCTCACTCCGCTGCAACGAGAGCAAACTGGAGCTCGAGATTGATCACCACAATGAGGATGAGTTCACTGCTTCGTACGGCCCTGCGCTGCCTCCGGACGCCTCGGCTGAGACTCTCCAAGCAGCTTCACTGATGGACAATGATGACAACCTCTCATCTGTGATTGCAACATCGCTGACCTTTGGAAATTCACCGCTGACTTCAGTTCGCCATGATTTCCTGAAGGTTATGGCCATGGCGGCGGAGCATGTAGGACTGTGTAACTAGCGCATGAGGGTTTTCTTTTACTTGGCCGACCTCATTGTCATGGCCAAGTTCAGAGAATGGGCCATTTTCCACACAGCCAAGTTGGTGCTGCACCTAACCTGGTGCAGCACCAACTTGGTTTCACCATCAACTGAAGTTCCAGTTATGACTGACTGTCAAACTAGAGAATAAAAGAAAAATGAAGTCACGATCTGAGCAGCTGGATATTGGTGGAGAATGAAAAGAACATCACATTTAAATCACTTTATATAACTAAATGCAAAGTCCATTTCATCCATCAACTATCTGAACTCTCCACATCAAAACGTAACCATAGATGGTTACCTATAGGTAACTGAGATAAAAAATGCAAGGTGGCATCGATGGGAGCGTAATGCAACAGGTACGGGTGAGACAATAAAACACAATTTAGGAAGGCAGTTTGAAATCTGTCAGACACCAAAACATTGTACGGCAATGTAGAAGAATTTCCTAACTCTGCTTTCACAGCAATCATTTTCTCCTCCATCTCAACGATCGGCAGCAGAAGTACCCCATTCATGTTACAAAGTAATCTAGCAGGAATGTGAGCCTGCATATAATGGATTGTCTAAGTGCAGTGTATTGCCAGATGATGTGATTTTACTCTTGCATCAGCATGCCCAGAGTGCCAATGCAGTGGTCTCATTTAAATGATTGAGGGGGCTGCCATTTTTCATGCAGTGCTAATGTTAGCCTAAACACTGCCTTATAGCCAACCAGAAATTGCTGTATATCAGTCAGAAAATTATTTTCAAATGTATAGTGTGTCATAAAACATACGAAATATGACAATGTTTTAGTCCATGCATTTCATACGTAGTGTCCTCACTATTAGTAGTCAACAATTTGGGGTGTAAGTACAGTAGGTACAGTGTGTCATTCATTCGTGTTTGCTACAGAATATCAACAACACCAAATTACCACAGACAGAAGCAAATATCCCAAACAAGAATGCACTGTGTTTGAGTTTCTGTCTGTCTTATCCTGTTTCCAGTCCATTCCCAGTCTATCTGGTTGTGTCTTTAGAGAGCAGTAAAAAGTAACAACCTGCTTCTCTGCCTTTCATCTCAGCAGGTGCCAGAGTCCTGCTAAGCGCAGAGAGGTTAATAAGGCCTCTGGCACAGTGTGAAATCATGCCGCCCCCACCCTTGACCCTCTGCAATTTGCATATCGCCCAAACAGGAGCACAGAGGACGCCATCGCCCACGTCCTCTCCCACCTGGAAGGGAGGGACACCTATGTGAGGATAGTGTTTGTGGACTACAGCTCAGTGTTTAATACCATAGTGCGCTCAAGACTCGCCAATAAGCTACAGGATCTAGGTCTGAACACAGCACTGTGTGACTGGATCCTGGACTTTCTGACAGACTGCCTCCAGGTGGTGAGAGTGGACAATTGTCCACAACCTCTTCTCCACTAACTCTCATCACAGGAGCGTCATAGGGCTGTGTCCTCAGCCCCCTCTTGTATTCCCTCTACACTCACGACTGTGTGGCAACACAGGCTTCAAACATCATTGTCAGGGGGGGTGGCAGAATTCACCCTCCCAGTCACCATCAACAGCACAGTGGTGGAGATAACTTCAAATATCTATGAGTTAACATCCACAAGGACCTGACATGGGCTAGCCAAGGCCAAACAGCATCTGTACGGTCTCAGGCGTCTAAAGAAATTTGGCCTGAGGCCCCAAATCCTCAGGGACTTCTACCAGGGCACCATAGAGAGCCTTCTGATAGGCTGTTTTACCACCTGATACGGCAGCTGTACCAGCATAGACCGCAAGGCAATGGGGAGGGTGATACGCATGGCCCAGCATATCACTGGGTGTGAGCTGCCCAGTCTGCAGGAGCTGTACACCCAGCGGTACCTCAGGAAGCCCCTGAGGGTCATTAAGGACCCAGCACACCAACACAACAGCCTGCTCTCCCTGCTGCCCTCAAAGAGGAACAAGCAAGCAAAACAAGCACCAGCAGGCTGAGGAACAGCTTTTTTCCTCAAGCCATAAGACTTCTTAATAAATAACACACACACAGACATTACCCCCCCCCCCCACACACACACGCACACACACACACACACACACACAGTCACACAGACAAATGAGTGCAATCTAACCATCTGTAAAATATTTGAGTAAAGATTGTATAAGCACCTTTATTGCTTTTATAACTTTTATTGCTTTTTATATTGTGTTTATTTTTATATGCCTGTTTATATGCCTATTTATATTATTTTATTGTATTTACTGTTTCATTTACCTATTTATTTACCTATTTTATTCACTGTTTAATGCAGTCTCCCAGCCAAAGAATTTTTAACACATGTACTTCTACAACCAGAGTGACGATAAACATCTTGAATCTCTAATCTTGGAATCTATTACCACCTGAACCATCTCAGTTTGCTGCTTGAGTCCACTCATCTCTGCTCTCACACAGAGTTCTAACTCTATCAGCCGAGGAACAAAAATTCAGAATAAGACTTGACAGGTGAGGATAGTGGTAACTTGTAAAGTTTTATCTAGGTTTACATCAATATATAGTTTGCTTGTTATATATGGATTTTTATATACTTATAATGATTATTAGATGTAACAGCAGTTACAGAACTAGAGATAGTAGAACTGTTAATACCAGTAGGAATTTTCTGCTTTTCTGCCCTCCACTGTTACTGTCTGCAAAGTCAGAAAATCAGTCATCATCATTTTCCACATAAAGAACATAATACCCTTCTGTTGGAAGTAGAGTAAAAGTGAAGTCATCCAACCTTGGTGAAAAAGCTGACACCTTTTCCCTCAAAATGATTAATAGCACCGACCCAAAACAAATTCTGTCACTGTTTGATGAATGATCGGTAACGTAAAGCCCTTGAATGATAACGCTCTGACATATCAGATAATCTAGATTAGCAGGATTGAATGATAAGATTCAGGTAATGATTGATTAAAGCATAGCGTATAGATTTTTGGAACACAACTCTTTTAGGCTTGTGTGTGTGCATGTGTGCAGGTCCACCCCGGAGAGTGTGATTGCGAATTCAACCCCATCACCCTCAGCATTGTATGACACATATGGAAGATCAGTCTCCCTGATGGAACAACAGAACCTGGTGAGTAGGAGGAGTTTTTTTTTTTTTTTTTTTTTTTTTTTACACACTGCTGCTTTGAATAAAAGATCCGTGTGGGGATTTGCGCATGACGGGCAACTTCAACCCTGCACTTGTCAATTATGTAATGTGCTCCACTGCCGCCTGGTGAAACACTCTCCTCTCATTGGTATCCACAAAGACACTAGAAGACTTTATCTGGGGCAGCAGAGAATGAGAAGTGGGAGAGAGAGATGAGGAAGAGAAGGTAGGAGGCAGGTGTATGTGTGTGTCGGTGGGTGTCAAAGCCATGAAGAGATCAAACACTCCTCTGGGATGTTATCAGCTGCCTCTATTTGCAACGGTGGTGAGGAGAAGCACTGTCACACCATGCCAGTCACACTCTCATAACCGTATAAAAAACGTGGGTAAACTATGAACCAAAGTCCTCATAATGCAAACACTGATATGGACAAAAATGGATTACACTGTCAGAAAAGCTTTAATTTATACCTGTTTCCCTTAACAGATCCTGACTGATAGGACTTTAAATTATATATACAAAGACTTTACACTATTAACATTTATACCAGTCTAAAATGTTTGATCAAAGATATTCTGCAAGAGAGGAAATTGACTCAAGGTATGTTTGAACAATGCACTACATCGCTGCTAACGACGGTGAATGAAAGTTGACCGAGATGCATTTCACTTTGCCTTCCTTTCTTGTTTTTCATCATGAGCCTCAGTTCATTACACAACAACAAACACTTAGTTTATGCCAATTACTGTGTAATTAAGAAGGACATATCATTAACAGTAGCAAGCGGATAAAAACTCCAGGGGAGAACAACTGATTAATTGTTGACAATCTAAGGTCTAATTGCAGTTAACTGATGAAAAAAAAACACACAACACGGCCATTCATGCGAAGTGAGCCTTGAAACTGCTTATGTGTGGGGAGTGGACTTTCAGCATGAAGGTCACCAGTGGAGCCTCAACATTGACAGTCATGAAGTCAGCCATGATAATTAACTTTTGTCCCAAAAAACAGAATTACATCTCAATGTCTCACCCCAATCTACATCTAACAAACTTTAACAACCTCTGGACCAAAAATTACTAATCAGTCAAAGCCTCTAGCACCGACTGAGTGGTGGTATGGCCATTGAAACGACTGCACTTTCCCCTGGGGGAGGAAGGGAATTCAGCCAAATGTAATTGGCCACCACCACATTTCTGGTAAAATAAAGCTGCTATATTTAGAAACATGAGTATAAAGCCCAATTTCCTGAACCAGGCACAGAGAAGGCGGCTCAACTGGAGTGAAACTGGCCACTGGAGACTTGGAGAACATACCAAAGTAACAGCTACAGTATCTCACAAGGGGCCCTTGTCTCATTTTTAGTCACGTATGATTACACCGCTAACCCGCAGCTGACTTTCATTCCTACAAAAAGAAAAGCCCAGTCATGAGGCTTCCAGACGTTCAGCCACATAGTCTCGGATTCAATTATTTGACTTTTGCATATTTCCATTTACGGGGAGTGATTTGCTGCAACTATGAAATGTCTTTTCCTGAGAAGAGTTCAAAAAGAAACGTGTGCTGTAACAGAATTCATTTTGCTTTATTTTCATATAGTTGGGACCACAATTACCACATGCTGTGTGGTGACCTACATGAAGACCTGCTAAAACAGACATCTTTGAGCAGAACCTGTTGGACAGTGAAAAATCAGCAGTAACAGACTCATAGCTTCTCAAATATCAGTTGTGGGAGAAGTACTTAATATTTTATTATTATTATTTATAATAAAAGTACCAATAAATCAAAATAAAATAAAGTCTTGTATTCAAAATCCTAATAAAAAGGAATAGTTTGACATTTAGGGAAAAAAATGTTTGCTTTCTTGCTGAGAGTTAGATGAGAAGATCTATACCACCAGTTAGCTTAGCTTTGCATCAAGACTGGAAACAGGGAAACAGCTAGTCATGTCCAATGGTACAAAAATCCAGCTACCAGCACCTCTAAAACACATTATATCTCATTTATTTAATCCATACAAAAACCAAATTGTAAGAACAATAATTTTGTATGGAGAAGATTGTTTCCAGTCTTTATGCTAAGCTAAGCTAGCCAGCTGCTGGATGTAGCTTCATATTTATCGTACAGATGTGAGATCAGTGTGTATCAGTCCTCTCATCTAACTCTCAATAAGAAAGTAAACAAGATAATTTTGTTAAACAGTAACAGTTCAAAAGTATTATCAACAAAATGTACATAAAGTAAAAGTACTCTTCCTTTGTGTTCTGTGACTGATATATTATGTGTTTAACATTCTTTGGGCCTGCAAGAGGGGAATGTCGCTGACGTCATTATTAACATATATGCCATTATCCTCGTATTTAAACGATCAATCAACATTGCGTTCCTCAATCCCCCTCCCCTTTCTGTGATGGTCAGCTAGAGGGCTAACTGGGCAAACTGGAGTTACATCCAAATAACTACTATTTATGCTTAACTGGCATGCACATTATATACCAGTGCACCAGGAGTTCATCCACCCTTGTTTTTTCCCCGGCCTGTTTTTGGTGCTGGCCTTTGTGTCAACCACGCCCCTGGCCATTATCAGAGACCTGGCTTATAATTGACTACCATCAACGATTAGAGTAAATCCAGTTTATGGAGCAGCATTAAATGTAAGTCCAATGTTCATTTGATGCTGGGCAGGTAGCCTGTTAGTTAGCCTGAGCTTTTTTCTCTGAGAGCAGTCACCTCTTCAGCCAAAAAGAGCGCAGTAAGACTGAACCAAAACAGTGAAGTTGCTGGCTGTGAAACCAAAACAATAAGCTGAAAGACAATAAAATGCTCTGTACAGCTGAGGGGAAGTGTAGAGGCATGTGATAATTCTCTGTCTGTTCATCACTTACGACCGACACCTGTCACAAGTCATGTAATCCAATGTTACAAAAAATATTGACTATAGCTGCTTTAAACACTGTACTTGAGTAAATTTACTTTCAACCACTGTCCAATACTGTAGATTGAATGAACTATTCCAAGTGTTTCTGGCTGCAAATATAATTCTTCTGGCTGAAGGCTTGATGAGAAATGCTTTATAAAATATTCATGTCGACCACCCCCAGTTCTGCCTGTTTCACTTTCTCTGTTATCGTCAATTTCACTGTGCACTCCTTTACCTTGAAGCTTCTATGAGACAGCAATGGAGGAGGTCGCGTTCAGTTTGGAGAGAGGTGGAAGATGATGTAAAGAGAGAAGGCGAAGAGATGAAAACAGTGGAGGAGGGTAAAGACCTTCTTATTTATATTGTATTGATATTCTAACAGAATATGCTGGCTGGGGCAGTGGCAGGAAGTAGGAAATGCCAAGGATAGAGAGAGCAGGGCTGATGGAAGGGCAACACACACCGTCTCTGAGCCATCACTCTGCAAGACAAGAAGCCTCAATCCATCACACCTCACTCTTCAGCACAGTCCTGCCCGCTCAGCTCCTTCACTATTGATGAAAAAGTCTCAAGACCAGAACCTTACATCTAGTCTGCTTTGCCTTTGAGTGTATGTTTGCAGAGTCATACCTCAAATCAATCTAACCTAGATTCAGCCAGATCTAAATGTCACCGCTGTCAAACAAGGGTGATGTAGGTTTTCAACACTAAAAATGATTGATCCTTCCTGTACACTGATATATTTTTGAGTATTATACCGCAATGTTTCATGGGTTTAAACCTCCAGTTAAGAAAATAACATGAAAACCAATACTAGTTTTACGTACACTTGTCTCTCCTAAGATCTCTAAGATCAATGTGACCATTTTGCCTTACCTCATTCCAGTCCAGATTTTAATTGAACAGATCCCACACGCTATGCCAGCTTGGCACTGAGACGCGACTCAGTGTTGCCCAGAGTTTTATAGCCATAATTTAACATCTAATGTCAGGGCTTTGTACATTTGCCTCACCAGAGAGACAATTAAATCCTTGTTTACCCAAATGAATCATTAACTATTCCGGAAAAAAAACTAATTTCTGGTGAAGAGCTACCAGCCATTTTGCTTACAAAAAGGCTATTGTTGATAGTGTTTACCAGAGTTAGAGTGATGAATTAAAAAAAATGCCCTTTGTAAAGATTTGCATCCTTTGTTGTGCTCCCTGGCTGTTTGCAGCTTTATCAGGCCGGATGGAAAACTGGCTGCGGTGTGATAGGCATCATGTGACAAACATGCATCAGCGCTGACAAACAACTGACCATTAAAGAGAGGAGGGATCGAGAGGCAAAGAGAAGTCAATAAGAGTGAAAGAGAGAGGCAGACAGGCGTAATTTCTGCTGCCAACACCCACTGACACATGATGAGAAAGACCTGAAGTTACCTCAAGCACTCTGAAAAAAAGGAAAAATCCCTTCAGGATCAGTGCATGACAGGAATTCATCCTAAATTTAACAGTCGTCAACAAAAACAAATCGACACGGAAAAAATGTCAGGAAAACAAGAAAATTTCAGGGAATTTGTCAGTGCGGAAGATCAAAAACATCTTACTGTACTAAAGTTTTGTCAGAAAACCAATACCTTTCAACCATGTGTGAGGAAGAATGCATATTTTTTACTGCAACCCTCTCTTGCCTCAACTACTACCTAACCTCTATATTGGAAAGCTCAGTGTAAATGCATTAATATAAAACAAAGTAGGAAAAAAGAATATGCACACTCTGCAGAGCGTGTCTGTGGATAAATAGAGGTGAAAGCAAAATTACAAAAATAAAAACCATAAGATCAAGGCTCTCCAGTGAGTATTTAAAAACCCATAGACCATTTTCTCTCCCTCATTTCTAGGTAATGTCCTCTTAATCTGTGCAAAGCCCGGAAGAATCTCTCAGCACTATCTGGGTGATTAAACAGTGCTTCCTTGGCTGCAGTGGGGTGGAGCAGGCAGCTGGTTTGGGAGCTGCAATTAATATCCCAGAGATAGGCAGAGCCTTGTAAAGGTGGGGACGGACCTCATGGAGGGAAAAAAAGGACTGAATACTGAGAATACATGGATCAATGCACACACAAACACAAATATCACCACACTAAGGGGGTGTTATTGATACAGTATGTTGATTTTGAATCAATACTTTCTCAGCATCTCAGAGCCATCAGTGATTTTCTATTAAATTATATTCTTGAAAAAATAAAATGTCTTGCAGTTCAAGAAAGTGATTTAAAGGGAAACTTCAGTATTTTTCAACCTGAACCCTTCCCATCTTTTTGTGTCTAAGTGACTAATGGGGAGAACAATTTTTGAAATTGCTCCAGTATTGAGCGCTTCAGCCAGCAGCCGCGAAATGGGCTGCAATGTAATCCTTTGGGGCGATAGAGCCCTGTCAATTTTACCTCCACTAAAAGTGCTTGTTTTTGCCACTGACAAGCTCAGATTGTTATTATAAGTGTCTGACGACATTATGAAAAGGACCATACAGAGAAATGAAATGTTTTTCTTTACGTTTCACTTGATCTGGTCTGTTTGTTATCGTGTTTAACCAAGTCTTGCTCAAGGAGAAGTCTCATTCTGAAATCTAGAGAGAGAGTTGCGTTGTTGTCGAAACCAGCTAAATATTCAGCCATGACAGAGTTGGAGAGAGGAGTGCTGGGAGGAGTTTGTTGTGTTGGAGTACAGCTTAGTTTTATCTAAAGATTTTCAAAGTCATGGTTTCACATTTAGCTGATGTCAACAAGAACTCAACTCTCTCTAGATTTCAGATTGAGGCTCCTCTTTGAGCAACACTTGGTTAGACACAATAACAAACAGACCGGATCAAGTGAAAGGTAAAAAAAAAAAAAAACATTTTATTTCTCTGTAGGGTCCTTTTCTATAATGTTGTCTGGCACTGGTAATAACAGTCTGAGCCTGTCAGTGGCAAAAACAAGCACTTTTAGTGGACGTACATTGACGCGGCACAATTGCCCCGTCGGATAACATTGCAGCCTGTTTCATGGCTGCCGACCACAGCGCTCTCGCTCAATACTGGAGCAATTTCTAAAATTGTTGACCCCATTAGTCACTTAGACACAAAAAGATGGGAAAATAGGGTCAAGGTTGAAAAATTACCAAGTTTCCCTTTAACTTTGATCATGTTTACTTTCTTCCATGCATTTTGTGATATAAAGTGACAATGGGAGGGCTCACTCTCTTGTCTCTCTACTGATTACAGCCGTGCAATCACCAGCTGTGATTGCGGTGAGTAGAATGAGATGACTTTGCTAGATATTTGTTACTGAAAAGAAGCAGATAACTGAGTCTTTCATGTTGTCTTTAATGTCGTCTTCACTCTCAACAATCTCCACTGGCATCGGACACCTGTGGGAGAAAAGCAGCAGCAGAAGCTGACCAATCACAGTTCTCCCCATGTGGTATCTCTGTGGCCGCTGTAGCCTGATGTGCAGTTGCATTTATGAAGTGCATGTCAGCTACAGTATGTCCTAATTATGGCAACTACATGCATAGGCTCCATAGCTGTGACCTTAATGTAAACTATAAATCCAGCTTAAACAACTGTCAATGATGAAAACAGACAGAATAAGAATTTCATAGCCTTCGCTGCTCATAAAGTGTCCATAATAAAGCAGAGCAGGAATCTACTTGGCTTCATGTGATTTACACAGAAAGCAGCAACAGCCAGCCAATATTATCTGTGTGCCACCATGTCTAATTGACACATATCAGTTTATTGCTAGAGCTGATGTTAGCTGATTGTTAATGATGGAATTTATTCCATAAAACTATTGGCAAAGAGCTCACAGTGCACTTGTGCACACACATCATTTTAAAGTATCAACACTGCTGCAACCCAATTTGTGAGAAAGGTATGATGACCATAAAGACAACAAGCAATATGTGCAAAAATCTACTTTTAATTTCTTCTTTTTTTCTTTAAAAGGCACCATCTAACTTATATCAGTCATATATTAATTGATGAATGACAATTATGAAAGCACCATATGGTGTTATTTATGTAGGGATGTGTTACTGTATATTGCAAAGAAATACCACAAATGCATCTCTGCACCTATCTAGAGAAACAGATGTGCTGATATTAACACTGACACCTGTGGCGGTTTTTTGTTTTGTTTTGTTTTTTACAAATAATCAATCCGCTGTTGTAACAAACAGTCTTATTGTCACAGCCACAGTCCACTCAGCCTAATGTGATCATTTGTTCAGCACCCAGACGACACTGGGAGAATAGCGTACTGATGAGCTGGCCTCAGCCCTGCTGCAGCGAGTTTGCTTTGCCCCTGATAACAGGGCCGGAGCTGAGGGGAAAGAATCCCATTACAAATAGCTGCATTAGGTTTGTCAGATTGTGCAGCTGAGGCGGTACATCTCCATTGACCCTGCACTGCCTCGGCTCCCCTCTGGGGTCAGAGCATTGCCCCCTCCTGGGATAAAATGTACCGCTGCTCTTTGCAAGGGGACTGTCCTGGAGCCTTGGCATCAAACACACATACACACAAAGTGAAAAAATGAACACATATGCAAACTAAGGTCACCAAGGCCAGATTCTTACACAAGTAACCAGGCTCAGTTAAAAGTTATTCACTGCGGATAGCTCACAGTTACAAGCACATCAAATAGCTGCTGGTCTATGTCAGCAGTGATAAAGCCACTATAAAGCACACACTAGGATCTCAGATTCACGGTATTATGAATATATTTTACTGTCAGAAATGACACTAATTACTTAGAGTAATAATTGTTAATATGAACTAGTTTCAGACAAGAAATCTGTTATATTGCTGGCTTTTACAAATCCACTAGGTCTCTGTTAATTGAAAAGTTCCACATTGACTCTGTTCAGACATTACAGAACTGTTACAGATAGAGCTACAATGCTCACACAACTTTTGTTATCTGACAAGTCATATTTGGCAATGTGGGACATTATTGTATGTATATTGTATATAGAAAGATTGTTCACTGCAACATATCACTAAGCTGTCTTTGTGTCTCATCATCAGAGCAGAAGGATGGCACCATACTGTTGTTCATGTGTGCAGGTTCAAACGTAGCCTCATTAGAACATAGTGTGGGAGTCGCACTATGACTTTATAAAAACAGGTTGCATCATTCAAGTTAGTTGCAACATAGAGTTAAGATTGAACTCAAAACGTACACCTTTCCCGAGTAGACGGAATTCATTCCTTATTAACTGTTGTCATGATGGAAGGATCAGAGAGATGATAGAGACTTATGTTGGAACAGCTGGAGGAAAATTTACACCAGGAGCACATTGCCTATGATCAACTACATCCCTTTAATAATATGATGCTAACATGCAGTGCACGTTCGGTATTATGTAGTATAGTTACCATCATTACTGGATGTTGTTCTTATCTATGATGTTGTTCTTATCTATTACCAAACATTGTATATAAAGTCATCCTCACCTTAGATTAAAAAATATCACAGTGCAACAGAAGTAAAATAGTCTTTGAATTATTAATGAGATTATATTAGACAATCACAAGAATGTTTAGTTATAACCATTATATCATATGTTAGCTACTTTCTTTCCAATATTACCTGAGTGATGAACTTGATGAAACATCACTCTGAGAAAATGTTTTGATTACAACTGATTTGGGTAAATTGTAGTGTACAGTAAGTAGAAATGATGTAACTGAACAAAATGAAGAGTTTAATGTGAAACAAACTACAACGTAGCATTCAAAGTTATGATCAAACTTACGCTTAGCTGGTGCTACCGGCTGCAGTTATTTCATTTTAGCATCAGACCAATCTCCAGCCGTTTTAACAATGTAGTGATTATGTAGCTTGCAAAAGTCTCTTTTTCCAAAGTAAGTGTATTAGTTGAGAAAATTATTTGGGGGTTCTTTTCAAACATGAGACCAAAATGTCAAATTGCCAGAATGTTTCTGGATTGCAGTGCATGTCTAAGCGGATATAGATGATCACTTATCTTCCATGTATTTAAGGTAACCACTGTACAGTCAAAGGAGAAACGGTAGACGTGAAAACTCCAATAATTGGTTTATTCATGGCAACAGGAAGACTCAATCACACAGTATCAACGATACATGTAAACAGCATAATCCAAATAAGCCCTTCACTGAAGTATGGCCAATAGCTGGATTACTCTGTGTGTGTGTGTTAGCAAAGCTACTGTTATCCAGCACCTGCAGGAGGAGGTGGAGGAGAGAGAAATGAGCCGAGACGTAAGTGGCATTGATTGAACTGGTGCATGTCCGCCCTCATTCATAAACAAGGATAACCTGCCAAATGTTTGTGGACGATCTGTCTGGGTGACAATGAGCAATGCTGGCATGCATCCCAGCAACACCTGTTAGAAACACTCCAATAATGGTGTAATCACACAAAACGGAAAACAAAACAGCAGAAAACAAAGATAAAAATCAAAGATTTACACTTAGCAGGTACACAGTGAGTATTGACAGAATCTTAAGGAGGCCATTTGCCACATTTGGATCCGTAAAGTTTTTTTGTCAGTGCTGTCACAATGTTTTACAAGGAACCTGAGTACACACACAATGTACAATATTGATTAGTAAAGAGGGGCTTCTTTGTGGTGCAAATGGCAGTGAAATAAGTCTAGTGGAGCGAAGATAACACATCATTCAGGACTCACAGACAAATCCGATCACAGGAGCTGAATTGCGCTTTTGATAAAAAGATAAAGTTCAAAGAAAGATTTTGAAATGGATACTCACTTTGATCACTGTATCATATCTGCACAATCAAATCAGAACAAAGATAGACATGCTCCATGCTTTCAAAAACAACAGAGACACAATATACACTGGAATAAGAGGTTGTATTGTTTTGCACAGAAAATGAGCCAAATGATTCCTGACATGGAGTCAATAGCACATATCTGCCTGAATCAAACAGCATTTTGGGATTGGTTATTAGAGAAGTGTCGAAGAAAATAAAAGCAAACTAAGGACATGACCGCCCAATTTCAAAATGATGCGTGTACAGCATCATTATCAGAGCGTGTCGTGAGGCTCTTCAGTTGGTTGAGAGTCGGCAGCTGTAGGGTTTCACCAAAACAAAACACAAATTAGCCTTGTATCTTAGCTGCGAAGGAGTGCAAGTGTGTTTGCTTAGACAGGAGGCCTCATTCTAATCACTTTGATCAACATGCTGACAGTTAAATCTGCAACAGACTTCTCAGACTGTGTAAATCCCAAATGTAAGTTGATACAAACAAAGAACTCCTAATTAGCGTTAAGATCACAGAGGGTATGTGAAGTGACAGAGGTTGCAGTTCTCCTTCAGCTTCTTCGCATCAATCATGCAAGGTTGAATCTGGCATTCATAGGTCGCAGTTATGCAGACGCCCTCGCTTGTTTTCCACACTCAGCCGTCTTATTTTGGGGCGACCTCGAGGGCACAGCGCACTCAGCTCAGTGTGGTGCATGACTCTAGCTAGTCAGATTACCCATACTGATGCGCAGTCTGGTTCACGCAGACTTCATCTCTCTGGGAGCTGTGAGGTGAGTATGTGAACCCCCGCCCTCCCCCCCGGGATGCACTACTCACTGGTAAAAGATCGTAAAAAAAGGGGACTCCTCATTTATCCATGATGCATTCAGTCACAATCCACAATAGAAACAAGAATCACTTCAACCACCAAGCACCATAAACAAACAAATTAGTCTCTGTGACACTAGAGCTGATACTGACATATAAAAGTCTCTAAGTACATTTGCTGAAGTACTGTATTTAAGGACGATTTTGAGGTACTTGTACTTGTTGAGTATTCCAGTTTTCTACTATTTCTGTTACTGCTTTATACTTCTACTGCAAATAATATTGGGGAATATTGTACCACATTTCGGGAAATATGCATCATTGCTTTCTTCCCAAACTTTAGATGAAAAGATTAATATCACTCATCAATCTTCTCATTTAATTTGCCACAAGAAAGCGAATATTTCCCTAAATGTCAAACTATTTCTCTATCAACTATAGCTATGACTTGCTTTGCAGATTAACATTTTACAAAAAAGTATGATCAGTTTATAAAATACGTTTGACAAACAGTATCATGTAGTTAAAATGAGCTCAACCTGAATTGCTGCAAAATTTTAATGCTTCACATGTTTATGTGTCAGTAGTATATAATGTAATGTATAATAATGTGACAGTGACATTAGTTCAGCTGCATAACACTTTCACTTTTGTTACTTAGCTGATAATACCTCTGTACTCTTTATGTACATTGTACTCTCTTATGTATACATTTGAAATGCAATACTTACTGAACAGACTCTCAAGATTTGAGTCATCAAAAAGGCTGTGAGCATTCATACAACAGAAATTTGATAATCATCAAAAATCAAACGTTTTTTGTTCTCTTTCCTCCCACTTCTCTTTTGAGAAACACTGTAGTGAATAAAAATGTTCTATTTTTGCACTGAACAGCTTATTTTCTTCTGCGTAGCTCCTCTGTGCTTCCTATAATTGGAACAAAAGATCTGTGATTTTCAAAAGATCTGACACTTGCCCCAAATCTGATTACCTTTAAATGCATGTTAAAAACTTTTCTGTTCTCCGCCGTAATTCATTGAAATTTCAGCCAACTTTAAATTGCACTTTGACCTACATTTCTTCTATGCTTTTTATTTTCTCTGCTTCAGGCTTTATTTGATCTGAAATGCCCTTTTATGCCTTATTGAAAGCACTTTGAATTGCCATTTGTATGAAATGTGATATATAAATAAATTTGCCTTGCCTTACTGTTCATTAAAAGCTTGTAAAGTTAAAAAACAACACAGAGACAATTAGGAGGTCCCTATTTTTCATTTCACTCTATTCACTATTTACTTCTCGAGATTTCAAATATGCATGCAGAAATTTGACTAGTGACCCAGATGGGTCACAGCAGGTTACTCATTGAAGCTTATGATTGTGAAATTCTTTCCATGGTTTTTGGTGAGCAAATTAAGCAGTTTTTGATCAGAAATCACAGCCTGAGGCAGGAGGAAGTCTTGGCACCATGTATCTAACAGAGTGAGAAAATGCCAAACACAAACCACTGTGTCCGCATATGACATGACATAAAATGATGGACCACCTAACAGTAAATGTGGGGGGAAACCAGTCCAAATCTCATCTGTACTCCCAGTTGTCCCAATTTCCAGCTGTAAGTGAAGCATATTAAACTGGAATTAAACAAGTGGCACATATCAGTGGTACAAATTAGTTTATCTGTCCATTTGCAATTTTAAGTCTCCCCCAAAATGCCCCTAAAAACTAAGAAATTAAATTTCTTACCACCATTCAACAGTCAGTATTCTGTTGCTATATGGGCATCAGAGCAAGCAGCAAAATGAATGGGGAAACTTTGGCAAACCAACATATAGTTTCTTTTGTTTGTATTTGAGCCTTTGAGTGCCTTATGGAGCATAGGCTGCTGATAAAGTGCTTGTATCCATCCCCTTCTGTCTTGGGCCATCTGGATGCAGGCAATGCCATGGCAATCATCCCGCCTTCATCTTCCCTTCAGGGCAGCAAATTACCACCAGCCAAATGCAGATAAATTTTGGATGCAGCCAGTAAATCTGTCTGCGCTACCAGCCACTTTGGCAGGTCACCAACCTCATTTGGAGGTTCTTTTCTATTCTAAAATATAGTCAGTTGGCAGAATATTCAAAGTTTTGGGTAGATTTAAATGGCTGGACAAGTCAGTGTAGCTTCTTTGCTTGATTGACTTATGGGATTTATGTCAAAGGTTTCCTGATCTCTTCTTGTGGGAGCCATTATGGTTTGAGACTAATGTTTTGTACAGCGAGCACAACTCTGTGTATTGCACACACTTGTATGAGCATTAATAATGCATTCATTCCTAATCGTTTGCTCAATTTCAGCCTTCATTGGGTGTGATAATCACCTCCTCTGAATCAGTTCTCCATCTTGGATAATTTGAACTCATTATTTCACCAGTTCTCTGTGAGAAATGATTCAGCCTCTGCATCACTTCCATGTTTGGCTTCTCATCACAGCTTCAACATTTTTTATTTCCCTCGGTTTTGAGGAACAGACGAGGGAATCTGGCCAGCCTTCCTGTTCAACACTCTCAGTGTGTAAGGAGTCAGCAGAGGCCTGCTTACAAAGCAAATGACAGGAAAGCAGTGGTTATGCATTCCCAGATAAAACCTGTTCTGCTGCACCATAACCGCCACAGCACTTGTTGAAGATGCCAGCTGCAACACCTGCGCCAGGTGCATGTGAATAAAACACACAGCTCACTGTCAGGAATGCCGTTCTCTAACACGTGCTGCTAGCTCCAATCCTTTGAGAGTCTTGTGCGAGACAAACAGCATTAACACAGAATATAGCTGCAAGTGGCAATTCGCGGGTTCAAACCTCTTTGCGCTCAATGAAAGCAGCTCAATCGTTGAAAATTAAAGCCGCGATCAAAAACCACTTGGTTTCAGGCTGCACATGGATGAGCAAAGTCACTTCAGCTAGTTTAATTCTGTTCTGAAGGAGTGAGACCATTCACACACTTGTTTCATCATCAGAAAGTCTGCAGCATTTCAATAATTGCACACTCAAAGTTCAGCAATTTGTCCCCCCTTCATTGGATTTGAACAAAACTTGGTGTGTATGTTCAGGAGATAGCGCAGGATGTCTCCTGTGAGTTTAATCAGGATTGTTCAAAGGCATCTTGAGTTATGAGCAAATATGTGATAGGTCATTCCCACTTGCACCAATCAATATGGCACTTCAGATTTTGCTTAATACTTGTCCCCAGAGCATGCACACCTATTTTGGTGAAATTATGTCCACTAGGTTTTCAGATACACGTTTGTGGCATTTGTTGCACCCCCTGTGGGTAAGCAAGATGAGTCATCTTGTTCATTTAGAATAGAAATGTGTGTCTCAGTCCCACAATGCTGTATACCAAATTTGGTGTTGATAAAGTCAAAATCTAAAAAGTTCTATTCATATTACTGTTTTTCTGTTTAAGCAAATAAACAACCATTTATGGTCCAAGAGGCTTTTTTGTAGAGCACATTGAGCTGGACTTGTTTGTGAAATTTCAAGTCAATCAGACTTATAGTGACACCTGGCGGCATGGACGGGCATCGTGGGTCCGGGCCCACCTACTGAGTCACCTGTGCCCGCCCTGGACATGCCCCCATCCCCGTTGAGAAACTGTGTATAAGTATTTCTTAACATAGCCTTCTAGGCTGCCTTTATTACAATGTTGCTATGTCAGTGGATGCAAAACATGGTTCAAATGTATATTAGCTAATGTATTGTATAACTGCAATGTTGCTCTACAAATATCAAAGCATGGTCTCTGTGGCCTAATTATTTTAACAGTGAGTAGACAAAGTCTTTATTTTTTGTGTTTGCCTATAGCCTAGGTCTATGGCATAGTAGCTTGGTTTCATACGTCTGTTCTCTTGCATATGTGATGTCATTGAATCAGATAGTGGTAACTCACCGTGTGCCGGAGGCACAGTTCCAATTTAATGTTTTAAATGATTAATCACTGACAATGTGGTTACTCTGCAGTACAGGTAGGCCATAATGTTGTCGACAGAAGACTGTTTCCTATCTTGTTGAGTTGAGTTAAATAAATGGAGAGACCCTCCAAAGATATATATCCGTTTCCATTGTTTTTGTATAGGTGAATGTTCTTAAGAGAGAGAAATGAGACTTTTCAGTTGCCTCTCCGCTTTTGGTCTCGGCTGTCGTCTCAGCACCGTGGACAGCGCCAAGCCACAACGCACTATGTCATTGCCCCAGTGCCGTACTGAAACAGAGATGAAAGGGAACCAGTTGCAGAGAAACCCTCAATAACAAAGGGCATTTTGCTTATGCAAAGAAGTAAATCTATTTGAACAAGATTTTTGCTTTCCACAAAACAATTCTGTGAACTGACAAGGAATTAAATTAATAAGCTTTGTTAGTGAAATATCCTTCAAAAAGTGAAAACTAACAGCTTTCTATTATTATTTTTCTTATGTTGCGTTGAAAAATCATTTGTGCCCCTCTGAGAAAATATAATGTCTGTCCACGAATTTGTTTCTCCCGCCAGGTCTGCTTACGCTGTGAGGGGCGTGGCCTTTCCAAAATGGAATTTTTAGGCCTTAATTACAGCACCATCATCTGGCCGATTGGGCTCATTTCTTGGGAAGCACATGCATATCATTTCCAGTTATTATACCAAGGTTCATGGTTTTCGCTCATTCCAATTTACGGCAATTAGAGCAAATGTGTCAAAAAAAAATAAATAAATAAACCAGCACAAACACAGAATATGCTCTCGGTAAGCAAACTATCACCTTGTCTTTGCAACACATGGGACACAGTGTGCGAGCCCACATGGGAAAATAGAGATTAATCTATTACAGAGGGGACGTTGGCACTATACAAGGAGCAAGGTCATTCCCAAAGACTGGCTACATTGTATTTAAAAGAGAGATATGAGATGTTGATCTGAAAAAGAGAGAGAGAAATGTACTCAATGAGAGAGCAACACAGAGAGCTCCATATAGACGCTACAAAGTCCAATCTAGGTTTAAATGTTATGTTTTTCCATTACTATAGATCCTATAGGTGTGAATCTACATGAAGTGCTACAGAAGCACAGAGTAAGAACACTCAGAGGGGTTGGCTCACAATGAACTCAACACTCAACGTCACTCAACATCACCTATGTACTGTTCCTATCTACCGAGCAAATGATGGAGAAAAATTACTTATTGAGAGGATTCTCTCGATAGCTTGTTATGAGAAATGATAAGAGGAAAGTGTCTGGGTCTTTTGAATAAATGATAAGACTTGATTCTACCAGCATTATTTCACGCATTTGTGTGGCAGACAAAAATTATAAAGTTGAGTAAAGAGAACAAATTTAGAGCTTATAGCACTAAGGAAATACTGTTATCTTTACCCAGGAGCCATGGATAGAAAACCACCCAAGTTAGTTATCATGTTATATTACTGTTGGGTACTTTACCTAAAATGAAATGTAGTATGGCTGCAAACTGTTGTAATCTACTAAGGCTCTTTTTAAATTTATATGTCAATATTCGTTACTGATTGTTAACTATATGTGTAGCCTTTGCAGTTTTGAATTTCATATACACATTGTTTTGTGGTAACAATATATTTTTCACATGTTTTAAGGTAAAACTTGAACTTGTTGTGTCTAACACTGGGTCAAAATAACCATAATTTAGTTTGGGTAAACAACCCAACAGTAAAAAAAATAACATCAACACCCAGTAGCAGTACCAACCCATTGGTACAGGGAAAAAACATAGTAATAACAGAAACAGAAATAACAAAGTATTATGTCTGTGCTATACTGACCTAAACTGGGTCAATTTTGGCCCAGTGATTTTGAGAATGTAGAGGGCAGCAGATGTTAGGTGGCACTGTAAAACTTTGAACAGGATGTTGAAGGAGCACATCTCTCATCCCAGGAAGTTGAGAGGAGTCGAGTGGAGAACCTTGCAAACTCATATGTCAAAGTTCAATCAGATAGAAATGATTGGAAATCCAACTGTGGTGTCTGATTGTGCCATCACCTAACTGGAACCTACCATCTCCCCTCTACCTCGTCATTCAACGCTTATCATCCGTATTTCCTCATGGTTTAAATTAAATGTGGTTGCAAATGTTGCAATTTTGCATTTTCTGCACAGATTTGGTTTGTTGCTATTTTGTCCAAACAACACTGATGCCAATAAAAGTGACATAAATTGTAAGTGTGTGTAAGAGAAAGAGAGAGATATCATCCCCCAGCACTATCAATGCTGGAGCATTTACTGGCCCCCGAGGCTGTACCTACTCCTTCACAGGGAGGAAGACAGGTTAATGGAAAACTATTGATTCTCCCACTGTATCCCAGGAGATGAGGGGAAGTAACACTAATACTTCCGAACTTTGTTTTCCTCTTCTTTTGACACCCCTGACGATTCAGTGGCCACTCTGGGTCTTTGGAGACAGAAAGAAAAGAGGGAGGATCTATGTGAGCAGTGATGCCGTCAGCAGCGTTTAGCAAGAGAATAAGGGCAGGACAATGAAGGTGAGGGGGAACAGAGGAAGCGGTCATCCCTGGTCGAACTCCGCTTGTCTCATTCAGAGAAAGAGAGAATGAGAAAGCGGTCCCCTAGTCAGAGAACCTCAGAGTCTTGTTTTACTAAGAGCAACCATTCCTGCTCCCTCACTGTTCTATATCATCTGGCTCTGGAAGTGTAAATTTGACTTATATATATCACCTAGTCCTTCTATATATACTGAATATCAGCCAAAAATGTCCACACCTCTTATGTGATACATTACTACACTGGTTCTCTATGAAAAAACCTTATCTGAATTGTTTCTAAAGGGGCATTCCACTGATTTTACACATAAAAGGTCAGTTTAATAGGAATGGGCAGTAATACAGTTGTAAGATGTCCTTTGTGGCTTGAGGATAAACTTTATCAAGTCTGAGAAAATAACGCTGATGTTGTCACTGAGGTCATCTCAGTTCAGAGACTCTTTATGAAAAGCCTGTGTTACTCTTCAGAAAGGCTATCAAGTTGCATTATGGGAAATATAGCATCTGTGTTTTTGTTGGTTTTGGTTAGCCTTTCCCTCAAACGTCAGCTGCTGTCAAGATGGTTTTCTATTGGTCAATACACAAAGGAAAATTTGCATGTCAGAGATCACCAAAGCTGAGCTTGATGCGAAAGATTTGCAGGGATTTACCTCTCCCCCATGCGCAAATCTTCACCTGAAATAAACTGTTTTTGTCTCAAAATTGCTGTGGCTGTGCAATGACTGTGAGACAGACACTCCCTCCACCTCAGCCTCCCCCTACTTCCTCCATGTGTGGTCCCTCTGGATCCAGGAGGTCTTGCTGAGGGCCCAAGCTGGGAGTCAGTGAGGGGAGAAATCGTCACCCGTCAGCAATCAAGCAAAATCAGCTCCTGCCTGGAAAACATCACGTTTTGATCCTCTCTTGTCTGTTAACAAAGTATCATCAAGCCATGAATCAGACAGTAGATAATCAGTGGAGAATTTATCACTGGGAGGGAATAAACTGGTAATACTATCACTCCCCTCTATCTGTTCCCTCTATCTCTATATATTCATTTAGGCACTTTATCTACTGACTGCAACACTGGAGCTGCTTGATGGAAGTGTAAAATAAACATAAATGTATGACTGTGAATACATTAATACAAAAAAAACACCCACACCTAACATTTTCATGTGTGTAGCCAAATTGCAGTCAGTCACATGATACATTAACATGATAGTGTGAGAGTCCGTCTTGACCCATATGTATGTCCTTCATACACAAAGTGCTCTTTAGTTGCATTGTTCTCGTGTTTCCACTAGAGATAATAGAATTTATTTCTGTAGGTCACTTCAGTGTTGAGCTTGTTGAAATTAGAGCTCATACGCTTGAGTGGCGGCTCCCTCCATGTTCTCTACAATTACAGCTATGAGAGGGTGGCAAAGAACTACCAATTTGACATCATACCAATGAACACACACACACACACACACACACACACACACACACACACACTCACATGTGTTTATGCACATGCAGATTTTTGTTGCTGTGCTTTCATTTTCTTGCAGCCTTCATTAATGCCATTATAACAAAGTCAGTTAACCTGAAAAGGTTGGCACATAGAATGGGTTAAAGGCAATATGATTTTAGAGAGGTTTTTAAAAGTTGATACTTACAGACTGGAATTGCCAAAAGTGCTATATTGTCTCCATATTCAAAATAGCTTTCCCAAGAATTTTATGATCTGCTCTGTGGGAAAGCATCTGAAAATGCTTTGAGTTTGCACATCATGGGACAGTAACAATCTCCACCTGCTGAAATTTATATGAGCAGCAACTTAAGATGGTTGAGGTATTCTGAAGTTTTAAAATTGCATATCTCCAATTCCATTCTCAAAGACATCCACAAGTGCAGTGGCTCAGAATGAACAAATTAACACATAAATAGACTCTGAAAGGACAAATAAATACACACACAAACACACAGGATTCACCCCGGTGTCTGTAAACAAGCTCT
The DNA here is from genome assembly GCF_914725855.1 of Thunnus albacares. NCBI lineage: Eukaryota > Metazoa > Chordata > Actinopteri > Scombriformes > Scombridae > Thunnus > Thunnus albacares. The sequence goes on from NC_058107.1 coordinate 9,492,395, forward strand.
TGTCATTTTTGGTTATTACTTACAATCGAGGCACGCCTCATCCACCCGCCACGAGTTTACACTGATTCTACAACAGTATAATCCCTGGCCCTCTTTCACATAAATCAATAACAGCAGTCAGAGTGCCAGTGCTCCAAAATGACTTGTGGAGCTCGCCAAATCTAATGTGAGAGAGCTTATTGACACTGGAAGCACCGCAAGGTTGCAGAGTCCAAACACGGTTGCTTTTGTTGTTATTTCAACTCATTGCATTCTGCCTCTGGGTGTAGAGAGAGTTACACTATCTGGAGTGTAATGACATAGGAAATGCCTTGACTATACTACAGTCCTGTTATTTAAAACCCAGAACGCTGGCTGTGTGTTGGTGTGTGTGTGTTGACTGGTATGTTTGTGGTTGTGCACACAACACTTTAAGTAGGAATCTACGGAATCTGGCTTCTTAACCCAAAATCTGCTCCATTTCTTATATATTTCTATGCCAAATTAATGACATTATATAAATCATATCAATGGATTTCATCCATCTTAATGTTATTCTGTTTCTTGCTTCTATTTGGGGGATACTCATGTTCTAGTTTTGGAAATAAAGTTCCCATAATGATTTGGGAGATTCAAACAGGAAGTATAATATTTCAATGGAGTCAGTGAGTTAGCTTTGGGCTACACCTTGCACGCTGTTTTCTTTAAAGCCTGTATTTGTTAACATCTTGAACACATGAAAAGTCATGTTGAACTAGCTACTAATTCCTCTAATCTTCCTTGAAACATTCGTCTGACATTCATCAGAAGTTGCAGAAGCAGGTAAGTTAAAAGCAGTTGGTTTCTCTGATATACTGTATATAGAGTGCTGCAATGTAATAAGCAGCACTACTGTACTGGCTGTCAGATATATTAGGCTAATAATTAGGAATTGGCGAGTCAACATTGTCCATTTCTGATATGATGGGTATGATGCGATTTGTTTGATTACATATTTATTGCATAATGGAACAATACTGTATGTTTGTCTGTGAGGAAGCTGCTCTTAGCTTGAATAGATTTTAATAAAACGTTTTGATCAGACTTCACAGGAGTAAGCATGAATAATTCAGAAGTGGTGGTTGTAGTATTATCCTGGAGTGTTTTAATGCCCCATGCTGTTTCAGAGGCTTTCCTACACTGTCAAAAATAACAATCTGGGGAATATACATTGAATATTGTAATGATTTGCAATTCTCAGTGTGAAATTGCCCTATTGCTCACATGACTTGAATTCACGATATGTGGGTATCTACTGGGTTACCAGTTAAACATTAATACACGTGCTCTCACATGCAACATCATGCAGATGCAGAATTGCTCCTGCTTCATGTTGCCATAGTTAAATGTGTTTGTTTCATGATAGATACCACTCAAAATTCTGAAGATCTCCGACTAATTTCTCAACAACTTTCACGCTAACCTCATGATTCTGTGATATTCATCATCTGTGTTTAGATACTGTGATTCTGTTCGATTTGAGTGCGGCGAGATGATTGCATTGGGTTTTATGCGCACTTACAGTATCTATGCATACATCCATACAAACAGCACATCCATGCAGATCTTTATATTTTCTATGAGTTCTATACAGACACGTATATATGTGATGGAGGAGGAGATAAATATAAAATGAGCTCTTTATTATAGGTTGCATGTGGGAGGAGAAGCCTCCAGTCAAAGGTCTGTGTTGAGCTTTCTGTAGCTGCTGTCTAATCTGCCATCACCTCCCTTAAACAGCATGTGCATAGCTTTATGCCAATGCTGCGTCCTTGAATATGTGACTCGTGCAGAATGGAAAGAAGATGGAAAAGAGACTGAATGGGTGAGGGGGGGGAGAAGAGGAGGGACGAGCAGAGAAATTATTCAAATGACGGTTAGATTTGTAGCACCAAAAGGCTCCTCATTACCATAACTTCAAAACCTTAACGTTCCAGTCTTAATAATACATGCGCTTTGAGTCTCCCAGTGAATCACCTCACGCTCTGTAATATTTCTGTTTTTCTATTTGTTATGAGGCAATGAGACGTGGAGTTGTGTGGGAGACAGGCAAGAAAGAAAAAGGAGGGATTCTTCCTCTCTCTTGTCTCAGTAGGGCGAGACAGTGGGACATCCTGATCTCTGCTTTATTAAAAGCCGCCTCGTGTCTTATCTATGAGACAGACCAGTCATACCAATTAACATTCCAGTACAGTGTTTCTGCAGCTGAGAACAAGAGGCTAAACTACCTTCTTTCCTCTCTCTTTCTCTCTCACAAACACAAACACAAACACAAACACAAACACACACAAAGCTCATATTCGGTATATATGCTTGAGCACACACATATATTCTATAGTGTGGCAGTTGTGAGAGATGAAAGCACACAGTGTTCAGCTGGTGGAAGAAAGTGATACTTGGGTTTCAAATATACAATAAATAGGAGCATGAAGGTAGCAGGCTGTATCTGCAGCTGGCATGAGCAGAGTCAGCAGTGAGAGATTTATTCTGGCCTGGCTTCACTGAGTCGCTCCGTCTACGAAGTGACAGTGAAAAAGAGATGGAGCTGAGTCTTAGTCTTAGTTACTGGAACAAGTTTGAAAAGAGGCTTGCAGCCCCAAAATAAAGCAACTTCAGTTTTTGTAAAGTATTTAATGTTTGTCTCCACATTCCACAATCACCCAATTAAACTGGTGGTGGCCACACATGACTGATATCATTATAGAACAATATTGGAATTTCATTAAAGCCCTCCTCCTGTCAAATATGTGTTTTTCTTCTTGTTCCTTCAGTTGGATGTTTGAGCTTCACTGTGCAGAGTTTGACACTAGAAGGCTGTTTTAGTATTTATCTGCAGAAGGGGGAAAGTTTCTCTGTGCTCACTTTAACTCTGAGTTTAAGGCGTGTACCTATTATACGATTATAATGTGTCACATCACAACTAGTTTGGATCCAATCGTGGTCCAGTGTATAACTTACAGAAGAGTGTTGTGGTGCCTCCAGTGTGCATACGGTGAGAATGGACTTTTCTTGTGTCTTGTGTCCAGCAGTTAAAGTTTTAAAATGAACAATAATATTTTTCACTGAGAGTGAATGAATAGATGTCATTTTAAGTATTTAAAGGGTATTTGGAATTTTTTACAGAAAAAACATGTCAGATGCAAATTATATAAAGCAGAGTATTTTTTACATATTTTTAAGTCTGGAGGGGCTCTTTAAATAATTCAGAAAATATTTCAGTGAGTCAGCTTGATCCACCTCTAATATGATAAAATACTGTTTGCATTCTTACACAGTTAATGTGTAACTTATCATTGGTACTCTACATACAGTATCTATGACATATTTGTCAGTATTGGCCTTAAACCTGCAATAACTGATGACTGATAACTGAATAACTTTTTGGCCACTTGGAGACAGCAGGAACAAACTATAAACACATTATTGAATTGTTACCACCTTTTCAATTGATATGGCAAGCATGCTAGCAAACAGTTGCCTTTTTACACATCCCGTAGCCATGGAGCAACATTAACATTCATTTAGAGTTGTGCTTCTGGCCACCTGATGAATGTAGGTCTGATATTCCTTTCTACTTCTAGCTCTGTTTCAGTCTCTACCAACTCCTGAGGCAAATAACTGGTTCTTTAGTGGCTTAATGCTCCACTATGTTCATTGGCTATAGGTTTGTCTTCATTTTGGTGCTAGGAGTGAGGAGTGCTAGAGTGGGTTTTTAGAGCTTTTTTGCTGAAAAAAAGCTGCCTGCTGCAGCCAAAAATTGTATGAGAACAGTGACAGTGAACCAAATTCGCTGGCCATAAAACCAAAACAATGAGCTGAAAGACGCTGCAAAGCTCTGAAGGGAACTGCAGAGTCTGGGGATGATACTCTGAATGTTCATCACCCTAAGCAAACCCTTACAAATACAAGTAACCACATGATACATTGTTAACATAAACATACTGATTATAACTGTGTTACACACTATTATTTTATTTATTATTATTATTATTTATACACTTTTTTCATATTTCTTAGAGTTTAGTGGATTTATGTGCATGGTTTTCCATGTATTTTCCAGTTTGTGCTTTTTAATGGTGGGTTATTGTATGGTAAATTATATATATTGTATTATCATTTATATGTTTAGAAACAATATATGCTAAAAAGTGTTTTTAGAAAAAACAGTTTCAGTACCAACAGTTGTACAGTAAGGGATATCCTAAATTTGAATTGGGCCTCTGACTTTTGTCATATGTCTGTTATCTCTCTGCATTATGTTTCTCTGGCAACAATTAGAGCTTGTGTGAAAAGATGCTATTCTGTGCATTGCAATATTTTTCCTTTTCACACACAATTCATGAATATATTAGTAGTCCCACACTGGTGTAAAATATTGAGGAGCTCAAGCAAGTAAGGAGGCAATCAGAGAAGAAGGCAACTTGAGTTTCCCTCATTGTAACTGAATGTGAACAAAGTAATCCCATTAATACAGTGGCACTGTACATCCCCAATTTCATTCCTTTGTGGCACATAAAAAGGCAATTCTTTGTTCAGTGTCATTTTTGTAATGACGGGCAAAATGAAAACTACGGTATTAAAACAGAATAAGCAGGTCTCTGAAGGACTGCAGCTATAAGAGTGAATTCAAAAAGTGAAGACAGTCAGCAGTAAAAAGAGGGCACGTACTTTATGAATCTAAAGGATGACATATTCAAACATCAGTTTCAAAATTAAATAATCTGGGGTTACCACTAATATTCTTCCAAAAATGTGTATATATTTGTGTTTATTACGGCTGTAGTCTCATGGTTGACTGGTCGATTAGTTGGTCAATATGCTCTTGTTCGACCAAATTCTCATTGGTCGAATAATCTCAATGTTACTTTCATAAGGAGAAAAGTGCTACATCAGTAGCCTTCCAGGATTAATCCATTATTTCCTGCAGCGGGAGGGACAGACTAACAAATTACCTGTAAATGGAGGGTGTACTCAAAACACCCCTGTTGTTTTCACAACTTACCTAACCTAACCTTATGGAGACTGCTAGGTCTATTTGTATTCAACATTTACTGAATCAGTGTTTCTTCTATAATGATAACAACGAGAACCCCCACCAGGCCAAAAATATATTTTTAATGCTAAAAATAATGCCAAATATCGGAAATCAATAGCATTTGAGAGTCTCTGTACAGCGCTGTTCTGGTACGTGAGTCAACCTCTATGTCGTTGCCTGGGAAACTATTGGTAGCGTAACTCCGTTTAGGAATAGGGCATTGCGTAGTATGTTTGTGTAGCGAGTGGGAAAGGGCGAGCAACAGGAAAGTGACCGTGGATGCTAGCGGAGCAGAGGAAAAGTAAGTTGTCGGTCTGGCAGTAAATGTACAGTACAGACTACAGTGTGTCAGTTAATAAATGCTAAAAAGTCACGTATGTTGTTTCCCCAAGAGCTGGAAAAGTGAAGGGGGTTAGCTCCAAAGTTAGAAACAATAGGTTAGCCTAACCTGAAGATGCAAAACAGAGAAACTAATCATGTGCCAATAGATGCTACTATGATGGCCATTAGAACAAACTCTGTGGTTCATTGTCATTACTTTGTGTCTCTTTCTACCGTCTATAGGAAGAAACAACATTAAAAAGTTGAGTGACTAGTCACCAAAAGAACCTTAAACTTTGTAGTCTACCCGCTGGGCACCTTCATGAGATTGTAAACTACACAATACATGGTGATAATGCACTGAGACCTATATGCAACACTACTTTCCAATCGTATCCCCCACCCCATCAGTGTGTGAGGCCACGGGTGTGCGGTCCCCATCAGTGAGGCGTGAGGCATGAAGGACAGCCAGCCGCACACACCACACAGGAGATCCCCGGATTAGTCACACTTGCCGGTTCTCCGCCGCTGCCACCCTCTGCTGCATCGCCACCACGCATCCAAATGCAGTCTCAAAACACCACAGCAAGGGCAGCACTGCACTGCCCGCCATTATACACTGGAAATAAACAGCAAGCTCAGCCACAGAGTGTGGTAGTAGCTGATTATTGTTATAAGAACTACTTGGCAGTGTGTGGAGAATGCCGTGGGTGGGGCATACAAATGTATTTTTCTGTTAATGGGCTTTGCTATAGAGGAACCTTTTTATTCTTACCAATTCCTATCCTGAAAGGTTTTTTGATCAACAGCTTTCTGTGGAGCTGCACAGCAAAATTAGAAAAATACCAGGTGAGTTTAGAAATCCTTGTATAACATACATTACTGCATTAACACTCTACTGCACTGCATAGATAGATTTCCTGTTACTCACAGCAAAGTGTGAGTGGAAGAAAACACACTGACATAATGTCATAATAGCTTATTATGGACATTTTGAGCATTCAGAAATGTAGAAATTCAGTCTTTAAGCCATAAACACGCAGTAAAACCGAGACTGTCTTACCTTAAACTGGCTTTCACCGAGTCATAACTATCTGTCATCTTATTAAAATCCAGGACTTATTGTCTTTGTGTGTTTGTGTTTTGCTATTATTACCATGCTATAATGACACATTTTCACTAAGAACCAGCAAGTTCCATTTCACCTTACATTGCCGGGATTGATTGGGAAACTGCAACAAGCCCTGAAGAAGAAAGAAATTAGAAACACAGTCAGGGTGGACAGTGACCTTTCCTGCCACCAGACCAATAATCCAAACTCTCCATACCAATACTACAGCGGAAAAGCCCAGGGGAAGAATTGACCCTACCACTCTCCACTGCTACACAACAGTTACAGAATGTGTGGCAATGTCACAAACTGAAGACAGCCATCCTCCTGGGCCAGCATCATAATTTGCGACCATTTAATAAAACACCCACAACAGTCCCCTGCAAAGCGAGCCCCACTGGAGCAACCTACACATTCTCTGGAGGATGTAATTATTAGAGAGCAGCGGTAAACATATGCCTGAATGCTATACAAATAATTCCACAGCAGTGGGGCAGTTGGTCCCAAAGCCTTTCTATAGTTTTAGTAATGTGGCACAAGTGACAGAATGCAAATATATTTATAGAGACAGGTTGACTGTGAGGCAAATACACAGGAACCTCAGTTCAGAGTAACAACTTAACCTGACCACATTCATGTCTGGAGTCTCTGCAAATATCAGCTTTACACTGCTACACTTCCAACACTCATTTTTCCTTAAGTCAAACATGTAATCTTCTAAGGAGGCTCTTTTTTTCATTGTAAGTGCTTTGCCGCAGATGAAATTTTGGAAATGTCATGTTACGAGTATGGTTAGACTCATTACTGTGGTGAATGCAGACACGAAGAACTTGGAGGCTTTATCATTACAACCTGTAATTTCCTAAAAAGATTGCAAATTCAACCATAGACTGGAATTGACGGCACGGCAGCAAACCCATTTCACCCTCTGTCTCAACCAATTCATGGTGCTACGTCATAAAACAAAGCTCCTATTTGGTGTACATTAACTTATTTAAGTCATATTCCCATGGCCATTAATATGCCCTCAGTGCATAAAATAATGAACAGCCGCCTCAGGCTCAGTCTGACACTGAATGAATCAAAATGAGTAATAAACAATATTTGAACACTTCCTGAAGCATTTCAGAGGTAACATGGCCTTAATGTCACTTGAGGTAACAATTCTCTTGTGGAATTGTTCTTTTTTTTTATACTTTAAAAAAAAAAAGAAATCTGTTTTATAACACAATAAACACAAGGTCACTCAGTTACATTAGATGATAAACAGTACATAGGAGTTGTTTCATTCACCTTCACTTTTATGTTTCACAACTGCATTTACTATAATTTCAGTTGTCAGATTCTTCAGGTCAGGTATGTATCCAACTTAGTCCGACACTCTTCTCCCTTTTCTTTCTGTAATCTTAAATTGAGTGTCATAACTTCCAGGCTGTATATGCTGTTTACAATATACATCCATTGGTTCAGGGTGGGAGGCTCTTTAAGACGCCAACATCTTGTAATTGCCTTCTTGCTTGCTACCATGAGAATTTTCAGTAAATATTTGTTTCTGATATCCAGTTCCTTAGGTATGTTTCCTTAGTAGAAAGTGAGACAAGTGAACTCAATATCAAATCCTAATATAGTCTTAGTGGCAGCTTGAACATCAGCCCAGAGAGGCTGTAAGATGGGGTAAGGCCAAAAGATGTGAGTGTGATCTGCCATTAAGTGCCCACATTGTCTCCAGCATTGGTTCTGAAGTCCAGTTTGTTTTGATTTAATTCGGGGTTTATGAAAAACCTCACACTGTTCTTCCAGCAAAACTCTATCCAACTTTGTGAGTTTGTAGTAATCATCTGTGTTTGGATTATGAGAGTCCATTCCTTTGGATAGATTTTAATGCCCAGTTCTCTTTCCCACTTTTGCTTTATGTCGTCTGTTGAATTGCTCTTCATCAATACTTAAATACAGGTCCCAAATAATCCATCTGGTGGATCCGGAGTTGTGTGCTTTAATAAACCATCTGTGTAACATCAGAAGGTTCTTCATTGCTCGATCCCATCACCTCTTTTACATAATCTGCATTTTCAAGTATCTATAAAAATTTTGTCTCTCTAAACCATATTTTTTGGACATAGACTGGAAGTCTACTAATTCCCAATCCTTTACTGAAGAAGAATATGATGTGATACCATGCCTTATCCATTGTCTATATCTTAAATCTTGGGATGCTGGTTTAAAATTTGGGTCATATGCCGGCCACATAAGTAATTTTATCCCTTTCTGGATCTGAAACTTCTTCACAAAGTCTGATCATATACCTAAAGAAAAACAAAACCATCCTGACCATTCTAAGTATCACATAAGTCTTTGATAATATATGGACAGCCAGGCAAAGATTGTACAGGTCTACCTGATATTAAAAATTCAATGTTTTTTCCAATTGGCATCATATTCAGGGTCACAGCAATAATCAGTGGTCTTCATTGTGCTGCTACATATTAATCATATATATATACCATATAAACCTTGATATTTACTTGCCCCAAGCTCTAAATTGTGTGTCAGGAATTTGATCTGGTAATGATTGAAATAGATATAATAACCTGGGCAAGATGTTCATTTTGATGGTTGTTATTCAGTTGCCAAAGTCAGTGATCTGTTAAGGTCGTCACCTCTCTTATGATTAGTGTCTGTATAGTTATCATTATAGAGGTGAGATGTGTCCTTAGTCAGTTTTATCCCAGTTTTATGTTTTATGTTTATGTTTTCAAGTTTCTGTCAGGGATTAAAATTAAAGACCAAGGCTTGAGATTTCTCTATATGAAGGACATTACCTGATAATCTACCATACATTGTTAGGCGTAGTGGTATACTTGATGCTGTTTTTTTCAAAGCGACAAGAACATCGTCTGTGTACAGACATATCTTGTGTTCTGTACCTCTTATTGTAATGCCTTCAAGGACTGTCTCCTGTCTTATAAACTGAGCTAGTGGTTCATTGAATAAGCTGAATATTCCTGCACTAGCTGAGCACCCCTTGCAGTATCCTGGTTGTGCATGTATAGTCTTGGATAGATGGCCATTAATTGTTATACTAGCAGTTGGCTATTTGTATAGAGTTTTAATACACTGTATGAATTTCTTGCAGAAACCAAATTTCTCCATGACTTGATAGAGATACTCCCAGCCCACCGAGTCGAATGTATTTTCAGCGTCTAGACTCAACAGGATAGCGCTGATTTTTTCATGGTTTATTTGTTCTATTATATTGAGACAACTCCCTATGTTATCCTGAGTCTGTCTATTTCATATAAAACCGTTTTGGTTGCCATCTATTAATACTGGTATCACCTCCTCCATTCTTTTAGCCAATATGGATGTATATAGTTTGAAATCTTGATTCAAAACATTGATTGGCCTGAATCAATTGCATTTCTTTCTATTGTTGCCTTCTTTAGGGATAATAGATAAAATGGCTTCCCTCCAAGATGGAGGCAGAACTCCCTCTTTTAGAATGTGGTTGAAACACTCATGGAGTAAAGTCAGGGTGTTGCTTGCTCTCTCACTGACTTGTACCACTCAGCTGGGAACCCATCGGCACCCAGCGATGAAATTGCTTCATTAATTTCCTCAATAGATATTTCTATTGTGAGTTCATTGTTATATAATTTTCCAATACAGGGTAGATCTAACTGGTTTAGAAAATTGTTCTATTGTATGTGCCTCTGCTTTATCCAGCTGAATGTACAAGGACTTGTAATATGTTTCAAATGCTTTTTGAATGCCGTCCAGTTTACATGTTATTTTGTTAGATTCGGGGGTCTCTTATTTCATGAATAGTATTTTCAGCTTGTTATTTGTGTGATCTCCAAGCTAACAGCTTTGTTGCTTTTGAACCTGTCTCATAATATTTTTTGCCTCATGAACCTGAGCTTTTTCTCCAACTCTTCACTATGAATTTTATCTATTTCCTGTTTGATTGGTCTCATCTGTTGCAGTAGAAGGGGGATTTTCACCTTACTTTGTAACTGCTCTAATTCTAAGAGTTTATTTTGTAAGTCTATCAGTCTTTGGGCTTTTATGGTCTGAAAGGTCCTTTGTACCAATCTTACAGTCTTTAAGTCTATGTTTTTCAGAGTTATATGTAAAAAAAAAAAAAAAAAAAAAAAAAAAATCAATTCTTCAATGTACATTATGGCAGGCAGAATAAAAAGTGTACTCTCTATCTTGTGTATGGAAATCTCACCATATATCTATCAACCCTAAGTCCTGTAATCTTTTCTTTATCCAGATTTATAAGTGAGTTCTTTCCTCTTTTGGCTAATTGTATCTAATTTTGGGGTTAAGGATCATATTTAAATCCCCTGCACAAATGAGAACACTAAAAGTTTTGCAGGTAATTAGGTCAAATATTTTTTTTGAAAAACGCCTTATTGCTCCCAGGAGGGAACCACTTGCACATTGGAGAGGATGAAAAATTTCACTAGCCTATCATCATTTTGGAGCTTAACTGAGAAACCACATCCAATTTCTCATTTGAAAGCCAGTGTTGCAAATCCCACTGAAATATGGTCTAAATGTGAAAAATCGTCTTTAAATAGTCAATGAAAAAACATTCACTTTTGAACCAGTTTTGAATGTCTTAACCAGTTTTAACGCCTTTTCAATGGGAAACTGCTTACTAGGATGGTAGTCAGTATTGCAGTCTCTCCTCCTAGCTTAGTAGCCAGTGCCTCCTCGCCGCCATCTTCGTCTCTGTTGGTGTTTTCCCGAACAGTCATCTTCTCTAGCTAAATCTCCCTTTTTTACCTCTTGTTTGTGACCTAGAACTAGAACTTATCTTTTCCCCCTTCCATCTTCCAACTTATTTAGGTCAATTTTAGTTTTTATTACTTGTTGAATTTAGGGGGCTTAGCTAACCAGTATAGCCATCAACGATTCTACACCACCAGTAGACCCCGGAATTGTTCTCATTAATTGTGTGAAATAGGCAGGGAGGGTACTAAAATAAAATTCAATGACAGTGTAACTGCACTTTAGAAAAGTATAACTTTAATAAGTCTCTTCTATCTTAATTATTTGGGCCACTGCAGATCACTTGGCTGTGGGCCAGTGTCCTCTTCCTTCAAATGAAAACAAAACGCCAGCTATTCAAAGGTGTGAGGGAGAGAGAGAAACAGAGAGAGAGAGAGAAAATAAAGTAGTGCATTAGTGAGAGAGCTAGTAAGTCCATGGCTATAGGCCCGTTGGCCCTTAGAGACACTCTGTGTGTCTCCTGGCTGAGTGTGCCTTATTAAAAGTCCTCCTCTACACATTCAACACCACTGTCAGGAAAAGTAACTTCAAAAGTTTTTGGAACAATTTTCATTTCCATGCAGCTGAAGAGTAGGACAGAGCTGGGCCAAGTTATTTTGCTATAATATATGCCATTTAGTTATCACTTTTCTCCAAAGTAGTATAAGCATGGGACACCCCAGCCTAGTGTCACCATTTTCTGCTGAAAATGTCTGCATATATACAACTTTTATCAAATGTGGTCTGAACATCAGAACAAGAATTCACATGAAGTAAATTCTACCATTTCAAATTGTCATGTCTACTGTCCTAATTTTACACCAAAGAAAAGATTCTGTAACATATTTAAGTCTCTATAATTACATGGTCTGTTAGTTGTGCTGTCACTTTTGAACATGTAATAAATTGGTTAATTTCTGCATCAGTCTGTGGGCATTTTTTCCTGGCACTATTTATCTTGCCTATATGTACTGTACCTAGTGCTACATCTTGAAAAGCCTGGATTCAAGAGTGCAAACCCCTTTACATTTGCTTTCCTTGACCAATAATAGCTCTTAACAGACCATTATGACCTGGAAAGAAAGGGTTACAGGAACGTTGGGGGAGACCGAGACAGCATTATCATTAGTGAGCTAATCTGCTATCATGTTTTCTGCTGGCTGACCGCTGCTGCCTTGTTGTATGCTTTATTAAAAATGTTACAATGGACACATTTCAGCAGGAATAGAGAAAATGAAAGAAAATGTTGTTTGCTGTCTATCACAATAGTGTGCTGTGCCCTTTTTATTATCTGATATTTGTTAAGACAGACATTTTGAACAGAGCCAGTGGAAGTCTTTTACTGGGTGACAGACCCACACATTAAAGAAATGAATGTGATTCTAAAGCTGTAATATTTAAACAAAAAAAATTGTTATTTGGAAGGGATCCTTAAATGTGGTATGTACTGTAAATAAATGTATATAACACTAATTTTGGAGGGAGGTTGGTTTGCTACAGTTCTTTAGATTGTTTTTCTCATATTTCTTGTTTTTAACATTTGAATATTTTTGCATTCTTAAAACCACAGTTTGTCAAAACTAAATAAAGGTTCAAGGTAGAGAAATGCAAGAGAAGGAAGCTTTATACTGCATTTTTCCTTTGCTGTAAAAAGTTTTACTTATTTTTCAGGGGCAGTTGTGTTGTACACTTCTTCACTAATTACCTTGTACTGCAGGATAAATAGACAAACTAGCGAGTAGTTACTGACATGTTTGGCTGTCTCCATCTGTCGTGTGACCCTCACTTAGCATGTGGTAGTGGTGCGATGAGGATCTCCTAGCTTAAGCCACTTTAGAGAGTCATGTCATGGATTTCATCATATCTTAAATATTATGATCTGCATTACAGTAAAGTGATGTAATTTTCTGAACTTACCAGACTGTTCTAGCTGTTCTATTATTTACCTTTACCCACTTAAGTCATTATATCCACATTACTGATGATTATTTATCAAAAATCTCATTGTCTAAATATTTTGTGAAAGCACCAATAGTCATTCCTACAATGTTGCTGCAATATTGATATCTAGGTATTTGGTCAAAAATATTGTGATGTTTGATTTTGTCCATATCGCCCAGCCCTATTCTGAAGTTCAATTACATAAAACCTGAGAACATGAGAGTTTAAATGACTGAGCTTGCACTTGGAGAAGTCATAGTAGTCCACACAATGCTTGCACACACAGTGACAGTCAACTATAATTGGTCCCTTGTCAGAAGATTAATATGCATTCCCGCACTATTGAAATGGCCTTTCTTAGTGAAGCTCCAGAGAGTTAATTAAACTGATGCCATTTTGGAAGGCTAAGGATTTAAGAATAAAATGACCTTGATTTGAGAGGAGGGGCTCCTGGATGGATGACTACACTGTCCTTATGTCAGTACACTTAACCTTCTCTGACTAGCATTTACTCAGTGAGGGTTACAAGCTGAACTTGTTGCACCATGAAATTTTCTGCAGGTATAGTGAAGGCTGATGTGCACATTATATTTAACTGAAGGGCAGCTGCTGAAGTTTTATTGAGAAAGCTCACCCTGAACATGGTATTTAAAGAGAAAAATCTCCCTGGGTAAGATTCCTTTCAGCTATGATCACACATACAACGCTCAAATGCAAAGAACAGCTGTGTGTTGGCTGCTAGTGACACAGAGAGCAAGAGGTTAAAGGTCGTTCTATTGCAATGCAACTGTAATACACTTTTCATACCAAAATTAATGTGTATATGCAGGTTTTTTTAATGTGGGTAAAATTGCCAGTAGACGAGTTTGCCTTTCTGGTTTCTTTCCTAGTGTGTCATCTTCGACGTCACGGCTAGCAGCTTGTTAGCATGGCTAGCATTGCCGTGCTGTAGCCCATAGACTGTATAAAAATAAGGTGTAGCCGCTGTGTTTACGGCTTAACAGCACCATGCTGGGCAGGTGACAGGTGTGTTTACTCTGTGTGTGCTCTGAAAGACATCAAGGCACAGATATAAAGTCACACAGCCGATGGACTGTTACTGTAACACTAACTCTTCAATGCAATAGCTACAATTGTCAAGGCTGAAACACAAACACACACGCACAAAGTTTGATGCATGCCAACCACAACCAGACTACTGATAATAACTCATATGGTCATATTCTTATAAATATGCTCTGCAATGACGGCCTTATTTTGCTTATGCTTTACAGTACATTTATGGCTAATATCTTATAATAAAAATTCTTAACAGGTCTCCTGCAAGGAATAAAAAAATTGCTTTGATAAATAATTGAATCAAAAGCCAATTTAAGCCAATCTGCTGTAAACAATCGGTCCACAGATGGCCACTTATTCCCACCTTGATGAATCATAAAGGAAGAATTTTTAGGTCTTCAGAGAGGTAGAAAATGAAATATGTTTTCATAAAAAACAAACTAACAACATTTGTGCTTTTAGCTGCATACAATAAAATGTTAACAGGCAGTGAAGCAGCAGATGATAGTGAGGAATCACAGTGTGGTTTTGTCCCAGCAGCCGTGCCTCTCAGGGGGATAGTGGAGTTGGAACTGACCGAGGGAGAGTCACAGCCCAAGGGAGGTGGTGGAGGTGGGTTAATCTCCCATCCCTGTGCTTTCAGTAACCACATGTCAGAGCCTGGCTGCCTTCACATTTTGTGCAAAATTTTTTTGCAAGTCTTTAAATCTTCCCCTCATGTCAAGACTTAAAGCTGATATCTCATCCGAGGCCAGGTTGTAACTCAGCTCTGGTGATGTACTGCTCCCACAAGAACAGCCAGCGCAGTAGCTCAGTCCCATTAAACAAAAAAGTACAAGACCGCGACAGAAACAAAACATGACCTGGAGTTGGGATCTACTTTTTTGTCAGCCAAACTACGCAAATGACCGGTTTTAGCTGCCAGAAACAAGATTAAGCTCAGCAGCAAAAAGGAACAACTCTGCGCTCTAGTAAATCAAGGGCTAAAGAGAGTCCTCTTGTCTAAGTCACCAAAGAGAAGGCTGGCCGTTTTTGTTCTTTTTTTTGGAAACCAAGCTTCCACAAATAGGTTCAACTTCAGTTTAAGGCTCCTGGGCAACCAACATCAAGGCCTGAATTGTTTGTCAGGTGGCATCAGTACATCAGTACTTTTGTACTTTTTTGGAGAATATTTTTAAGAACCAAAGTAAAGAAAGAAAGTAGCAGTAAACCAAAGAAAGTAGCTGACAAAATCTTGGGCAAATACAGCAGTTACTTAGATATTTGTAAAAAAAACAAAATATGATATAACAGCAAAGATTATGTCTGCTTTAAAAACGCACTGTTTTATGGCTGTAAATGGGGACATAGCAGCACAAATAACTAACTTATTCACTTTATTCTCAATGACAAACTGAGCTCCATTGTTCCAAAAGAGATGTCAGCTATTCAGATAGTCAACTACATCTCAAATGTTTTGAAATTCACCTATGAATGAACCCCACTGTTGGACTTACTGTAATGTAAATTTACTGGAAACAGTATACTCCAACAAACCTGTTTGAAAAGAGGATGAACTCACCTTTGGTTGAGGAGAAAGACCCATACAAATATCAGGGCAGGTTGACATTTATCAGACCAGAGCCACAATACTTGAGCTGCTCCACCTGAAAAACAGAGAAAGATGTGTAAGCCTTCTAGGAGTAAATACAACATTTACACTGAGGAACATACAAGCTTTATTAATGTACCTTGTCATGATAATGCAATGGACTTGTCTTGTAAAGGTGGTATAACTGAAGCAAAATCTGATTTAAAGTTTACATTTCTGCCATTTGCCATGTAGTCTAAAATCCCTGTGGGCCTCCATTTCACCATGTGCATTGAGAAATTAATGTGACTTCCAACAACCTACAAGTACAAGGCAACCACTGTGTCATGAACCAAGCAGAAATGGCCCAAGGACAAAGGTTTTAATAAAGTTGAAAAATTGATAACAAATGACAAAAGTTGCAAATAAATCCCAACATAAGAACTAGAAAAAGTAGCTACCAAAACCCAGACTCAAAGTGAGGTCAACAAAACAATGAATCAACTAAAGCTTAAACTAACAGAACAAAACTGAACAGAACTGACAAATCATTTTTTTTGTTTTTTAACAGCAGTTGGTAACCAGTGTGTTAGGTGCATTACTGCCACCTTCTGCTTTGGAGTATGGACCAAGATTTAATTCTACCCATTAATCCTGTCTGATTAACTCAAAGAAAATTCTACTGCTCGACCCACTTGGCAGGTTCATTAAAGTTTTTATACTGAGTTCCTGAACTGCAGCCTTCCTGAGTTCTTCCTTCATATGCTGTCTTTGTTGATCGTACTTATTACAATCTATGATTACATATGTAATAGACTCCTCAGTCTGACAATGCTGACCTGATAAATGACACACAAGGGGGCTTCTTTCAATATAGGCTATCCTAAGACAGAAACGGGGATATTTACACAAATAACATTAAATATCTAACAAATCTAAAGATACCCAACAACCTATCAAAATAGAAAAATCATTTACAAATGAGGAATTAGCTTTAATCAAACATAATTACAAAGCCAACAAAGAGGGATTTTTAAGAATGTCCAGAATTAAGTTCCCCCTTCTTGCATGTCACTATTGGCCTCCTCCACTTCCTGTGGGCTGTGGTCTTTTGCGAGACGAGCTTGATAAGAGAACAACAGTAAGTATTAATTGCAAATTTAACATCCATGAGACAGAATGTCAACTACAATGTCTGCACCCAATATTCGAAAACAAACTGTCATGAATTGAATTAAGTGTGAAATATGAAAACAAACAACTATGTATAGTGTCACCATTTGGAAAATATTTGGGTGCATAATGTGACCAAATATCAAGAAAAATACTAGTGGTGGATGGCAACTGGTGTGGCTCCATACACTGTATAAACAATGAAAACTGAAATACCTATCAGTCAGTACTATTAATACAATGCAGCAGTACAACTGTAGTTCTCTGTCCATGGTGATATGTAAATGGATGTCAGTTATGTTTAAGGCTCAATCGATATTTCATAAGATGATTCACCCAGGACCAATGGATAACTGTTTTAATCATTTAAATTTAAATTTGAGTTTAAGGCTTGTCTACAAGCATGATTTGTAACATCACAACAAGTGTGGAGCCAATCATGGTCCAGTATGCAACTTACACACATGTGATGTGGGAACTTGAAATCTGCAGATACACTGAGAATTGACATAATATTTTTGTACATATTTGCATACTCATAGATTCTGGATTTTTCACTGAGGGAGGGGGAGATGTAGGTAATTGAATTTTTTGGTGGAAAAACCAAATTAGACACAAATTATTATTCAAAGCTGAGTATTTCTATATCTTAAAGTATGTGAAGAGGGATTCTTTAAAGTACCGGTAATAACCCACCACCATTTAATTACTTGATTTTACGCCCTGCACTACTCCATGCTTTCATTTGTCATGTAATCTTGAAAAGTGCTTTACATAAATGAAATGTATCTATTATTAACCTTTACCAAATCTCAGTTGAACTAAGGAGCCAATTAGCAAACTACAATAGGAATTTGCACCAACGAACAAGCTTGTGCCCAATAAGTGAACAATAATGTGTGTATTTTAATATGAGTGTTAGAATCGTACTAAACGTAAGAAAGGCCAAGTTTAGACATTTGGACACTTTTCTTTAACAGAGAAAACTAGAAAACCTGTTTCTTTTGGAATGAATTGGAATTGCAAGGTATCTCTAAGCGGACTATATTTTCCATTCCTCGTAAAAAATAAAAAAAAAAAAGCAAACTTCAAAAAGTAGATTTTGAAGGATGACACTAATTTTGTTTTGGTATTGGATATATTTTTATAAAAAAAAAATCTCCCAATGGCTTAAATCAGGGTGAGGCAGGTTTCACTGCACGTTTTACAGACTGATTGAAGCTGCTGAGTAAAGCCCCTCCAGACATGTATCATTAATAGTAACATCAACATATTGATTTGCTGTGGTCAAAGAATAAGCTCCAGCATATCTGAGGTTGACAGTATTGACTGGCTGCTATCAGATCATTTAAGACTGACTTTATCAGTCTGCTGCTAGTCTGAATATAGTGAGGATTCTGGAGAACCTTTGAGGCATAACACATACCCTGAACAGAGAGGAGGAGTGATAAAGTTGTCTGAATAAAAGCTATGAGTGCCACATGAGGACAGCAGCAGCAGAGTCGGTGTGGCGGCATGGGGTGGTGAGGCTCATGTCCTGTTTGGTCAGGGGGCGAGACCACGACAAGATACTGACAGAGAGAATACAGGACCTCCAGCTGAGTACCTGACATATCTCTCCATCCCTTCCTCCCTCCCTCTCTCTCTGTCCTCACTCTGAGCTCTTTAAGTGGTTCTACCTACCTCTCCATTAACTGTGCTAGCTGAGCTCCATGCAACCGGGCCACACTCAGAGAATCCAGATGTTGCAGGCATCCACAACATCAAAGGAAAAGATAGCAGAGTATCCAAGTAATCATGAGAGGGATTCTTTGACTGATCTAACTGTGTCTCATTTAGGTCCTTTGCTACAAAGTCATATTAAATAGTCATGCATTTTCTGGCGAACTGCAGAGAAAGAGGAGCATACTCAAAAACAAATTTTCAGCAAATCTCAAAAACCTGTCTTGTATGGAATATGACGACATTTACGATTCCTGAGAGGCCTGCAAAGGAAAACTGACAGTGCATTCCTGGTATTGCTCATTCTGCAGGATCTTTTATGTGACACCATTACAGCTAGAGCTTTTTTCTGTTTTGTTTTCACAAAGGGGGTGATCAATGCTTTATGAAAATAACAAACAAAAAAAAAGGTTCTACAGAGCAAGCAAATACAGACTTAAACTTCCTTTTCAAGATCCCCAAGGGGCAGATTAGTTATAAACAACAGCATCTTAGAAAACTGATCCAACAATCAGCGGCAGCATTGGGCTGAGTCATAATTTTTTCACCAGTGCACACTGCACAGTAGCGCCTGTTACTGTGAGAGTTGACATTGGGCATCAGACTCAAAATAGATGCAAGAAACTGGAGCCTGGAAAATGATCACATTACAGCATTGTTGGGCTTCTATAAAAGCAGATGACATATTTGACTGTAGTCCTGCGGTGTTTAATGGTGTAGAGGGTTTTCTTTTTGTTGTCACTGAAGCAGTCTCTGATGCTCATGTTTCATTGCCCTGGAATCACTGCCTTTTGCAGATATAAAGCAACAGCTTGATGTCAAAACAGTTTGCTATCAGCCTTCATATCATCTGTAACCACATGAGTTTAAGGTCCTTGTAGTGCTCTGATTTTAATGAGCAAAAATACATCCGCACACAGGCCTACTGTAGACTTAAGAAGGAGTGGAAACATTATTCTGTTTCTATTGACTTGAAGTGGTCAACAATACACACCCCCTACTGTCTCTCTTTCCCTCTCTCTCTTCCCCTCACACACACACTCACACTAGTCAGGGGGGCAAGCAGCTTCCATAAATAGAATGGAAAGTAGGCAAGTGGCTGCTGGGAGTGGCTTTTACTGGGAATATGATCGATTAAAAAGCAATTTGCTCCTCCGCTCGGGCCCTGCACTCCTAAATGACAGCACCCCACGGTCCAGATGGAGCTTTGACGGCTTGAAGGAGCCTGCCTGCCCCCCCCCCCCCACCCCTCCACACACACACACACACACACACACACACACACACACACACACACACGCCCTCTACACACACACACACACACACAGCCTCTACTCCTAAGCCTGAGCCTTGGTCACAGTCTGGTAGGCACCTGGAAAGCGACCAGGCAGAAACATCCAGGCAGCCCCTGCTGGTCTGACAGAAAATCTAGACTCTGTTCTAACATATAGAGTATTTGAAAAAGATGAAATAGAGGCGAGAGGGCAGGTTAAGACAAACAGGAACAGAACGATGCACAGCGCAAACCCAGACGAGGCATGAACTTGATTCAGTTTTCTCTGTCAGGGTGCACTGGACCAACACCTGCCTGTGCTGCAGCTACGGCACGCAACACACAACAACACACAATATGGTGACGTTTGTAATATGACACCAAAATTGTTACTTTATAAAAACAGCATTTGAGATTGCAACCTTCAAAATCAAGCAGTTTGCTTCTATTGGAGTACACTGATGTTTCAGGTCTTGATATTATTATAGCTTGGAGATGAGGAAAGAATACTTCCCATCCTGAAAAAACGGTCTCTTCTGCTAGTTTATACAACTGAAGAGAATAAACTTCATCAGGGTTTGATGATGGGAAACTCATCTTTACCCTGATATTTAGAGAGGCTGATAATACTGTACTAGCTCATTTTTCATAAGCTTGTGCTGACAAATTTACTAATTACTTGGAAAAAAGTAGGAATGCAACCATCCGATTTGGTATAAAGGCTGATACTGACCTCATTAAGCAGATCCGGTATCAGCCTGACAATCCACATTAAATCATTTCTTTGTCAATGTTATTATTAAATTAAAGCGTTTTCACTGCCACCTACATTCTTCCAATAACAGCAGAACATTTTTTGCACCATAAGAATCCTAGGCCCAGATACCCTTATTTTAAATTTGGGGAAAGGAGAGCAATTCCTGTGCATACAGTATGTTAAGTACTTCTGATTGTTTTCCTTGATGTCATCCCTATAGACAATGCATCCCTTGGCCCCAAACATGCTGCTCGTGTGTCTGATCACCTGCTGGGAACAGGGGCTGGGGTGAAGATGATATGGAAGGATGGGAAGGGGACCATATGGGCCCTGGCTGTACAGTTTGGCTGGCTATGTGAGAGCACTTATCCGGAGATTATCCATTGGTGATACTGTGATACCACACAACATAATTATCTGTGCTTCCCAGGTTGTGGACATGTGAGTGGATAGAGAAAACAAAATTATATATTTCAAAAATCTTAATAAACCTTACAAACTAAATGTAGAGCAATGATAACATTTACCGTAAATTTGATCGAACTAGAAGGTATATTTGTCCCTGTCATCAAAAAATTCAGCTAAATTGATGTCTTTAACCTGCACATCCTGGTAAAAACTGAAAAGTTTATATTTTTATTAGTTTCATAGCTAAGAAACACTTGTCGTTTAATGATAGACATTTCAGATCCAGATCTGTCAGCAGGGGTTCTGCTGCAAAAACATATCACTGACAGAGCTAACAGATAAAAACTATTTTGAAGTGCCTCGGAGGACGTTCTCTGTTTCCATAGGAACACAGGTAGTAAGTGATGCTGCTGGTGGTGGAGACATTATACAGCTAAAAACACTATCGTGGTTTCTCACCTGAAACCTGCTTTTACATCAGCTACAGAGTCAGAGATCACTTTAGAGAGTCCATCCACCACTTTGGTCCAGACTGAAATATCTCAACAAGTACTTGACAGATTGCTATAAAAGTTTGTACATGGTCCTTAGAGGATGAATCCTAATGTCTCAACATCTACTTGGATTGGCACAATATTTTTTATAAACATAATTGTTCCCAGATGATGAATCCTACTGATTTAGTGTTTCTGTGACTTTGCCTCTAGCACCACCATTAGTTTTACATTTGTGGTTTTTAGTGAAATGTCTCAACAACTATTGATTGATGACATTATGACATTTGGTACAGACACACAGCACCCCCCCTCAGGATGAATTGTAATCATTTTGGTCATCTCCTGATTTTGCATCTAGTGCCATCATTGGCTCAAAATTTGAATTTGTCCAATACTTTTGTTTTATGACCAAATGGCTTCAAAACTGATGACATTCCCATCAGCCTCAGCTGTCCTCTGTGTTTAGTGCTAATTAGCAAATGCTAACACAGTAAATGCCATACATCAGCATGTTAGCACTGTTATTGTGAGTATATAAGCATGCTGATGATAGCAATTAGCTCAAAGCACATTTTGACTAAGTACAACCTCCTGTTAAACTGTATGAATCTACAGGCCAAATAAAAGGCACAACTAAAACCTACTTCTAGAGAGGGCTTGTCACTGAGCATTGGTTAATGATCACATGGAGCATGGAATGAAGCTTTTTATCAACATCTATCATATTTGCTGCATTGATTTTTCCATATGACACAGGATTCACACCTGCACTAAGTCTACTTTTCTAGCCTTTCAGCAACACTTCCCCCAATTATCTTCACTGTCTGCAGCTTTTGGCTCCAGCAGAGCTTGGCTTCAGACCTCAGACTTAGTGGCTGGAGGTTAATTGATACTGACAGATGACGTAACATGGAAGTCATTTGCAGGAGGATCTGGCTTCTTTATCAATGATGGTAGCTACTCCTCACACACACAGTTAAGAGGGAGGGAGGTAACAGATGTGAAGGCTTATGTTCCCACATGCAGTGTTAGGGGCTAATGACTACATTCATGCCAAAGTTGTAAATTATGTAAATTATGTAAATGAACATTGTCAATATATAAATGTAAAAGTAATACTTATCATCTTTCATTTTCAACAGGGGGCTAGCTGTTTCCCCCTGTGCTAAATCTTGCTGCTAAGCTAATCGTCTCCTGGCTGTGGCTTAACATTTATCGTACAAACACTAAAGTGATATCAATCTTCATCTAACTGTCAGCAAGAATAAACTATATATTTACCAAAATGTCAAACAGTTTCTTTAAGTTTGCATTATATGCATACAAATGAGGCTCCAACTTCACTCATCTAAAGGCTACTGGACCTTTGCTGCCAAGAATCGAACACTTTAACTGATGTCTTTTGTCAATGACTCCATGACCTTGCATGGTTGATCAGGAGTCTCCCATGAGTTCACTGCTAATGGGATCAAGGGATAGTGGGGTTGGGGGAGCAGGGGGTCTTACAGGATTTCAGTGAGGACAAACAACCAGAATTAAATCCCCTCTGGAGAGAAAGAAAAACCATCAGAAATTGTGTTCCTTCGTCTTTCACCCACCAGAGTGGCTGGCTGATTGATATTCTTATGAATGTTAATACTAAAGCACCTCTTCCAAAGCTCACCTTGATAGAATTGATTTTCCTCAAAAATAATTCAGCCAAGGCATAATGGAAACTAGTAAAAGTGCCTCAAAGGCTGGATTTGATGGTTGTGAAGTGAAAAAGTTTCTTGCATGATTCCCTTTAGTGTAAAAATTACTCTCTGTAGACTGCAGATCCAATCTTCCAACTATGGAACAGATTTAATACAGGTACATCAGCTTTTGACTTCATGACCTATTGTCTCTTGCTCCATCTTCAATCATAAAACATTCAGATTCAAGGGCTCGCAGATTAATAAGAAGCTTATTGCTGCTGTTGCAGAAAATCCTCAAAACACTCATTTCATTTTTCTGTTCTTAAATTAACATAGTTCTTTATGCATAATTTTCTGACTCTGAGGCCTCACAAAATGCATGACAAAAGAAAAAAATACATGACTGTCAATCTGAAAAATAATGCTTTTTCTTTTTTAAATCGATCCATGAAAAGTCCTGTCAGGGTCTCCATCTAACTTCTGATCTCACGTCTGATAGGTTAGAAAATGGATACAGCAAGAGAGAAACGTGCACTGACACTTCCACTTGATATGGCATTAAAAGCTACAGCCTTCCATTATGGCTTATGGATTAGCCAGTTGAAGCTCTCCCACACACACACACACACACACACACACACACACACACACACACACACACACACACACACACAGAGCTTTCTCTGGCACAACCAACGTACAATAGATGCCAAGTCTGCTGCCTGCAACAAAAGATGGAAAGAATTAGAGAAATGGAAATGGTGATTCAACACTGTTATGAAAACTGGAGCGCAGCGTGCTCTGACAGAGTGAAAACCCATTCAGACGGACTTAATGCGCCGTGGAATCTCTTCCCCACCCCGACCCCCCTATCTGTGGCACTCAAAAATGCAAACAAATATCCACTGTATTGTCCCAGAGTTTTTACACACACATACACACACACACACACACAAACCCTTACACCCACCCTCCCTTTGCTCCCAGTCTGTCTGGCTTCCTACATTTAGAATTCAATATTTAATTGCCATGTCGCCCCAGGTGATTAGAATTTGTCGCAAGTTTGAAAATCTCAGATATACTGTAGCAAACATTCTGGAGTCAAATATAAAAATGAAGAAAGATTTAGGTTAGGATTCAGGTAAAATTTCCCTTGTGAAATCTATACTTATCACAAAAGAGAAGCAGGTGACTACGAATTAGATTTTTAAATTACCCAAAAGGGGCTGCAACTCAATATCATGTCCCAAATATTTTGCACATTCAGTGCATTTCAGTCCATTTATATACTCAGCCCACTTCACCTCACCTCTCCTTTCACACCAAATAAAGTTACACCATATTGAATTCTCCCCATAGAAAGTGCAAGTACAGACCTTTCTGACATCTATTTAAGCCTTCAGCCATATATCTAAGTCTGGAACACATCCAGGAGCGTTAAATACCTGTGCAGAGGCAGCAGCACTGCAACACTACAGAGGAGATTGGTATTCAGAGTGGCAGCTTCCAAATAGCCCAAACTATTACATAAAGGTAAACAAACCACATTGTGCCGAATCATATCAGCTCTGTGCTGCAGCAGGTGGATAAAGTGACAAAGGCTGATCTGCTCATCAAATGGTATAATATGTTTTTCAGTATTATCAGTCTCTGTGGTGTAGGACAGGCCGAAAACTGCAAAGATCGAAGCACAAAGAGAAAGACAATAAGAAAGCAGGAACAGAAAGATGGCAGAGGCAGACAGAAAATGGGCCAAACAGCTCAAAGTGAGCTGTGAAGTTTTCAGTGATTGCTTCCTTTGCTGGGGTAGCAAAGCAGACCAAACTGTAGAGTAATGTATGGTAGATGATGTTTCGCAGTGGCTGTCAAACCTTTTTTTGGAAATCATAGCACATTGCTCAGATAATGAGTTTGGATAAAGGAACACACCAACACACACTCACACACATACGTACACACACTTTTTGTTAGTGTTGTATAAGCCACAGCAGTTACATCCAATTTAAATGGTGTCTGCAGCCTCCCAAGAGAGGGAGTCCAAAATGAGAGCGGTGGGAAGAGAAGGTATGGTGATGGAGACGGCAATAGTGGAAGACAGAGATAGAAAGAGATTCAATGGTGGGAGAAAGGAGAGAAAGACAAGAAGGATATAAAAAAAAGATGGAGGAAGGGATAAAGGAAGTGTTGATGGGGATTTGGGGAGCGGTAGTGGACTTCCACATCTTGTGGTTATCCCTCCTGAGGGAGATTTGTGGCAGGATGTCTGTGCTGCTGTCAAACATCATCAACATTCTCCTTCTCTCTGGAAACAAGAGTTGTGGCTGTTTATCCATCCAAATCCTGCAGGACTGTTCACTCACTGTAGATCTAAATGAAGTACACGTTCAAAAGCTGTCTCTTGTCTAGCTGATTGCACAATCTATACAGTTACACAGTCATACAGGGTGGCATGGTGGCTTAGTGGTTAACACTGGCACCTCAGAGAAAGGAGATCCATGGGTTCGTATCCAGTGGCCAGGACCCTTCTATGTGCAGTTTACACATTCTCCCTGCATGTGTCCTCTGAGTGCTCAGGTGGAGGCTCCAAATTGCTGGAAGTGTGAATGGTTGTCTGTGTATGTCGGCCCTGTGTTGTTGCCTGGCAACCTCTCAAAGGTATACCCCGCTTCTCACACAATGTGAACCACACCCATGGAGTACATCTGTACACCACTCCAGCAAGGTGAGAAGTTACACTGGTTGATTTGGCGACCCCCATGGTGGTAACAAGTGCCGTTTGATACTACAGCAAACACTTTTTTATACAACAGAAGAGCAACTAGTGTATCTATTTACAGTGCATTTTTGATGAACCATTGGTCAGCGCTAATCACAATGACAAACATTCTGTTTCATGTGGCTTATTCACATTAAAAGCCACCCTGTGTCTCACCAGTTGAACACTTTTAATGTGAACTGCAGTAGGCTGTTCAGTCGCATTAGCAGTAACTTACCACAACTCTGATACTGTGTATACAGAGCAAACAGTAAAGCTTAAGTAGGCAATTTGAATCCAGCGAGAGAATAGCAGACTCCACCGCTACCAATAAAATCTACTAAATAAAGAATTATTTCCTGAATGGGAATACATTGAATAGCTATTGCTGAAAAACAGCCAACCATAAATAGTATCAAAAATGGGGTTGGATTTTATGAAAAACTTAATGATTATAATTTTGAGTTACTCTTATAACTCTAAACTACTCCTTAATAGGAAAGGTATTACAGCCCAACTGATACTGGATTGATAATGAGATTTGACATTTACAAATACTTTATAATATACTGTATATCTTCCAGTATTCATTTTGTACATACTGTAAACACATGGCATACATAAACATTTTCATTAGTGTTTCTAATTAGTTTTTTAATAACTAAGATCATGAAAAAGCATGTTGTACAGAAAAAACATACTTGCTTGTGCTCACTGGTTGACAATCAGGCTTCTTGGCCGACATATACTTCACATCATATATGCATATCTGCAATACACTAATATCGGCTACTGTGTATGGGTCTAGTTTCCATATACAGTGGGACCATGAGATGAGAGCTTCTTGAAATGAAAGACTGTCCTCATACTCAATACAAGCATCCACCTTGCTGAAGTGTCCTTGAGCAAGTCATGTGATTCCTACAAACTCAATAGAAGCTTTTTTGTTGGCTTACAAGTGTGTGAGTGAAGGTGACTTTCATTATCTGGAATATTGGGTTGTGTGATTAACAACTTCCCTGAGTTGTCCTTGTGCACTAAACATTGAAATAGAAAATGAAACTATTTGTGCAGTATTGAGGTTGAAAAAGGTCACTACTGTTCTCCCCTCCCCTCCAGAGACATTCAGCATTTACAGGAAGTGAGCATTAGCATTTTGACTTATAGCTACTCTCAGAGTTGATGCACAATGTTGGGCCTGAGTACACAATACACAATAGAAGCCCATAAATCATGTTTTTTTCTACTCTGCTGGTAGCCACATTGTTCTGCTGCTTTTCACTTGCTGGTTTGAGGTACATGATTCATTCTACCTTGAGTACCAATCATGTTGCAGCAACAGGCTGGACATATGACAGTGGCTCCATGTACTTGGTTGCTGATGAATACTGCCTCAGGTTTTGGATAACTTTTCTGCTCACAGGTCGGAGTCAGTCTAATATAGTTAACATACAGACATTTGTTAGATCACAGATCATAAAACAAACTTCCAGTTACAGTATAGACCTTATTGTGCTGTATATGTACATACAAATAGTACAATGTAGATACAAATAGTTTCTTCATTTGCATGTAAACCCACCGCTCCTCTTCCACCACACGTAGATGACACATCTTCATCCCAGTTTGGAGCTGTGCACACTCGACTGTGGCTAATTTATCTACGAGTCATTTTCTCCAGGCTCTTAAACAACGGCGAAGCAGAACAAAAGTCTGTCATGTGTGACGTACAGTACAGTAACGTAGACTTAGCCTGTGGAAAAACTGCCTCCATTTACTGCATCAAGAAGGGATAAAACGCAGCCCGTGCCACTTAATTTATGATACAGAGAAAATTAATGGGTGCTGACAAGCTCAATAATTTTTCAGAGGCAACAGATAACAGTTATAATTATCAGCCGTGGAATTAAATAGTCAGTGGAGAGACAGTGGGTTCTTACAGTGGTGTGTATGCACGTGTGTGTGTGTGTTTATACAAGTGTGTGAATGTTCAATATTGTCTGCTGGCCAAAGCCAGGCCCCATTAATGGCAGACCTTGAGTGTTAATGTGATATTGTTTGGTTTATTACAGTCCGGTGTCTGCCAGGACCCTGACTACAGAAAGCTGATTTCATGCCAGCACTCACTCTGTCTTTCTCTTTCTCTGCCTCCGCTGCTTGACACAAACATATTACAAGAGTCTTTTTCCTGAACCCACTGTATTGCCAGAGAACAACAGCTCAGCTGTAGCCACACGCTGTGAGGAGCTGCCATTTTTTAAGGCTGCTGAATGCCTTAGTGTCAGGAACTGATCATTCACTGCGTTATGATTCATTACCCCCAGTCGTTTAAGGCAGTGGTAATCGATGGTTGTGCTTCTGCATTGCGAGCTCAGTCGTGTTGATGACTTTTAAAAAAAAGCTTCTTGGTGAGAGAGATACAGATAGAGGGAGACAGAGAGAGATACAAAGTAAGTATGAGCAAGCTCAGCATCAAAACAAGCCCTTGTATTTATTGTCTGTGGCAGATGCCTGACTTCATAGTGACTTGCGTGCTGCTTCACACACACTCCAATAGGCTGAGTCCATAAACAACATAAAAGAAATGGACTCTTTCTGGGCACTATGAGCATGCCAGGCCAGTCACACAGGAAAACACAACACCTCTCCTGGTAACTTGTGTTGTATATCTCTCTCTGTGTCTGTGCTCTGTATCTATTAGTCAGAGAAGAGAGATTGTGGAGAACACAGCTGCCCTCTATGGGTGTGAAAACATTCCAACATGCTATCAGTGAGGCAGTGATTTCTTCTGCTGCTGCTGCTGCATCATGGCTGGAAGACACAGAGAGGTGCTATTGTTGGATCTCAGGTATTTAGCACTATTTAGTCTGCTTATCTTGCTAATGTTGCCTCCCCCCAACCTTACTACAGAGTCATCAAATGTAGCTCCAGCCGCAAAAATAGGAGGATTTCTTGACATAGTACAACATATTTTTATTGCTGGAATGTGTTCACATCATTTTTTATGCTTTTGGAATATACTTTCAACGCCTGACCCCCCATCACCAAATGCTTTAGTTTCAAATTCTGTACTTCTGCATGTCAAGTTCAATATAATACAAGGAAAAGCAGTGTTTGTATTTGCTTTGTCCTCAGTGCCCCGTGCTGAGGACACAAACCATAAAAAACAAGGTGGAAACACACAGGACAGAGGAGAGGGGAACTGTCTGGTGACAGATTTTATAGAGCTGGCCAAGCAAATGGGTCTGTGTGTACACTGCCTGAGCTTTAAACAGCCAGCGGAGGCTGCAGTTCATATTTCTAAGTCAGCTGGCTTCTCTCGCTGCACGGCAGAGACCCCTGGAGATCTAGGAAGCATGTTGCTCTGGAGGGAGGTCATGTATAATCCTCCCAGCCACTCAGAGGTCTTCCCTGATCATAACCAACATGCTGTGATGTGTGATCCAGCAAAGGCCTGAGAGGATGAAAGGAATATATAAGATTGCCATCTCTGAAAAACATTCATTACCATGTCAAAGCTGGTCAAGATCTGGTTTCCAGAGCAAAATGTTTTTTTGGTAGAAAAACACTTATAGTGGACTTAAGAGGTCTTAGTGAAGACCAAGGAAGATGACATATGATTCTAGCTACCATTTCATTCTCATTTGGAAAGCTGAGATTCAACATCTGTCTAATAAAGGAAGGAATCTCTGTCTGTGTGTATGTATGTCCTTCACGAATCTCTTGAACCGTTCAGCTGATCGACTCCACACTTGGCAGGTGCATTGCCAGGGAACAAAGGGAGTGCAGTGTTGAATTTGGTGATTTGGTGATCTGATTGTTTCACTGCAGTCACGTTCTAAAGCACAAATAAACAACCATCAAACACTCAACAAGTGATTTACGTCGAAACAGATGCTCCCTTGGTGCAATTGGGACACGTGACACGTTTAATATTAACAAACTTTGAATAAACAAGCAAATAGCAAGCCGCTCAGCTGTGTCTGAGTGCAGCAGGGACTGTTTGATATAAACACCGTCACATCACAGCAGAGCAGCTTCTGGGCTATGACTTGCTGAGCAGGACAAAGGCACGCGCCTCGCTCAGTTAATCTGCCGGAGAGAAGAACAAGCGCACACAGGAGAAAAAAACAGAGGTGGAGGCAGTAAAACTAGCCAATAGGAGCGCAGATACATTTGATTGGCAGCAGAATCGACCAATGGAAGGCCGCAAACTGCTTTTACGGTTCAACCTCAGTTTAGTCTCACTGGTGACATCTCTGTCTGGATTAAAATCATTTATTACATCCTTATCATTTTCATTGATATGTTTGTCAGTTGATACATATATATGTGGTTCTTGAGAAATAATAAGCAATCGGCCCGTTCCGAATAGGCACATTTTGAATGGCACTGCAATAGCAATATTAAAATCAGCTGTCAATTAGTGGTGTGTTAAGAAAACATTGAAAATTCTAACTTATAGTTAGTTAGTTAGTTGGCAACTAATCGATTGTTGCAGCTCTAGTCTGAATTACTCTGGATAAATTATCTGTACCAACCGCTAACTACACCAGAAGCTATATCCTGCACTCATAGCTGTAGTATATTCATTTTACAGGCTCCAAAAAGAAATCAAATTCTATTTTACGTCATATAATACAGATTATTTAGAGAGAAGATTGTGCAGTGTATACCTACACACAAAAAATGCAAATATTCCAAATCTGACAGCATATTGCTATAAGTAGGTAGTCACAATGCAACTCTGCAGCCCATCAATATTTCAGTTTGGGACCAATGCATGGGTGAGCTTAATCACCAGACTGTATAGGTACCAAATCACTGAACTCAATGCTGAGTGACAGGATGACTGAATACAGGAGGAAAAAGAAAGAGCAAATCACTGCTGCTTGCTAAAAAGCACTTAAATGACAATGGAATCATTTTTTTCCATACTTCATCGTATGAATAACAAGATAAAGATGACACATGGGCGATGAATGAGGAAAAAGGGTGAAATACACAACTGAGTTTAAACACGTTTAAAGTGTCATTAAACACGCAACATTCATTCGAGACCCCCATTTCCTGTCTGCCCCTTCACTGCCCACTATCCAATAAAGGCAGGTGTAAAAAATAATGCACTGCAACAATGTAATATTATGTGTCAAAATATATATGAACACAAATTATATTTTTTATAGTTGACTTTTTAACAGTTTGCAAAATAACAGTAGTAGAACATATCAAAATGTATCTTGTACATTATTATGTCTGCAGAACACACAGACATGCAGATGTGCAATGTGTATGAATTACAAAATGCATTCAGTGAATGAGTGAGAAAAAAAAAAAAGAAACGTCAAAGACTGAAGTTATGCTGTGATCATCTAGTACGACTGAAATACAGTTTGGCACTTTGGCATTTCACCAGACCGCTCTACATATCGAACAAAGCAGAGATGAAGCGAATTCCCTCTGCCAGTGTCAGGAAGCCTGCCTAAATCCCCCCCCACCCCCCCCTCCATTAGAGTTGCAGGAGTCAGGTAATGGAACGAGAGGCTGCCCTGGCTGCTGCTCCTCCTGACCTGTCATCCATGGCGAAGATCTACCAGCGGCCGGAGAAAAGCTGAGCCGCTCTCAAGCGAGAGGAGGAATGTGAGCAAAGATCACTGCAGCGTGGAGTGAGGCTAAGAGCTGTGGGCAGAGCAGCCACTCAGACTGTTACACCAGTTACTGCAGCAACATGCTCTATTATACTGGATTGCTAGACTGTGGGCAGCCAGACAATATTAAACACATTGTGGCAACACTTACCGTAACACTGAGAGAAAACACACTGTATCAATAATAATGAATCACTCAAATGCTCATCCAAACACTGTCTCGTTTGCTCAGTCGCTCACCCACACACTCAACTAAGTCACTTTCTCAGGCACTTGCTCGCTCGATCATACACTCGCACAGCAATTCTCTCTCTTCATTCACCCACAAAAATACAGACAGAAATACATGCAAACACACGCTAAAGACAGTATCTATAATATTTTATAGAATATGAAAAGACAAAGATACAAAGACGCAGAAAAATGCACCAAAACATGTCATTGCTGAGTAGTATCCACATTAATGATAAATAATCTTTTTACATTAAATATCTGATAAATTCAACACTTTTACTGCATGTCTATACACCTTAATTCTGACTTTCCTATATCACAGTGGAATAAGATATGTCAGGTTTTGGCTACACAGATAATACTTATTATTAGGATCAGTTCATTGTTTGTTTTGGTGTTTTAATGGGATTTGTTGACAATAATAAAAGTATAGAATCTGACCAGGCATATGCTTTGGGGTGAGGTTAATGGCCACAGCACGACACCAACAGTGGTCAAAGTAAAGAAATAAGAAAAAGGAGTACATCAAACGACCAGACCGGCACTGATTTATTTCTTTAATTGTGGTCTCAGTGCTGAGCTTCAGTGGCTATTATTTATACAGGTTACCTCATCCCTTGGCTACGCATTGTTTCAAAATATACAGCTCATCAATTTGAGTGACAAGTTCTGGTGTGGGAATATGAGGAACGTTAGGGGAGAATAACATTTCACTTCACTTTCAGTAGGCCAATAGGAGAAAAACGAGCTGAGTAATAAATTCCCAGCAGCTGCATATGGTTACCCCACATTTGTCATATTTATATTTTTATCCCATACAGGGATTATTAAAGTTTCATGTTTAATTATCGTATTACCTCTTAATCCAGTCATCTAGGGAACTGTGAAAATGGAGCAACAGACATTTTCCTGACATCTACTGTATATGTCACTCAGATATCTCTGACCAAGTTGTAATGAAACCATCAAAAGATGCAGCTACGTCTTTCAAAAAAAAAAAAAAAAAAAAAATAGACTGATTGGACTTGAGCTATATTTAAAGGTCAAAATGAAAAACAGCCCTGGTATCCCCCACAGGGAAGGTTTCAGTGGTATTTCATTTGTTGGGTACATGCAGGACTATCACTATACATCACATGATTTCCCTCAATTCTCAGTTCCTTGAAAAACAGCTTTCCCTTCACAGCCCAGGGGGGGCGAATGCATCACTAGTGGTCGATGACATGTTTACTGCTGCCTTGTCTTCATTATGATCATCCAGGATGAAATACAGCAAAAAAATAAGCTTTTTTTCCCCCCATATGTAGAAACACTGTAACCACAGACTGAATCAACATTACTCTTTAAGTCACTGAGATATCATCTAAATGTAAACATGCCTCATGTTACAGGCAGTATCTTAAATGCAAAAGCCACATATCTACGGCAGAGCATAATGACCTATAACATATTACTTCAAGAAAAACATACATCTAATTTACTGTATTTTTCTTCCAGAAATATGCAGAGGCCTGCTCCAAGTTCAACAGCGAAAGTATATCCTCTGAGGAAACCAGTGGCTAAAACAACAACTAAAATATCTGGCTTGAAGTGGCCAAAAAACTCACCCTGGAAATATTTCAACATTTCTTGACCACTAAAACATCATATTTTTTACATTTTCATATTTCATAACCGTGAGCATTTGAATTCCACACATTCTACATCTGATAAAAAGAGACACGACTGAGTCCAACTTATGCAGTGAAACCTAACTGACATTTTAATCAACCCCTCAAACATCTAAGCGAAGACACCGTGTCCTCATCAGCACTATTAAAACCATCTATTTGCATAGAAGTTTCATCCTATTTGCAACAATACTTTTATTCCCCTAAACTCTGCTGCAGAAATGACACGTTATATCAAACCATTACCCTTAAATATCTGCACACACCCTATTTCCTCATAAGAGAGGTTGACTTGATTTAACACAAATCTGCATCCTTTTACATAAATTATTATGGAAAATCCTTCTGTCTGAGCAGTAAACGCTGGAATAATTTTATGTCAACAATGATATCTACTTATTTGCATGCATGCATGCCGTAATTGTTCCTACAGTTTCAAATGAGAAGCCAAATCTGTCAGGGCTAATATGTAATATGTAAAACAGGACGTGTGGAAGGCTAACATTGCTGGCATGCTCTTTTCCTGTTTCTTGCCCTTAATTCTTCTCCTTATGTACCTTCTCTGATAACTTAATCACTGGATATCTAATTTGTCTTTCATCTGCAAAACAGAAAATCCAATGAACACAAGTTATGCATCTGAATTACAATAATACAAACGTTCTGTCAGATATTTGCAATTGATGATTGATCTCTGCCTCTGACTAAGATCCTCCAGATGGCAGCGATCATGTGCATGGTTGGTTGAATGATTTGCAACCTGCCAGCCCATCCTGCCCTGACATAATACCAGAGCAAATTCAGCTTATGTCGAGGAAAATTAGCTTTACATACATACAGTAGCATACAGTGGCTATGGGTTTGAACCTGTTGAGCTGCCACATGTCTTGAGCGTGTGAAGTTGGAGTGCAGGGTTCCGCTGTTTATTAGAGTACACAAGAGCAGGTGGGCAAAGCAGATTGGAGGGGAGGAAGAAGTAACAGCAAAACTCATTCACATTCTGTGATGAGTGAGCAAGAGCCCCATGAATCACTCATTTTTGTCTTCACGCATAATTGATTGTAAACCATGGGACTGTTTGAATTAGTAGTTAATGGGACTGACGGCTTAGATGTTAAATATTATTGGACAGACAAATCCCAAGTTTGATATTGGCCTTTTATAAAAACAATGAGTCGCCCACCTCTGCTGTGATACTCTATTTGATTATATACCACCTGTGAAATCTAATTGATCAGTGTTACACTTGGCCAATTGAAAGCCCATACCCTTAAAACTGCACTGATCAATATCTTTATATTAACAATGGATCAAATGACTATCTTTAATGTGAATGGTGTTGCTAGTAGTGATTAACCCACAGAGAATTATCCCCTGAATCTGCATGACCTCAGCTCTATAAGGTTTTGCTGTCTTTCAGCTCTTTCTTTTATGTTTTTGGCTGACTCTCACCACACTCAATCTTTTCAGTTCTGTTTAAAGCAAAAAAGTTATAAAAGATGAATACATTGTTGGCTACCTGCCCAGTACCAGTCAGCAGAATGACAAAGTTAGTGACTGATGAACATAATGAAGCATTTAGAAGCTAAAGAGCCAGATCCATCAGGAGTTGGTGGAGACCCAAACAGAGCTAATAGAAGAGTGAATATTGGACTTGCATTCATCAGGTGTCCAGAATATTGTCTTTGCAACTGTTCTTATTACTTAGCCATCAATCTAACAGTTGAAGTATTACACTGATCCAAGTAATGATAAATTAAAGCAGACACCTCCTAAAATAACTAGAACAGTCCCATGCATCACCAAATTCAAACTGGCACACGGCCAACAGGAATGCAGGTGAAAGTAACTGTGGGCATTTCATAGGAGTGGATACAAGCAAGGTGAGTCAGAGGCTGCAGCAAGCCTCACTCACTCTGCCTCATTAGCTACGGATGGATGGAGGTTCAGGGCCGAGGAGCTGTCGAGGCTTTACCTAGTCCCACACAAGCAAGAGCACAAATTAAAAACCCTCAATGATGTACTGTGCATCTGAATGTAGGGAGTTTTATATTTCTTGGCAAGCATGTGCCCTTATTCAAATATATAAGAGCATACAAAATAAAACTATATTGAACTCTAGCACACTGAAAAGATTAATTTAGGGGAAGTCAGTCCTGTCCAGGTTGCCTAACAGTCACATGACCTCTTCCCGACAATGACAAAGTTAGTCTCAGCTGTATAATATCAAGCCTTGACGTGTGTCAGTCTCAGAAATACAAGACACAGCAGAGGCAGGAGGCACCCATCAGACCCCAGTCATCAAGCCTGAAATGCACATTCTTTAAGATACACCAGGGAAGGCATGAATCCCGCATGAAGAACTGCAGTGAAGATAAAGCCCACCGTGAAAACGCCTCCAACTCAGCGCCAAGGCAGTTAATCCAAATTAACTCCTCCAAGGCTCTCCTAACACTCCTGCACCTGTCAGTTTGGCCTGGGCTCTGAGCCGAGCAGCCACGCTATAATCATCAGACCTCCACAGGAGAGGAAATTACTCAGGAAAGTGTTCTGGATTATTAACAGAAACATGAAAGTATTGCCCAAAAATAAATAATGTCCAAAAGCGCATTTAAAAAGCTTAATATTTTTCTTCATTGCGTTAAACATACAGTTCCAGTCAAAAGTTTGGACACAGAGCTCAACATAAACCCTTGGATCAAAAATATCACCCTACCTTCGATGAGGAAGCTACCCTTTTACAAAATATCTGCTCAGCCTGGAAGTAACCCCTTCCAGAGCATGACAATCTTTACAGAAAGAGCTGGAGAAAAAAAACGAGATGGAGAATATAGAGTGTGATAAAAGAATCTAAGAGTGACACTATTGAATAAGAAATGTGAAGGAATGGAAATAGTATCTATTGTAAAGGCAAGAAAATCCTATGTTCAGAAGAAAATTCTTGTGCGGCGAGAATTCATCTTAGTGAGATATGTAATTGTAAACGTGATCGCCTTTTATCCTGGGAGTTTTCTCCACAGTTGAAAGTGTGGCTATGGCAACAGTCTAGGTTGAGAGAAAGAAAGGGGAAAGGGTAAAAAACGGAGAAGATGAAAGACAGATGAGAGATGCAGGAGACATAAAAAGGCATAGTATAGGTAGAGGAAACTTGCAGTCTTAACACATTTTGATAGCAATCTCAGCATCTAGTTTCAGCTGAGCAAAGGAAAAATATCTTTCAGGGATGATTAGCTTAGTTTATAATTACTCTCATTTTGATCTTGTCAGGTCTAAAGTGAACAAAAAAAAAAAAAGTAAAATACACTGATTGAATGACAAGAATAAGACATGGTACAAGAAGGGACAGTGCAGTACAATAAGACACATAAAACTCAGCAAGAAACAGTGTGACATGACAGAGTGAGACATGATGCAGTACAATATAAAAAGTGAGTTTTCAGAGATGTGAGGAGTTGCTGGCCGGGTGAGACAGGCCGGTCAACGTCTGTCATCATCTCTGGGAGAACATGAACTGATCTATGCAGCTCTATGGTAATTTACCACTGGCTCTTATGTCTTCATAGCATTTTGATATATGATATAATTCCTTTTTAAAGATAAATGTTGGTCTCACAAATGAAATCTAACAATTGTAGCTGCAGGCACACGCATAGATCGACCACAAAGGGGGCTTGAGCACCTGCCGTTTGGCCTCCTAGAGAGAAAGTGTCCTTTTTCTGGGATGTAGTTTTTTTAAATAAATAAATAAATTCCTGTTTGCACACAGCCTGCCTTGCCGAACAGATGACTGAATCAAAATATCAGTTGGGGAGACTGGTGCTCCCGGGTGATGTCCTCTACCCTCCCTCTTGGTTTCCTGCCGCAGCCGCGAGCACTGTTAGGGCACCGAGCCTTTCTGTGGTGAAAGAATGCATGCACATGAAACTTCACGCATACGCATGCATACGCACTCAACGGTCAGGGTGAGTCAGTCAGTGTGATGAGTTACTTTGAGGCAGACATCAGGTATGTGGCCAAACAAAGTATAAATATACTCTTTATTTTCATTTTAAATTGATATTGATGTGCTTTAGGAATTGCTTGACACTACTGGGCGAGTAGGGTCTATCTATGCTTCAACTATTTAGCAGCTCGGAATGTGCTAACTAGCCATCTTTAGCGTTGATGCCTTTTGCTAGTAATGTGGGAATCAGTGGAGTATGGTCAAGTTCTTGTGTCCCAGCCACAGTGTAGTGAGTGACCCTGTGTGCCTGGAAGGGAGGTAGAGGAGAGTAGAGTGAGTGATTGCACCTGATAATGAATGCAAATTGGTTGCAGCCTCAATCCAAACTGAGGGGAATGTGGTTTGATATACAGAGAATGATGAGTAAAAAGAAGGAAGCACTCCGAAAAAATCCATATTCATAACTCTGACTGTCCTCCCCGGTTAAAAGATATGTTTTGTCAATAATCACTGTCTAAATTTTATCCAGTCCTGCATGTCAGTGCAGCTGGCACACTCTCCAAAATACTGTCAGATAATCACTACACCCGATAGCTAGACAGGTCTGCTTTGTCAGTGTCCTGGTTATGTTGCACCCAGACTGTAGTTATATCACAAATCCAAAAATCCACATACTGTATGAAGAAGAGAAAAATATCAGTTTGACTTTCTGTCAGATTATGTGTTTTGAAGGAGGAGGGGAGGAGGAAGAGATTAGAGATTCTCATTTTATATCAGAGCGTTACTTGAAAAAAGGAGGAATTTGCTACCATGACAAGTATTGATGTGTAACCTTTTACAGGGTGATAATAACCTGTGAGTCGCTGTCCCTTAAAGCCTGCCAGAAGAGAAAAAGAAAAGGAGGGTGGACGCCACAGTGTGTTCTCTATTTTCACCTTCGGCCGGGAGGAACATTTAGGCGTTTTATGAGTGTCAAGCCATTTCATTTTCTCATAAAAATGGCAATAGTAGTCAGGGAGAAGAGCGTTTTTCCTTGTAGTTAAGTTACTTACATAACACTTTTTGTTACCATAAAAAATGCTGACAGAGTAGAAACTCCTGCTCGTGAAAAAATAAGCAGATTCTGTGTTATTTAAAAAGTGAAGTCTTAGTGTAGGATAAATATGTGGGAAGGGACATAAGGAGCTTTAAATCGGCGAACAATCTGAGGCTAATGCACAGCGGCATGGCACAACTTGTCCATATGTGGATCTGAAGAGGGCTGCTCGCTTTCATTCCCGTGCACTTGTAGGTGCTGTCGAATAGCATTCTGAAAGGTTCAATCCCACAGTGCAGCTTAACCACTTATCTACATTAACTGCGCGCAGTCTGCTGCATGTCCAATTGACAGGCACCGAAGAGAAAATGACCCCACCAGGGAGAGCCGTTTGTGCCCACACGCTGGTTACGGAGTGGGCGGGATGGAGGCAGGCGTTCACATATGTATTTGGGGGACTTAGCTGACGTCACGTACCTCCTCTACCTCCCCCAGCTGCTGTTTGAACTAGATTTCTACCGCAGTTCTGATATGTGTCGTGCCCTAGAAACCGCTGCACAGTGGCTTAGCCTGACCTCGATATTTCCAGACAGGCCACATCGATGGCTGCTGGGCAAACAGGGGACCGTGGTCGGAGTCAGCGTTGTTAAACGACTTGTCACCCGGGGGGCCGGGAGAAGGAGCGGGCTTTGAGCCATGCTGGGGATTGGTCAACAGCTTTAGGATTACAGAGGTCACACAGAAAGATGTAGTCAAATACTGAAAAAAAAGGAAGGAGTATGTGCACATGCTGAATCTGGCTCCCAGTATGCTTATTTTTTTTATATCAAATTCCTACCATAACATACATATTTTAGGCTATATTCTGAGTGATTTACAAGGATTTTTACAGTGCTTCATGATTGTTTTATGAAGTACCTTGATTCCTTCCCAAAGAGAAAAGGTAAAAGCATGCCAAACACCCAAGGAGCACTTCTTTACTGTGTTTAACTGAGAAGCTTGATGTATTTTTTCAGTGTTTGTTAGCCAATACAAGAGGACGCGGTCCAACTGTGGAGGCTGGAGCGAGGAACACATATGGCCACGGTGCCTCCAGGGAGTACAAAGGCCAGGCTCTCATCATAACAGGCTAAACAAGCATATGGAACAAACAATACTTAAACTGAACTATCTACCGAGGCAGTCCGCAAAATAATACAGCCCTATAATTACAACAAGTGAATGCTGGAGCTGTCATGCACCTCGCTCGACAGACCACCTTGCTCGTTTTCTCTGCCGTTTAAGATGTTTACAGAAAATTGCCTCTCTTTTAAAATGGAGAGTTTAAACATGCGTCTTGAATCTTTATTCAATCAAATCAAACCATGCCTTTAATATGGTTTGTTGAGTGCATATTGCCACACTCCCACTAAACAAAGACGGGTCCCACAGGTGGCAGGAATTACTGGTTTCCCTGTGAATCACACACCGACACGAATGTCCAATATAGGGCCACTTGTACATGAGAGCAGGCTTTCAGGTCCCAATTAGTTATTTAATTACTACATTTATATGTACAGTACAGTGTGCATGTGTTAGAGAGACAGTGATCTGGGCATTGAGTGCAGGTCCCAGTCTGCTATAATTAGCTCTCTTTTCACTAAACCGATTAATCTCTAACACTTGGACAGCAGCTCTCACTTACACACTCACACACTGGCACATATAAACATAGAGTGATGCTGTACATGTGTGCACATGACCACCCGTGTACCACATTTACTTTAAGGCATGTAACAACAGGCTTTCATAACATTTCATGGAACAAATGTTATGAAAGGAACAAAAATTGGTGGAGATGCAAAAATGTTCCGCCAGCATAAAATTGTTACAATAATAAATACAATACACACAACATAAACAGGCTTAAAAAACATGCTATAAAATAGCACAAACAATATCCGATTAAGATGCATAAAAAGGTACCAAAACTAAAAAAGATAAAATAAGAATAAAACGATAAATTAGAAGACAACACACTGCCCAATAGTGCTATCCAGATCCCTTAAAATCGAATTAACTCAAACAATATCAAATTCTCCTACATTGTTCCAGCAGGAAGAATCATCATAATAAACTTCTTTTCATTGTCCATCCATATGCTCAGAATATTCAGTCATGCTTTACCAAAATATGGCTAAATACAACAGCCTCAGTCTTCACACATGACTGTATTGGATGGATACATACTTTCTTTGGTTTGTGCTTATTAGAACAGTGACTCTTCCATAAGTCAAGATAAATGCTCTGTCTTACCTCACATAGTGGGCTAAACTGATGCTGCACTCCTTTAACAGAGCACAACCTGTTCCTTTATGCAATTAGAGAAAATAAAGTGAGGGGAACAAAAATCTTAAAAACGAACTTTTTTGGAAAGTGTAAACTAGAATAGACATCAGTCTAAAGCACCCAGGAACTGAAATTTTGGCGTAGTGTCAAAACTGGAAACTGAACAGCCCAGAGAGACTTTTAGTCATACACATTCCTGCAATCATATGGGCTTCTGCAACATTCTTTTACATGCAATGTCTACATTTTTAAAATTCTTACTTTCTACACTATCTGAGCATGGAAACTATGGTATAGTTATGGCAAATAAATTATGGCTAAAATATGGTTAAGATTAGATAAGCAAAACACTTGTTTGAGGTCTGTGATGGGACACAAATGTTTCCTGCATGAAAATCAAAGTGCTACAAGCCCATCCACCACCCTAACCTACACATCCTTACTGTAACACTGTGGCACTGAATGTTAGCACTGGACAGAAATTGTCTAATACAAGCACAATTCCTAGGATACGCTGCATAAATATATAAATAATATATAAATGCACTTGACATTAAACCTATTTTACCAAGATTCCTAAAACAAAATGAAACAGTGAACCAGTCTGCCAATAATACAACTGATTTACTTGGAATAAGAATGGGTCTACAGTAGCAGGAGGAGTAGGAGTATCCTCTGCCTATATGGAAGCTCAGTAACACGGTCACTGAGGAGCAGTGGGACTTCCAAATGAATGCAAATCAAATTAAGCCCAAATTAGAATTGCACGCTTGCATTCTGATGCTGTGGATCTAAATACTGAGCTCCGTCACTGTAAAATTGTGTTTCTGCACTCCTCAAAGAACATCCCCCCCAGAAGGGTATTTCTTTCCCTTTGGTCTGACCATTTTCCCATTCAGTTAAATGTAAAAGAAATGATGTGCTCAAAATAAAACCATTATGTTCTATAGGACTGGTGCCAATCTGCTTTTTATTTCCTTTTGCATCAAGAACACCCACAACAACAGAGGGTGCAACAAATTCAAAATGGACCATGTCTCAGAAATCATCGTCTTCATTTTGACCAAGTAACTGCAGTCACAAAACAAACCATTATCTTATTGCAAGAATTCAAAAAGAAAGAGTCTATGCTAATTGGAAGCCTTTTAAGTTTTCTTATCATCTCACTGGAGCTGTAAAAGTCATTTGAATAATGCCCACATTCCCAAGGTAGCCTGAGATTGAATCCACCAAAATCCTCTCTCCTGTGTGCTTCCTGCCTGCAGCCTCTTGTCTTTTTAATAATACCAAGACAGGTGGAAGGTCATCACCGAATGTAAACACCAGGTATGTTTGAAGCAGCTTATGCAAACTCTAGACATGTCCTTAGGTTCTGCTTATTTGGCCATGTGTAAACAAAACAACACACTTCTTTTTCAAAGAGAATTTTGGTGCTTTTTATTAGAAGCACTTCAAACCAACTGCATATAAAAATACCAAAACATGCACTTTCGTG
The DNA here is from genome assembly GCF_914725855.1 of Thunnus albacares. Classification (NCBI taxonomy): domain Eukaryota; kingdom Metazoa; phylum Chordata; class Actinopteri; order Scombriformes; family Scombridae; genus Thunnus; species Thunnus albacares. Next base: position 9,534,844 of record NC_058107.1, read on the forward strand.
GGGCACAGGGACATAGATGTGCACATTTGAGAGACAAGAACCAAGGGCAAACTACAGTCTGCACTGATATTACCAGTTCATCACATTTAGCTTAAAATAATATTTTGACATTTTGGGAAATACATTTATTAGCTTTTTTGTGGAGAGTTAGATGAGAGGGTCAATACTACTCTCATACTGTATCTGTTGTTTCAATGTGAACCTAGAGCTAGCAGCCAGTCAGCTTAGCTTAGCATAAAAACTGAAAACAGGAAAAAGTGCTAGCCTGGTTCTGTTTGAGGGTAACAAAATCTACCTAAATCCTCCACATAACTCCCTATAAAACCACAAATTGTCTTTCTCAAACATTGGCTTAGTACAGATTAAACAAAAGTAATATAACGTGTTATGTAACATATTTATTAGTGAGCTTTGGCTTTCTTTGCTAAGTTAGCCGCCTGTTAGCTCCAGCTTAATTTTCACTGAGCAGATATGAAAGCGTTACCAATCTTTTCTCAGCAAAAGTATACTGTAAATATGCATATTTGCCAAACTATTCCAGGAAATTTCAGGAAATTTGATTTTGTCACTCTCTTGGCGCCCAGATCAGATGACAGGTTCTCAAAGGTCTACCAAAGCTCTCGCAAATTGCCAGCGTTCACTTTTCCTTACAAGCCCTGCTTTGCTTGTGATTGTGTCATGTAACTGAACAGTACAAAATTGCATCAAAGTGAAGTACTGACCATATAAATTATAGTTGTGACAGCCCAAGCCTAACCCTTAAAGTAATTTGCATTAAGCAAAGTTATTAAGCAATAGTTACACATACTTTATAAAATCTATCAATCTGTAAACATGCTCTGGTGCTGGAATAATACAATCTTACAGAGTCTTGGCAGAACATGGCTGGTCCACATAATGATGACTGATTATATTTCTGTGTGATATGGAACACAGCACAGAGCGTACAAGGAGAACATGGAGTTTGTAATGTGCTGAAATATAAAAACATGATAGTTACTGACTTCCATAAGGTCTCTGTCATAACGGCAAATTATAATAAATGGCCGCCCCTCATGAATCACACTCCCTATCCTTCAGTAGTGGTTTCCCATGCATCCTGTATTCATTTGTCACTTCAAGCCTAAGTTAAATGGACTATAAACGGAATCCTCTGAGACACATGCAACCTATAGTAACACTGATATTCAGCAAAAAAGCATACAGCACCCTGACATTTTCAGTATCCTCACCAAACAGATGACAAAAGGCATAACAAGGTAATAGGCCAGGCAGAATCATTTAATTAATCCCTTGCTAGCAGCAGATGGGCATGAGCTTAGTGGCTCCTAGTAAGAGCTAATGTATTTTTGCACTCAATGTAATGATGGTCATGATGGCTCAAGCGAATAGGGCTCTGGAGTCTGAGGACTAACGTAGGGAGACCAGACTGAAAATGGAAAGCACCTCCAGGTCAGGGGTGTCTATGACCTGCTAACTCACAGGATATAGTCAAGGAGAGTGCAGACAGATGAATGGAAGTCTTATGTCCATGTAATCCTCTGAACAGTGAAATCCTCAGCAAAACACTGTGTGCCGTAGAAATGCTTCTTGTCCAGAACATGTAAAGATGTAAAGAGACTACTCAAGAAAAAATAAATGCTCTTTTAATCAAAATATTTTATTTGGAAAGCATGACAATATTTTATTTTATTTTTTAAATTTTATCTTTTAAAAATCATCAATATTGATATTTTTGCACTGGATTAACGTTGTTGCAGGTGGCCAGTATTTTGTAAATATTTAATTGCTGTTCTGTCATTCATGCCACAGCAGTAATATGCTGTCTCAGTCATACTAGCATGTAAATGCATTAATACTGACTGCTGAGGTAGCTAGTTTCACATAAGATATTGTAGTCTTATTAATGTTAATTTCCAGGTACCAAATCTAGAGTTCAATTTTATTTTATATTTCATTTTCCTCAGCTATTCTATCAGCAGTTGCTGTGGGAGAAGACTGTTTTTATACTTGCGGCCCACTTTCATATTTTCAAGTTAACTGCAGACACTGTTTGAGAAACCAAGACAGAAAAAGTGTTAAGCTACTATTATGAGTTTAGTCCATATGACCTAAATATAGTCAGTTAAGGCTTATTTCACAAACCTTTCTACAACTGAGATTCTCTTTAACTGCGTATTTGACCAGGTGGGATAAACCTGAACTCATATCATAATGGACAAAAAGGGGTCATTATGATATGTTGCTCATTATATTAAGAATTTAGTTTAATTTTGTTATTTCTCTACCAGAGCAAAACTGCATGTAAAAAGTACTGAGCCGGATATGAAACCATAGCAGTAGCAATGTAAGCTTCCTTACTGTTACCCTAGACATTCAATTATTATTATTAATGGAAGGAAAAATCATTCCAAGGTTTATTAGCACACTACACAGTGGAGGCTTCCTTGTGACATTTTGCGACACACTGACTACTGAATTGCCAAATAATCTTTCCGTGCTATCGAGGCTCACTTCAGTACTGGTTAACTGAAATTAAAAGCCACAGGAGGCTTGTACAGGGACCAAATGTGGAAATTACGCACACTTGAGGGACAGAATGTATTAACTTAGTGGATGCTCGCTGAGAATAATCTATCACCCATCCTCCAAATTCCCTCTGAACGTTACCAGGGTTACAGCAGCCCTGAGATTTCACATGCACTGCTTCAATTTCCATCATGTGCCAGAGAGGCTTTGCTCTGCATCTATGTAGGAGAAATTAGTTCCATAGCATGACTTAAATATTGTCTCTGCACAAAGACAGATTGTGCAATTGATTGAAGTATTATATATTGCCTGATGTTACCAATAAATATCATAAATCTGTCACACAGTCTAGTATTATAGTGGTAGGTTTTTTGTTCTGGTGTTTATAAGGCTTGATAGTCATTTTCATGCTTATATTGAAGAGTCTGTTTTCAACTAATGTGCATTTCTGTTTAAAAGGTCTATGGGTCTCTCTTGTACTACAAGGTGAAGCACAGGACATCCACGCTCATTTATTTGGCTGTGCATCATCGTGGGCAATCGCAGCCATTAATTATAAATGGCTAATATGAGGTGGCAGGCATTCCCCAGAGGTTGGACATCATGTCCGATCCATCTTGGACTAGAGTGGATCTCACTGATTCTGCTGCTTTATCCATTTCCTGCACTGCTATGCAACGCTACACGGGGGACTTTGGATGAGAGACCATAAAAAGAAGAGGAAGAACTGCAGGAACTGCACATAACTGCCATATTAGAAGAAAAAGGTTGCTTTATACCTGCGATGAGGATCAAACCTGTAATCGACCAGTCATCGGACTGCACCCTCATGGTACGTCTGTAACCATGGGGATATACTACATCGAAAACTCTACTTACATCTGGAGCCCAAGCAAGAAACAATCAAAGCAATGGTTTTCTCCAGCACTATGAGTCTGAAAGCAGCCGAGTCCTTTTATCTTCCTCGAACGAAACGACGCTGATAAGCTCAACAGCCACCATAGAGTCTAAAGAGGTCTGTATGTAGGTTGGCATGTGTAGGAACCCCCTTGCACCCAGTGGGACTCAACTGGGTTGGAAAACACAGTGGATCAAAGACACTAGAAGGAGCTAGAGGCAGAGAGGCATGTGGGATTCCTTCAGGGGGCTGCAAAGACTCATTTAATCTCTCTATACCTCCCTGTCCTCAGCAGCTGTTGGAGACGGAGGGGTTTAAGACGCCATGGGCTGAGACCCATAAGAGCAGATTAGGATGGAACAAGAAGGGGGAGGAGATAAGGGGGAGGACGATTTTTCATCACAAATATGGAACATGGTAAAGGCCTGGCTGTTACCGTGCCAAAACCCTGTCAATCATTCATGCAGCGAAACAGGTCCCAAGGTGAAGGTGCAACATGGGTGTGCAATATGGGCCATCTCTGACAACTGGCTGCCTCTGAGCATCTTTTAGCAAATGCCACAATTAACAAGAATCTTTTGGGGGGGTTTGCTTTGCTTTGCTCCGTATGCAAAAGAACTGCTCAGAATATTCATACCCTGTCCCGAACAGCTGAATGCAGATTGCAAAACCCAGCGGGAGCAGTTACAAATGGGAGAGATATGCAAGAAGATGGCATGGCATTTGGAATTGGTGTCAAACTGCACTCAGATATCTGTGTTGCCTGTGTACAACCAATTGATTTGCAATGCTGTAATATACATTCTAAATCCCTCTGGTGCAACCAGTGTTGCTTATTTGTGGGCAGTGTAGTATACACAGATTAACATACACCCTTATATTGAGGCAGGAGATTATTTGAGGCCATTTCAAGCTGTGACCATTCTTGCCTGAAACATTTTACACAGACACAGTCTAAAGGATTATTTTGTATTCAACAACTTGTTTAAACAGTTGACTGCACTGTAATTTTATGGAATTAACTTAATCTAGGCCATTTTGTCCTACAGCAATAATCTCTACAGTGCAATAAAAGACAGACAAAAAAAATTACACAACTGTGCATCAAAAGTGCAGATCTATTCTTTTTTCTGATGAGCTGTTTACACCTTGTGTGCCCCAGTGCCTAATCCTGATTAGGGAAAACAAGCTCATATTCTGCAAAGAGCTTGACATTTGCAGTGCCTAAACCTTAAAAGTGCAGTGCAGTACTCTTGTCCGCCCTGCTACCAGAGCTAGAATGAGGTAATTGGGGTCATATCACTTGTCATAGAGTTTAATTATTTTCAGATTCTCTCTGCATATTAAACAGTGCTGGCAGAGGAACATCTGGGGGTTTAATAGTGATGGGGTGAAGTGTATGTTTGTGCTAGAAGTGGGTAAGATCTCAGCATATGGGGTAGGATTATTACATTGGGGCTGTGGAGCTTAAATTGATGCAGTCCCCAAGGTCAAACAGGGGTGCATTTGCATGAAAATCACAATTTTCCTCCTTATTTTAATCTCTGCACTTGGCAAAGTTTTGAAAAGGTCATGAATGAAGATCTCAGTTAAGATTACTCTCCATTAAGAAGAAGAATTGAAGGCCAGACAAAAGTTATACAAAGTCTGATTCATTATTTTGTCACTTTTCTTTTAAAATTACTTAGTTAAAGAGAGCTTGACTTAAAAGTGTCATACAAATCTAAAACATACTGAAAATGATGGATTACACTTCAAAAAATGAAAACTACTCGAGACATCTGACACTCAGTTTTCAGTCACTCCAAAGGAATAACATTAGCTTACACTTCTTTTATGATATTAATCATCAACTCTACTAGAGAACTTTGCAAGTCCCAAAGAGTGGTAATTAATTTTCTGACAGCTTATTTGAAAAGTAAAACTCATCTCCTTCATGAAGGAAAATGCTTCTCATGAAGCTTTTAAATCCTATTAGTGAAGAATAGGGAAGCTTTTAGAATATATGAAAAGGTTGTTTGATTTTTTTTCTGTAGTGTGATTAAACAGAATAAAATGGACAAAGTATGCCTTATCATAGCTACAAATCAAATCAGCTTCCCTGATTAAATCACCATTCCTGTCAGTCTCAGAACACACAGCCTGCTAAGGCTTACTACATTGAGTTGGTGTCTTTACACGTGATCCACAGTAATCTGTATGAGAAAAATGTGACCATGGTTTTATTAGATTCTAAATTATTTATTAAACCTGCATTAACTGATTTTATTCTTTTTTAGCCACTTAGAGACAGTGGAACAAGCTGTAAATAAAACATTTGCATATTAAAACCTTATGAAGCAAATATGGCTAATGCATTGGCAAACAGTCACTCATTTACACATTCAGTGTTTTTTTTTTTTGGTCACCTGGAAAATCTAAGTCCAACATTCACTCTCATTTAAGCTCTGTTTGGGTCTAAAACTCTGTAATCTCCTGAGGGAAATACCTGCCTCTTCAGCTGCTAAATGTTCCATCGTGTTCACCAGCTAATCACTAACTTTGTCTGCCTGCCGTTAAGTGCTGGGCATTTAGCATATGGTGAATTTATCAGTTATCAATTCTGATAAATTCAGAAAAAAACAGATGTTTTCTGTGGCTGAAAAAAAAAAGGTTTATGGGAGTGAATCCAAACAGTAAAGTTGTGGACCAGAAAACCAAAACAATGAGCTGAAAGTTGCTAAAAAAAGTGCAGTAGAGATGAAGGGAACTGCAGCATTGAGGGATTTTTCTCTGAGTTTGTCACTACAAATGACTGCTTTCATATTACACATTGTAATTTGATCCATTGTTAATGTAGAAATATTGACAAGTGCAGCTTTAATTAATATATATACATATACATACATATATATATAAATAACAGCAATACAATTATGACTATATGTATATCTGCTTACTTGAGGGATTTTTATACAGATGGTGAAGGCTGTCAGTTTGTTCATATACCTCTCATCACACAAATATTGTACATCACAGATCATTCTTACTTTGATGGTTTGCATTAAGTGACAGGTCTAAACAGATTTGGCTTACATATTATAAATCAGTTAAAACCAGATATGGGGGTACAGTATCTGGCTCACAGTGTGATAAGCAACATAAAAAGATGGAGAGAGAGAATGGAAATGCTGATACAAATTTAAATTAATTCAACCACAGCCAGCACATAACAGCACAGTGAACATACAGTGATGTGATCTCATGTTCTGAGGAGGGGAGCTTGGGCATACAGCCACACAGTTTGTCAGTGCACATTCATAAATAAATCAACACACACAATCCTTTAACAAAGCCTATTACATCATATACTGTAACAAATGCTTTGGGCTGACGGGGTCCCTGTGGGAGATAGCTTCAGCCTCTGCCATGCCATGCCAGCAACACCAAGGCTAAGTTACCATTCACTCCCATCAGCCCCTTCACACAAACCACTCCCTCCTTTTCATTCCCACACAGCCTGCCTCCGCTCCTTCCTTTACTCACCGTACTGTCACTTGTGATGCCAGCATCTGTTTAAAGTGATTCAGTGATGAAAAAGGGGGGTGGGGTGGTGAGGGTGTTTGTGACAGGGTGACATATAGTGCATTGATATCAGCATATAGAGGATGTGTAAGTCTGTGCTGTGGAATCAGTCTTGTAGCCTGAGAGAAATAAAACACAGTGTTCTTGCAATGTAATCCTTTCAAGGGTTTACTTTCATCCTTAAAGGTATAATATGTAATTATCCCACATTAAAATGTCTAAAAACAACTAGACCTATATTATATATTTTGCTGAGTTGTGTACTTACATTATCCCAAATGTTTCCAACAATTTTCAAACCCAGAGAAATCTGTAATTTAATCAAAGTAACGGACCATTTCATTTGGTCGCATGTCAATGGCGTCATACCTCCTCTACCAAAGGGCAAACACGCACAAGATGATACGGCGTCTACCAAAGAGTAACTTACACACATACAAGACAATGCATCGGCGTTGTGGTTGGTCCACAGAAACTGTTATAAATTGACTTTTATTCAGTTTTAAGCCACATTTTCATGATCAATTTAGGTCGCTTGTAACTATATCTTTAAGCTGGAGGAAGGATTTTAGTCATTGGATGTCTGGATCTTAAGTTATCAGAGAAATAAACTGGGCAAACGTTAGCAGCTCGGCTAACAGCCCCTCCATGAAGTCCGATGGTCACCAAACTTCGTCGGAGAAATATGAATTTTTTTAGGTGAAACAGCTTTAATTAGAATTTTTAACGATTTTAAAATGCGTGTACGTTTGTTTTTGGAGAGGAAGAGACCTCTGCGGATAATTCGGCTCCCGGGATAAACTGACCAAACGTCTGGATCTTACGTTATAAGAGAAATAAACCGAACAAGTGTTAGCAACAGCTCGGCTAAAAGCCCGTACCGGACGTCCGGTCGTCGCCGTACATCGTCGGAGAAACACTGATTTTTTAGGTAAAACAGCTTTAATTGTATTTTAACGATTTTAATCTGCGTGTACGTTTGTTTTTGGAGAGGAGGAGACCTCTGTGGATAATTCGGCTCCCGGGAGAAACCTGCCGAACGTCTGGATCTAAAGTTATAAGAGCAATAAACCGAATAAGTGTTAGCAGCAGCTCGACTAAAAGCCCGAACCGGACGTCCGGTGGTCGCCGTACATCGTCAGAGAAACACTGATTTTTTAGGTGAAACAGCCTTATTCAGTGTTTTTACCTGTAATCTCCGGGTCCGTTTGTTCTGAAGAAGAGGAGACCTCTGCGGGTAATTCGGCTCCCGGTAAAAATATCCCGAATGATTAACACTGGAGTAATCCTATCCCGGTGAAGCTGGTTATTTAACGACGAAGACAACAACTCCCGTGATCCCTTGCTACTTCACACCGTCATCACACTCCGTCTTTTGTTATTGTTTTGATTGAGAGACCCCTAGCGGCTGAAATTACATATTGCGCGTTTAAGGCCTTGCAGTTCTATAAGCCATGATGTGATGGAAACCCACCTTAAATTTACCATCTTTCTAACGCTGCACTAATCAATATTTTTATATTAACAATGGATTAAATGACTATGTGTAATTTGAAAGTGGCTGCTTGTGAAGACAAACCCACAGAGAATTATCACCTGAGTCTGCAGTCCCTCTCAGCTCTATAGTCTTTCAGGTTACTGTTTTGGTTTTACAGCTGGCAACATACTGTTTACATTGATCACCTCGACAGAAAGTGGGAATTTATAACTTAAAGGGTAATTCTGGTTTATTACAAAATGGGTCTTATTTTCATATCATCATATTATCTTTCAAATATCAAGCATTAATAGCAATGGACTCACCAATGTAATTCATGAGATCTGGGAATATTGCTATGAAAAAGTCCAACACAAGCAGCAACAAAACCCCAGGTTGTTAACAAGCCAGTAGTAATGTCAAACTGATAGTAAGACAATAGTAGCATGATAAGAGGTAAGTGCTTTTATGGTTTTTATGATAATCAATGACCATAGTTTACGATACTGTTGTTGGTGTACATTAAATTTAATCCTAAACTATTCCCTCCCAATATTCAATAATTAACATAACAGGTATGTTATCACATTGAGGAGTCCATTCATACTTCAGCATTGCGTTGAACTGCATTGGGGCAGAGAGATCACAGCACTAACTCTGCCAAGGTTAGAGGTTCAATTAACATAGAAGCTGAGTCTGCGGACTGGCTCTGTCATCAGTAATGGTGAACCTTTTGTTCTCAGAGCCAGGTCTCCTAGCTCTACCCCTCTGCAACACACACACACACACACGCAGACACACACTACAACGAACACACTGACTGATTAAATCAATCCAAGCTCCAGTGATGCCAAGTGTTCTCTATATTCCTTTCCATTCCTGCTTCCTCACTCTCTCATTCCCTCACCCCCTCTTTCCCTATGGACCTCCAGTAGCTGCAGCCTCCTGCCGGGTCTGTATAACTGTCTTGGAGCTGCAGAGCGAACACCCATCACCCATCCAGCAGCACCCACCCGCGGGCACGCAGCACTTTCAAAGAGTTTAGCTGAAATGGAAGAAGAGGCTGCGCAGGAACAGCTCAATTGCTGGAGCTCTGATTTCCACACAGACATGTAGGAGATGCCCATTTGGTTTGCGCAGATCAATCCACATCATTTCATGCCATGGTGGTGCCTGCGGGCTCCTATGATGCTCTGGTAGTGAAGCTGCTGAAGAGCAGAGGTAATGCAAGCCTAACACCTCGACACAAATGCGGGCTCGCACAGCAGGAGGTTGAACAAGGCCTGTCTGCATTATAGTTTGTAGTGAGGAAACCAGCAGAATAAGACGATTACTGTGTTTCCCGCAAATGTGATCGTGACAACTTGGCGCAGATACCATGGCAACAACAGAGGACATGTGAAGTGGAGGAATTTATTCAACACACTTGTCAAAGTAGGGCACAAAAAAGCTTAGCCAAGCTTTTCCTGTCGTGGAATTATTAACCATTCAATTTAGGCTAATTATGTGGATTGTAGTGCTGACTAAGCTTGACTTGTCCTTTAGTTTCACATGAAGTGTCTTTTACTTTGTGTGTGTAGCATGTATGCATCTGTTTCCATGACTGAAGGAGCCTCATACACACTGCAGCACTGCCCTAATACTGCAAAGCTCTGCAGCAGCCAGAATTGATTTCATCACAACCACCAACATTGGGTGGCACAGAGACCCTCATTTGCAGTGATCCTCCATGGTACACAGAGCTCTGCATCTGGGAACTCTACACTTCAAATAGAGAGAGATATAGAGAGGGAGACCATGCTTTATTAATGATCTAGCCCCCAAAAAGGCACTTAAGAGAGGTTCCCAATTAAGCTGTGACAAGCCCAAATTGAGTCACTTCCAATGACCAAAATTCCTCATCATGGGACGATAAACTGGTACTCTCCACACTCTAGTCATTTCTCTCCTAGTCCTGGAAGAGTATTCCACGGTAGGAGGCAGGAAAGACAGCTTGCATTTGGGCAAAAGCTCCCAGCTGGGCAAAGCTCCTGGCTTTCACCCGCCACAGAAGACCGCCACAGCGCGAGCCCTGCACATCAAAAACTCTCCCACACATAAAGGCCGGCATTGATGAATACGCTGGCATCTCCTCCGCCACATTCATTTTCTGACAGTGTCCCTTTATATTTGCTGCCAGCTCTTAAGTAGGGGAGAAAAACATTTTCCTGTCTTTATTTGACAGCCTCTTCATGAGGCCATCTCACATGACCTCCACATAAATTAGCTGTCATGTTGCTGCTTGGCCAGAGCAACAAACATGGACATGGAAACAAAGCATGTATATCCTCTTGCTACATGTATGCAAGAGTTAAAATACTATTCATCGCCAATTTCCCCATTAATACAGAGGAAGGATGATATTCAATTGTTATTTCTGATCATCTGTTTGTTTTGTAAAGTTGAAAGTGAGTAAACTTAACAGTATGTAAAAGTATGTAAGCTAAGCAGTCAAGTAGGGTCATGTTTTTTTTCTATTATAATTATAATACTTATACTACCACTATGATTTACTCTACACTGCAATAAAAGAACAATGCTTCTTTGTTGTCTTCTACAAGGATCATCAGCTGGTGAGGATGCTGCCTTTTTGCCTGGGACATGCAGCGTTAGCCTGTCTTTAAGCATGATATCATGTAGCCTATGTAGCCATCAAGTTCATCTTTTTACAAGATTATTATTTTACAAAGACTGTGAAAACATTAAAAAGTCAGCTGGAGACTGCATTTTCAACGAACTCATGAGCAATGGTTAGCTTACTTAGCTAGCTAGCAACAGCCTATAAAATCTGCCAGCGACAGTTGTCATTTTAGCTGGCACAATCTGCTTGTGTGTGAGATCAGGCACCCATTGTTTCAAAAATTACTATGAAATTTTAGTGGTATATCTAGCAACGTTATTGTTGTATACTGTATGTGTCATGTGAGAACAGGAAGCGTGACAGGTGTAGTAACAGTAACCAAGGGTGGATGGGGCTCAGCAAACAGTCAAATTGTTCAAGTTAAAGTGAAAGATCCAGACATGTATTAAGATATATAAAAATACTCTGCTTGGAACAATAATGTGTGTCTGATATCTCGTCCTTCTCCCTCGTTAAAAATTCCAAAATCTATGAATACTGTATGTAAATATATTTCATTTCAGAAGTTTAACTGCTGAACGCTATCCTTGTTCACTGTCCATTGTCAGTGTATGTGCACTGGAGGCTTCAAGTTTCCACATCACACTTGGTCCAGTTGCATATGGGACCAGGATTAGCTTCCAAACTAGTTGTGATGTCACAAATCCTGCTTATAGGCCCGCCACTTAAAATCAGAATTTCAGTGTGCACAGAGAAACTTTCCACTTTCAGCAGATTAATGTGAAAATTGTCAGAGAGTCAAACTCTGCACATACGTCATATATCACAGTGAAGCTCAAACATTCAACTGTAGGAACAAAAAAAATTTTTTTTTGAGTGGAGGGGGACTTTAAATCCGCCTTCAGATACACTGAGGTTGTTAGACACTTTCAGTGTGTGCTTTACACTGCAGGTAGAGAAGTAATGATTACGAATAGCTTGGAATCAAAAGGAACTCTCAGTAAGTGATGAACATTTAGGTAATTACTGTGAAAACAAGGGCCTTTATTTAATTGTCATTAATTGTCTGTTAATTGTAGCTCAGTCAAAGTACTGCATTACTTGCTACACATTTCAAAGAGAAATTCTGTAAGATTGATCTCATTACTCACTTAAAGCTGTAATTGTTTGAGTATGTGCGCTGCGATTTTTCAGCTAAATCCTCCAAACTGATTAATGTATTCTCTTTTACCTTCCAAACCTCAATTACACCTCCTATGAATGCTCAGGAAAACTAAATAGTTTAGCTCAGCGCAGCAGGAGAGCAAACATCAATGCAGTCTGAGGAAAGACCTTAAGTATCTAAATCTCTAATGAGGTTCCCACATATCTGCATACATTTACAGCTGTTGGGTTTTTTTTTTCTCTCTTCTCTGTGTGTCCTTTCAAGTCCAGTTTCAGGAGCCCCATGCTGTGCTGTGCTGGGCTGTGTGTCTGCCCTCTTTACAAGTGACAACAATATTCTTCATGTTCATCTTTTCAGCTCAGTAAAATTTAACTGGTGGGGAATGTTAGGTGGTCTGCCTTTAACATTTCTCATCAAAACATGAGAGTGAAATGACTGATTATGGTAAATTACTCTCTAGTTCTTGGTTGACTGAACACTTAACTGTTATATAGAGAGGGTAATAAACACGTAAACACACCATTGATTAATGTAGTATTACAGCAGCTCTTCAAGTCACTGTAACTCCTCTCCTGGTATTAACATCTAAACACTGTAGAGGAAAAATGGGGCAAAGTGCATTCATGGGGGATTTGGAGAGGCCAGTAATTGGCTCTGATGGTGGACAGGACAGGTCACCTGAGATTTGACCTCAGATCTGACAGGACTACAATGCAACTTGCTCCACTAGACTGCCTCTAACATGAGAGTTTTCTTGATTCACTTTTTCCACTTAAAATCTTCATTGGAGGCTTTTTTGGCATAAAGATGTCCTTTTCAGTGGAGTAGACATCAAGCAGTACTCTCCAGAGGGCTGGGCTTTCACTCAGTAGGAAGTTCAAGAGGACAGGGTTTTCCCACACTGCAGACCATCTATCCATGATTTACTTTCTGACACTTACCCAGCAAAAAAAGCACAGGAGCAGTCCTGAGGTCACCAAGCTGTGCCTATAGATCCCATCCAGGAAAATCACAGACAGCCTTGACAGAATCCAACATCAACTGAGGACACACTTGACTAAGAGCAATTAAAAAACTGTTATGTATCAGCTGTAAATGGAAAGAGTCACCTCATCCAACAGGGAAACCAGGGCCCAGTCACGGAGCAAACCCTCAGAGTGGAGCTCACACCTGGTGGTCGCTGCTGCTCAGCACAAAAATAACAAACTGGGGACACTGCCATGTGGGCTCACCACCCACGAGGAAAGGCACAAGGCTTCAGTACGAAATCTGCCAGATGGCGGGTGAAGGCAAAGACCTTACCATGCTGACCCTCTGGTTACAGAAAATAAATCTCACTACAGATGCAGCAGAGAAATGGTCAAATTTTGTACTATCTCATCAAGTTCCTCACACCTTTCACTGTGAAGCAATTACTTACTAAAGCAAACAAATCACAGCTACTGTTCAAGTGCCTTATCCCCCCTTGAACCATCTAATGATGTGCCAACTTCATTTCACACTTTCAAGCTCCAGTGCAAACGTCAAATACACCAATTACTGTCAAGAAAGGTTGCAGGAAAATAATCATTGTGAAGATTTGCACCTATAATTGAGCTCTTAGGAATTGGTTTTACAATCAAACTGCAATCAGCAATCGTTCCTTAAAATATACAATATGTAAATGAATTGAAAACAGCTTATATTATTTTCTGTCAGTGAGCTATCAATTGACCAAGGCATGGTGTCAGAGTCGCAGATGCCACAAAGGGGCATCAGCACTGTAGATTCCAGTAAATCTAGATGTATTGAGCTTTTAATACAAGAAAACCAGAGGCAGGTTGAGAAAATGTGATTGGTGAATGAATGAAATTAATGAAAAGTAAATTAATAACACTCCTCAGTTCACAAACAGTTCCTGCTGAGGTGCTCTTGGGCAAGGCACTGACCCCTCAACTACTGCAATGGAGGTACAGTTCCAGTGCAAAACTGGGGTTGCAGGGCACTGTGAGTATGAACGCATGTATACGTAGCAATGTGAAGCAGGTCACTGTTGGAAACAGGAAACTGGTTTAGTATGTACAGTCTTCCTTCTTTGGAAAATAAAGATGAAGATTTAAAAACAGTTGCAAATAGGTAAAAGTGACAGTAAAAGATTGCACAAACATTTATCTGAATGATAGAAAATGCTATTCTATTCTATCCCCATTTGCATAAAAATACAGATAATGATAAACATAATGATAATAATGTGAGTCTCCTGCCCTGTTCTGAAATCATCATTAAGACAATCATGTCATAATATTTTTCAGGATCATTTGGAATTGAAGTGCATGTGTCTTCTGGGTGTAATACATTCAAGAATTATGCCACTTTATATCAGGGACCATGCCATGCCCAAATGAATACATACATGTTTTTCTTTTAAGCCTTGCAGTTCAGCAATTATAACTGAAAGTGTAAAGTGCTTTGCAAATTTCACTGAAAGCTAACAACAAACAGACAGAGGGGATAGAAAACATGACCTTCTTTGCAGAGGTAGTCAACTAGTAACAAAATCTAGTCATCCTGAAGTTTCTTGAGCAAGTAAGGAAATGTAGACTTTTCCATGTTCGACTGTATATTCAGCTCCAGTGTTTCGCCTGAGCTGATCCGTGGTTCTGTGTTTACGCTGCTCAGGACAGCTCCAGTGATTACAATTAAGCAGCTCTTATCCCTGGACATAATCAAGGCAGGCCAGAATGTAGAGGGTGGGGTTAATCCTCCTGTGGCACAGAGACCCATGTCTGGGAGAGAAGGAGGAGGGGTGAGAGTGTAGGTGTGGGTGTGGTGCAAACTCTGGACAGACAGACAGACGAGCAGAAAGACACAATTCTGTTTAGTCAGTGTCTCAAGTGGCAACCAAAAGATATACACCGCATTTGCATACACACAATGAGAATATTCAGTATAGGTCTATGTGTGTATGTGCTTTGCAAAGGGAAAATAAAGGTGTGCACTTTTTTCAATCCGCTGAGGGAGAGGGTGGAGGGAGGGTTGGGTGAGGGGCAGGTTTCAGGAATATTCAGGAGGGGAATTTAATCAGTGTTCTGTGTTAATGCAGAGTCCATAACACAGGGAGGGTGTAAGAAAGGGGAGTGGATTATCAGCAAGTCAGCATGTTACAAAGCACAGGCCAGCTGATATTCTAATAGAAACGCCACCCGAATTCATAACAATTGGGTAGGGAGATGATGCAACGAAAATCTGATTTAAAATCCATTTTGACACAAGTGTCATCGTGTGTCTGGCAGCAGAGAGCTGCCTGCACTGATCCTGGCATTTAAGGACACAACGCAGCATCAGACTGAGAAAAAAATGAAACCTACTGAGAATTCATGACTCATAATAATAGCAAACGACTGGAAATATCTCCACTGGTATAAACAAAGTTGTGATGGGAAAAAAGAAGAACTCTTGTTTACTCCTTAATATCCATGATTTTTTAAATTATATAGTTGTTTGGTAGCTTCTTCAAAGGCCCAAAGGTAGAGGTGATTTATATTTATCAAATCAAACTAATAATGATACTGTGTAGTGATATTTTGAGGATTATAAATGCTTTGATAATATGTAATATAATCTATTGATGTGATATGAGTTCTTGGTAATGAGGCTATACAGGCCAAGCAGGTAGAGGCATTCACTATTCATTACGCTCAGCTAGAACTGACAAGTATCGCTTTACTGTATTGCTGTCTTTAAGAAAAGGAAAATACATGTAAGTGATACCCTGCTAGATAAAATCTAGTCTCATACTACGATATTATAACAATGAATCTCCCAGCTGTACTCAAACTCACTCAGCAGGAAAATGAATATTTGAGCTTTCAGTTTGAATTAAAAAAAATAGTACAATTGAGAGAAAAAAGGAAACAACAAAAGATCAGAGCACTATAGGCTGGAACTGAGAAAAACAGGGCTTCGTTCAGTGCAGGGCCTTCACTGTTATTTTGTGAGTAGGAGTAATATTAGTTTTGAAAGTAGGATTCCCAGACATGAGGTATGTCACTTCATTTGGCTGTCTTTATTTAGCCAGATAAGAAAACGTTCACAGAGTTTCTCCACTCAGTAGTGTTAATTTACTGTTGTTTGTCAGGTAAAAAACTAGCTAAATGTTATTTCTTGTAACATGGTAAGTGTAAAATAAATACTAAATTACCTAAATAAATACTACCTGGATAACGTTAGGTACAGTGCAGGTGATGTTAGCTTGTTGAAGAAGCTAACATTTATGTTAGCTCTATAAAACCTTGTTAAACAATTTCTGGATAATTCTCTGGAATAAAACTGAAAGCATATAACTTTCGTGTTGTCAGTGTTGGTGCTTGAGTTTAATGAATTAAGTGTCCCTTAACTGTCTTCAAAAATATGCATAAAATTTAAAAGTGAAAAAGCATTTTCCAGTATTTTTTTACCCTCTTCCCACTCAAGATAAGAAGGTAACAGTACATTGGTGAAACTCAATGTCACCGCATACAACAAGCTAATCTGTAACAGCACAATAGCTGACTAATGTTCAATGTTAGCATTAAGTCACTATTTTTTAATTTTCCATACTTTGCTAATGTTAAAATGCTAACGTTAATTAAAAACATCCAAATTTCAATTCAATTCTGCAAAAGGAGGCTTATTAGCTTCTGTACTTTTGTGTTGAAAAATAACTGCTAGTAACTCTTCTCTTTCAGTCTCTGACCTGGGGAGTTGTGATGTCGCTACCTTATTCAGCTGACAAAATGACCTGGTCTTTTCCAAACACAGCAAACAATTTTTCAAACCCTGACATATAAAACAACTAAAAACTTTTTTTGGACTAATCATCTCAATTCCCCCTGTCAAAACAAAGCCACAGTCTACCTTTTACAAAACTTCTAAATTTAACCCCTTGACAGTGGCGATCAATGCAATCCTAACACAGTTCTAGTCACGCTGTGTTGGCCTGGCCTAGACAAAGACATGAGTTATAGCCTTTGCAGGATGGAAGATGTAGAACAGGTGCCAAGACAACAGGGCTGTGCCAGCACGGGCGGCCGAGGGATTGGGAAAGCCGGGGAGGTTGGAGGTGCATGTTAATCACTTCAGGAGCAGGAGGCCGAGCACTGCAGGTGTCGGTCCCACAAAGAAGCATTCACTCTGGGTCCGGACTGGCTGTCCCTGACCGCTCACTATCACAGACGGCTTCAGTCAGCCACAAAACACATCTCATCCATGGTCCATCACAGCATACACCAGGAGAACTCAGAATCACAATAATTTTACCTTCCATGTGTCAATGGAAGCTTGATTGAATTTAAAAAGTAATTCATGTGTACTATGATAGATATGCTTATGATTACCACTCTATGTGACTCAGTTAAGAAATATTGCATACATTTTAAACATGACTACCATTTTATGCATTAAGCACTCAAGGGTGCGAAGCATATCATTTCTGCTCTAATTGAACTGACAAACACATAATATCATTTCTATATAATACTGCTACTGCTCTATAATTCCCATGCACACTCGGTAATGAAATGCTACACCGACCATGAAACTATAATGAGGTAGGTATAAGCCTAATGTGATTAACATAGCATTGGCTCTCATTGTAGAGCATAACTGGTAATATATTTACGTTGATATGCGTAGGGTCATTTCAATAGGCAATTTCTTCTTTATTATTATTGCTGAAACTACAGACTCGTTAAAAAAGGGCACGAGTTCAAAGCTTACAAAAATCTCTCTAATGGGATTTTAACTATTTTTTATATTTAGCAGCTGTGTGATCTACTGTAGTAATGGTCCACCCACACAGGTGTTCTCACTTATCGTGTCAGATTTGACTTCTACTGAGAATTGTGCTTGACTGACATCGCTCTGACCCTCCTAGTTAGTTAGTTTTGGTGGTTTTTTTCCCCCCATTCTTATTGATACAGTTTGGCAGCCGCATGTAATTTCAGCATAGCTCCACCCAACTCCAATGTGAGCAGAGGTCTAATCAGCCAGAAAGTGAAAACACCTGTGTGGGCATGTGGGGTCATACAAAAAGACACACAGCTGTCTATCCATGCTACCTCTCTGGATAATGTGTGGAAATTAATTGAAAAGATTTCTAGAAAAATATATTTTTTAGGGCAGATATCTTGACATGCCATAGCAGGAGAAGCACAGGTTTAATTAACAATATCAATATGGGCTGTACTCCATTTACCTGTACCTGCTCTGGGGCCCTATATTATTTTGCATGCTGGTTCACTGACTTACACTTGAATAGAACAGAGCCATCATTAATGGTATTAATTACACCTGATCATTTCTGAAAATTACCCATTGAGTTCTAGCATAGTTAGGAATAAAAATTTAAAATAAAGCTTTAATTCTTTCTTTTATCTCATCTTTTTTGATGAAAATGAATCATGAAATGTTATACTTCCTGTTCCCCCTCATACTGCAAAAAGGTTTTAACATCTTCCTTTATGGGAAAAAAAGTATTCCATCCAAATCTAAAGATCACTGCTAAATGTTTTTAAACTTGGAGCAAAGACAAAATATATAAGTAATAAATAGGAATGATATTTTACTGTGCTATTTGTTCACTTTCCAGCGTTTCCATAACTAAAGAAAATGGTAAATTAGTAGGTGGAATTTATCTCTCAAGTGTCAGCTAGCTTTACTGTTCACAGACAGTATGATGGAGATTTCTCCTGACCACACCTTTATAAAAACAGTCTTGAAAAAGCTGCACTGAGATTGTATAGAATGTTGTCATTTATTTATTTTTCTCTTAAAAAACAGGTTAATTAAATGTTTGATTTGCCATTCAATAGGCCACACTGCCTTTTGCATTAAATGATATGATCCACTCTAAAGAGACTACATTTCTGTAAGGAAACTCACTGTCTTGATATACTAAATCCCTGGACGTTTTTGCCTTAAAATACCCCTGTTCTATTGCAATATATTGCAACTGCTATTGCAGTGTCTTGCAAAAGCAATTAACTCATGGAGACTTATTTTTCTGCTGTTTACTACTCTCCTTTTTCAAGTGCTGTGAAGTCCTCTGACGCAAATACAACATATTGGCTTCTGGCTGTTTGAACACAGAAATATTGGTATCACCCATCAAAAATGTGACCAAAATCCCAAATCTTTTCACCACTCACATAAAACAAGCTTCTGTGTAGGGTTCTTCTTTATTTTTTTTTTCAACATGGTTCTTAATTAGGGAAACATTTCACAGTGGTGTGAAATCAGCAGCCATCTTGGAGCAGGTTACTTTTGGTAATTCTACACCGAAGCCCCCATACAGTCCTACCATGACTAGTCACTTCATGCAGCCTTAAGACAAAGAAAGGATCTGACAGTAACCAGCTTCCACATTCATATCCAAATTGCCTACATGCTGCAGGGCTGACAGTTAGGAATATAACATCTTCTTCAGGCGTTGTCTTTCTCTATAAATTAGTACATTAAAGCACGAAGTTCTTGAGGTTGAAGCTGACCTCAGGACTTGTCAAATCCATTAGAAAAATGACATTTTAACCTATAAGATCTTCAAGTGGTGACATAGGAATTAGCTCCACAGACAAAAACAATGTCTATTTCAAAGAGACCGGACCCCTGTAGATTTGGTGTAATGCACAAAGATACCACAAATTCTCCAGAATAAAAATATACATAGCAAAATGCTTGTCACAATACGCAGCCACCTTTTGTTGGCTGTTAGTTAGCTTGTTAACTTGTGTTTGTGTGTGGCATTTTCACAATTGTGCTTTTTTGCATCAGGAAAAATGAAATATATAAGGACAAGACAAAGCTGTTATATTTTGTCAGCATACAAAAAACCCCCAGCAAAATACAGATAAATTAGGATTTTTAACATTAACATTCATGGGCAGTCATCTTGTTTATCCCTGGTTACCGAGCATTCAGCACAGTCACAGGTGGTGTGGAAATTTTCGTTCTGTCCAGAGACTGCTCTGTGTTTGAGTCGCAAATATTTTGTGTTCCAAATGAGCTGCATCCTGATTGCCAATGAGCCCAAAATGTATTCTTTTTTTTTTTGTCAGTGAAATTGAGAATGCGCTGACAGAGAAGCCTCTGAGGAGACCTCTGTAAGTTTAACTGGAATGAAACCATTTACAGCTATAAGCCT
This sequence comes from Thunnus albacares, assembly GCF_914725855.1. Taxonomy (NCBI): domain Eukaryota; kingdom Metazoa; phylum Chordata; class Actinopteri; order Scombriformes; family Scombridae; genus Thunnus; species Thunnus albacares. The sequence continues at coordinate 9,555,255 of NC_058107.1, forward strand.
ACAATAGGCTAAAGTCTGTCAGGAGAGCACGTTCCTATAAACTGCTTCAGTGTAAATGAGAGCAGCAGGTAAGAATTCATGTAATAAACAACACAAAGATGGAATATACAGGTCCATGCTGACACTCCGAGCACTGTGGCGTGTCTTTACAAGTACAAATCTGCATCAAACATCTGAGCAAGGCTGTGAAGCAATAAAAATGCAACGGTTTCATCTCTAAATGACATATTGTGTATATATCATGAAGGTTCCTGATTGGGTTGGCCAACAAAATCTGGAACACCTGGGCTCTGTGATCCCTCCAATGTAGCCCCAGTGATCTGTGTGGATGTTTTTCCCTGCACCTGCAACCCCTTTTTCTGGTTTTGCTTAGCTTTTTGTTCCATACTTCACAACACCCCACTCTACACTGTTCACATACACACAGTGAGGGGGCCAGAAATAGCAACAGCATCAGTCATTTCAGCCCAAAAACAACATATGTCATACAGTTTATTAATGTAATAATGACAACAAAGGTCCCCTAACCTTAAAGTGGTAATTTCCCTAAACCTAACCAAATTGTTTTTCTGTCTAAACCCAACCAGACCTTAGTGTTATCACATAATAAAACAGATTTATTTTCAAATATTGATTTATGACAGTTTTGGAAGGCAAAGACAAACTATGACGTCCTGTTAATAGTGGCGTCTGATAAGAAAATGCATATAGCATGTGTTGTCCTAGAAGACATGGAAAAACAACAGATTTTGCTGTTCAATTTGGAGTACTTGTTGACTTTGACAAAAGTAACATAAAACAGCCTTTCTTCTATGGTATGCGTTGGATGGTCAATAAGCTTCTGAAACATCCCCCCACCATCTTTCTGACATCAGAATTTAGGCAGCTGTGGCCAACAATCCAACATTCCTGCTCACGTCACAGCAATTGGCCAGGTGTGTGGAGGTGAGGTCTCTTAAACTCCCCCTCCACTCAAAAATATGATTTTCTTCTTGATCCTACAGTTGGATGTTTGAGCTTCACCGTGCAGAATGATGTATGTGCAGAGTTTTCACATTCATCTGCTGAAAGTGGAAAGTTTCTCTGTGCTCATTGAAAATCTGATTTTAAGCCAATCCTGGTCCAATATTCAACTCACACAAGTGTGATGTGGAAACTTGAAGCCTCCAGTGCATAAACACTGAGAATAGACTTTACAGTGAAGTAGGAGACATCTTGTGTCCAGCAGTTAAATTTTTAAAATGAAATATATTTACATATTTATAGATTCTGGAATATTTCATGAGGGAGAAGGAGGAGACATACTTTCAAGGATTTTAACAAGATAATTGAAGATATTTTTTTAATGGAAAAACCATATCAGACAAATTATTTATTTATGTATTTATTTATTGGGTTTATTCAATCTGCATATTGCCAGGTCTTTTTTTGAAAATGGATCTTGATGTATTAAGAATAGATTAATTCAGCAGTGGCAGTAAGGCTACGTCCAACTGCTGAGCTATAGCTTTGTATGGGTACCTTACCGATGGCAAGCACATCATTCTCTGTAATGGCGACTATGAACTGTGCAAAATTCAACTAAATTGTAACCAGAAGCTTCCTGCAACGGAGTGTAAGTTCAGGATTTCAATGGTTTTGTGTGCTAGTACTCACATTCAAACTCAAGAACAAGTAAATGCAAATGAAGTGCACATGCGCAAAGTTAATTACTCTAATTGCATCCAGCCACACATCCCGGGGCCATTAGTGCTGGCGGGGTGTGAAAGAGCTGACCAGGACCAATCAGCGCTTGCAGAGAACTTCATTTGAGGCTTCTTAACGACCTGAGCTCGGCTTGTTGTTTTGAAGCGTTCAGTCATTCTGGCGGTTACTCACTCGGGACACGAGTTTACAGCACTATTACACCAGCAACATCAGCCCGGCCGCTGACAGCCGCCCATTCTCCAAATAAGGTAATTAGAGGAGAGAGACCGGAAGACTCTCCATGGTAACTCACTCACAAACAGGAGGGGCCAAACAATGGACTCGTAAGGATGAGATGATTGACAGCTCGTTGCGGCTCACGCTCGCTGCCTCTGACTGCATCCATTTACGAACGAGGCTTACAAAAACACACGAATATAGTACACTTTATCAATATATTTGGTGCAATAAACCATTCCACCACATAAAATCTATTTTTTTCCTATCGTACCTCATTAAAAACGCCGAGTAGGCTATTTAACAAAAGCGTTTTAAATCTTAAAGCTTTAACACACCGTCTGCACTAATCAACCTCATCTGCACCTGCTCACTCATCTTTAAGGAAGCGTTTTGTTCCCGGCTTTTCCAATGTCCGTTTACACTGTAATTACGTGTTTGTTATTACATTGTCACACCCTCCCTCTCCTCCTGAGTTATAATGACACAGGCTAAAAACTTGATGCAAGATAAACACCACATGGATTTGAGCGAGAATGCAAAAGCGAAATATAATAAAAGCTGTGTTGATGTTACCTCAGTTTCTCTTGTTCATCCTTGTTCTTAGAAGCAACGAAGAGACACTCCGGTGTGATGTGCAGTTAGTCCAAGCCTCGGCTGAATAACGCTGCTCTGCCTGCAACTTGGCTGCTGCAGTTACAACCGTGCAAATCTCAGATTGTAGTTGTCAGTTTTCTGTGTGCACGTTCCCTCCAGCCACGCGCCGCACCGAAGTCTCCTCTCTGATTTAAAAGTTACAACTTGCGCCGAAAGCAGCTTTCGTTAATAATTACTGTACTAGGGCTAATTAGTGCCTGCGACGATGTGTTTGTATGAAAGGCAGAGCAGCCTTTATCCCTCTCATGCTGTCGGTCACAGCTACTGTCTCCGCCCCATCACCACTCGCACAGTATTGGAGGAAATTTCTGATTGATTTTTTTAATGATTTATGTGGAGAATCGTTAATTAAGTAATGTGCTCTTATTATCACTTCAAATTACTCTTATTTGGCCGACATTCAATGCTATAATTATTTGCGTAAAAAAGCTTTATGCTTATAATCAAATACCACAAAACACAGAACATGAGCTTGTCACTCATATTTATCAGTTATATTTCATTTTATTTTAGCATCCGTTCTGTCTTCAGTTTCTCTAAATTCGACCACATCTAGTGGTATAATAATTTACTGGCACTGTGATATTGTCAAGTCAGCACAAATACCAAGAAAACGTCTAGTGAGTATTTTTTTCAAAGTAAATGTTTTAGTGAGACAGTGGTAACCAGAGTGGAAAACATAAAAATATATCTATATTTAAGGGAGGATCTGTGCAGAAGAAACTAGACAGCCATTGGCTTGGTTTGACTGTTTTAAGATAGTGAGCATACTTCAAAGCAGTGGGCTATGCTGTGTGTTAAGCATCAAATATATATATATATTTTGTTTGTTTTCCTACAACCCTCAATGAATGCAGCACTTCTTGTGCTTCAATCTCGGGACTGTATTCAGAGAGGGACACGTTTATGTAGCTCTCAGACCATGTAGGTTATGAGCCCAGAACAAATAAACTTGAATTGACTATTGGCTCATATTTTCCTGAGATGCACCTTAGCTTGACCTAAAGAAACGCCAGTTTATTCATTTTTTTCCTGTCTCAAATAGTCAATCCTAAGACATTATTTTATATAATTTCACCAAAATATCATATTGTTTGCAACGTCAATGTTTTTATTTTCTTACTGAATTATAACCAACCGGAAATACAACTCCGCCGGTTTGTTGTTAGTTTGGTGGCTTTATATTGGTTTTTGACTGACCAATCAGAGAGAACTTCAGAGCCTGGCTGGAGAAGCGCTCGTTTTATGTATTTATAGTGCCGCGGTGGGCGGGATTCACGACAAACGCACAGAGAATAAACCCGCATCACCCGCTGTAGAGGCTTATGAAACGACCGGAGACACAAATCGAGGTTACTCAATGTGAGCACTTCCTTTTGGTTGTCAACAGCGAGTGGAAAGGAGAGAGGCAGTGAGTACAACTAGCAAACACCACAGAGCAACACAGTTCAGAAGATAGCCGGCAAATAATTATTTGAACAGACATTATTTGCAACTTAATGTGACGCAGATTACTGAGTATAAAGTTTGCTTCGTTTACTTTCCTGTCAGTGCCGTTATTGACTGTAACAATGCTAACGTTAGCTTGTTATTGCTTGTGTTACCATGTTATGCTGAAACAAAAGTAGGTTAGTAATGCTATATGTTATAATATTATCTAACCATTGTCTGGGTCGTTTGTTATGCAAGGAAAGTCAACTTGCTTGTGACTAGCCACATAGCTATTGGCGAGGTCAACTTGAAGCAGGTCATTATTGATAGCTTGCCTCAATGCCACTCAGTTTTTTAATGCAGTGTTTAGACTGTTAACACATTCAGTTGATGGCAATTGTCTAATAATTAATTAAGTGGTATTAGGTGTTTACAGTAACTTATGCCAGTTTGAATGACAGTGTGATTCATGCTATTTCTGAATTTTATTACCTTAGTTAGTTCATTACACTTAAAAGAATGGTGAATGAAAAATGATAAATTTAATAGAAACTCTCTGATACTATGTGCGACACTTCTGAACATTGTTTACAAGGCTACCCAGCATGACGTGGATGGTTTATTTACCTGTTTTGCAGCACATATAGTAAGCTAATATTTCAAAGTTATTAAAAAAAAATAAGGATTAAAATAATTTGGGAGTTGATGTTTTACTGAAATAATCAATGCTTCATATGTATTTTTGTATTCTAAAGATTTGGAATAGTCTCAGGCTAGCTACAGTACACTGTGTGATTGCTGACAGTGAAGAAATCTCTGTTATCTGTAAGATATTGCACAATTTGAACACCCAGTTTCTCAGGTCATGATCTTGTTTCATAACAGACGTCTTCAATTCTGCAATCACCATCAGACACTCATACTCTCAAACACAAACCCAAAACACAGTTGCTTTATGTATCTTTCTTCTGTTCTTCTTCTTTCTGTCAGATATGAGTCAGATTTGAAGCCAGATGTGGACTAAGTGAAACCCTGTCATCAAGCCCCCACAATACATCCATGTGTATTATTTTCTTCAAGTTCGACCCCCGGCCTGCATCCAAAAATGCCTACAGGTAGACTAATTACCTTTTCATCAAATAATGGTACTTACTGTGCTGAATGCAATGTTTCTATATGAGAAAGCTCATTTGGTCAGCAGCCATGCGGCACAGGAAGAAGAACCGCTAAAGCAGAGGATTAGCAAGAAAAAATACAATGTCACAAAAATACATCATGCTACAAAAAGATCATGAAATGCATCACATGTGGAAATGTTATCATTCATTAACAACCATAGTTGGATACTACTAGCTAGAGCTGAGATGCAAATTACAAGAAAAGAAATCAGAATACGTAACAAATAAGGGAGCTGGCATCACACAGCCTACAAAACTCTGATAGTGATAGTTGCAACCAGAACTACTACGAATGTAACATATATCAGAGAACCAAACACCTGCAAAACTTGTAGGGATTTAATATCTTGCTTATTGACACTTTAGTAGAGTGAAAACGAGATTAAAGCACCTGTGCAGATTTTAACAGATTTTAAAACTCTGTATATGTTTACCTTTAAAATCCTGAAGTACCCACCATTTATCTTAACAAACACGTTCCATGGCTATTTTTCTAAAGATACATTTTATGAAATGTGTAGGAAATCATTCATAATATATATTTATTTTTAATGTAGGATAACAGTATGGCTGTAAAAAGAGAAGGAAAAAACTGTGCTGGATTTGTATGTGGGTATTTCAATCAGAATTAGAATCATATAGTTTCAATGAAGTGATGGAGCATGAAGCTCCCTAAAATATATGTGATACAGTGTGATATGTTTTTTTCTGATAAAACACCACACTGAAATAAAAATTAATGTAAGTGCATGTCATGTTTTGTCATCACTGCTGCAGTGACAGTGCTGCACTGTTCCTTATTTCATTTGATCCAAGGTTGTCAAGCCTGCCCCTCGGTGCTTTGAGCAGAGGTGGGGACAAAACACACAGAAGTGTTGTAACAAGGGAGCAAAGGATGAGAATATATTGTACTTCTCTGGAGTTTTATTACCTATTTTATAAATATGGGGAACCAAGGGACATTTGATTTTATAGGTGTGATTTGCCTCAGTCTTGCACAGGCAAGGTCATAGATGTACTTTCAACATTATAATTATTGTAAAATATATGTCACATCATTTGCTCAAATCTTCCTCTTTAAAGGACTGGATAGATCTTTATGCAGCATACATGTGCCCTACAAAAGCAGTAAGTGCTAACTTTTCTGAGTTGGCAGCACAGACCAGTGCACTATGAGCAGTCAATGTGAGTTACGGGAGTCCAGTTTATTATAATCCCCCAGAGCTCGAGAGCAAGCACTCTACCTGGCCACAGTCCATCTCTGTCCTTCCCCCTGGGAGTCTGACCCCGCCTAAGGAGATCACAGCAGAGGTGTGTTATGAGTACTGACTCAGACCTGAACCTGGGGAAAGGTGAAACGTACTGTGTCCTAATGTGGTTACATCATTGCTAGCTATATATAGCAGACACAGACTGCTAGTTGCAGAAGTAGTTTACTTGTGCTGCAGTGATGTGTAAATCACAAAGACTGCAGCATAGTAGAAATTGGGTTGAAAGGCAAGATTAAAGTTTCATTAAGCACAATTATTACACTCCCTCAGCACAAAATGACAGGAATATATCTGCAGGGGTTAAATGGGTTCATGCTCAGCACAAGTGACTCAGTGATTACCAGCCTGCTGAGATTTCTGTATTTCGAAACTCAATTTCTAGCTGGCACCATTGTTTGTTTTTGAACGTTTTCAGCCCCTCAGAATGGGAGCAGTGCTGCAATCAACCAACCAGCATTGTAATATACATATATTTGCCCTGTAATTATTAACCTTGTATTAGGTAAGTTACTGTCATTTAAAAATCCACAGGACCACCAACAGTCCATAGAGGCTACTATGCTCATTACATCCAACAAGATGAAAGCAATGGACTAAAAAACAGCATACTCACAATTTTGTTATTCATGGAGCCTTGGCAGTGGTGGGACTGAAAATGTTTATCCTGTCACTCGTGGCCTGTCACTCGTGGCCAATTAAAATATGATGTATTCTGAGCAAGCTGACATTTTGGTCCAATGGTGGCACACAAGTAAAGCTCATGGAGTGTTCGAAGCTTTATGGGTTGATCCTCTTGGGAGCATGAATACGCTCAGTATGTTTCATAGCAGCCTGCCAATTAGATTTTGATATTTCATAAGTATGGCAATGTTGAGCTGTTGGTCAGTCGGTCCACCACTTTGGTCCAGACTGGAATATTTCAACAATTATTTGACTGATTGCCACAGAGTTTTGTACAGACATTCATGGTCCTCAGAGGATGAACCCTGATTCCCTGTCTTTTCCTCTAACACCGACATGAGGTTGACAATTCTGATTTTGAGTGAAATGTCTCAACAAAATTTTTCAGTTTCAGTTCTAGTCAGTTCTAGTTCTGCTGTTATATGGTGACAATGCTGCAATGTTCCTTATATAATCCTGTTCCAATGTTGTTAAGTGTGCCACTTGGAGCTTTAAGCTGAGGTGGAAACACACAAATAACGCTATAGCAGCAACAAAGAAGTAAAGGGAAGGAAATGTTCTATTCTACAGTTTTATCCATTAATAAATATGAGGAACCAAGGGATTTCTATTTTTCAACTACTGGATGGATTGCCATGACATTTGGTACAAACATTCATGTTCCCCTCTGGATGAAACATAATGGCTTTCCCATCATCCTCTGCCATACTTTGTGTTAAGTGCTAATTAGCAAATGTTAGCATGCTGGATGTTAAGCTAAAATGGTGAATGTGATAAACATTACCTGCTTAACATCAGCATGTTAGCATGCTGCCATTAGCATTTAGCTCTAAGAATGGCTGTGGCTAGCATGCTAGCATGGCTGTAGACTGTTTTTGCACAAGTAGAAATTTTGGACTAACGGTAGCTCTAGAGAAAAGCCGGGGCTCCCAGAAACACTCTCAGCTATTAGTTTTCCAAAATACCTTGTTATTGACCAAATGGTTGATCAAGGATGAAGTTTGGCCAGACGGTAATGCGAAGGTCAGGGGCTCACCAAATTAATTAGGGATTATCCCATGGGGACCATAGTAACTCTTGAATGCCAATACCAAGTCTGCAAGCCACTGTGTTAAATAGAAAGGCAAACAGAGTAACAGCAAAAGTCACAAAAAGCTTTGATACCTCTCTGCTCCTCAATATCCCCCCTACATGATGCAGCTGGCTGTTACTGTGATCATAGCTGTTTGCATGTGGTTTCCCCCTCAGGATCTGATAGCAGATGCTCTCTTGTGTAGCATCATTAGTGTTAGCTTTGTTTTCAGCAGCAGCAGTAGCTCACACGGTGCCATGGGAACACTTGACGTTATCATTAGCCTTTGATGTACGGAGGTCAACCCCTATTAGGTCAGTTTGGTTTATCTGTCTTAACAGGATCCACGTTCCCATCCTGCAAGATTAATAGGGGGGCCACTACTGCCAAGCTCAGAGGAAATATACAGCTGCTGTAGAGGTCAATACATTTCATTGGCCTTTTCCGGCATGCGGACTGCCTCTGCAGTGTTTAAATCCATATCTCTAATTCTATAAATGTACAATGATTAGTTTAATTTACAAAGGTACAAATGTGTTAGCACATTGCATGTGGAATAGACCTTAGATTTCATGAGTCTACAAAGTGATTCTTTGCTGAAATGCTTTACAATTCATGTTTACAAATTTCACATGGTGCTATAGTGAGAGGTCATCTTTTCCCCTGAGCAATGGAATAATTGTTTCCTGTGTTTCATAACTGCTGAATAGGGCAGATGAGCTGGATGAAGAGTTGTGTGTATGTGTGTTGCTGTAGTATGTGAGTAGGGGGTAATATACACTGAGTGAGGATATACTGTATAGCCATTAATTGATGTTGCATTTCCTGGCCATACAACTGACGATATTGACCTGCTAATAAAGTGTTATAGAAACTAATGGCTGGTGTTGCACTAGACACAGGTCACAATGGAGTCTCTAGTTGTTAATGGTTATGACCATAACAGCATCATTACTCAGTGACACTCTGGACCATTGAGTAATAATGCAGGTCAGAGTATAGTTCAGTGCTTATCTGATAGCCTGTCAGACTACAGAGTCTCATTCATGGTGATTTATTGTAAATCAGAACACATTTTTGTTCAGGCTGTTCACTCTTGTTTGTAGAAGTAAATGTTTGTGTTGTAGCCTCGCTGTGGCAATTAACACAGATTGAGAGTTTGATAAAACACCTGCAAAGGTTACTGACGTGAGACAGGCACAGCCAGCTTTGCAAAATTAGGTAAATCTGTCAAATTATGCAAAACTTGTTATTGAAATTTATTTTAACCCCTTAATATCCATTTGTCCCTTTAAGTGGCTTTAGAGAAGGTGGTATCATCTTCCATACTGTCTGACAGTATCATATATGCTCTCTATCAGCTTGTTCCAACTCTTCATTGAAGCTTCAGTACACTGAGTGAAAAACCCAAGACTCCATGTTTTTATGGCTTCACTGTTCTACTGAAAGGAAATATTTTATTTCTCCAAAATTCAGCATAACATATTTGTCATAATTTGGGGCTCTCTCTTTCTATTTAAACACAAAACAAAGATGATTTGACATAATGAGACAACTGTGAGATTAACTTTCTACCAGAGTGTCTTTATTGTGTTTTTTTTTTTTTTTTTTACAGTGTTCTAAAATTAATGAAAACCAGTGGCTGTCTGAAAGAAAGGAAATGGTACTCATAAAAATAAAACACTGTACTATACTCTAGAAAGTGTCACAGTAATTCAAAGTATATGTAAAACATCCAAAAACAGCATAATTGCACCAAGATGATGTATCATACTGGCACAGCCTGTGCACGGTGTCTGGTGAACTTGGATCACAAGTGGCTGGCTGGCTGTTACTTTTATTATGGCTTGTCCTTTGGCTGTCTCTTTGCTTTTGATCCTCTTTCCTTTGGTCATCATCAAAGGACATCCTCCTCCTTGTAACCTTGAACTTTTTATCCTCAGTCTGCATCCAGCTCAATCAATTTGTAAAAATACTGTACTTGGATACATCTGAGGCCTCTATTAAGCTTGAAAACCTACAACACCGTGTCCAGGCAACTGGCAAAGAGTCCACTAACTCATTAGTATAAAGATGACCTGTCTAAATCTCAGGCAAGATAAAGACTTACTGTCAGATTGCATTCACTGTTGTAGAGATTGTTATTTTGTTGAAGAAACATTTGAGAAAGCATGATTGATTACTTACAGTCTACATTTATAAATTGCACTCAGGTGCTTACCTGACAGTAGTTTATATACTCACACTTCCAGACAGATATAAAGATATTCCTGAAGAGTAATGTTCTTGTGTGTTGTCGAGGATGAATTTAATTTTGTATTTCATCACCCTTTGTACAATGATTTGAGGGACAGTTTGTTTGAAAATATCCAATTGGAAAAACCCTGATTTGTTTTGGTTGTCAGAAGCTGATATGTTAAGTTGTTTTTGTTTTAGCGAGAGGCTTGGTTGCTAAGACAGAGAACACTGTATCCATCATAACAGGACATTTCTTCCATGTAAACTAAATGTTCTGAAATGTTTTGAATCTTTGGAGCTGTACATCATGATCTGTCATGTGTCCATCCAGGACACTTACATAAACAAATCAGTTAATCAATCCAATCATTTGGAAGGTGTACATGTTATATCCAAAGCACAGAGACAACAGATGTAACAGAAAGTCTGATGTTCTCATGACCCAAGATTAATCTTTAAAAAAAAAAAAAAAAACATGTGATCAACTGCCAGGTGAGAAAGAAGATAAAGTAGATGGAATGTGTCATGTGTTCACGATGATGAATGAGCTGCTGATGATGGATTTACTGCTGCAGCCAGTGACGGCCTTCTGTAACACCTCATTGGTTCACATCAACAACGGATGAAAACGACACACTGAATGAACAAAAATAACAAAACAACTTGCCGCCGCCGCTCTCTCTCTCTCTCTCCCTCTCCTCAGGCTAATTTTGGCTGCAAACAGAGATGAGTTCTACAACAGGCCGTCCAAAGCTGCAGACTTCTGGGGGACCAACAGTGAGATTCTCAGCGGTAAGTCTTTATATTCCAGATATAAAGGCTTCCCAGACCAGCTCACCACTCGCCATTTCACCACCTCACAAATACATGTTGCGTAGGCTTTGTATTTGTTTGACTTTATTGAACCACTGCGGTTTGAAAGCTCTTTTGCAACTGAGATCTGGCAAAGAATGCTGCATATCAAGTTGTAGACAAAACAATCAAGAAGAAGATAACATTTGTAACTGATATATTAACAGTTTTTGGTTATATCCAGACAAACGGAACACTTTAATACATAACTGTTGTGGCTCTTCAACAATGTGTGAGATTATAAAAGCAGCAGCTGTTGGCTTTTTAGCGCTGTTTGACTACAGTTTTATTCAAGGCTAAATAGCTTTGAATAGTCAAGGAAAAATCTGTCTCCTTCACCTCGGAATGGAATTCTCCTCCGCTCTGTCACAGGACATCCACACCCACAATAAACTATATTTAATTGACTGATGTCCAATACACATTATAGCCAAGCAAAGGAAATCAATCATCTTTTTTTTTTTTTTTCTTCTGAAGGAGGAAACGCAGAGATAGCCTCATTGTTCATCAGTCTCCTTCGCCCCTCTGTAATAGAGGGGTCAGGACTCCAGTAGTGGGCCCTTAATTGATGGCTGCTTTTATGCGATGTGACAAGAATAAATGGCTCTGCCTTATCTGCGGGACTCGGGGGAGGGCGGAGGCAGGGCCCTGAAGGAGACATAGCATGACGAGAAAGGGAAGTAAGCTATAGCTCCCAGTGGGATCAGGCTAGCTTTCCATCCACCTCCAGAGGAATAAGATCGTTTGGCTCTCTTGGTCACTGTCAGTGTAAGTGGTCCTGTCTTTATTGATCACCAGGAAGTGCAGTAGACTTGCAGGGCACTGCTTTTTTTCTGACATGTGAAGAAGAGGAATGTGGAAAGAAAACAACAGAGTTATTGATCTATAGATTTTTTTATTATTGCCAAAGCATATACTCAAGGGCGGTCCAATCAGAGGACATTTAAGTTTTTATTTTCAATTTCTTTATATACTTTTACTAATTTCTAATCTCTTAATTTGTGATTTTTATGTGTTAGTGACAGTTAGTGGAGATCACATTCGTCATGTATATCTTCATGCAGGCTTGTTCAAGTTCAGTATATTTTATTACTTCCTTTGCCTTTAACTTTTAGGATTTTTTTAGGAAATGATTTGGTAATTAAGACCATGTGGGAGTTGTGCAAAAGAAATTCAAAAGCTATTATTCATCGCACACATTGAAGTCATGTGAGAGTCTTTTGACATATTGTTATAGTTGATATTCCACATTCCTATGGACACTTATTTTAGCCCCCAACTGAAGTATGATTTATGTTGCTGCTGGGTTTAATAAACATTCTTCCACAACTACACTATTAACCAGGCTTGGACCTAGAATATGGTAAGGAAGGAGGATCATGGCTGGGGATCAGCAAGAGAGGCAAGCTGGCTGCAATCACAAACTACATGGAAGGACGTCCCAACCCGGACGCACAAGGACGAGGTGAGTCAGCTGTGTGAGCAGGGTTTTTTTTTTACTGATTTATTGGCTGCATCATTTAAGAAGCGTTTCTTTGAACTCTTACCGTTGTGCAGGTTTCCTGGTGTCTAACTACCTTACAGACAAGGATCAGGACAGCTACTCCTACCTGAAGAAGGTGTCAACAGAAGGCCACCTGTACAATGGCTTCAACCTCATCACAGCAGAATTCAAGTGAGTAAAAGGTGTGGTGAAATTTAACATGATGAATTTGACTCCACAAAGTAATGTAAGAAATATGTAATATGGCCACCTATGAATGTCAGATTATAAGACAGGTTCTTTATTACAGAGACCAGAGACATTGGCGTTCTGGCACACTGAAGGATTTTGACTCTGGGATTTTTTGAGAGTCGTTGAAATTGGGTTGTAATTCAGCTCCTTTGTGTTCTGGCCTTCTCTTAGCTCGGAATGAGACTGCAAATGCAGCGTCTTCATCTCTGGAGTGCTAAACAGGCAGAGCCGAAAATCTCAGATGCTTCACTGAGAGAGAGCCAGCATTAAAATTCTAAGGGAACACCTGTTCATATTTCAGGGTTTTTAGATCTAGACAGCATTAAAAAATAATGAGAGTTTTTTTTTTTCCCCCTATCTTCTCCACCAGCCTGACTTGACTGGATTTGGTAACCTAGGGAAAACAGAAAAAATCAAAGAGGGATCAGTGCAGACCAAGATAGCTGTCATGGTGGAGGCCCCTGTAGACAATTGGCATGGAGACAGGTCTCAGTTTCTGCCAGAGAGAGGTTAGAGGTTCAGCTGCAACACTCCCCCTACCACACCGTAGTCCTGCCGCGGGAGGGAAAAAAATCACGGTTTCCATTGTGGATTTTGGTGTCATGATCTGTGTATCCTGGTAACATGGCCTCAAGCAGGATCTCCTCTCAAAAGGGATTTTCTTATGCTACTACACCTTTTCCTCCGCATTATTTAGCATTGCTTTCAACTTAGAGAAATAGAACTTAAACTGACCATTTGCAAAGCCCCTTTCCCCATTAATTACTGCTCTGCTCTGTTTTCTTACAGCAGCTTTTTAAACAATGGGTCCTTGATTTCAGACAGAGATAGACATCACAGGCTTCTCATTTCCAGCCGGCAACCGTAGAGTTTACCAGCTGAAATGACAACTGTCAGCAGATTTTATCAGCTGCAGCTCACTAATTAAGCTAACATGAGCTCCATAAGTTGACTGAAAACACAACGTCACTGGCTGATTTGTTTTAAATCAAAAACCCTGTAACAAGGGTGAATAAGCACTTATTGGCTACATACATGACATAATGTGCAATGCATTTAGAAAAGATGAACATAAAGAAACATTGTTTTTGTATTAAAATGTTGAACTAGTTAGTTATGATGAGAAACATGTAAGATTAGACTGTTATATCATACTAACCCAAGCTTGTTTGGCTGCTTAGCTTACTTAGGTTAGATTTTCACTTTATTGTTCATATTTTCAAACAGACAGGAGGATTTAACGTTACAAAAGGCTTTTAGGGTGAGCACCAGCTGGACATGTGACATGTACATTTGTTTCAGTACATTTCATTGAGATAATAAGGTATTATGTTGAATACAAACTTAAAGAAGAGGCCAGAGCAAAATTTGAGGCAAAATTATTTTAGTTTGACAGAAGAGTACAGTTATAGGCCTATGTTAATCAAAGTCTACACCGCTGGCATAACAGCTCATATGTCACATGCATTTTTAGGCTTCAGGTCTATTTTTCTTCATTTCATACACACAACTACAGTTATTGTGATTGGACTCTGAACACTTCAAAAACGCAGGTGACCTATGCTCAACACTACCTGAATGCCTCCTGTGTAGACACACAGACGAAGCACTCGCTGCTGCTGCTGCTCTGCTTTGCTTTCTGTGTAGACAGTGTAGACACAACCTGTCTCAAGCACTCCTACAGTTTCATGGCACTGTTTAGACATGTGTAAAAAAACACATATGGTGCGTGTGTCTACATCATATAGGAACAAACATTTCCTCTGCGCCATCATACCAGATATTTTATTACATGCCTATTTTGGTACAAAACTTTACCCTCCAGTGTTGCGGATAGTCTTCCGAGATTTACTCGCAAACGGAAAATCTACCCACATTTGGCGTTTGGCAGGTGTTAATTTCAGACCCTTTGAAAATCTTTTTTCTCTTTTCATCAAGGACTAAACACATAATAGCAGTGGATGGCTCAGCTGTCATTTTTTATAGACTATAGACATCAGGATATGCAAATATCCTTGTTAGATCTTGTTAGACCAGGAGTTGTAGTTGCACTGCCCCAATGCCATTCCTCTTTAATGAAAGAATAAGGTGCCACTTCAGTATGTCCAGTATGTGTGTTTATGTGCGATGATGCCTTATGTCCTCCGCTTTTACTGACCTGTCATATGGGATTGAAATCACTGAACAAAGCTTCGTGCTTTGAAAGTACTGTGTATGTTTCTTCCCCTCAAATGCTGGTCTGTTGGGAGCCCTTTCACTGCAGATAGAGATGACACACAGTGACACAAAGCAAGCACAATACATCCTTTTTAATAAACACCATCATTACTAGCCTATTTGTTTTCCACTCTAGTGTGTCCAGCAGCTCAGAGGAAATAAGGCGTCTGGTTTCTTCCGAATCAATAACTACATCTGGCGGATAGAGAGTAGCTCTGTATTACAATTAGAGGATTTCTCTCATCTGTAACCAGACACGATTTATGATGTGATGGCGGTGGGGGACAAGATGTGCCAGCCATTTTAAGGCATTCTCTGTCTTCCTCTTGTTTTCAAGAGTGTGTGATCACCCTCATTGGGATTCATATGAGAGATAGAGTGTACACTTAATGCACAACCCGGAGGAGCAGGCTGGCATTCAAACATTTCAGTCTGGCCATGATTCATATGTTGCTTGTTTTGAACTGTTTTGCTTGTTAAACTAATACCTCCTTGATTAATAATCTATCACCATGTTGAGTTCTACATGCGAGTGATTTGGTCAGTGACAGCAGTGGTAGTCCCAGATCATTGCACTGAGCATTCGCCTCAGTGGAGCTAATGCCGTATATATTTCAATTTTGATCTCAGATATTCCGTGCTTGATGCTCTCAAGGCTCCATATCCAACATTTCATCTGACTTTCCTATAGCTTTGGTTTTTGATCCCACTTTATGTCACTCTCGCTTTAAAGTCAATGCCCAGAGATTATCAATTTTAATGAATATCTCCTCTGATGTCTGCCTGCAAAGAAATGCCTCGCTTAATACATTTTCAGTCAAGCGGAGTGTGGCTGTTTTACAAAAACAACTTTAGAAAGTGGTTCAGTTATATGGCCTCAAACCATGTGTTGTACTTCTTGGCAGAATCTTGTTGGAGCTGAAAAAGGAAAACAGTGGTGCTGCAGATACGCACATTCCAGAGTATCAGGGGTAGATGAACTCTCAACATTTTGATGAGGAACAACTCTGAATTGCTGTCTCTTCCAAAAGCTAGTGTGGTTACCTATGAGGGGAACACATCCGCTTTTATAGAATAGACCAGGATTTTCTCAATTAGCAGTAGATGCTCATAGTAAATAGCCAAAATATACTGTAGCGCTGCATTGTTGGTTAAGTGGACCCAGATGTCCAAAAAATTGCCACAAAAATCTAAATAATGTTGATTTTGGCTATAGTTGTTAGTATGGGGTCATATTTTATATCAGAGAGGAGATCTGAACCCCATTACATTTTTCCTACATTTTTCTTGCCATGAAAGTCTGTCTGATCTCATGTTGGCTAATTTGTCTAGGTCAGGTGTGATAAGATTTCTTTACTGAAGTTAAACAAGAATAAAATGCTATTCCGCCGTTAGTAGTTCAGCTTGGGTTCACGCACAGTGGCTTATGCTGAATTGAGGTACCACATGGGTATGTTAGTATTATTTATAATGATTAAAACAAGTTCATAGTTTTTATACTGTATCTCAGAATATAAAAATGATGATTTTTCCCAGTGTGCTTTATGTCTCCATGTGTGGGTCTGGATGCTCAAATGTGTGTGACTGGAAATGAAGAGTACATGACAGTACATCTACATTCTGAAGCGACAATGCTGAGAGCTCATCCAACCATCTCCAGGCAACTACACCACAGCTGGCGATAGGGAAACCGCTCTGCAGCTTCAGTATAGAGGACTCTTCATTAGAACGTCTCCCAGCCAGCATACTGATTACCTCTCTGACTGAGATCTGAAAAAGCCTGTTTTCGACTCTTCCCTCCTCGTTCTCCCACTGCCCAGTGGCGTTGACCTCCTGCTGTTCCCTCATCTCAGCCCAAATCAACCCCACAGCACACCTGATGGGACTTTCAATATTCTTGCCAGTTTCAAATTGAAGAAATAGAGCTATCTCCTCTGGAAATCCTCCACCAGCTACCACCATGTTCAATTTGATGCATATCAGGCAAAGTGTATGCACCGACACCAAGCCTCTCTGGGTGTTGTGCAGCTCAGGTCGCAATATCAATATCAAAGTAGTATTTTAAACATTGCGTTTGCCCCTAACCGAACTGACAACAGGTAAAAGCTTTACAGATTCTTCCGTCTCCCTTCAGGGTACAGTGCCATCTGGTTTCCCATTGAGCGGCTGCTATGTACATGCATGTATGAAGGTTGGCCGCTATCACCCGTGTCAACATTGGCCAATATGCTGTGCTCATAGTAACCCTAGGAACACAGAAAGAGAGTTTGTTTATTCAGACAGTCTAACTGAGTTTGGCTACAAGTCTGGGAGCAATATCATATCAAATCTCTGATTTGTTGTTGTCTGAGAGATAGTGTAATGTCAACCTAGGGCTTTCAGGATTCTTTCTCAGCTGCTTGGACACAAAACACTCAGGAAATGTACACAAGACAGAGGAGCTCTCGCACAGACGGAAAAGGATGGCCTCTGCACAGTGGCAACATGTGTATACCTAATCATTTGTAATAAATGAAAGTGTGAGAGAGAGTGAGACTTGGTAGTTTGCTGAAAAAGAAAAAAAAAAGAATATCCCTTAAGAGGCATGGTATGAATTATAAAGGAAGTACAAGATAACAAACAGACTTATCAGATGAGATGATTTTGATTAGGCCGCTCATGTTAAAATGCGATTTGCAAGCATATTTATTGTCTTGTACTAATGTTACTTGTCTACTTACGTCACATAATCTCTTACTTCGTTCTGTCTTTGTGGCTCGATTGCCAACTTTTAGGTGGAATTCTGTTTTCTGGAAAAAAGTAATTTTCACAAAGATCAGTTCAAAATGTCAGACGGCTTAAATATGATTGTTAAGAGGTTATATGGCAACATCACCTGTTAATGGTGATGTATGGTAGAGATCATTGGGCTATACTTCTTTTGCCCAATTTGTATTCTGGCTCTTAAAACTATCCAATAAATTGTGTTGCAGCACTACAAACCCAGCAACATATTCTGTTCCTATCTTGCCAGCTCTCGACTGGGAAACTCTCCAAGTTAGATGTTGAAGCAGTGTTGCACCACATTTCAGATTGACTGATGCCACTGGTATGGCTGTCATAAAATTGACATCAAAAAATTCATTCCCCTCACTGGTTCAAAGGATTTGGTCATAATTTATTATTCACTCTCCTGTACCAAAGCCGTCATAGATGCCCTTGATGTCAGATAGATTTTTCAGACTGAATAAATTCCCTCTAACTGAGGACTTTGCAAAGAGATCTAACACCGTAACTAAATGGTTTTGTGGTAGTCAAAGGTGTTTGCAGCACTAATTTGTATTTTGAAGCCTTAATATCACCCAGTTGTTCCTTTAGGATAAGATTTAAATTATGCAATTAACTACGGTGTTGGGTATTTTCCCATTTGAATTGCCTCTACAAATGAAACCGGCTTCTTAATAACTATTTTCCAGGACTGCAAAGAATCAATCATTAAAGAATATTGTATGGTGCACTATTGATATTCTCTTCCACCCTGAGCGTTCATTTTACATGATTCCCTCAGGTGTGCTTCTTTGAACATCATATTTGCTGTATTTGCATTTATTTCGAGAGCGTCAACACATTATGACTCTTGACACAGCCCTCATAATTAGACATACAAAGTTTAATCATCACTAAATGCAATCTCTAATTTTCCATCTGTACTGTGTCCCATGTAGAGCCAAACAAGATATTGTGTGTTACTATGGAAACAGAGGCAGCCCAGAACCCATCCGTCTAAAACCAGGTCTGTGTTTTTAATATGGTTGCTGTAGAAACCGTTCATTTCATCTCATTGGCCCATTCACGTTAGCCTGACATTTCCATGTTGCTTGAGCTCTGTTTATTGGGTGACGTGCCATGAGGTCACTTACTGTGCTCACTAGTTTATATATTGGTCTGTGTGTCTGCATATTTTGCATGTCCTTTTTCATGTCCCTCTCAGCAGGAATCTACGGTTTGAGTAATTCGCTGCTGGACACGCCATGGAGGAAACTGCTGCAAGGCAAGCGTCAGTTCACCAGCATCGTGAACGACCAGTCACTGTCCTGCGATGGACTGGTGCAAGAGCTGCTCAACGTCCTCAATAATGAGGAACTGTGAGTGCTGAACACAAATCTGTAGATTCACACATCATAACAACAAATTTCATCTAAACTTGTGTTTATAAATCATTTTTCGAATGATTATTTAAAACAATTGTGTGGGTTAAACATGTGAATTGCCATCAGTGGCGTAATGAATGTTAACATGTAGGAGTTATTTGTATCTACAGTCACGTAGTGGCATTTTATGAAGTTGGTTGCTGTACAGGGGGTTAAAACTGTGATTGATTTGGGGTACACAGAGCTGGACAGAGGCCTTGGAACATGCCAGGGATTATAGATAGCGGGTCTGAGTGAGCTATTGTGATGGCTTGTAATTTTTAGCTACACCCAGTGTTGATCCCTCTTTATAACACAGGAACTTTTGCATAATTATTTGTTATGCTACAAGGGTATTAATACCCATAGAAATGATTTAATGCACTCTGCATATGCAACTTTTTCTGTGTTTAATGTGCATTGTTTTCACTTTAAAATAAGTTGTGTAGATACAGTATTTGGGTTAAACTGAGGATTTGTCTAAAATCTGTCTGATCAGCGGTGTTTTTGTGGTGTGTGGTCACCCCTTGTGCTCCACTGCAAAGCTGTGTTTAGACTTCATAACAACATATCTCAACAAGAGGATGTTTAGTAAGAAGTAGTCATAACTGAAAGGAATGATGGCCAAAACAGCAAAAATTTGACCCAGGCTGTGAAACCTCAATTCCCTATTAAGCAACTCGGAGCACAGAGCTGCAAAAGAATTTTTGAATTATGTTTTTGTTGAGAGAGATAAGCATGCAGTACACTTGAGCTGAAGAATCAGCTACATCTAGCAGTCTTCCCACTCCTTCAAATTCTCATCCTTCATGAAGAAACTGGTAAACTAGCTGTTGTCCTATGTATAAAGCACAACAAGATCTGGCAACTGCATGGCTTATTTCTCACTTGAAATATTTTCAAAAACAGATTAAAAAGAGATTTTAGCCAAGAAAAACTTTCCAAACAAGCCTTTATCATTTAAAGTTTGAACTGTAATCAGAAACAGCCCCAAAAAGTGGTGTGATGTACAAACCAGGCTGAGAAAGCATTTGTGCAGGTGTTGTTTCTATGTTATTGTGAATAAATTAGGTTAAAGGGAAAATACACTGACAATATGACAGAATAATGCACTAAAACACACATAACTATGAACCTTACTAAAGAAGTGTATTGTGTGTTTGTTTAACAGGAACGCACCTGATCCAGTTCAGGAGACGCAGGGTGAGGGTTACAGCAAGCCCATGATCCAGGCTCTGTCAGCAGTGTGTGTTCGCTCCCCTCATTATGGCACAAGGTCAGTGTCTTCCACCCACGCCAAATCTCTCTCCACCATCTCCCCAGTGTTTGTCTCCTTCTGAGGTAACTGACAGGGCTGTGCTAACCCGCAGGATCATAGTCAACATAGAACTTTTTGGTACATAAAAATCCCCAGTGTAATCAATCCTCCACAGCGAGAAAATGAAAGGGAATCGACTGCACTGTGATGCCACGGTGGATTAGTGGATGCAGAGACTGTCCTGTAGCCAAAAAACCAGAGGGTCAGTCCATGCCAGAATCACCATCAAAGTGTCCTTTAGCGAGGCACCTTCTGCCACTGCCTGCTCATTCTAGATAAGGGCCAAATACCTCAAATGTGTAAATGGGACTGCTAAATGATCGTGATTCATTTGATATTTTTTGTGTTTGTTTGTTTGTGTCCCCTTTATCCCTGCCGGTTCAGGACCAACACAGTTATCCTGATAGACGCAGAAGGGAACGTGACCTTCACAGAGCGCACCATGCTCAACTGTGACACAAGCAAATGGAGCACCAATTCTTTCCAGTTCCAACTGCAAGTGTGAATACATGATGGAGGAAACCCACTCTGTGCCTTTCAGCGTCCCCTTTCCTTCCACCAACCCCCCACCCCAAGTCCCCGTTCCTCCAGCTGCACTTCCACATAGCAGCTCTGTGAACATGAAGACTCTTCAGCTAGTCAGCACTTGCTGCCTCATTAACACCAGTGATACGTATTTCTTATTCTTGATTTAAGTTAAAATGCATCTTTTGAACATGTGTGCTAATTTAAAAGATTGCCAAAGAACATATATGATTTTGTAGAGGAAAATATTTTACCTGTATGTCACAAAACAGCAGGGTTGGGTCGCTTTATAATAAATCAAATCCATTAGACCGTTAGAGATTGCTGGCTTCCTGCTTAGAACTGCAATAACACACAAGATTATTTTAGTGCAATGAAATTGATCCATATCAGTGTCAGATTTTTTTACTTTGTAAAATCCATGCTCTGTAGTGAATATAGACTTAATGTACAATTTCCAGACTGCTATTTGAATCGCTTCCTTTAGCTGCAACAATTTACAACTCAACAATCTAGCTAATTCTTTTGTTTGACACATTAAGTAATTCATAGGGTCACCACTATTTTTCTAGAGAAAGTGTCATCTGTATAACTAATAGATTAAAATTGCCTGCTATTTAAATTTCTTATTACTGTTACCCCATTACAGGTAACTGGTAATGCCCCAACCCTGGTGCTGGTTATGACAGGAATTTGAATGTTGAATGTAAGCTGTTTCAGGCACTGTGCCTCTGACCGCTTCCATGATAGGATGAATGCATTTTACAGCTGCTTGACAATAAAAACAATATCTTATCTAAACACTCACACTTGGTTTCCCAGATAATGACTACTGACCGTTTTAGTGATAGACACACACACACAGAAACACTGGAAGGAACAGAACTTTCTTAGTAACCACTTCATGTCTTGATGTGTTTGTGCACCTGTTTGGTGGTTTCTACATTTTACTCTAAATCAAGAAGACAGCTGAGCCTTTCTTTAAACTGGATGTATTTTACTTCACTTTCTGTGTTTTACTTCACTTTCTGTATTTTTTTCTTACACATTTACCCATCCATGTTAATGGTCAAGGTGTGGAGTCACCAATTTAAAAGCAAAAATGCATACTCATCAGCATGAAGAAAGCTTTTAAGTGGTTAATAAGCTCAAACTGGAGAAAGTGGCATTAAGTTATTTGATCTCTGTTGTTATCAGTTCATGGTTACCTTTTATGTTCTCCATATATACAGTACTAAAACCAGTTTTGAAAAAGTAGTCTTGTGTGTTGCAGTGAGTTTGCACTTAAGCTGCTGTGCCCTCAGTTAATATCACTCTTAAGGTGCCCACAAAAGCAGAACTCAAACCTGATAGGACTTCTGATTAAAAAAAAAAAAAATTCACCTGTACTTTGATCCACCATCACTTTCATAGTGCTGTGTTGTCCCAGATGGCATAAGAAAGTGTATAGCAGACTGTACTCTTTACTCTCTTTTTCACAGAGAACATTTTGACATATCACAGTGGGAGATGCACAGGTGTGAACAATAAAGTTAATTATGGCTGAATTCCATTTAGCTGCTTCGGTTTCTGGGTGCTTGTTAATGTAAATAGTAACACCTGTGCTTTTACTACCATGATATGTCAAAATATCTGCTGTGGCAAGGGTCTCTTGTACCTTTTATGATGAGAAAACAGAATATACAAGGGCCAATATCACTGCATTGATTTAAATCTCAAAAAAATATGAAAAATACTGTTGTATTTTAGATAGATATTGTTTACATACACATAATTTATCTCAGTGCATTTAACCCTAAAGTTGCCCTAACCTAATGTAAATTTTAATGTGATGAAGTTAACAAGCCATCTCAACTATCCCCGTATTAATAGTGGAAAAAACTGTATTCAAGATAAAAGCACAGGGCTAAAGCTGCTGTGATCTATTGTTAGTGAACAGTGACCCCAACTGGATAGTTGAGATATTACAAATAACATGATCCTAATGAAGTCTGTTTAAGACTTCAGGATATTTTCAATTCATATTTTCTGATAGTTGGCAAGTAGCCATTCTTTATCTTTTAAAGTCGCTGGATTGAACAGAAGAAAAGAAAACTATGAAAACAGGCTGTGCTCACAAACATCCTCCCGCTGTAGGTGCAGAAAGAGTAGACATCTTGACAGCATAGTTCAATTACATTTACCTGTCAAAGCACCTTGGATGACAGTTAATAGCAGTTATACTTGTAACCCTTGAAAATCTACAGATTTCACACATAGCACAGAAAAAAAACAATATACATTTAGTTTGATAAATGTGTTTGGCAGCATCCACAGACAAGTAAGTAAACCTTGCTTACCTGTCAAATAAAATTGGTTCATGGTTGTAATGGAATATAAAAACAACCTTTTCAGAGCCTTAAAAAAGACCCACACTCTCAGTTTTTGTCCTCTCTTTAGTCCTTTCACCCATTGAATATATGCATACAACTGTACGTTTATGGTGCAAAACTTGTGTAGTTTGCACGTGTATGTTGTTTCCGTTAGTGGCTGATACTCTGTTTTTTGAGCACTTACATTTATGAAAAAGTATTAAGACTTATGCTGTTTGAACCCACTTTCCGATTTGTGAAACCTTTGTTTTACTTATGAAAACAGAAAAAAGGGGAGGGGAGTAGTGAAATCACCTTTTTCATTTCTTTGTTTTCATAAGCAAAATAAATGTTTCACAAATCTGTAAGTGTGTTTAAACAACGTTCAGGCTTTTTCTACGATGTCTAGCACTTTTTCATAAGTGTTACTGGTACGGTGAACCTGCTGCTAAATATCATTAACTATATTTCCCCTTAATTCTGAATTTGATGCTGACTTCAGTTTGGATACTCTAGCGTTTACATTAACGTCATATTAGTAGTCGGCAGATGGACAGCGTGATCAGCCAATTATGAAGAAGCCGGTACCAGGAGGCGGGGCATGGGCTGGTTTACCGCTGTGGTTTTCTTTAAGATGGCGGGGCTGCAACTGAGGCCGTATGGCGGCGCGTCGAGAATAAAATAATTTAGAGAGGTATTTAGGTGCCCGAGAGGAGACAGCTGTGTCATATTTATCGGTGAGTATTCCTGTTATCCATTGACTAAATGTTTTCGGGGTAGCTAAGCATCTATGTAGACGCCTAGAACTGTAACAGTCCGATGGTTGCTTGTTAGCATGTTAGCATTGATGCTAACGTTGCCAGGGGCCCGCTGTGCATCTGCAGACCGGACAGATGCGCTCAAACGAGGTCCTTTCCCATTTTATTTTACGATGCTACGCGTTATTCTTATCCCCACGTATAATTATCCTTTTGTAGCGTTAGATTCCATTTACTGCAGCTACATAACTGCTAGGTACTTCAACTGCCATATCATGGCAGCAGGTTAGTTATAACCGAGCGTGTAAGTTGTTCTTGCTGACATCTGCTCTCACTGTTTCATTTCTTCCAGCTCCCAAAGGAACCCAGTGGAGGATGATCAGTGCCTAGATCCCATATTAAGCTGAATGCATTGTGATTTCCAATAATTGAGACAGTGATTCTGAAAGCTGTCTACATTAATGAAAAGAACAATGTAGTCAGCTTAGCATATTCACCTCTGGTACGTGGTCTATACAGGGATGTGCTTCTGCATGCATTCTGGTTTTAGATAAGGAAGTCTCTGAACAGGTTAGATTTTAAAATAAATAATCAGTTTGTGTAAGGTGTAGTGTTAAATCTAGAGTAAAATGGAGATAGATGATGTTTACGATGTTCTACCCCCTCTCCCCTTGGAGCCACCTGATGATTTTGGCCAAGATGAGGGCAGAGCACCTCCACCACCTCCCCTGCAAACGTCCAGTGACGCAGAGGTAATGGACGTTAGCTCTGGTGGTGATGGATACACATACACCCCAGGGGACGGGGAAGCCAAGCCACAGCAGCCCCTCAGCAAGGGCTCAGTAACTTTCTGTAGCCACCTCTCAGATGAGTCCAGTTCCAACCCACCGTGCCCCAGAACAGCCCGCCACGCTCCCCCAGTCACCAAGTTTCTACCAGATCTCAAGCTGCTCCGAGATGTTAAGATCTGTGTAAGCTTCACTGAAAGCAGCAGTAGCAAAGACAGGAAGGTTTTGTACACAGGCGAAGGACAGGAGAGACGCAGGGATGACTGCTTAGACGGTCTGAATGGTGAGTTGCATGACTTGACTAGCGAGCAGGAGCTAGCTGAGGGTAGCTCTGCAGCAGGAAACACAGCAGGCAGAAGATCGGAGGAAGCTGAGGTAGACGCGGAAAACAAAGTAGAGTTTGCTGTCCTGGATGAGTTGGATGACTTCTACGAGAACTTCCTCGACCATGACGATGGAGAACATGGCGGCTTTAAGTCTGAGGTCATAGTTCAGCAGGAGCAAGCAGATGACGAGGCTGTGGCTTACTCCTATGAGGTAGGTCTATGTTTGCAGTGTCACTTGTCATTGTCAACATTTTAAATTGTTCAGCCACACACCAAATTTGTCCTTAAATGTCAGCCAAATGCTGTAGGCTTAATATAGCCCATAGTGTGGGTTCAGATTGACGTTAGTACTGCGTCAAGAACAAAACACAGACTTGTCATTCCTTTTAAACAGACAACTGCGTTGGTACAGCAGGGTTGTAGACACAGCAAAAAAAAAAACAAGGCTGGCTGGCCAAAAATGTTTAACCTGGCTCAACATTTGCTGCAATGCAACATCCTCACAGTACTGTGGCAAGTAAAATACTGTACGAGTATCCAAGTGCTAAATCTAGGTAGAATACCTTCAAATACTTAAGGTCGACACAGTTAGTGGCGTTTTCTTGCATGCTACTAGGTTTGTTAGAGTGAATTGTGGTTCCCTAAATGAAGACCACACTTCCCTAAATGTTGTTGGATCTTGCACTAATTGTGTATTTAACCACCCTCCTTGTTCCTGGTGTCAGGTCACCCACATAACAGAAACAAATAGTTGTATCTATCCATGGCCATGCAGATAAGTTTGGTTTTATTTGGTGGATATGGATTTGGTTTGGGCATTTGGTTTATGGTCTTTAAAGCATCTGTGTATAATATAGTTTAAGTAAATCAAAGGTACAATAAAAATTTAATCAAGAGGACCAGAAGAAATAATGTTGAGGTGTTTATGTTATGCTTAAACTACTTGATAAAGTATGTACATTAGATATTAGAGCTTAAGCAATAGTTGTTATATCAGTTAGTCAGCAACTATTTATGTAGTCATTTGTCAAGCAAAAAAGGCAAATATTTGCTTGTTCCAGCTTCTCAGATGCAAGGATTTGTTGCTTTTATTGGCTTATTTAACAGTAAATTAATTGGCAGATTAAACAATAATGCAAATAATCATGATTACTAGACAAAACATGTTTATTCTGGCTTTTTTATTATAAAAAAAATCATTAGGTGCGACTGGTTAAGCCAAGATGCAAATGTTCCATTAAGCAAGTGTTTGGTTATCTTTTTGTTTATTTCTTTGTTGATGAAATGAGAAGTGAGATGCTGAAAGAGGTTAGTGCCATCTAATATCTCCCATTAAATGCTGGGTTTCTATCAGACACAAAAGCTCTTCATAACAAGTAACAGTAATAAAAGAGGGAGGATCAAGGTGAGGGATCCCACAGAAGAATCGATTTTTTTTTTTATTTTTTTTTCCCCCCCTTCCATATTGTGGTAGAATTTAGTATGATTGTGGTTGTTTAATCAGTTTATATTTCCTCTCATTTGAGGCTTTCAAAGCTCCCTTAATGTGGTGACCCATCCCTCTCTGCCTGCCTTAACCACTGACTCTTCCAGGAGGAGTTTGACAATGATGTGGATGCCCTGCTGGAGGAGGGCATGCCGGTCCCAAAAAAGATGCGTCCAGCAGAGGAAAAATATGGTGGGGACAGTGATCATCAGTCAGATGGTGAAGGAGGTGTTCAGCCCATGATGACCAAAATTAAGACTGTCCTGAAGAGTGAGTGGTGGATCTGTCTGTTTTAGGGTCGGGTAGAAATTGAATCTGGTTTTTGTACAACGGAGCACGGTAGGGCTGGGCAGTATATCGATATTATATCAATATTGTGATATGAGAATAGATATCGTCTTAGATTTCAGATATCGTAATATTGTGATATGGCATAAGTGTCCTGGTTTCAAAGGCTGCATTACATTAAAGTGATGTAATTTTCTGAATTTACCAGACTGATCTGGCTGTTCTATTATTTGACTTTATCCACTTAATCACTATATCCACATTACTAATGATGATTTATTAAAAATCTCATTGTGTAAATATTTTGTGAAAGCACCAATAGTCATCCCTACAATATTGTCGCGATATCGATATTGAGATATTTGGTCATAAATATTGTGATATTTCATTTTGTCCATATCGCCCAGCACTAGAGCACTGTACTGTGATATTAAAGTATCAGCTACACACAGGATATGAGTGGATTTTGCAGTAAAATGATAAAACTTATAGAACGGTTGTAATTGTGATTCATAATTATCTGTATTGCTGATATAGATTACAATGCAGGGTTCCTCCAGGAAATTGTTTAGCAGATGTGGTAAGCTCTGCACAACCAAATAGTGGTATCACTTTTGTGGTAACACACAATCGCTTTCTAATAATTCAAAGAGTTTACTACATGCAGTAAGAGTGTAGTAATTAGCACAGGTATTTACATGAGGTCTTCTCTGTGCCAGGTCGGGGGCGACCACCCACCGAGCCTCTACCTGACGGATGGATCATGACATTCCATAACTCGGGCATTCCAGTCTACCTGCACAGAGAGACCAGAGTGGTAACCTGGTCCAGGCCCTACTTCCTCGGGACTGGAAGTATTAGGGTAAGATGCAACACAAGTTTCATGTTTAAATAACTTATCACACTGACATGAAAAGTGTATCAGCTTTTTAGAACACCCTTAAGTGAGGATGAAAACATTGTAAGTTGTAGGTTTACTGTTGCTGAAGTTACTATGACATTGCATTGGACAAATGGTTTTTCTACTCAGGTAATAATGTAGAGATTCAAAGGAGTTTGTGTGTGTGAAAACCGGCTCCTCTGCCAATATTGGCAAAAGACTTCAGGGAAAAACAGGAGTTCAAAAGAGGTCATTTAACAGAAAATTTCCAGCACATATTTATTTTTATTTTCCACTTTTTTCATAAATGTAATTGAAACTGACAGTCTACCCCTTTCAGAGTTGAGAAACAGGAAATAACCCTCTAAAGGTCATGAAAGCACTTCAGCTTAGTTCTTGAAAGTCAGGGAAAACTGACAATACTGTCTACACAGTTTGTTGCAACTCTTGGTCCTCTTTTCTTTTTTTTTCTTCTTTTTTTCATACAGAAACATGACCCGCCCACCAGCAGCATCCCTTGCCTACACTACAAGAAAATGAAGGAACGGGAGGAAAGGGAGCTGAATGGGGAGGTGATTCCTAATGCAGAGGAGTCTCCAGTCAAGCCCAGTGAGGAGGCCAACGGTGAAGAGAGAGCAGGCAAGTCAGACACCGCGACCGAGGAGCAGGACGACGCCCCTGCCTCTAGTATGGCTGACTGTGGCCTGGATGGAGATGTCACCACCAATCACAGCCAGCAGGGTAAGGAGTCCCAGCCCTGTGACACTGCCCAAGGAGCCCTAGGACAAGTCAAGGCCAAGGTGGAGGTGTGCAAGGATGAGTCTATAGGTAAGAACTTTTTATAGTAGACTGCAGGGACCTGGGGCCTCATTTATGAAACTGAGCATAGGATCTATACAAAAAGTTTTATGTTTGCACAAAAGGCAAAAATGTGTACACCAAAAAATACTTGATGCATTTTGTGAAATGAGGTCCCTGGACCACGGCATTGCCACTGCTACGATTTAAATGTTGTGTTTTTGTTGCTGCAAGAACTTATCGCCAAGCTGTTTTTGTGTAAAATCAATTAACTTAATAACTTTATAAAACCTCCACAGAACTTGAAGACTTTCGCCAGTACCTGGAAAAATGCTTTGACTTTGAACAAGTGACCGTGAAGAAGTTCCGTACCTGGGCTGAGCGAAGGCAGTTCAACAGAGACGTAAAGAGGAAGCAGGCAGAGTCAGAGAGACCCATCCTGCCTGCAAACCAAAAACTCATCACACTGTCAGTCCAAGATGCTCCCACCAAGAAGGGTAAGTTAGAAAAATAATACATTTTGTGAATATCTTGACTTCATGTAAACAAATAATTATCTGTGAAGCCTTATATAGCTAAGCCATGGTCATCCAAAAATCTATTACTACTATAACTATTTCAAAACTTATTGTCAGCATTTTCTCTGTGCAAAGAGGGAACTCAAACTCAGAGTTAAAGTGTATCAAACTTTAAAAAGCCTTTTATGTCTGTTATTGAATATGAATATGAATATGAATATTAATATGAAGTATCTTTACTAAGATTGTTGAAGTGGTCATTTCATTATATTGTTTATTGACACAACTCTCATTTTTAATCAGAATTTGTCATCAACCCTAACGGAAAATCTGAAGTTTGCATCTTACATGAATATATGCAACGTGTCCTAAAGGTTCGACCTGTTTACAACTTTTTTGAATGTGGTAAGTTTTCCTTTTGGGTATTTGAAGTCCTATGTCACACTCTCACTCTCTACATTACCACCCTCTGCAGCCTGTGTGCACACTAAACTGCTTTTACATCTGTAATAAATGACATCATTAAAGCATTACAACATTCATATCAAATCAAACCAAGTTTTTGTGTCCCACAGAGAACCCAAGTGAACCCTTTGGAGCGTCAGTCATTATAGACGGAGTAACGTACGGCACAGGAACCGCAAGCAGTAAAAAACTTGCCAAGAATAAAGCTGGTAATTTCTTTACTTTCTTTGCATTGTGATAGGTTTGTAGGTGTATGTCACAATTACTATCAGTGCTAGAAGTGAGTACAATGTGATGATTTCCCCTCATGTCACACCCTTCCTACACTAAGAATACAAAGGGTAGTTGCACTGTTGCATGTTGATTGAAATGTGACCGGTATTGGCTCCCTCTCTGACTGCTGATTTGGTGTAAACTCCAGCTCGAGCCACACTGGAAATCCTCATCCCTGACTTTGTGAAGCAGACGTCTGAGGAGAAGCCTGTTGAGGGTGATGAACTGGAGGTACTTCTCTTCCCATTTTTGATATTTATAAGATGATTTCAGTATAAGCATCACCAATATTTGAGGGAGGTAAGGGATGTAGAACGTTTCCTTTTGAAGGTTAATGCAGAGATAACGTTCAGTGTGCTCTGTCCCACAGTATTTTAATCATATCAGTATAGAAGACTCAAGAGTGTATGAGCTGACCAACAAAGCAGGACTACTTTCGCCATATCAGATTCTTCATGAGTGCCTTAAAAGGTAAGAAGCAACACATACAGCAATTCCACCAAGAAAGTAAACCTTTGTCGTAAAATTGGAACCTGGTATCTGTAGTTTGTACATAATTAAATGTGTTCATCTATATAGTTGAGTGTTATAAAACAAGCCGACACAATATATCTACGGTGATAAAATTACAGTTTAAGTTATGTTCAAATGAGTGATTTCAAGCAGTTTATTGGTTGCATAGGTTAAAACATTCTTTGTACTCTGCCGTTGAGAAATGTTGATCAGCTTTCTGGCTAGAACCTGTCCTTGTTGCTAATGGTGAACAGGCCTCCGCATCGTCTATTACAACAGCTCTGCCACCTTTACTGTCTGACCTGTTCCCTCACTGCTGCAGAAGGTAACAATGTGCGACAGTCAAAGGTTTCAGATATTTCTGTGAAATTAAATGTTGTTGTGTGCCTGCAGAAACCATGGGATGGGAGACACCAGCATTAAATTTGAGGTGATCCCAGGAAAAAACCAGAAGAGTGAATACGTGATGACTTGTGGGAAACATACAGTGCGTGGTTGGTGTAAGTAAACCCTAATCCTCATCTACACACATTGTGAGACAGGTGATGTGTTTTAACAGTTACAATTTAACATTTCAGGCGTGGAAAATGAAGTGTTAGCTCTCTGTATTTGCTTTAGGACTAAGTAATATTTGAGAATTTGATGCTATTAATGCACAGCTTTAAATCAATGTTACTGTTGACATTTAATTTACATAGTTCTACATGTCAGTTTTAAACTTTACATTTGCCGCCTGCTGTCCTGAATAGAACCACAGCACACATTCCTACAGTGACAGGTTTTGTACATTGATTATCTTTGCCACCAGGCAAGAACAAGAGGGTCGGCAAACAACTAGCATCTCAGAAGATCTTGCAGATGCTTCATCCCCACGTCAAGAATTGGGGCTCACTGCTGCGAATGTATGGCAGAGAGAGCAATAAGATGGTGAAGAAGGTGCGTATTCTCAGTTAGTACCTGCTGCAAAGCTTCTGTATTCATGGATAACTTCACTACAGAAAAGTTTGCTTTTATTTATTTTTCTGTTTCGCCTTGAGCTTCATTTAAAGTAAATATTTCATATCTGGTTTCGAGTGGATCATTTTGGTTTGGCAGTACTGCTTGTTAATACACATTAAAGTTAACACTGAAACTCTAAAAGCAATCACAATGTCTCTCTGCACAAACTCTTCAAATGGCTTTGTGGAGCAATTATCAGACCATTTTAGATAAAATTGTTCATTAACATGTTGCTTATATGATGCTTCTTCAGAGAACAACTAGTGAAATGTAAACAGCAATGTTCTTGTATTGAAGATAGTTCTTTATTATGCAAGTATGTCTCCATGACTTTTCGAACAACTGCTCTTTTTCAGGAGAGCTCTGACAAGAGCGTGATCGAGCTTCAGCAGTATGCCAAAAAGAACAAGCCAAACCTTCACATCTTGAACAAACTGCAAGAAGAAATGAGGAAACTGGCCAAGCAGAGGGTAAGAATTGTTTCCTGTTGTGCAGAGCACAGAAACCCTACAGCTGGATTGATCAAGTAAATGTGACATACGATGTGCTTTATTGTATTTGTACACCAGGAGGAAACCAGGAAGAAACCCAAGATGACCATCATGGAGTCTGCTCAGCCCGGGAGCGAACCCCTCTGCACTGTCGACGTTTAACGTCCATCAGAATCACTGATGAAGCACGGCACTGAAACCCAGTCACTGTCAGACATCACACACACACCATCTTTCACTTAATTATGCATCACTGAGATCTAATGGCAATATAGTAACACATTGAGAAAGCCGGTAGAACTGCTTGCTTGCTTGCTTCACCCACGTTTTATTGGTTCAGCTGGTAGATGTCAGGGTAGAACTAAATGCACTAACAGACCGTAGAGCAAATATCATCTACCTCTCTAGATGCATCCTTACTATGTATGGCACTAGGAGAAATCACCAAGGGTGCAGAGAAGTTCCCAAGATTTGATAACATAATAAAATGCATGTTCCTCCAACTTCAAAGAACCACTACACTTCTTGGTTTTGTTATGAAATGTCGTTTTCAACAGCCGCAATCTTACAGTACCAGCACCTGTAGTTTTGTTTGTGCTTAAAGTATTTGAAAGGGACTACTAATACTCGTGTATTAATACCATTCATTTAATTGGTAAATTAAATTACTTGTTTATTGCGTATTTTAATGGTCGGT
Source organism: Thunnus albacares (assembly GCF_914725855.1). Classification (NCBI taxonomy): domain Eukaryota; kingdom Metazoa; phylum Chordata; class Actinopteri; order Scombriformes; family Scombridae; genus Thunnus; species Thunnus albacares. The sequence continues at coordinate 9,588,153 of NC_058107.1, forward strand.
GTTTTGGATATTTTGGGTGGTGAATACAAATATGCCATTTTATTTTTCCTCAGAATGGACAGTTGTCTTGGTTTGCACGATTTAAAAAAAAAACATGCGTTGTGAAGTGTTCACTATTCAGAGCTATCGTTATGCACTCATGTCCTGTCCTGAAATCACTGCTTTTAGGATGCTGGGAGGTGACCTTTGTATTTAGAGGGACTTGTTGCCTTTTCTTTTTTTTCGTTGTTGTTGTTGTTTGTTTTTTTTTTTCCTTTTGGCGATACAAGAAACTGACGTCCTGCTCCCCATGCCAACACTGCAGCTAACCTAAGCACAGGGCCATAGAGTACTGTAATATAAAAGGTAAAGGAACATTTCTTTTATGCTCTTAGTTCTCGCTAGCATTTCAACATGTCGACTTTATATTAAAGTACTAACGCCATGCACACCAACTAATCATTTAGTACATTTCAGTTGCTTTTCATTTGTGGTGCCCTTAGAAGAAATCCTGTTGGCTACATGTTGCCTTAGTTAATCCATTTCATGAAGGGCTCAGAGTATACACAGTAAATTGGACCTAAAATACCCTTCAACCGGAAGTGGAAAGACCAAGCCCCCTTTACTTGATAAAGCATTTATTGTTTAGCCAGTTAGTATTTTTAATGACAGCCTATAAGACAACCGATACTTTAAGAAAATTGCCTACAGCATGTGCAGATTTTTAAGACTTGTCTTAACGGATTGTGTATTTTGTTTGTGTACGTTTGCCATCCTTGTGACAGCTGATCATGCGTCTTGATCATATTTTCTAACCACAAGTAGAATACATTTTTCAAAAGGCAGCCTTGCAAAATTAAGTTGGTACACTGACATGAACAGAATACGATCAAGTCATTTCGTCCAACACAAGCTGATGAAACAGTGTAAACCAAAGCTTAAATACAGTCTTATGCATTTTATAGAATACTTAATGTTGCTGCAAACTGTACAGTAGAAACTAATCTATAAAAACAAAGGAAAATAGACGCATTACTTGCTGGAACAAAATAGAAACTGCTGTGCATTCTTTGTCAAGTATTTGGCCTGTGCTTTTTCTACTAAACATACATGGACACATCGCTGTTTAGACACAAGGCTGATGTGATGTTGTAGATTGCTTTAAGAATGTGTTTTCCCCTCTGTACGCTTGTCGTCTTGCCAAATGTGTGTCAGTGTGAGAAGAAGAAAAAAAAAATACTGCATTTGCATGTTTTGCTGTTGAGTTGTACCAATGACTTGTTTGAGATGTTGCTGCCTAGGAAAATGAAGTATATTGCAACCTGAGCTCCATGACTTCAGTGATATTTGTTATGCAAAATAAAATGTCTTGACTAATAACTAGAAGGGCTTTTTGTTTTATTCAGTGTCAGAATGATGAAACACTCAGAAACAAGAGGCGATTTACAAACCAAGGTGGCACTTTTAATAAGGAAATCTTCCATAGTACTCATTAGTGCAGTGTTTTCCTTTTTTACAGTTGAACAGTGTAGCTGAAGGAAATCAAAACTAATTTGAAGCCTGATCAAATTAAGCTCTTGACATAGTTCACAAAACAGTTCATTTATGAACAAATGTGGCTGACTAAAGTTCTTAAACTAAAAAGGCATATTAGGTAAAGAGACACCGGGACATTAATCCAGGATCACAGTCCATAGCGCTCAATTTAAGCAAAATAATGCATACAGTTTTAACTGAACAAGAAGCACAAATGAATAATGCATGAGAAAATAAAGACTTAACTGGATCGGACGCTTTACATTAGGTAAAGGGTCAATACATTTATAGATGCAACTACAGTTGAGTGGTAAATGACAATTTAAACTTAGGATTGCCTTGCAGGTGCACGTGACAGAGGAAAGAGTGCTACCATTAACAGTTATTTTTCCTTGAGAGAGTGTATGCATTCATTTTTCTACTGTTGAAAGCTCCACTGGGCATCAAAGCCCTATCAAACTGTACAGGGCCTGAAACAGGCTAAGATCCTGTCTCTTCCTTATTGCTGCTGCTCTGCTGCTGCTGGGAGTTGTAGTCCACCCTTTCCAGCAGCAGGAGCATCTCGACATGCATGGTCTGAGGGAACAGATCCACGGCCATCGCTCGTACTGGACGGAACGGGGCTCCGTGAACTCGGTTGGATGGCGCTCTGCACAGGCTGATGAGAAAAAGAATGTCAACACAAGATAGATAGAGTACGTTGTTAAACCCAAAGGGAAATTAAAGTGTTACAGCAGCCACTTGACATAGATCAAAACACAAAAACAATGAGGTAGGTAAAGAAAAAAAACGCAATTAAAGGCTAAATTAACAGGATAACTAAAATAGAATACAGACTAGAAATATAAACATAACTATAATACACCTAGATTTACCATTTTATACCATGCCATTATTCAGAATGATAGCTGATGTGACAGTATAATTTATTCTGACTTTAATTGTCTCTAATAAAAGTCAGTTAACGGAGCTAATAGCGACAAATTGATTCAATCTTAACTGCTGCTTATGAGAGCCAAAAAACGAAGAGATAATGACTCACTCAATGAAGTTGGTCATGGCTGCTTTGGCATTACACGCCACATAAACCAGCCTCTTCAGATGCTCTGCTCTCCTGATGGCGAGTATCACCTTGGAATCTGTTTCATTAAGACAACAACCTGATCTGTTACACACCTTTGAGTAAATTGATTTCAGTTGTCGTGTTTTGGTTGTTATTTTTACTCACGCAGGCCTGCCCTTGGTGGATCCACGATGGCTGTGACGTTAGGTGACACAAGAGCATTGAGAATGTTGGGGAACACATCCTCAGCTTTTCCACAGTGAAACTCAATATTACTAAGACCTTAAAATACAAACAGATGAAATAAATCAATAAATCAGAGAGGTGGAAAACAAAGAAAGGTCACTTTGTGAAACCAGGGGCCTGTACTACAAAGCTTCTATTTTCTGTTATGTAGGTATAATAATGGTGAATACTGAGGTTGATCATCTCTCATCTATCTTATCACTACCACCTTCAGGAGCTCCATTATCAGGAACTTTATGCTTATCACAAACTCCAATCTCAATACAAAAAGTCTACTAGCAGCTTCATTCCTATCAGTTTAAACAGTCCGACAGCAAATGACACTGCAAATCACTGACGACTGTTATCTGGTGTTTTACCATTTAGCTTTGCATTAACTTTGGCATCCTCCACTGCTTCCTGGCACAGCTCGATCCCAATCACCTTCCTCACCCTCTGGAGACAAAAGCCACAAAGACGTCACAGCTTGCCAGAAAATACATATATATATATATTCCAGAACAAATATAATATTACAGGTTCATTTTTCAAAATCTCAAATTCAGAGCTTCTGGACTGTAAACATGCTGTTATCATGTTGCGATTTTGATAAAGAGGCTTCGAGATGTGTATAATGTAGTGTCTACATACAGTCAGGAAAAGCTTCTTGTGCAGTTTTTAAAATTGAACAACATTTCTGAATCTCACAACATATTCACACGTTACCTTAGCCAGAGAGATGCCGATGGTTCCTGTCCCACAGCACACATCCAGCACCGTGCTGTCCTGATCCAGCTGGGCCCACTCCCCCACTGCAGAGTACAGTACCTCTGCTGCTCCTGTGTTCACCTGGCAGGTAACACACACTTTATGGTATTAATTCAAAAGGGAGGATGTTAAGTGCATAGAGGTTTACAGTTGTGTTGCAAAACTAGGAACCATCATGCAGTTGTGTGTTGTAAAAATAAACATGCAACTGTTGGGGAACTTTTGGTGGTTCTGGAAATATTTGAGGTTAATTAATAATCAAGCCGTTTCTCTTTCTTACCTGGAAGAAGGAATGAGGAGATATTCTGAATTTTAGACCGAGGAGTTCCTCGTGAATGCAGCCCTCTCCAGCCACCAGCTCACAGGGCAGGTCTTCAAGGTTAGGAGAAGTCCTTAGCAGCCAAAAACACACATTTAGCTCAATCTACAGTACGTATATGTAGACATTTCTATAGTCTACTCCCCGCCATTTCTCCTGCAGTTCTTCTGAATACTGAGGGATTGTAACTCATTGAGCATCATGATTTTTCTTTCTCACCTTTGACCCTCTCTAACAAAGTAAAGACAGGTGACGCCGCTGTCTTTTCCCTCTCCTTCTGTAAAGTACTTCCTCATGGAGCTCTTCAATGCATCCAGTTCTTCCTCCTCAAGTTTCTAGAGTCATTGAAGAAGAGAACAAAAGCAGAAAGAGGGAGAGAAAAAAGATTTTATCAATAAGAGACCTTGATGGTGTGCTTGCTCAGCTGTAACTACAAAACAGACTTAATCATCTGGTTACAATCCACATGTCAAGTGCATTTGCAGTCTGAAAGGGAAAGAAATCAGACAGTTTGTTAAGAGAGAACATTTCTTTACCTGTGGGTTGAAGAACACTACAGCCATGGCTTGTTTGGTCCTTGTAGTGCGTACAGTCAGCTGCTTCCAGTGGCCTTCATATGTTTCAGGACTGTATACAGAGTACGGTGTTGTTCTGTATTTTAAATAATGGAGGGGGCACAATTAGAAATGTGTTAACATGACATGAAAGTGACCGTGATTATGAATTCATTTAAATTTAAACTAAAATTTCACATCGACTCAAACGATATTGATGATATGATATGAATTATTTAAATGCTTCAAGGTTAAGCTTTATATTTGGAGTAAATACTCCCCAGTGTGTGAAACATGTCAGCTGTTAAAAAGATGCTTTGGTGCTAATTTAAAATGTGACATGTCAATTTTCTTAACACCTGTGAAACCCATTTATGTGAATTATGTGGACACCTGATGAACTTTTGAAACTCGCTGACGACTCTCTTGGCCTCGGCTGAGACGTGGCACGTGTCTGCTGGCCCCACCACAGCACACGAGCCACCTTTATACTTCCCCAGGCGGAAACCGATGGTCTTATCCTCACCATCCGCACCCACTGAAATGAGGAACTCGCACTTGTTTCTGTACTCTGTCTGCCATGATAAAGTTGGAGAAATGCGACCGAGGTTAGAGGGATTAGACAACACTGCGTTTCAAGTTTCATTTTAATTGAGCTATCAAATATTATGAAAACTTTCTCTGATTCCAGCTCCTAAAATGTGATGATATGTTGCTTTTCTCTTTATTATATCACTGTCAGTTAACTGTCTTGTAGTTTTGGACTGTTGGTCAGACAAGACAAGTAATCTGAAGACATCACAATGGGATTCAGGAAATTGTTGCAGGCATTTTTCACCATTTTCTGACATTTTTTAGAGTAAACAATGAATCGATCTGTCAAAAAAAATGACCAATTTGATAACGAAAATAATTGTTGGTTAGTTGCAACCCTAAAAAAAAAATATATATATCTTTTAGCTGTCCAGTGGCGGATGTTGGAAAGTAGGGCTGCAACTAGCAATTATTTTCATTATCAATTAATTTGCAGATTATTTGTAGTTGTTTGGTCTTTAAAATGACAGAAGATGGTGTATCAGTTTCCCAGAGCCCAAGATGACGTCCTCTAATGTCTTGTTTTGTTCGACAACAAAACCGCAAAATATTCCATTTACAGTGATATAAAAACAGACCTAAGCAGCAAATCCTCTAACTGGTGAAAGTGCAACCAGCAAGTTTTTTTACATTTTTGCATTGCAAAATATGCATGTAATATGTGTATCTCATTAACAAGTGACACGTACCAGTGTAGGAGATGGTCGAATGGCTTCCAGAGGACAACACATTTTGTTATATTTTCCTTTCTGTGCAAACAGCCAGGGCAGCATGGCTTTGTTGGTGCTGCCAATCTCTCTGAAAAATAAAACAAGGTGGCATTTAGTGCCGACTGTACAGCGAGTGTATTTTTTCCTCTGCAAAACGTTACCCATGCAGATTTATCATTTTCCCCGTAATGTTTAGGGCAGAGTTTTACACAGTCAGTCTGTAAAATCTGCAATAATGCTTAACTCATAAAAAAAACCCACAAAGATTTAATGTGATGGTCTAAATACTGTTTCAAGTGATTCCCACACTGACGAGAATGAAAGATGGTCAAACTTGGAGTTACTGAATGTCAACACAGAATACTGGCCGCCAGGAGATTCCATAAAACATGTTATTGACCTGTTGATGTTGATCTGATTTGACTCCATGTAAATGATACCACTCACTTGGCCAGCCTCTGCAGAACCGCCACCACCTCCTGCTCCTTCCTCCTCAGCTGCTCCTCGTAAGGCACATTCCACAGAGGAGTCACCACGTTGGCGATCTGAACACTGAGCGGCTCCTCCTCCTCATCCGCCTCTGTTCGCTTGGATGGGGGCTGCCCTCCCGCGCCCTCTCCCTCCTCCTGCCTCCTCTTCCTCAGGATAGGGTCCGCTTTGGGCTTGGCCAGCCTGACACTCAGCACCTGGCCCTTCCACTGCATCCCGTGCACCATCTTCATGGCCTTGTCACGTTCCTCCTCATTCTTAAAGGTGACGAAAGCAAACGTCTGCCTGCCGAACAGCTTGATTTTGTGCGGGTTGAGGCTGTGCTTGGCCAGGAACTTCTTCAGGTCGTTGAAGCCGATGAACTTGGGCAGGTTCCTGATCTCTACTTTGTAGATCTCAGATGTGAAGAGGTCCTCTTTGATGTAGCGGTACATGCTGGGGTCAGAGGCTGCCTCGCTCTCTCCTTCAGCTTTGACATCATCTGTGGAGTCCTGGGGGACGTCATCGGGCTTCTCCTCCTTTGCAGCTGGTGCATCAGCTACAGGGCTGCTACTGACATCTGCCATGGCTCTGTTTGGTTGTAAAACGACTAAACCAGTTAGAAGACTGTTTGATACTGATTTACTCTCAAAAACAAAGATTAAAGGAAGGGTTTACAATTTTCCAAGTCTGTCTTAAAACAAATGAATACATGAAACATGTTTTTCTTGCCATAATCATTCCTCCTGTTCATGATGACCATTAGAAGATCCCTGCATAATGCACTCTCAATGTAAGTGATGGGGACAAAATCCACAGTCCTCCTTCTGTGCAAAAATGGATTTAAAAGTTTATGTGACACTAATATGAAGCTTCAGCTGCACAAATGAGTCAAATCAAGTAGATATCTTTCAATGTTACAGTCTTTTTAGTGCCAAAGTCCCTCTTTTTGTTTCTATACATCTACATCAGCTCAACAGGGAAACACAAAGAGGGAATTTGATGCTAAAAAGACTGTAAATGTGACAGATATCCACTTGATCTGACTAACTCTGACTGCTGAAGCCTCCTATAAGCTTCAGATACACTTTTAAATGCACTTTTTCACAGAACCAGAAAATTTTGCCCCCATCACTTGCATTGAAATTATATTTGAAGGGGATCTTATAACAGCCAGTATGAAGACACACTTGAAAAGTTGTGAACCTATCCTTTAAAAGTGGCTTTGACACTATTGTGGGTCGACTTTCAGAAGAAGTAACTTAATCTGTCAAAACGGAAATGAGAAAGTGCAGCAATATGTTCGCATGAATATACACGTAACTGTAAAAGCACCGATATTTAGAAGCTATGTGAGATAATAGATACAATAACTGTATATATAAGATAATATACAAATCATATTAAGAGCTTTGTATCACCTAAACAGTTTACAGAAGTATCTAATGTTAGCTAAACAACACTGACTCACTGCTTTCTTCCTTGTTTACACAAAACAATTTATTGGTATCTATTTTTATATCTGACAATTTATCGTTTCCTATCATGCTAAATATTGACAACGGCGACACTGACTACAAAGATAATCCAGATGATGTTTTGGGGGGTTTCTTACCGTTTTACATGTATTTCTAACTGCACTCCTCACTGAGCTGTGCAGCGCGCTGCCATGTTGATTTAACCACGTGTAGCGGTGAACTGTGAACTCTTTAAAGTGGCAGTGTCATCTCAGGGCTGAGAGTCATATCCATTTTGTTTCATTTTTGGCCTTGGCTACTTTGTATTTATCATAAACAGACAGTCTATGTTATTTAAAGGATTCCTTGTTCCCATTCAACAATAATTGTTGCGACTGTTTTACATTTATTTCAACCAGAACTTTATTTGTCCCCCAGGGGAAATGTATCTTGCAGCAGGGTACAACACACAACATGCACAGACATGATACATGTGCTAAAACTCACCATGCAGGCTTACACGATGTCACTGCAGCTCTATATGCAACTCCAGAAAGTAAATAAGTACATATACTCACTGTACTTTTACTTGAGCATTTCCATTTGATGCTACTTTATACTTCCACTTTACTACATTTCAGAAGGAAATATTGTACATTTATTTCCACATTTATCCACTACATTTATTTGACAGTTTTAGTTACTTATCAGATGAAGATTTGACACAATGGATAATATAACAAGTTTTTATAATACAACACATTGTTAAAGATGAAACCAGTGGTTTCCGACCTTTTTGGCTTTTGACGTCTTACATAAAGCAGTGTGTAGCAGATGTCTGTGAGTTATTAACAGCTCCACCAAATAGTGATTTCTCCCTCTAAACTTCTCACATGGTTTCATTTCAACAAATGTTCAAATGATCCAATGTTTCATTAAAAATAAAAGATTAGAGAAAAAAACTAGCTAACTGTATATAAAGTAGTTCAAACTAGCTCCACCTCCAGCAGCTACAACAGTAACATGCAGTTTACACACTGATGCTTCAGTATTAATAATCTAATGATGTCATATATACAGTAATAATCAGTCACTGCAGAACAAGTACTTTTACTTTTATACTATAAAATAATTTAAGTAGGTTTTTTCAAGTAGGACTTTTACTTGTAATGTAATGGAGTATTTTTGCATTACTGTATTGGTACTTGTACTTGAGTAAAGGATCTGAATACTTCTTCCACCACTGTGCAATTCCCTCATAGGACCATTATTATGTTATTACTATTATGTTAGAGCACATTAAATAAGTACCATAAGGCCAGTATTTTTAAAAGACTGGGGAACTATATTATATGTACACGAATGCAAAGTGGAAGCCTATCAGGATTAATAATTTAATTAATTTTCTTCAGAATGGCAAATGTTTATAGAGTAAATGATATGTGCTATAGGATCTAAACTAGGCTATAAGAAAAACATCTAAACAACTAGTTTGTGTTATTGCTGGCAGGAGGCAGAATACCATAATTAAGGCATTGATCGTCTATAATGCTGTGTTAGACCCTCCTTCTATATACAATATATTCAAACATCAGTCAAATTCTCAATGTTTACATTATAAATGGTTTTTCTCTAACAATTGTAGTATAGAAGTGTCCACTTTGTGGCACAAGTACCTTATAATTTCTCCTTCTCTGGTTCTTTTCTATTTCAGTTTACGTTATGCATTTTACTTCCAGTAAAATTGCTTATAGTCAAATCGCAACAAACTAATTTCTAATACATACAGTATATGATGCATAGAGTGGGAAAAATTGTTGGGCTCTATAGGGATCTACAGCTCATTTTAATACATAAAAAAGTCATAAAACACATTTCATGGTGTGAATGATAATATATTTGTGTCATCTCCTTGCTTATTTGATTATGGTGACAGTGTAAAGCACTTAATAAATGTATTGAACAGTATTGAAAAGAGATGAAAGGTAAGACACAAGGCGGTTTCTTGCTATACGTGGACTACATGTGTGCATAGGACCCCTGTGACTGCTATGAGGCCCCTCTGCACCAACGTATCCGTCTTCTCCTCAAATATAAATTGACACTTTTGGTAATAAAGCCTCCTCAATCACGAGACTGGCCAGCAGCTGTCCTATGATGACTTTGCTTCTTAAAAATCTAGGAAGGTAGGGTGATGATGATGATGATGATAATGATGAGGATGATGATAATTGAAAGCCCTGTTTTAATCTCCATAGTGATAATTGTGTGTAATTTGTTGTTTGTTCATAGTTCATTTGCACCTTTATCTTTATGCCAGTTTCATGAGGCCCTATAAATAAAACTTTAGTGGTCTGATTTGTGAAATAGTTTTGCACTTTTACCTTGATCTTGCTAGTGTCACTTTATAATAACTAATTTTATGTTTATTCTTGTTCATAAATGTTATAATTCATTCAAAACACTATTTATAAAAAGGTATTTTACTGGTTCATTATTTATAAATTGCATGTTTATTTGGATTTTTGATTTTTAACAATGTAGTTAAGGTCCTTAAATTAAAATACGTTAAAGTAAAATACGGCCCTGATTAGAAATATTGATACAATGTCGTGTCTAAATTTTACACTGCAATATATAAGAACATGTGCTGTTAACAGTAAATACAGTCAAAATGCCAGTTTTTCCTGTTTGTTATCAACTGATAACATATTGGAGAGATACAGTTTTGGCAAGCGTGACGCGGGCGGTCACCACGTGCCGGCATACGTAGGAGATTCGGCGCGCGAAAAGCTGTAGTCGGAAGTAAGAGGGGAAAACGGCGGCCGGTTTGGGATTTGAATCTATCAAACAACTTCCATAATCTACAAACATCTACATTAATATGGCAGACCCGAAGGTGAGGTCACACGTTTTAGGTCATTTAATGCATTATGTTTGCTTTGAAATCGGAATTTATTCATAAACACGGTGTTTTATGTGTCGTATAATTCGTCAAAGTTTCTAAAGGAAGCTGCGAGACAATGATGTCTTTCGTGATGCCAGAACAGCTAAATTGGTGTTTTTTCAATGCTTTAAGATGTAATGAAAGTTTAAAAACTATCTGACAGACGTTTTTAATGTGTGCTGTAGTTCAGAGTGCAGTGTGTTTCAGTCTTTACTCGTTTCTGTGGAGTTAGTGAGCTCAGAAGTACCCTGAAGTGTGCAGCCAGTCAGCATGTTCACGTTTAGCTTCGTACTCTGGCAATCTGTAAAACACCAGTAATGATTACATTTCACTAACAGTCACTCGTTTGAATGGGGAAGCTGTTAATTTACAATCAACTAGCCAAAGTAAATGAAGTCCGTTATGTCTCCTGTCTTTTGTCTGCCCAGCACAGCAGCTGCTAACTTAAAATTAGCTAATGTTAGTTTAGGTAGCAGGGCGCAGGAGACCGGATTATCGGGCAGATTATAACGTTAAACTAACAAATGGACGTTAAATGGACAACCAGTTAGCTCTAAAAACATGTCACCTAAGTTTCCTGGTGTATAAAATCTGGTGTTAGTTAGTTACACACACCGGGATGCCGAAAGAGCAGCGGTTAGCTTAGCCTGCTAGTGAAAGGCCTCATCACTGAGCTAGGTATGAGTTTTTTCAGTAAAACTAAAGTTTAAAAACTATTTACTGGCATTACAGAAGTGAAATGTAAATGCGAAAAGACCAAACCTTTTATTATATCCATCTAATCATTCAAGCCAATGGCCTATTTTAAACGATTTATACCGATATTGCGGAATCTTTAACGTCAGTAGCAGCATGTAGCTGTCCGCTCTTTAGCTACGTAGCAGACTTCAGCCTCACATTGGGATTCATGCAACATGCTGTGTCGCTAACTGGCTAAATTGGGAAGCATAATATGCTAGAAGTAGGTTTGCCACCCTATTCAGTGTCGTGTCTGCTAAATTACACTGCACAGGTCTGCTCACACAGGGCTCCTTTCACACTGTTACAGGCTATGAACCTGCTTACTTGTACGTGCATTGGCGTCTTTGTCTTCATGAATTTTTAATGAGGAATAAGCAGGTTCTTGCCATATTTGTAATATAGAATAATGTACAGTTAATCTTCCACACATCAACGTGAGACCATCTAACCCCATCTTGCATTAAAGATGCTTGACTCAGCAACAGCCAGTTACAAAAGGCTTTGTCAGCCCCCCCCTACAAAAGCTATACTTCACCAATGAGCTCTTAAATCCCCCCATTGAGGCATTCATCGCCTGTTGGTCAGTTGTCAGAACTCACTTTGTTCCAGTGAGTTTTAAAGTATCTCTTTGACCTATACAGCATACTCAATTACGTTGACTCACTCTGAATGTCTTCGACAGATGAGTGGAAATTTTTTGCTTGAGGTTAACAGGAGCTTTTTCCTTTTAGGACCAGGAAGATCACGACACCACTGCAGACAGCACAGAGGACTCTAATCATGATCCCCATTTTGAGCCCATCGTGTCCCTTCCTGAGCAGGATGTGAAAACATTAGAAGAGGATGAGGAGGAACTCTTCAAAATGTAAGTTGCAGTAATAGTCTTTTTTTTTGTTATCTTGCATGTTAATTGTCACATTCTCAGTGTTCTGGTTTAATATGCATATTTGCTGGCCAGCATGTGATGGTTTGGTAAGCCAGCATTACCAGTGGCGTCCTGTTAATGAAGCGTACTCTTGTTTTCTCAGGCGGGCTAAACTATATCGGTTTGCCTCTGAGAATGACCCCCCTGAGTGGAAGGAGAGAGGCACTGGTGATGTCAAGCTGCTGAAACACAGAGAGAAGGGCACAATCCGCCTCCTGATGAGGAGAGACCGAACTTTGAAGATTTGCGCCAATCACAACAGTGAGTCAAGTTGACTAATATTATTCATATAATTTTATACAACACAGGATTACATTATAAAGAAAGAAAACAAATATTATCAAACATTATAAACCACAATTTGCAAAAAGTTAGTCAAACAGCAGAATATATGTTATAGCAAAATGTAGTGCACACAAAGGCGTTTAAAGCATCTTGTGCATGCTTGTGTGTTCACATAGGCTTTTTTTCCATAACAAAGCCATGTACCTTTTCTGATGTACATGTATGTATTTGTATTACAGATACTTAGTATAACTATAATGGGTAGGTTCCCTAGTTGATCCATCATATTTACATGAACAGCAGATTTGCTCAGATTTCATGATGCATGTTTGTAACCTCAAGCACAATACAGTGAAAGGATGTAATGAGACCTCTCTAAGTGTGTAAACACGGACTACTGGCTGGTAAGAAGCGAAATTTTACCAATCTAAACTAACAGTGTTGTGATGATACAAATATGCATTAGCAAAAACACAACTGCCTAGCTATTAGCTGTGCAGCCAATAGGTATGATAAGTGTTACATGTTTTTATGTCTTTGCCTTTATACGTTAACCTTGTTTCTCCTCTTGTGAACCACAGTTGTACCCATGATGGAGCTGAAGCCCAACGCAGGCAGTGACAGGGCCTGGGTGTGGAACACACTAGCAGATTATGCTGACGAATGCCCCAAACCTGAACTTCTGGCAATACGCTTTTTAAATGCAGAAAGTAAGTGTTTACTCATCAAATACAGTATCACAGTTGAAAAGTGTCCAAACCAGTGTTTAATTAGGATTATATGGTTTTCACACTACAGTGACAAAGTGACTGCTAGAGGCTCATTTATTGCAGCTAACCCCAGCAGCTTTTTTTTTCTTACTGTTTAAGCAGCCCTATTGGCCATTATAAATGATGCTGTGGATATATCCTAATGCTCTGCTTTGTTCTGTTCACAGATGCTCAGAAGTTCAAAGTGAAGTTTGATGAGTGCAAGGAGGAGGTCAGAAAAACTCAAGAGGGTACAGAGGGAACAGGTACATAAAGCACATGAAGCATTTTCTTAATAGAATATGTTCAGTTCTGAGATGCAGGTGAGATTAAATGTGTCTCTGGACAAATGAAGTGGTGTTTTTTCACATAGCAAATGAGTAAAGTTTTTAGAGTGCATTGGTATACTAGGACTTGTAATACATTTTATATGGCATAATGCCAGTATTCACTATATTCAGAACCCCCAACACAGTCTTGTGCTCAATGTCAATATATATTAAGACACACCAGTTTTAAATTGTAATCCATCCCTACCATGTTTATTTTGTCTTTTTTAAAAGTAAGATAGGCCTGCAGGGTCAAACTGGCAACATCTTTAATGGTTTCGTTTTCACCTGCTGAGTATGCAGACTCACTCTGTTCTTTGCTGCTCGCTCCAGCCTGGAACTTTTTCTGTCTGCTACATGAACATGCAGAATGTAACACTTTACTGGCTTTCTGAAAGGCTGGTGTCAGTTTGTTCTGCTACATTACCATTTAAGATCATGAATTAATATAGTGGCTGTAAGAGGAGATGGGATGAAAAGTGTCGGTAATGACACAGTTGAGTTGTGCATTGAAATTAGCGAGCATGTTTTTTCTCAAGACAAACCTACATGCTAGACAAGTTGATGAGGTGCAACTGAGTTGTGTCCAAACTTTCACTGATCTCATTTCACTGTCTCGCCACAGGCAACACTGATAGCGCAAACAAAGTGGCAGAGAAGCTGGAGGAACTCTCTGTAAAGGACAAGGCATCAGGGGAAAAGAAGGAAGAGGACAAAAAGACTGAGAAGAAAGAAGATGAGAAGAAGGAGGTGAAGGCCGAGGAGAAGAATTGAGAACCAAGAACTTGCTTTGCTGATCTTCAATTTATCAGTTTTTCCTCTTTTTCTACAATAGACTCTAAATGAACTGAATTTGGACACTTGCATATTATTAGTTGTTTTTTTTTTTTATTTGTTTTGCCTCAAGATCACAAGTCCTTGATGCCACTGAGGGAAAAAAAAGAGAAAGATAGTGAATTTATGAAAAAAAAGAAGCCCTTTCCTTCCCACCCCTTTTCCTCTTTGCACCATGGAATGCCACGCTTTCCATCCTTGTCATCTACAGTTCAATGTTACTTTTGACAAACTGTGAAAAGAGGCTTGTGATAGTTATATTCCCACATTGGGGTTTTTTTTTTTTGTTTTGTTATTCTGAAGCAGAGTTTGTTTGTAGGGGGAGAGGATAATGTAGCCTGCTTGTTAGCAGCACAGGGTCAGGGACCAGGCATTATGGAGGTGCATTCAAAATATATAATCCCACGATGCATCTCAGTGGGCCTTCTTACCCTGTCCACTGTCCATGCTTCCACTGTTAGAAACAAGCAAGTAAGGCGAAGACTTCTCAGTGGATGCCTTGTAGAAATAGTTCATTCTAGGTTCCTTCTTTCTTCAGTTCTGTTGGGAACTGTTTAGAAGAGGAACCCACTCCAGACAGTTGAGGGGCATCAGATGCATGCTGCAGATTGCAGTGTCCACTGATAGCTGCCTGACAGGGGATCAGATGCACTTAGCTAAGCATTTCTTTTTTTTTTTTTTTTCCTCGTTTTAAATATCTGAAAATATTAAGTCCAAAGTCAACGGTTCATCAGAGTTTGGTGCAGCTACGCTCTGACTTAACTTCCTCACCAGGAAATCAAGTTTGTATTCTTTAGATCATAACATTCCCAGACTTCCAGCATGTAGAGTATATGTAACAGAGTGTGCCCTATCTGATCTGTGTGCTCACCACCCTCTCCTTTTCTTTCCACTAATTGAGTTCTTAACCTTGCCTCTAAAGTGCATCTAAGTGCCAGTGCATCTGTAAATACATGTACATGGATGAAATGTTACTTCTCATTTGCACTCAAATGATTTGAAATGTTTCCTCCACCTTCGAATAAAACGCTGTCAAAGACCATGTTTGCATTCATATAAAAATCACTTGTTTCCTGGGATAGCTAATGATCAAATGTGCATTTCTAAGTAATAGGAGATGCAGTAAGATTGACTGGTTGAATGCAAACAATTCTGCGCAAGTTTTGATTTGCATTTTGACTTAAATTTTTTGTATATGTGTGGCCTGAATGAATGGTCTTTATATTGATGTGCAGGTGTTCCTCATGCTACCTTTTTTTATTAACAAGAATCAATCTCATTCGCTCAAAGAGTTGGAAACTTTTATTTACTCTGCTCAGGTCATTGGGAAATATTTCCTCTTCACAAAAATAGGAACGCATGTACATTT
The DNA here is from genome assembly GCF_914725855.1 of Thunnus albacares. NCBI lineage: Eukaryota > Metazoa > Chordata > Actinopteri > Scombriformes > Scombridae > Thunnus > Thunnus albacares. The sequence continues at coordinate 9,604,005 of NC_058107.1, forward strand.
ATAGTATATTCTATATTTTAATACATATTGAACTTTATATTTGAGTTTCAGAAAACAAAATCAGCTTGTGGCTGATTGAGCAGGTTCATTGCTGACTGTCAGGAATGGTCCCTGACCTGCAGTGATGTCCATCCCAATCAAAGAACATTGGACTAATGGCAGTCATCTTAAAGAGGAATGACATCGATAGTGTTTTGATATGTGGTCAAACTGGGGGAGGGGGTGGGATCTGAATGTTATGATAGACAGGGTTATTTTCAGGCAATGCTCAACATCTTGACAGCCTGTGTTCAAGATGTTTCAGTCAGATATTCCTTGAAACTTTGATGATCATATTTGCCAAAAGAAAAGTAGCCCTGTATACCAAAGCCTTATTACAGAAGAAACCATTCAAACAATTCAGAGACACAGATGACAGAAATTGATCATCCTGTGTTACTTCACATTACTGTGTTCATGGTAAGGCAGCTGGGTGAGACCTTATAAGGGAGACCATCCTAGCTGAAGGTTGTAACTATAACACTGAGTTTCCATAGCAACCCCGCCAGTAAGCAAGACTCCACCGCAGCAACCTGCCTTTGACAGTCTGATATCTGGAGAAAATCTATGAATGTATCAGAAATGGGAAGTTAACCAAATCATAGACTTTAAAATAAAATAAAAAAAACTTTGAAAGTTATGCTATTATGTTGTACATTGGCCTTTCTTCCAGAACGGTCTGTTGTAAAAACTCAATCCAGTCTGAGTCAGTCCTGACAGATTTTGCTGTGTAATACTGTCATTCCAGGTATTTCATTGTCCCTTATTGTAATAGCTTTTCAACTAGCCACATTTCATTGTGTGTGAAACATAAATTTTCCTCTCAAAAGGCAACAATGGTTTATTCTTAATGCAAATGTAGCCGGACCAAATCAACAACTTAACTTCTGTGTGAATTCTGGCATGTTTTGTCATGTTTAAACATAAATAAAAACCTCCCACTTAGATATTATCACATTATTTTTTTTATGGTTAAAAGCAATTAATGTTACGATGAGACTCTTTTTCCAATTAAGAGCAAAACCAAAAAAAGTTTGTGTGTAATACTTTGCTGTACCAGACAGCTGCTGCAAGTTGATTTATGGAACATTTTCAGTCTTCATGATGTCATTGTTTTTGAAGGGGTATGTGGCCACTTTTGGCACTGAAATCTCAAGGCAGTTTTTATTGAAAGCCCAGTCCTTGACTTGTGAACAGCACACTTTCTGCCCAAACCATCATGTCATAGCAGAAGCACAGACCACAGACATGTAGTTGACAATCCAATGTGGACCAAGTGACTGTTCATCAATCAAGGATTGAGCCTTTAATATTTTACTTCCTCATCATCACATATTACATTTCATTATACAATTTTTACACTGCAAGGTAGAACAAGCTATATTTACTTATGGTTTTACCCATTATTCATGATCTCACTTACTGAATTTATAATTTATCAAAAACAAAAAAAAAAAAAACTCCACTCAAAGTAAAACATCCATTCCAGGCTTAAGTATCTGTATAAAAAAAGATGCATCAAACATAGCTTTTGAAAGGTTGGGTATATAAAAAGGAAACAAAACCATTAAAAAACTACAAAATAATGAATGAGTGACCAGTTATCTCCATTTTACTACATGGATAATGGCTTGTTTCTCTACACCCTTCCCATTCCTATGATTATAACACAAAGAGACTCCAACATAATTTACATACTAAACCTTTTTTAGACAAAAAAATTAAAGAAAAGTTTTGGTTGTGCAAGGCTGGACTCGTTCTGAACTCTAAAGAAAAAAAAACATTGGGATGAGGTATTCTGATCTTTCAGAATGTAAATCTATCTGCCCAGCACTTGTATCATGGGTGGTGATGAAATCACTGAACTTCACCAAAATAAAGAGAAGCCTGTGATGATGTACTGCACCTTCCTGAAGGGAGTAAAGGGGAGTGAGCTATATCCAGCCTTAAAAATCTGCACTCGACTGAGATAAAGGAGGAGACATTCATTGTAAGAATTACTATCAACTAGCACCTCTGCTGGTTGCTTTCATTCCTGAGAAAACTTTTTTTGACAAAGATGAAATGAGAGTTTATTTTACTTTTCATTAATTGCAAGCATTTCTCAGTAAATTTGGAATGCAACCACCAGACATGATATGATGACTTTTCCTCTCGATTTCCCCTTTCCCAGCTTCTCATCTCACTTCCTCATTACCTGCACTTATCCCTCAAAGCTGCACAACTCCATCACATACGCTAGAGATGACATGAACAGTACAGGTTAATGTGAAGCACCTTGACTCCTTGAGATCAATTGACTTGGTAAAGGATTAGTCTTCTCACAGAAGTCCATAGTGAGGATGTCGGTGTTTAATTCATCTGCAGTGTTTTGTCCAGCCTTTAGTGCTCGCTGGAGCAACGTTTGTGTGTGACATTTGGAACAACGTATGCTTCACGACCACAGTTGAGAGGCAACAGTAATAACATTGACAATCTGTTGGACGGTCCACTCTTATGACCAAGATGATGAGCCACAAAATGTTAACAAGACACGCCTCACACATACAGCTTGCAGTGGTATCAACTGACAACCAACCCCTTACAAACACACTTGGGCATTTGGCTAGACAGGCCCACACAAGAGCAAACAGATCCTGTGATTGGACAGTGACTCCAAAACAGAGTGCTATGTGCCCCTGACTTGCCGTTATCTAGACTTAACAAAAATAACAGAGAGGGGAGAATCTCTTTGCAGCAGGGTGGTCGTTGTCGTTGCAGGAGGATGCGGTGTCCCTGCTCACACTGATATCTCATAGGTGGTGCCTCCTACGCCTGTCACCTTTTTGACGTTACTGTGGCGACTGGGGCTGAGGGTGGCACCCTGGGCACTCGGGTGGCAGTCCATCTGCCCATTAACTTTCATGGCCTCTCTGAATGGAAAGACAAGAACAAGAACTTGATTTAACACAGAGTCAAAGAGGTTCAATAATATAAAGTGATCAATGGTTGGTCAAACCAAACAGTTAGGGTTGGGGCACCATGCATTAGTTGTCAGCAATATGGATGAAAGTGTACTTGTTAGTGGAGCAAAAGACTTGGAAATGTTAGACGAGTAGGTGAAAAACATGCAAAAGAAAAAGAAATGAGAAGTCATACAACTTTATTCATCCAACATTCATGAAAGAATACAAAAATGGCTATTTTTCTAGAAAGGCCAACAAATTCATTAAACAGAACACTTAAGAATTCACACCAGACAGAACTCATGAATAAATGGAGAAACAGTTGGACAAATATTATACATCATATACAAATGCTACACATTGCCTCAGTTAAGACTAGACTGAGGTACACTAGTGCCCAAAAATCACTGGTTTTGTCCAGCAGAAGGAGCGGGGCTTCCAGTGGGAATACATTCAAAGCCCACCAGTCCCCCTCGGCTCAGTAGAATGCATGCAGTTCCAGAGGGGTACGTTAGGATTCATACCTTGGGCCCCCCAGACGAGGCGAGTCTGTCCTCTCAAGGGCACTGATGTATGAGAGTTTCTGGTGGGAGTAGGAGGGGGATCGGGGCATAGCAGGGGAGTGAGGCTGGTGGGCTGGAGAGCGATAAAGGCCTTCAGGGCCAGTGGCCCTGCCCTGGCTGCTGTTGGAGCTACTGTGATCTGTGTGTAGGGAGGTGGATGAAGTCCTAGGGGCTCGGCCCAGAGTAGAGCCAGCATGGCGCAACACAGGGGTTCGCTGGCCATAGCTCACCAGCCCAACCCCCATCAGGTTGTCTCTGGAGCCTCCATAGGCCGGGGGTGTTGGTCCTCTGGAACCGGGGCCGCGAGGCCCATCTGGGTGGCAAGGATTTGGGGGTAGGCCATAGCCCCCTGAGCCTTCAAACATGCCAGAGTCCTGAGCGTAGATATGGGTCTGGGAGCGCCCATGCAGCATCTGCCGCTTCTCCCTCTGTTCCATCTCCTTTCGCTCCTGGATGGAAGCCATGATGGTCTGAGAGAGGTTGTCGTAGCGCACCGGGGATGGGTCCCTGTCCCGTGAGTGAGGGGATTGCCTGCCCACTCCCCTGGGTGGCATCACTGGGCTGTAGGGGGGGGCAACCTGCTGCCTCTGCATTTCAGGTTCCCGGATGTGGCACATTTTGGTGGGCAGATAGGGCGAGTGGAAGCCCATGGTGGGCATACCACGGTGGGCCATGCACTCACTGGCAGTGGCTGGGGAGATGCTGGGGTTAAGCAGGCTGTCATAGGACAGACTTCCATTACGGTTGGAGAGTGTGTTGGGAGAGAAGACGCTTTTGTAAGGGGTGGAGGTGACTGTCTGGGGCTGCAGGGCCGGGAGCTGCCCCTTCTCCGGCCGACGGTGAGCCTGCTTCAGGCTGAGTGAGCGGGAGTTGAGATCAGAGTCCAGCTGGAGGGGAGAGGACTTGAAGGTGCGGTGGATGGGAGCGTTGGTGTACTCAGGCAGGTCCAAGTTTGGCTCAGATCGGTAGTCATGACCACGCACACCCTCTTCCATGATTGCCGAGGTCTTCCGGTCGTCTGGCATAACAATCTGAGGGGCAAACAGCAGAAAAACATGACAAATTGGAGTCCTTATCTTCAACAATTACTGCTGTGATAATTTTGCACCAGGCAATGAACCTTGAGCTATTAGAACAAATCATGTCTTACCTTCTCTCCAGCAGTGTGGTAGTGGACTTTCGGCATGGTGCCAAAGGACGGCCTGAATTTGTACATGGCTGGAGTGGAAGGGTGGGTCTTACCAGACAGAGAACTTTCTACAATACACACAAAGAAAGAGGACCAGAGTTTAACAATACTGAGATAACAGAAATGACACTATTACACCAACTCAGATTGAAAGTCATTTGTGAGAAAAATCACAAGACCGCAGAGCTGAATTCTATTATCAGAGTAAAGAGGCTGTAGGGATTTAGCTCTTGAAACCCACTCATCACCATTCCTACAAAAAAAAGATGTATCTGAGTGGGAGACAAGTCTTACGGTAAGAGTCCGTTCTATATCTCATACATTATGTAACACACTTGAGTCCTCACCAGCTGTCCATCCTTGATGAGCTACCTGACCCTTGAGCAAAATACAAATCTCCTATGTGCTTCTCAGCAAGTAGCTGTTCCTGTGCTGCCTGGTGTATGAGTTTCTGAAGGATATGCAAAGAACTCCTTCCACAAATGATCACTGCGCTTAAAATGTATAAGTGAGTGATGGCAAGGGAGGGAGGCAATCCATTTAGACCAACTGCAGTACTTTAACGTACCAGCAGGCATCAGTAGTGCTCCATGGACGAACGGAAAGTGTTCCCTCCCTAACATAATGCACCATGACACTGAGGATCCTCTGGAGGGAATCTGCTGTTGCAGGTTCACACTATATATTATTGATATTTCATGCTATTAAATGCAACAGTATAAAAGAACCACTGACTAACACCCTTAGCTATGAAACAGCCATTGCTATAGCATCCCTCACAATTCCTCATTAAGACAGATGACTTTCAAAGGCAGTCAGTCATTTTAGTTACAGTCCTGATTCTAAAACATATTCCTCTCCCATCCCTCCATTTGGCAGAGCTCCATTGCTACACATCATTAGAAAAAAAGGCGGTGATTCATGTTGCAATGATTCACTCTGAAATTTCTCCATCACACCACAAATCTGGTACTGATTCAGTTAACAGGGTTGGCCTCCTCGCTACAAATCACACCTATTCTCTGGCCCAGCATGAAAAGGCCATTGGGACGGACATTCATCAGGCTAAACCAGCACCAAATCATACATTGGGACATGGGTGATCTAAAAAGGGAGTTTGGGGAATCGCCATTCGGTACAGCACTAACAGGAAAGAGAAAAGGGATCAACAATGAATGATAGGAGAGGGAAGGGGGAGGGAGTTATGTTCCTGTGTTTCTTACCTTCGCTGGAGGTCAACTGGCTTTTCAGCTGATTGTACCTGTCAGCTTTGGGCGGCAGTGGAGGCTGGGTTTCTTTTTCATCCAGGCAGTCCAGGCTTCCTTTAGACTACAGGGAAGAGGGAAGGGTATTAAAAGCATCCAAAACAGGTGGAGGAACAGCAGTTGAAATAGAGAAGAGCATGTGTTGGCATTAGGGATGCACCAACACAACTCTAACAGATGGTTGCAAGGTAGGAAAACTGCACTTCATGAGCTTAAATATATTGTTTGTTGTAGTTGATGGAGTTGGAAATGGTCAAAAAGAGTCATCTCAGAGTTCGATCGACAGTTCTTCTATCAACAGAGCATTCAATTGTTCATCTTGAGTCAGAAAGAATTTCATTTTGCTCTTACATTTCACTGAATGGCTTTCAGTTTTGCAGAAAAAGATGTTAGTGACCAAACTTGAAAGTCAGAAAATAATATGATCTATGAGGTTTCTCTTAAAGTGATGAGACACTTTCTATACTGGAGCTCGAAACTAAATAAGCCTTAAACTACCATAGATTACCTTTCTGAAGCAATTTCCAAACCTCTGGAAGTTGTTTATCACACTACACTTTGAGTAAAACCAGTGGCATCATTAAAAGATATGGTATTGGACAATGGTCAGCCGTAATGTAAAATACATGTACAATCTGTAGTTAATGGCCTTAAAAAAAATCATTCAAATTTTAGTAATCAGCTAATTAAGAGCACCAAATCTATTTTTAAAATCACCCCTACAGACATAGTATATCTCTTTGGGCCCCCCCCCCCCACTGTTGTATCAATTGGGAAATTCTCTAATATATCTGACTTCAGTGAGGTATCCTCTTACTTTGCTGCCCTGAGTATAAGCCTGCAATGAAATTAGAAACTAGTAACAGGACTGGGGATTCACCATGTTACAAATGTGTTACATGAGAGTACAGGAATAAAGTAAGAGAAAATTATGAACATGACAAATATTAGGAGAAAGCTCTTAAGTAATTGTGAACAACTCACCTTGGAGCTGATGATGGTGCTATGGATGCCGTTGTCGCTAATTTTGATGGTAATTTGTCTGTCTGAGAGGTCTGGTCTGATGAACGGGGGCTGAATTTTAACATGGGGCTTTTTCCTGGGGTCCAACATGTACCTGCATGGAAATTGGCGATTTGCATGATCAAACAAGTTCAACCCATGTTGGCCTTATACAATACAGTACAGATTACACCAGGTTAGTTTGATAAATCCCATTTGGCTAATTATGCAGTCACACAGAGACTTCAAACAAAATTTCTCAACAGAAAAACAGCACTTAGTGAATTTTACAGGGTCATTTCACAATTAAGAGGGCTGTCACTGTGATTTCTATGAATGTTTAATGGTTAGCGTGGAAACTTGGGTAGTCAAAGTTGTTATAAATTAAGACTAAAAGACTTATTTATAGACATATTCCAAGTATTCAACCCATGCATAAAAAGTACACATTACTAAATGAATATTACTGCTTTACTGTCAGATTTAAAAGTATTCCAACATCTTCTAACAGTTAATTCAGTATAAGTCAGGTCCAGCATCCTTTGAATCAATGGTTCAGTAAATCTAAAAACTTCCATAAGGGGCTGTACAACAAATTAATGACAGATGCTGGTAACACAGCATTTCACCCCCACCTGCTACTGTCTCTCTGCAGTCACACTGTTGAGTTTTACGGAATGGGACCCGTCCCGATAGGATGTAAAAGTGGTGTTGTGGGTCTTAGCAATGATGTGTGTGTGTAAAGAGCATGTAAACTAGCTCTCTGCTCCGTTTCCCATTAGCTGTTGTTCTACAGAGTGATTCAATTCTCTCAGCCATCTGCCTTCCCCCAGGGTTGCTGGCTGCTTTCAGGCGGAACGGGATGCACACTTCTACGCAACCACCTCAGAGCACGTGCACACACTTATACACACGCACAGAATGGTACAGTTTCAGTCGAGTTAAATGGTGCTGCTCTGGTGTAACTGTATGATGGGCCACAACCCTGCTACACATACATAATTATACACTCAAATCTGCATAAACATACACACACATATTTTCTCAAATGCTTTATATATTTAGGAAATATTAAAAAGCAGGAATACAGGACTATTCATTAAGTATTATTAGGAATATATAATGGGAAAAAACCCTGAAAAGCATCTACTGTATAGTAACACATGTAAAATCTTACCTAGGCGCCAGGGGACTACATAAGACATACTCCACGTTGCCACAGCAACCCTTAGTGAAGGGATTTACTCCTCCACGAAACTTCCCCGTCACCTGAGGAACACAACGCCTTATTTAATGTCGACAGCGAGGAAAGCACAAGGCCACAGCGTGCACACACACACACATACACGCACACACAGACACACACACACACACACACATTCATATAGGCACAGAGAACCAGTGCTTGAATACAGAAGAGGTGATTCATGTTGTTCAAGCATCACATATCTTGTGTGTATTTCTGCTGGTCATTAGCATTTGTTTCATTACTTTCACTGAATGTGTGTTAACTATCAATTGGAAAATTTCTGTCCACACAGATTAATACAGTATTGTTCTGCTCTGCCTCCTTACCTGTTCATTGGTTGTTCGACCTCGAGCCACAAGCACCATATGGAAACCTGTAAGACCCATGACGGGAATAAAGAAAAGCCCAGCTATACACATCACCACCAGACTGGACACAAAAAGGTCAAGGGCAACAACAACAACATTAGGCAACAAGAACATGACTAGATATACTAAATAAGTCAGAAATGCTTAAAATGCAGCAAGGTTGTCAGCAGTGGAAGGATACGTGACAGTGGTGTGCAGCGCTCCCAGTCTCTCTCTGTGGTGGAGAACAAAGATGAGGCCGAAAGTGAAAACTCCCACCATGTGGACGCTCAACGAAAGCAGGAAGAGGAAGAAGTAGCGGTAGTTTCTCCGTCCAATGCAGTTGTTCACCCAAGGACAGTGGTGGTCAAAGTCCTGTGGAGGGTGAAGGCAACTTATTCATAAGTATTACATTATGTGGCCTTATTTATTTTAGATTGTGAATTGAAGGTTATAAATTTAACTATAGGTATCATCTCTTGTCAACGGAAAATAAGGAAACAAATATTTCCGTGTTCATGGTTTGCTAACATACATGTGAGAGGTGCAGAAACATTTCCATGAAACATAAATCCTTAATCAGCCTAAAACTCACAAAAAATGTTCAGTACATTCTGCTGAGGATCAAACATTGAGCATTTTTTAAATAAAATCTGGAAGAAATTATGCTGAGTCCAATCTGTGTCATCCTGTGTGTAGATGTGTGTATTCATGTCCTGCTGTATGTGTGCATGTGTGTATGCATTTGTGTATCCAATGTTAGCCATGTACCACTTAACGTCGGCTTAACATGAGGTTTTGAGAGCTAATACTGATAATAGTGTTTTACGGTTGAAGCTTCCAAAAGCTGATATTTATGCCAGTAATTAGGATCTTTAATTCTGACTATTTCCTCGCCAAAAAAAACACAGATATTTAGAAATTATTAATATAAATATATGTATATTCAGCATTTGTCTCAGATTTTAGTTCTTGGCAGCAACAAGTCTGGACTCTAAAAATATGAACAGTAATCAAACAAACTGCATCATTTAACATATCAAACATGCCCAACGTCAGCATCAGATTGTTAACAAACCAATATGTACCAATATTGACCTACTAGACCAGTACAATCATGATGCACTGTCCCTGTCCATACGCTGAACACACATACTGTATGTATGCAAGTATTTCTGTGTGCATTCGTATTCACACACACACACCTCCACACAGTTGTCGCAGACGCTGCAGTGCGAGCAGCGAGGCGGCCTGTAGAAGTGACAGGTGGCGCACCACTTCATCCGGACCTGAATGCCCTTGATCTCCACGTTCTTGTAGAGCGGCGCTCGGAAATCATCGTCCTTGTCCTCGTCCTCGTCCGCTGTGGGGGGAACACACAGATACACACACAGACAGATACATTAACATAGCATAGATGTATATGGTGGAGTGTGAGATAAAGTTATATATACAGCGTACACACAAACGCACAGATATAGACACAGAAAAAAAAAGCATCGTTCTGATTTATGATTCCATTTGACAGGGACAACAGGGGAGCACCTTAAATAAAGCTCACCCCCCGCTGTTAACTGTCTGCAGAGAGAGCAAACACTGAGAGAAATGAACATTTTTATAGATGTGACCTATTCACTCTGCTTTTTATATTAGGCAGATTAAGAATCACTGTGACTCATGTATAACAGAAGCTGCTTGGTTTAATTTCCCACAAGTTCATACATGATCAGAAAGGCAGGATTTGAGTGGAATTGAAACCTCTAATGCTGGCAGAATAGTGCCTTGTTCTGTCTGAATGAAACAAGTAAATGCACCAATAACCCCTAAACTACAGTATGACAGTAAAAGTGACATTTCTGTTGTCCTTGGTGTGACCCTGCAGTCACTCAAACTGTTTATGTGAAGCTTTACACACAGTGCCACTTTCCTGCTACTGAGAGCTTTTTAGCTTTGGCGCTGCAGTGGAAAATAAAATGTCTTTCAGCTGATGAAAGGCCACATTCAAACGATCCGCACAGAGCTCCAACCTGAGAAAATAATTTCACAGTACAATAATAACTGCAGGGAGATCCAGGTAGCTGAACACACACATACATACAGAAAGCAAGCGGGAGTGAAAAGAGAAAACAGAAGAGAGAAACAAAAGGTAGACCACAGAAATAAACAGCTCCATAGTAGGAGATTGCTCTGTTATTACAGCTCTCAAGTCTCTTCAAATAGATTTTAAAGGTAAACGGCCTGCCAAACCAAGAGACACAAACAGCGGTTACACTTGCATCTCCTCTGACAGCTTCTTTTTCTACAAATGCTTGATGCTAGAAGTATTCAGCAGACAGAGCAGTGGCCTATTTCATGCAATATACATTTGCACTGCAAAAATAACACTCAGTTCAGTTCAATTACAATCAGTTTTGCATTCAGTCTTAATGTTTTATTTCGCCTGAAATAAGTGTTGTTCTTGTTCATGATTGATTTCCTCATGTTTATTTTTAGCTCTGAAGAGTGAAGTAGTTACATCTTAACGTATCCTTGTGTGTGTGTGTGTACAGTAAGTATCTTTAAGGCAACCTTGCTCAATAAATACACCCAGGGATTTGGGAACTTACTTCTGCTACAGTTATACTACACTGTAGCATTTACCATCAGAATGGAATTATGAATTGTAGCCACATGTCCTCTGCTTAGCAAAACATTACATCGGCTCACTAAAAAGCATTAGTAATAGTTTTTTGGCCACTTAGGGACAGCAAAATAACCCTTAAAGACAACACCAATATATTATCTCCTTATAAATATTTTGTGGATAATGTGTTTACACAGTCAGCAGACAAAAACTACATTAGCATTCATTTGAAATCCTGTTTCTGGCCACTCCATTCAGCTCCATGTTCTAAGTAGATGACATCTAATGGCTATGTTAGTTCTTCTTCTCATTGTTATAACGTCACTGCTGGGGCTGCTGCCTCTGAGACATAGCACAAAGAGCTGAAAAAAATTCCTCAGCCTTCACTAGTCTATAAAACACAGCAGGGCAATGGCAGCAGAAGGCCACGATAACCTCTGGGGAGGCAGATAACCTGCATTTATACAACCTAATGATTATTACCTCTTTATGAGCAGAGAAAGCTCTTTCTAAAGACAGGTGCTTATCATTTACAAGTGCATTACAAGCATCCCCTGGGATGGGTTCAATCATCATTGCTTGACCCAGATAGGGTTAGTCTGCTTGGAGAGTATAAGTCAGTGCAGCTTGTGTGTCATCTGATAGACTGAACAGTTGAGAGATACTCAATAGGCCTTTCACTATGAAGGCTTGTATAATTTCCTGTATGAGGAGCATGTGGACTTTAACAGGATGTAACAGGCAAATAATTGGGGAGTGAAACATTGGGAAGGGTAGTACACTGCGGTGCTCCCTCTACAGGGAAGTGGCATTAGTCATATTTACATACGTAGGTGCTACAATTTGAAAGATTCTAATGTTCTTGCCTGGTAGGTATGTTTTTTACTATCACTTGTTTCCCCAAATCAGATTCAAAACAGCATTTACACCTTCACATGACAGTAAAACCCATTTGCAAGCTCGCAAACATGCATACAAACCTCTGGGGTAAACACCAGGGTCCATGAACGTCGCCATGCTGAAGTTGGCCAAGACGAAGAGGAAGACCAGGCCATTGTAGAGAGGCACAGCGGGAGAGATCACCTTGGTCAACCAGGGGCACCTAGAGACACACAAATGAAGGTGCAGATATTAGGATTCTTGTTTATCCTTCATCCCATTTAGTCACACACATTTAGACACCATTACATTTTGATCATAAGTGTCTTTCTGTTGGAATTGTCTTAGTAGCAACCACATGATACCCCAACTTCAATTACATTCAAATGCACTCCTTTAAATGAACCCTGTCATTCTATTCTTATCAGTCTTGGTTTGAAATCGGAGCAATAATAATCACTGGAAACACAATTACAGAAAGTGAATTAGAGCAAAGTAGACAGTGCTTGGAATGCCAGTGTTTGTGGCCAACAGAACACAAAATAATTACACAGCCAGCTTCAATCAATATCCCTAAAAGTACTGTTACTCTGTGCAAATTATCAGGACAACTGTGAGTTACTGTGAAACCAATTAACTGAAGAGTTGCTCCTTAGCTCAGAAGGCTCCATCAGAATCACCTGCGCATAGAAGAAGCCTGGTGTTTCATAAAATAAAACACATTTCCCAAAAATCTGTCTCAGAAGATTGCATGCTTAAAGACTTCATATTCTTTCATTTTAAAGAATATAACATCTGATTATAGCCCATTTAACCATGTTAACCAAGCTGAAAGGATGCAATCATAAAAGTATAAGTGGTATACTGTAAGGCTTGCCTGCCAAGCTGGGTGGTATTTTCCGTCACATACACCTGATTTAACTCTCTGATGTGCTGGTAAATTATGCAGACCAACTCAATGGAAACCTCAGGTCAGTCACTGGGTTATCAACGGGGAACTTCCTTTGAATTCCGCCAATATTTTGCGTCAAGACTGACCTTCTCCTCTGCCTCCAAGTCATAACTCAGTCAAGCGCTGTGAAATATTCAACTGAGGCGACACCTGAATCACACCCACAGTCCTGCTCAATCACCTGGACTCAAATGTCAAGACACCGTGTGCTTCCTAGGGCGCCATCATTCAAGCAAAACTGTGTGTGCGGTCTCTCTAGGGATGAAACACTGTCAGAATGAAGATGTATTAACGCCTATGTACGGTTGGACACACTGCAGGTCGCAGACACACAGAGAATTTATGAATGAATAAAGCATCTTGCAGGAGAGGGAGGAAGGTATTTCACCTACAGACCTCAAAATGGACCATGACTGGGAATATTTTAAACTCAAACTGAAACAGTTTTTAAAGAGGGATCAGTCATGTAGTCATGAGCGATCTGGCGCTTGTTGTTTTATGAAATTTTTATGGTATGTTTACTTGTTTGTGTTTTTTGCTGATTTGTGTGTACTTTGTTGTTGAATTTCAGGTTGTAATGTGTGTATATGTATCGTTGAGTCTTGTGCAGTTTCATATGTATTTTTCATGAGTGTTATGTATATTAAAAGCCCGTCTAGGGACAGGCATTGCAAACTAGCTTAAGCTATAAATGCTGTGTTATGTAGTATAAGCTCATGCTGTATACTTGTCCCTATACAAATAAACATTAAATAAAATAAAGAGGGACCCTCACATTTGTGTTTATACAATACACACACACACCCACTTGCACACGTAATAGATACACACACATACTCCTCCAAACATGCCTCTCCAGCTTATTCTGACGTAAAATAGTCAATTTCCTCTACCCGCTGCCCCAAGATCATCTTCAATCCACATCTGCTCTCCCGCTCCTCCCTTCCTCTTTTGCTTTGTTGAATTATTCAGAGCCGAGGCTGTAGAGAGCCACTAACAGAGAATAGAGAGGCGCTAACAGGGATGAGGTGGCCTCTCACAAAACCAGTCTGCTGGTCCTTCTTATATCACTGCAGTATATCAGTAGCAATGCTGGAGCTGATTATGGTTTACTTTTCGATTAATATCTTTTGAAAACATGGCTCACATTACAGTATTTGTCACTGTGATATATTACAAGTGTGTTAGAGGCAGAAATACACACTTTCATATAATAAGACAACCATCAGGAAATCACACGCCAAGAGTTTTTTTGTTTATATCATTTTCATTATGAAAGATTTTTAGCCATGCTAGCATCTTTAGTGATGCCCTGATGTTTCAGCTAGAGCCATCACATTTTTAATTATTCTAATGAATAACTAATAAATAGATGAACATGGCCAACACCTGCTAAACATCAGCATGTTAGCATTTTCATTGCCAGCATGTTAGCATGCTGATGTTAGCATTTAGCTCAAAGCACTACTGTGCCTAAGTAGGCTACAGCCTCAGAGCTGCTAGCATGACTTTAGTCTTGTTGATATATAAGAAGTTTTCTTGAGGAAAATCCACCTTTGTACTTGACAGTACAAAGGTTGACTTCAACAATAAATCATGAGTCTCCATCAGTGTGCCTCTATTCAGAATTACCATGCCACACACTTCGATCACACAAGGGTATTACCTAAAAATTAAGAATAGTCTGTGTCTCACACAATAATAGTTTAAGTTTTGGTGTCACTTATTCTCTGAATACAGTTTCACTGGCTTATTTTATTGACTATATTCTGCAAGATAACAACATCCAAGTACATCAGTGGAATTGCCTTTTACACAGAGTCCTGTAGTGAGTACTGCGCTGTGTCATCACAGCTTCGGCAACAAGTAGATGAGGTACAAACGCTTAAAAAATTGATCAAAGAAAAGCAATAAACATGCAGCTCCACCATTTTACAAATTCCCAATTTATTCACCTGTCAAAGGATCATGTATTTTTTCTTGGTGTGATACAGTCAAGCCCGAGAGAGGGAGAAAAAAATGGAGTACAGCTGACAGCAACCATTTTAGGAGCCTGGGAGCAGACAGCGAGGGAGGAAAATGTGACTGAGAGAAAGCCTGATTAAGGACACAGACATTGGTTAATTGTGTAGGAGTAACAAATAACCACTGAGCGCTTATTAACACTGTTTACAAGCCACTTTTACTGCTTGTGTAACCATGATACTTTAAATGGGGCAGAAAAGCCTCCAACTTGTCAAAAAGTTTACTGAAGCGGCTTTTGCTGCCAAAAGTGCGGTAATGTAATGAGTTTGGTTCTGTCTTAGCTTCAAGTCCTGAGGCTGGAAGAAAGGCCTGTATTCTCTGTGGTAATTAAAATGCCTGCAAACAGGAGCTGGAGAGGTAACGAATCGGGTACCCTCCGGCCAATCAGCATTTAAATCGCCAGCTCACAGGCCCCTGAACAGGCCCGAGCACACCGCCGTGACGGAGGGGTAAAGATAACATTCACGCTGAGGAATAAAAGAAATGAAAATCACATTTCATCTCCTGGCTGAGATGAGGCAGAGAGGAACAGCGCAGAAAGGAAGGATTAAAGAGGAATAATCCACGGCTTGCTCCTCAGGCTGGCAGAACTCCACACCGTCTCCATAGTCAGATCAATATGAGGCAGACAACAACCAAAGGACGCACTGTCCACAGCCAGCACTACAAACTGTACATTAAAAGCTTTCTCTTTCTGCAGCTTCACTCATTTAAATACAACTCATGTGTTTCAGTAGACATTTTTATAAGTGCCTCAGCATGGGACGATATGCTTCTGTTTTGATATGTGATACAAGGTTCATGATTTAAAGCAGCTATAATAAACTGTATTGAATTAAAGTTCTGTGGCAGCAAAGTATGACTGTAAAATACGATACGATTGAGCGAAAAATGCAGAATGTTGTCAAAAACTGTGTCTGAGTTGTACAGTTTGATTGCAACTGACTGATCACAGAATGTTTTACCATTTTTCAGCTCATTGTTTTGATTTAAAAGGGACCACAACTTTACTTTTTTGGTCCAGTCTGACTGATCTCTGTTGAACATAGTGGAGCATTTAGCATCTAAAGAGCTTGATATTTCTCTAAGGAGTTGGTGTAGATCAAAACAGATTTAAAAGGAAAGTGAATATTGGACTTATATTCATCAGATCTCCAAAATCACAACTCTAAATGAATGCTAATGTTGCTATGTGTCTACTAGATGTCTAAATAGACAACTGCATGCTAACATGTTCAGCATAACAACATTAGGAGGTGATAATATGTTGATGATGTGTTTACAGCTCATTCCACTGGCCTAAGAGGCCAACAAAAAATAAAAAATAAAAAAGAACTTAGTCTTGTCCAGAACTGAGGAGTAGAAATCTGTGTTTTGAAATAATCACAATAGAGATTAGTCATTAGCAGCAACTGTCACAAACTAGCATCACTTTGACCTAAACTGCAGCTTTAACTCGCTCTATACTATGAGGTGACACTAGTTTTCACCTCTGTATCTTTTCACTCTTGCTGGCCTGGTCTCACTTGTGAACAACAGCAATGCTGCATCTGATATCTGTCCAGAGACATAGTGACATC
The DNA here is from genome assembly GCF_914725855.1 of Thunnus albacares. NCBI lineage: Eukaryota > Metazoa > Chordata > Actinopteri > Scombriformes > Scombridae > Thunnus > Thunnus albacares. The sequence goes on from NC_058107.1 coordinate 9,620,663, forward strand.
ATATAATACATAACACACACACACACTAACAGCCTCGTCCAGTGCAGCCAAGGGACTGAATGACAGGGCCCTGAGTATCTGATAGCCTTCTCAGTCACTGCAGCAGTAGGGGTGTTTGTTGTTGGGTATTAAGATTAGAGAAAACACCCTGGCTTCCTGGTGATGATAACCCAGCTGTCTTTCCAAAAAAAAAAAAAAAAAAACCTCAGCTGACATCCTGAAAACACACAGGCTTGAGTCTGTTGAGTAAACCAAACCTGGGTAAAAACCAACCCGCTAATCCCGCTGCCTATAGAAAGAGGGAAAAGCACTGCGGTCTTTGTAAAGTAATTAGGTGCTTAATGAAGAATGTAAAGCTTTTTAAGGTGGTGGTGATTGGTCTTGTTGAGCTTTTCATAGGGCTGCAATAATCAATCATGTCTACCACAAAAAGCCATGTACATGCTAGCTACACACAACGCCTCCCAAAGCTATTTGACTACTCAAATCTGCCTGTCCTTCATTTGCCTGCCTGTGGATCACAGCAGAAAAAGCAACTCAGCCTTTGAAGTTGCTCTTATCTGTTTTTTTAGTGGCTCTGGGAGGAGGAGGATGGGGGTGGTCTGAAGGGCAGAGTCTGAACAACCATCAAAGAGAAAACTGAGTCAATCCAGGCAGCTTTTGGCACTGACACTGCCGGGTAGCACTTTACGAAGTCCAATGTGACTTAGTCCAACAAAAAGGAAGACATTTTCAGATGCAAGTCTTTGTGTATTAAGGGAGATGGACTAATATATATCTAATTCATTCAGTTATTGAATTATGGTGGGCTGCTCAGTGACATTCTCGTCAGTGAGCCGAAGTCTGTGAAGTTATTCAATTCATGAATCCACTACTGGCAAGTCTGCTACTAGTTTGTTCATGATTCAACACTTTTCTTTCTCCTGTTGATTACCTGATTTTAATCCAGCCTTTAAATCATCACGTATCATTTATGACAATTAATATCAAATACAGCGGTGCAAACTTGCTTGTGTATGAGACAGGTGTGAGGAAGCAGCAGAGGAAGTAGTCAGTTCCCTCACGTGAGTAGTAATATAGTAAAATTAAATTTTAAAAAAATAAAAAGACAAAAAAATTATAGTTTTAAATAATAAAATGGCTTGTGTGAGTGTTATTTTATTGTAAATTACTGGATTGTCACTACTGACAGTCATGTGAATTACTGCAGTCATGTGAAAGGAGAATTTTACTGTTGAAGTTTCTCCAATTTGATTTTTAATTTATACACTATTGAGTACTTGAATCTATAACAATAACAATTTCAAGGTGATTCTATGTTTTGTACGTAAAAAACTTAATCTGTAAAATAACTACAGTAGCTGGACCTAGAGCTGTAAAGTGAAGAGGAAAGGAAGGTACAATATTTCCGTCTGAAATGTAGTTAAGAATTATGAAGTAGCATTAAATGAAAATATTCACCTCAAAACGAGAGACTGTAGATTACCAGTAGCTCTGATCTATTAGAATCCAAGTGAAAAGAAAGAACAAAATCTCTTTTTTTAAATCGATGTCACACATTTGAGGGCATGATGCTGAGAATTTGATGGATTTGCTCTGTTTAGAAAAATGTATTGACTTTTCATTCAGTGTGAGACATCCTTCAAACTATGTTGTCCACTGCTGCTATGATGGATATGATGCAGTTTAACCAACATACATACATTTAGATCATTGTTACACTAGCTGTCTGGTATTTATATTGTTCAGAGTTCACAATATTAAATACCAGAAGAAAATGTCACATATTATCAGAATCATAAACAAAGCCCTGTCAGGCAGCGGTGCTTGTGAGCTTGAATGACACCTGTGACACTACACTAAGCTGCCGGTCCAAAGGGAACACTTACTGTAATATATTCAGCACATGGTGAGGACGCCATGCCATTGATTAGCTCATTAAGGCTGAACCCAGTGGGATGCACATGGGAGGCCTGTTCTCCTGCTGACTGCCTGCTGAGACCAGCACTCCAGCATGGCTGGTGTCATTTCACCTTCCAGAAAGTGAATTTTCTTCCATTAAAAAAGGGAGAATTTATAAGGAAATGAGGGGGAGGACTCAGTTATAAGATCTCAGCTCTGATCTGCATGCCAGATAAAGATATCTTTTCACATTAGTCTAAATAGGCCCCTGATTAACCGTCAAGGAGATAATTCTTCCCCCATCTTTGCTCACAGACAACCCCACACCAGCTGAAACACTGTTGGGATTATTTCCAGATTCATCCCCACTCTTCAAATACTTCACATCCCTGAGGCTCTGCATGCACACACATGGTATTTAGTATTCCACGCACAAACACACACACAGCAGCAAGCTGTTGTCAGTGGAGACAGCGGTGATGTTTGCTGGAGCCATGGAGCAGAGCAGATCGAGGCAGCGCAGGTGAGAAGCAGAGCTGCACAGACTGACTGGGTATCATGAAATTTAGCAGTTCCTTTAGCATAGAGGTAGGTATTTTCTTTTTTTCCCCCCACAAACTGAACATTAACACAAATTTTAAAGCTACAGTATTAACAATTAATCAGATGACTACAAGTAATGTAAAGGGGCTCACTCTAGTGACAAACCCACAGAGAATTATCACAACTGCAGTTCCCCTCAGCTGTACAAAGCTTTATAGCATCTCTCAGCTCTCCGTTTTGGTTTCCGCAACTTTACCAATTTGGGTCATTGTCACCTCTTGTATTGCATCTGTTTCGGCCACAGCAGGCAGTTTTCAGTGAAAAAGCTCTAAAAAATAGCAAACCAAAGTGGAGCTTTTAGCAGCTAAAAACCAAAATATTTCTCTCAGGAGTTGGTGGAGACCAAAAACAGAGATAACAGGAGAAAGAATATAAGACTTACATTCATCAGGTGGCCAGAAATATGACTCCAAATTAATGTTGGTCCCCATCTGCTAAATATGTAAATAGGCAACTCTTTGCTAACAAGTTTGCTACATCAACCTAAAAATTAATATATATCAACATATTCAGATCTTCCATAGTTTCCACTGCGCCTTAGTGGCCAAAAAAATCAGTTACTGCAGTTTTAAGATTGAGCTGATAACATAATATTACATAAACACATACTATATATCCTCACATTTACAGAACGTGGTTACACAACAGGTTCATTTGAATTAGACAAGAAAATCTCAATGTAACTACACCTTCAGTTGATGTAAAACACCCTGTAGAAACTACGCTGGATGTCCACAGCTTTTGGGTTACAGGACATTTGGCAAATACTAGGCTTACATTAACGTCATGTTTGTTGATGTAGCAGTAAATTAATGTAATGGATGTAACTAATAATTATTTTTTTCTTGACTAATCTGTAAATCATTTAGTCTATACAATGTCAAAGATTGTCCAGAAACTTTGATGTTTGATGTTTTCAAATTGCTTGTGTTGTCAAACCAGCGATATGCAATTTAAAATGAAATAAAACAGCGAAAAGCAGCTAATTTTCACATTTGAGAGCTGGAACCAGAGAATGTTTGGCATTTTTTGTTGATAAATGAATTAAACAATACATTGTTTATCAAAATTCACACCAATTAATTTGATAATACTAATCAATTCATTAACTAATTGTTTAAGCACTAATTAACATCACCAATGGTCAGTCACGTGCAGTTAAGGATGTCTCCAGGATTATGGGCAAAAACATTGTTTAGTTTGTTTAGTTTTTAAAATGTTTATTATGCATGAACATGTTTGCAATTACAATTTTTAGAGATTGGGGAAAACAGAGTATCACATCCTACTTCAGCTCTGTTTACTGATGAGACCGCCTCGGGGAACAGTTCACTTACTTCACTGTAAGACAGAGGAGGAACCTGTGCAGCTGCAGGGTGCACTGTATTCCATCTGCATTTCAGCTCAGAGCTAGATGTAATTTGCATTTTCCTAATTGCATAAGAGGACCATTTGGAAGGAAATAAAATGCTTTGCCCCCACATGCTGCCCTTTCGAATTAACATATTCATAACCTCCTTTCTACTGTCTGCTGAAAGAGGAAAGCTGTCCCATGAAGAAAAACATTTCTATTTCCCTCAGCCACAAATGTAGTTTAAACAGCTTACCACACTAAATTACATCACACTATAAATAAGCACAGTGATACTATTACAAATGCTGCTTGGCTCCATACCTATGAGCTCATGTTTAAACGAATAGCGTATTTCCAAAGCTATATATACAGTGGATAGATAATATACCTTTGAGCTCAAGATTCAAGGTTTATTACCTGGCAGTGTTGTCCATGTTCATTGAAAGATGATAACATCATCTGACTGTTATTGTACACAAAGAGTTTAACAAAACTTAATTCATTTTCCCTGCGGAGTTTCCTCCTATTGTGGGTAAAAGCATTTTTCAAATGGTGAATCTTACTTGGTGATAAACCTAATATTTCCATATGAGGGAAGAATGAATTAGTGTGTGTGCTCGCAAGTGTGTCAAGGGGAGGAGGGCAGAGTCACCTTTCTTTCCTTCATCCTCCTACTCAACGTCTGTGTAGCGTTACTCTCTCTCATACACACACACACACAAAGGCACACACACTCACACACACAAACACCATTTTAATCTCCACATTCAGTTCCCCCATAAGAGGAATCTACAAAAACACAAATGTCTCACACACACACTACCAAAAATATCCTTACATACTCTACGAAACCTCAAACAAATAAACATCTGGTCTCATAATACAATAAAACAAAATGTCACTCACTTTTCCTGATGAAAACACTTTGCATTGACATGTGTCACCAAACTGGCACAACAAACACACCAATGTCCATGCATTCACAACCACAGTGTGTTGTGTGGGCTGGTGTGTAGCGTAATCTCCCTAAATCGAGAGGACACATGTGCTGCCTGTCTTTCAGACTCCCTGTGGGAAACTGGAAACCAGTACATTGCCATGGGTCAGTTGGAATAAATGAGGCTTATGGGGCCGAAGACACAGAGGCTTAACTAGACAAGTACAGTAAATATCTGTGGGTATTTAGACCACAGTAGCGAGGACGGTCAAGCTCTGCCAACATGCAACTGTTGCCTCTGTGTGTGCGTGTGCGTGTGTGTGTGTGTGAATATTAAGCTCACAGTCCGAAATATGCATCTGTGTGAAACCCAATCTAGATATTGGCTTTTGTGGGGGGGATGAGTGGGTGGATTCAGTGTAACTGAATGCCCCTGCTTTTGACAACAGTTCAGGCTGCTCACTCAGTTGCCGGGCTGCCGGACTAGGGAGGGAAAGCAATGCCCGCAGAAGTTGGCTTGTCCTGTCACATTCCTAGCCACTCTTATTCTAAGCCCTGAGCACTGCTGCCTGCATGTGTGGCCACTGTCAAGAGCTTCAAGAGTTATGACTCAAAGAGGCAACAGGCGGAGTCATTTAGTCTGTTTCAGCAGCCCGTTTTCAGGTAATTGGGTGCTGGACATTGGTGTTGTACAGTTAATGAAAAAACTTGGAGTGTGGGAGTTATCCTACTGTAACAGTTGCAGTAAGCACCCAGTCATTAATCCGCATGTCTTCATGAAACATTTGGTTCTCGGTGACACAGTGCTACTTGCAAGGTTTGTTTGAGAACTGCTGTAGCTGGCAAGCTAATTGCTAACACACTAGCCAGACTTCAACATGTTAGCACTAGTAAGTCAAAATAACTCTCTGGACTAGCAACCTTGCTAACTGTCTGTTAGCGAGCTAGTTAGTTGCTAACAGGACATAACAGGATATTATATATATATATATATATATATATATATACATATATATATATATGTATTCAGTATCTGTTTGGTCCAGATTATGGTCCAGTCTTAGTCTGGATCAAACTGAACCTTGATTCGTTTCAGTTCGTTTTTAGTGTGAAAACATTTTTTGGACGGTTTGGACTTTCAGACCAATTACAGGAAGTTCCAGCAGGCTATCGTCAGAACTGGAAAAAGGGAAAATGAGCCACGGTAGCATATGGGGAGAAGAGGAGACCAAGTTTTTAATTGAAATAATGATGTTATAAAAAGTCAACTGGGAAAAACTCATAAAAATGCCAACACTTTCCAGGTATTTTCAGAGGGGATAAAAGAGAGAGGATATGAGTGGAAGGGAGAGCAATGCCACCTGAAGATAAAGAAAGCAGCATCAGTATACAAAGTTGCATGATGCCATTAGAAAAGCAGTGCGTCGACCAATGAGAAGGACAAATTTTTATGACAATCTGGATAGCATTCTGGGCACTCACCCAACAACCTCACCCATTAAGGTGGTGGAGTCTTCGCCAGTTTCAACTGGGTTTGCCATAATAATATAATCATAGTGGCAACGAAATGAATCTGTTCATTCATTTTTATGCTTCCGCGCCAGCGACAGCCATGGCTGGAGGCATTATGTTTTCGGGTTGTCCATCAGTCTGTCCGTCCCATTCAGGGAATTCCTTCAATTTGGCGCACATGTCCACTTAGACTCAAGGATGAACTAATTAGATTTTGGTGGTCAAAGGTCAAGTTCACTGTGAGCTCATGTCCGTCCCATTCTCATGAACACGATATCTCAGGAACGCCTGGAGGTTATTTAATAACATCTGGAACTGGAACTTATGCACTAACCTGACTTAATTTTTTGAGGATTTTCAACTATTCAAACAAAAAAATGAGTCAACATATCAATAATAATCTAACTGACAGAAGCCAGTTCAGTGCCCTTCTATAAATGTTGATTTATTCTCCAACAAATCCTCTCTAGCAAGACCCGGCTGGTGAAGAATCAGCAGTTCTAGGAAGAGAGAGGTGGAGTAGATAAGAGGAACTGAGCTGAGACCACAAATACAGCAGACGGTAGACAGACAGAGAGACACAAACATACACACAGCAGCAGAATGTAAAAATCAGATAAACACAAAGCTCTGACGGAATTTTAACGAGAATCGAGGCGAGTCTTTGACCTACATGTCCATGCCTTAATGAACAATGACCCTTTGCCGTGTAGTAACCCCCAACCCCATCCCTCTCCGACACAATTATGACTGTTATGGTTATTTATCTGCAAGCGCCATCTGCAAGCTGTTCCATCCAAACCAGTGAGGTCAGTCCAATTCTCTTCTCACTTCCTGCAGGAAGCCGAGGCTGAGCTTAGACTGGACAAGCACACAAGCTGCTCTCTGGAGTACAGAGCAATCCTCTCAGTTTGCAGCAGACACCATGTGGGGATGTTGGAGAGTTTTAATCAAGGATACACTTTAAATACACAGTCACAGCAGGTTTTAACTTAAAAACACAAACACAGTGACCTGCCTTCTGACTCAGGGTTGACTAATATGGATTTGGAAGGTCTGAAGTGAAATCAATATTTGAGGACTTAAGCTGACGTGAGGTGTGGATAAATATGATTGAGACAAAGAAGAGCTGTCAGAAAAAACGTGGTATGTAAACCTTCCATGGACAAATACATACACACACATGCACACCATGCAATGTACAGTCATGTGCTGCGCTGCGGGCAGTGTTGGCAGTTACTGTTGGATCAGCTGCTTGCCATGCCTTCTGGTCCTGGTGATATTTACAGTACAATAATCACCCACCTTTGCAAAAAAAACCCCACTGATTAAATGGGATGGGCAAACAGTGTAATTTTGACAACTCAAGCATGCCCCTCCTGCAAATAATGAACTGGCACATCACATAGCACACACACATCCTCTATAAACTGTGCTGCACAGTCACTACCTAAAAAATAATAAGCTACATTTGAATGATTCGGTTCCCTATTCTGTGACTAATATCAATAATATGTTTAAGCAAATGGTCCTGATCACACAAAATCGATCACAAAGTCTGCAGAGTCATGGTAAACTGCTGACGCAGGAGGGGTCAAGCCATAGCAAATTCGGTTTGTATTTTAAATCCACTTCTCGTTGCCGGATGCTTGTCTGTCCCTGCAGAGCCCATCAGCCTAATGAACTGTTCATCAATCAGTTTAATGTACACACACACACAGGCCCTGGCTGGCACAGAGGTTGGCAGAGATGGATGGCATAAGCCTTGACTAGTAATAAAACAAGGGGAGATGTCCACTTATTTTCCTCCTCCGAACAGCCAAAGTTTCAGTCAAATACCAGAAGAGTCAGAAAAAACAAAGCATGATATTGTAGCCTGTTTTTTTCTGCTACTGTTGAGTATAAGGTCACTTTCAGGTGATGTAACAGACCCCTTGAAGCCATATTTATAGGCCCTAAATATCAGGGCAAAAATGCCCCCAAACACTCTTAGCCCGCCCTCCATCACACTTGGCAGCAATGACCATATGTGGCAGAGATTTTTAAATGTACAATTGGACAACACCCTGATCAGAGATAGAAAGACAAACTAGCTTAGCCTACAGTTTTTTAAGTACTGGTGTTTTTGTTTAAGTGAGCCTTTCACTGAGCAGCTGTGGCCTCAAGTGGCAATTATATAAGTGTTAAAGCGTAGTGTAACAGTTGCACAAGTAGTTATAAAGCAAGCAAACTGACTAAGTAATGTCAGCTACACACAGCAATAGCTGCCTAAAGTTTGCTAACATTAGTTAACACTTGCCACCATTAGCTACTGGTCATACCAGACCAAATAAGGTAGCAGCAAAACCCGAGAACATAGTGAATTGAGCAAGAATATGTTTTATTACGTATTATTTCAACTTTTCATTTGAGGAAGAATGTGTTATTTCCTCTGTAACAAGTTACACTTTTTCACTTTAAGTTGTAAACCCACTGTGTGCCTTTGAGCATTGGTTTATGTTAACTGATGTTTATAGCCACCCACCATAGGTGACAGAAACCCTCACTGCTGTGAGTGAGTCATTCATTCTACTGTCAAAAACAGTTACAGCCCCAAAGCAGGACCTCACCCAGAACACAGAGGTCACTGAGGCTGTACAAGACAGACTGACCAAACCCTGAATCCATGAGAGACACCAGCAGCAGAGTGGCTCTGGCAAGCTCTCTGACAATTTTGGCATTGATATTCAAGATGCTTAACAAATAGGGCAGCTTTGTAGCATTGTAAATTAATAACACACCCTCCTTCCTGTTTTGTGTCATGTCATGTCTCAAGTAGAATATGAATGCACTTCTTTCCATTCACCTGCTACAGTATATTAATATACACAGATACACTGAGTTCATAGTAAAGTCTGAACACATCTCACAGACATATCTCTGCACTGACTAGACATGAAATGCCCTTCTTTCAGCTCCAACATGTGCGCAGTCAAACCCAATCTCCAGGCTTAACACCTCATGCTATTTCATTTTGAGTGATTTGGTTTTGAGCTCACCTCTAACAGATTTGACATCATGGTAAAAAGTCATTATTGGACTTTCCCTAAAGACAATATTATGGGATATTCAGAGCCAGAGTTGGAATATGAAATCCTTAATCCTAAGCGATCGTACATATGCAGCTCATAATGCTATACTTTCCAATTCAATACAGATGATGACAGATGTGGAAAGAGACTGAATCCACAGTCAGATTGAATATATATTTAGTACAAAATACCATGGTGAACTGTGGGGGAGGCTGAGGCAAGTGCTGCAGCACAACGCTGACAAACAATTTTGCTGAATATTACAAATGTGATATTAAAATTGAAACACAAAGGGACATCTTTTCCCATATTTCCTTTTTCTATCAGAGCTTAAAAAACTCTCACTGAAAAAAATGTCTCAGTGTGCAAGGTGGCTGCTTAAAATATGATCCTTAAATAAAAGAGACTTTCTGTAGCACAAGAAGCCTTTGTTCAGGGAGCTGGGTAAAACACTGCTGCCTCACAGGATCTATTCCAAAATTAAGTATACACACACACACACACATATATATATATATATATATATATATATATTCATTTATGGTGCATGTGTCCCATGTGTGGTGCTTGGTCCCAGACTATGAGGGGAGGTTTCTGTGGTGTGGTGGAGGGCTCCATAATAGCCCAGCCTCCACAGCAGCCCACATGTCTGCGTCTATTATGACAGACTAGTCCTGGGACCAGACTTGTTCTCCCACCACTGATGTCCAGATGTGCTTCCTTGTGGGTCTTGATCTGATGCCCACCATTGTAGGTAGAATATAGCTATGGTTAGTGTGAGAGTACATGTGTGTATTCGCTGTAAAGGTGCTTGTAGCCTCTGTGAACATCAGTACACAATGTTTCGTCAAATTACCTGTAATTACTTGGTCTTAACAAGTCAAAACACTTAGAAACTTGAATCTCCGCGATATTATCAAGTGTTTCTAAAAATTAAAGGAATAGTTTGACATTTTGGGAAATACGCTTATTTGCTTTCTTGCTGAGAGTAAGATGAGAAGATTGATATCATGTCACAGCCAGAAGACTGTTAGCTGAGCATATCTTAGCTTAGCACTGAAAGCAGGGAGAAAAGCTAGTCTCTATTCAAAAGTGTTGAACTATTTATTGGCTGGACACAGTGACTTCCTGAAATTTTGTCTTTACTATTAGGTTGTTGGTGTAGACAAACCAGCTCAGACTTGTTTTAACCTTTGGACAGAGCCAGGTTGCTTTTTCCCCTGGCTTCAGTTGTGCTAAGCTAAGCTAACTGTCTCTTGGCTGTAGCTTCATGGAAAGAAAGCAAATAAGTATATTTCAAATTATTTATTTAAGACCACATTTCCCATAGAGTTCTTTGCTGTCTGCCAGAAACACTTGCATCAAACCAATGTTCAAATTACACTGTGGCTTTCAGGGATAACATCTTTGCAAACCTGTAGCCAACACTGAATGGACTACTACTAGGTTTGTAGAACGGTCACTATGAGTCACTGACATCAAATCCACAAAACAATATGTGAACGCAGCACCCAGCTATAAAGACCCCCTACACATTCAAACCAATCATGTCATATAAGTGGGCTATCATTCAGAAAAGACAAAGTCGACCACATTGACCAGCACAGAGCTGCACATATTTATAACTACAGATGAAGGGACATTGAAATTTAATGTGATTTGAATTATTTCTTAAAGGTTAAAAATTGCAGCATTAGAAACAAACTTATTGTTTTCAGTGGAGCTCAGGTCTCTTTTGGGGGAGCTAGCCCCGTCTGGCTCCCCCGTAATGGCTCCTTACCCTTTGTTGTAATATTAATAAACATCGGTGTTATAAAGCAATCCAGCAAATTTCACAGCAAACCAAGCCAGTTGGCATGCAGTGTGAAATCCAGATAAGCCTCATCACAGGCAGCCAATCTGGTTGTTTCTTTGCAGTGAGTACATGTGTCAAAATGAATGTGGTAATGATTTATTGATGTCGAAATACAATTTTAAAGTCACTCCACTGAAAATGTAAATTGACTCATAACAGAGTTTCCAAGGCTTAAACAGGAGAATTTGATTAAATTAGAAAATCTTGAGGAGCCTTTCAGGGCAAAAAAAAAATCCATCTTGGGACTTCCTGAATTGCGTGGATTTAACATGAATTAACCCCATCCACAGTGTCTTTGTGTCTGCACTGCATTGATGTGTGTGCTGAACAGGCTAAAGTGAAGAATTTGCAGGAGGACAAAATGTCCTTCATTTCAAGCTCAAACCTGCTCCGTCCCCCTCCCCTCTTCCCTTCCTCAGTTGTTCCTCTTCATCCATCATGAGCCCTGGAGCTGAGGCAGGTGCTTTCACTAAACCTCCCTGAAGAGCTCCCCTCCTCCACCACCTCTTCCTCCAACCCACTCTTTCCTCTCCTTCATCTCTGTCTCCACGCCTCCCACCCTCTCTTCTCTCTCCTGCTGAAGTAACTCATCAGTGGCCCCTTCACATCTGCAGGAATCTTAATTGTATATTGTCAAAAAGGGATTTTTTATCTAGCAGGGGAGGTGATCTAGATCAGCTGGAGGACTGGAGGGAGGCTGCGCCTGCACACACACCCACATACAGTACACGCAAATGCATTAACACATAAAGCCAAGTCTATGAACATCCACGCACATTTTTTCAAACACAGGCATAGATGCACACGAAAACACACATCTGTACACTACATATGGATGAGCACGCTTGCACATAAGGGAACAAGCACACATACTGTACATTCAGAGTTTTAAGGAGAAGAAAAGCAGCATGTGAAACCTCAGAGGAGATAAAGTATGGCAGCTCTGTGATATCATAGTTCCCTGTTCCTCTCTGTTTGGGTAGCTGCAGGGACTGAGCTGAAATGTGACTATCTGCTGGTCCTTTTGCAACCTTTCTAAAAGCACAGAAGACTCACAAATATGATCTGCTGAGTCTATGCTCAAGAGGCTGCAATCATGACACGTCAGTGTGGGGCTCCACGTCCTACATGCTGCAGAGGAAACAAAGAGTCCCATTGATTTCCCGGGCCGCAATAAGACAAGACAATGATTCCTTTTAGCGACAGAGGCTGGCAGCACTGGGCAGAATCCCACCAGTGTTCTCTGGGAACTTGGGAACAAAGAGAGGGACAGACAGAGGGTGGGAGGGTCAATAAACTGGGCTGACCTATCTTCAATGCAAGCTCTGTAGCTCCACCATACAAGCAAGTTACAGCACAGAACGGCATGACAGTACATACATGACTGGGCACATTCAAAGCAATGTTGAGCACTTGTATAATTGATATTACAGCAGTGTTAGCGTTTAAGGAGAGCATCAATATGTTCTTTCACATCATGTGCTAATTCATACAGCACTGCCGAGCGAGGCCTTGCTTAGTTGGCAAACTAGTTGCCAACAGGCAGATGTAAATATAGGCCGTTGACTTTTAACCCTAACAGGGAGAGTTACAGCGTCCAGGCTCCACCACCCAAAATAAAGAGTATTACAGAGGACTCAATTGAACATCCATTCTTTCCAAATGAACATTTATAAACCTGCTGACTGAAACATAAGAGGGATTGATAGCAGTGACAGGAGCTTGGGCTAAAAATGTGCACTGTGGCCATATAAATGGTGGCACAGAGGTGGCACGCAACTGTATAGTGAAAGCAGGAACTGTATCACAAATAAAGACTCCATTTATAGGTGGTTGGATAAATTTGGGAGGGTGAAGGCTACTTGGTGCCAAATTCTGGACACATTCTGACAGTGAAAGACAAAGAAAGGTGAAAAGAAATACAACTGGAAATATTCTAATGAGCCCAATACTGACTGTAGACCACAATGGTGTTGTGTAACATGGGAGCGACAGGAAGAGTGTATTTCTAGAGGCTGAGGTAGGCTGATATTTTCCACACAACATTTAAACCTGCGATAACTGTTTTTTTTGGCCACTTGGGGGCAGTGGGAACAAATTGTGCATTGACATACTGTATGACCTTATACAGTTGATATAGCTAATGTGTTCGCAAACAGTTGCCTATTCAAATGTACAGCAAACACGGAGAGTTATTAGCATTCAGTTGTTGTGTTTCTGGCCATCTGACAAATTTAAGTCCAATATTTACTCTCCTCTTAGCTCTTTCATAGTCTCCATCAACTGCTGAGGGAAATATCTGGCTCTTTAGCTGCTACATGTTCCCCTGTCTTCACCAGCTAGTCGCTCACTTTGCCTTTTTGTAGAGTCATTTTTTAGAGCTTTTTCTCTGAACAGCTGCCTGCAAACTCTGTAAACAACGCTGATGAGAACAGTGAAACTGAAACAAAAAAGCCAAATTGAGAACTGCAAAACCAAAACAAAGAGCTGAAAGACACTGAATCACTCAATAAAGCTGAGGGAAACCACACAATCCAGTAAAACTCTTTTCTGTGATTTGTCACTGCGACTGACACCTTTCACATTATACAAAATCATGTCACCCATTGTTGATAAAAAAAATATTGATTAGAGCAGCTTTAAGGATACTCAAAGATGAGTTTGAATTCATAATGAGATCAAAATGATCATATTTTACATAAATAATGCTTGGATGTAAGCTCCATTATTGTTGATTGAAAATGATTTACAGCAATTGGACCTAGAAAAATGAAAATCTTTGCTCTTTGACTCCCCGTAAAGCTGAATCAAGATTTACAGTTTCATGTGGCTTTACTCACACACAAAAGGATCTTGTGAATATCATATGAAAAGTCAGGAGTTATCTTCTAAAGCGCCTGCTGCTGGCCTACTTCCCTTATTAAGGGGATTCCTCTGGATGCCTCTCCCCTGACACTCGGGTCGCACCATCTGCTCCGGCTGCACTGGGGAGTTTATTATGGCGCTGACAGCGCTGCGAATTGTGACCCTTAATGAAATTGTGGAGCAATATGTAAGGTCTGATCCGCTTAGGGGGCTGTTGAGGTCTTTCCTCCTGCAGCCGCGGCAGGCAAGAGCTGGAGAATCAGAGCAGCGGGAGCCTAGCTGGAGCCATATGCAGGGATAAACGCTGATGTCAGGTCACCACTGATTCAATAAAGGGGACTCCAGGGCTGCTCTGTGAGGCTTTTACAATAACAACATATTCATATTAAGGGTGTGGGATTTCATTACTGAAATGTTAAGTGATTCCTGTGCATGTCGTCTGCTGAAAGCCTGAATGCAGCGATGGGGAGTAGCGAGTTAGTGACATGCTGGAATGAAGACTGATGGCCTTTATTAAGATAAATGTATTTTGCTCTTTCACCGTATCAATTGCTCTGAGAGGACAGTCCTGGAGAAGATGAGAGGGATAAAGATTTATTTGCAAGTCCACTGCTATGCAGAGTAACACACTGACTGTACTTTCTTTTGTTTCCATATTTCTTTCTAGCAGTTTCATTAAAGCTTAGGCATGAGCACCGAAAACTTAGATCCACCATCTGTTTTATTCTGGCTGATGCTCTGAGTGGACGTTACGCAGGGCACTAATGAGAGAAACTGATAATAGCTGGTGTTTAGTTAGAGGACCATTCAGAGCGTTTAGTGCAAGTAGCTCTGTTTTGTGTTTGGAGAGACAGATTCTGTCTATAAATACACATGCTGACCCAATTATAGGTGGAGTAGAGTCATATGTGATTTAGTCTGTTTGAAGCCGGCCAAAAAAATCCCCTTGAGAAGGCTGGGTGGGGCTAGCCAATACTCTGAAAACAATTAGAGCCGGATAGTTAAAGATACAGTCAAAATCCATTCAATATGCTGTGGAAGAATTTGTTTCTTCGGCCCTCTAAGCATGCTGCTGGTGAAAATCTAGGTTAAAACCAGACTCATTTAGTTGGAAAAAGGGGATTAATATACAGTTTAGATATAACTGTTGTACCACCAGCATTTTAATGACTGTATTTTAATGTGTGGCAAAACCTGCTACTTTTTGTATAACTTGAATGTCAAATAACAGAAACAAAATACTTTATGTGATTGAATCACAAGTGGACAGCTCTTAATGCAGGTGTGAGTACACCCAAAATACACTGAAGATGCACTCACTCAAGCCACATTCTGAGGTGGAGATATATTTATATATATCTCCACATGCTGTATGTACTGTACATGATGTGAATTGTAATGCATCCCGGTCCAGTGGCCACACAGAAAAACCACCTAGCTGTATGGCTGACTGCACATGTGCACCCTTTCATCTTATTTCTAAAGGAAGTCTTTTGAAGCCTGGATTTAGGGTTTTTTCCATTCACTGTCATCTCTTTTAGATAATACTGAAACCAGGAAATCCTAAATTGGCCAAAGGGGAGGAGGCCTGGATGGTGCTGAGGTGGGGGAAGCCACCATGGGTGTTAAGCTGGCAGCTCAAAATCACTACCAGTCCACACAATAGAAGAAGTCAGATGAGATAATGAGACACTGACTCCTTATGAAAAATTGAACCAGTTTTTTTTTTTCTGAAACAAGTACAGCTAAGCAAAGTAACTAATCAAACCAAGCCTTGGAAGGCTTTTCCTCATTGTACTCTAGTTATTGGGCCCAGGTGGTGACCACATGCTACTAACTGATAAAATTAAGTGTGTGTCACAAAAGCAAGTTCTGATCATAAGTATTTTGGGGATGCGTGTTGATGCCAGGTATCAATCTCACACTTAGTCTGAACTGCAGCATTGCAACATTTTTTCTCATGCCAGTGTTTATAAAGCATTGTCACCAGTGGTTATTGGTGACCTTCACTAACCAACACCTTTCCTGCTTTTCCAACCTGCCTCATTTTCACAACACCTTGCCTGAGGCACAGCCCCTCACACCCCTTAATTTAACCTTAATTTAACTTGCATTCATCCAGATTATGCATGCTTTTCCACCACTGTTGCACTTGACATCAACACAATAATGGAAACATTTGCTGTTGTTAACCAGTTAGTCAGCAAGTGTTTTACTCAGGGGTATTTTTAATGGCATTTGCTGAGAAAGGGAAGAGTGTCCCCCAGTTGGTCCAGGCATCTGCACCAGAAATGTCCTGGTCCCAAGCCAGATCATGAGCTCTCACACACCACAACCCCAAATCAGAGCACCGGGACTCTGCTTCACACCCAGGCAGCCATTAGGACCCAGGGCACGATGGCCAAACATCCCCAGTGAACCAAAATAGAGCTCTGCTTCCTACTAATCCCAGATGAACAGGTGCTTCTATTTAAAGGACCAAATCCTCTCCAATCCACCCACTGGAATCCCAACCCGCTTTCTCCTCTCCCACTCTCTACTGTATATGTTTTTTTCTCTTTTTGCCTTTCCTGGATTGTGGACAAAGAAACAAAAGCAAAGAATCCTGAATGAGCTGTGGAAATGTGCATGAGGAAAACCACTTAAGAAACCAAAGCTTTCACCACCCTTCTCCCTAAGAACGTGCCAAGGTGTTTGACTGAGCGTGCTATTTTCAAAGACAATGGTGAATTGGCATT